>NC_072791.1:100758655-101402822 GCF_028583425.1 Eublepharis macularius
CTAATATTTAGTCAGAAACACTTTTGATTTAATTTCAACCCGCTGGTTCTGGTCTGACCTTCTGGGGCAACTCTGCACCATCCTCTATATAGTAGCCCTTCAAGTACTTGAAGATGGTATCACCTCTCAGTCATTTCATCTCCAGGCTCAATGTACCGAGCTCCTTTAACCTTTCCTCATAGAACTTGGTCTCCAGACCCCTCAACCTCTTCATTGCCCTCCTCTGAACACATTCTAGCTTGTCTATATCCTTCTGAAATTGTGGTGCCCCAAACTGAACACAATACTCTATGTGAAGTCTATCTAGAGCAGAGTAGAAAGATACCATCACTTCATGTGATCTGGACACTATACTTCTGTTGATACAGCCCAAAATCACATTTGCCTTTTTAGCTACCACATCATGCTGACAGTGTATTCTGACTCATGTTCAGTGTATGATCTACTAAGACCCCTTCATCCTTTTTGCACATACTACTGCCAAGTCAAGTTTCCCCCATCATATAATTATGCATTTGATTTTTCCTACCTAAATGCAGAACTGATTTATCTCTGTTGAAATTCATTTTTTGTTTTAGCCCAGTTTTGCAGCCTGTCAAGATCATCTTGTATCCTACCCCTCCCAATTTAGTATCATCTGCAAATTTAATAAGCATTCCGTCGATTCCTTCATCCAAATAATTTATGAAAATGTTGAACATAGGTCCCAGGACCGATCCGTAAGACTTATCACCTGTCACCCTTCTCCAAGAGGATGAGGAACCGTTAACAAGCAACCAGTTACAGATCCACCTAACAGTAATAGGATCCCAACCACATTTTACCAATTTATAAACAAGGATATTATGTGGAAACTTATCAAAAGCCTTACTGAAATCAGGATAAACTGTGTCTACAGCATTCTCCTGATCCAGCAAGGTAGAAACTTTCTCAAAAGAGAGAGGGGGGGAGGGAGGGAGAAGGTTAGTCTGACGTGACTTGTTCTTGAGAAACAAATGCTGGCTCTTAGTAATCACAGCCATGCTGCTGAAATGTTGGAAGCAGAAGGAGGAATTAATGGATGTGCTTCGGATTGGTTCAAATCATTCCTTAGGACTGGTTGACTCAGAAGGTTGCTGTTGGGAACAAGTTTTCTACAGAGTAGAAAACCTGCCTTGTGGGGTTCCACAAGGTTCAGACTTGTCCCCCATGCTACTAAATCTCTATCTAAAGCTCTTAGTTTTGGAATAGGGCATTATCAATATGCTGATGACAGCAAGCTCAGTGTTTCCTTATCCAAACTATTTGGTGACACAGTGGCTAGGGATGAACAAGCTGAAACTGAATCGTGACTAGATGGAGGTAGTGTTCATTGAGAAGACCAAGGTCTTGAGGGACATGGTGCACCTCCACTTTTGGTGGGATCTGGTTGACTCTGGATCACTCAGTTAAGAACCTAGGAGATACTTGATTCAGCTTTATAGCTGGAGAAGTAAACTGAAGCAGCTGCAAAAAAGGCATTCTACCAACTCAATTTAGCTCAGAACATGGCCCCCTATGTTGACTTTGCTGACCTGGCTATATGGGTCCATTCTATAGTATGACCTCCCAGCACTACCCCCAAACACAAACTCTCTCTGATTCAGAGGTGCAGATTAGGCAGTCACAAATTCACCACCGTCTTTTGATTCCTCCTTTTGAACAACCCGAGTTGTAAAGATCTCTAATCTGTCTATATTGGAACCATCCATAACAGGGAGATAACTCTTCCTCCGTTTTGATTTCTATCATTTTTTGTTCCATAATCAATATCTCTTTATATGGTAGACATTGTTCTTCATTATATATAACTCTCGGATCGATCACTTCAAACGGTACCACCCAAGAGGGGATACCTTCACCCAGATATTTTTTATATTTTTTCCAGATCATGAAGAGACTCCTTCTGATATAATGATGCAAAAACATAGAATCAGCTTTTATTTTATCCTGCCATAAGTAGGCATGCCATCCAAACAACTTCTTATAACCTTCCAATGTTAAGAGTTTGTGGTCTTTCAGTAACATCCACTCTTTTAGCCAAACTAAACATATTGTTTCATGATATAATCTAATATTCGGCAACTGCAGTCCACCTCTTTCTTTAGCATCACACAGGACTTTCATTTTTACTCGAGGTTTCTTGCCTGCCCACACAAAGTCAGAGATCTTCCTCTGCCATTTTTCAAATTGTTTAGTGTCTCTAATAATTGGAATTGTTTGTAATAGGAACATAATCTGTGGTAACACATTCATCTTAACTGCAGCTATTCTTCCCAGCCATGACTCAGAGTTGGAGGAGACTATACTACAAGAAAGTAAAAAGAAGATATCAAAAATTTATAAAATACTTTTGAAGTGGTATACAGAGGATGAGACGGTCAAAGTACAGATGGTGAAGTGGGCGATTAATTGTCACAAAGAAATAACAATGGAGTCATGGGAATATTTATGGAAAACTACATTGAAGATTTCAAATTGTACCAGTATTAAAGAGAATGTCTATAAGATGTTTTATAGATGGTATTTAACACCTAAGAAAATTGCACTTGGAAATGCAAATATGTCAGATAAATGCTGGAAATGTAAAAAGCATGAAGGATCATTGTATCATATGTGGTGGACATGTGAAGTAACTAGATAGTACCGGGGAGATATTTTAGAAGTAATAAATGAGATTTTGCAGACCCAAATAAAGAAGAACCCAGAACTATTGCTACTGAATTTAAGTATGGAAGATGTCCCTATGCAATACAGAACATTAGCATTCTACATGACGATGGCAGCAAGACTTTTATACGCGCAGAAATGGAAGGTGCAAGAAATACTAACTATTGAAGACTGGATGTATAAATTGCTGAACATGGTGGAAATGGATAAAATGACAAGAAAGTTGAGAGATCAGAACTTAGCAGAATTTTTTACTGATTGGGGAAGATTGAAAACATATTTAGAAAAGAAGTGGGACGTGAAAGGAGAATTATGGCAATTTGAAAATTATTAGAATGGGTTTTTTTTATTGGAAGAGACAGAGTCTTTACCATATGAAGTGAAGTATTGGCTAATTGTGAGCCTAAATTTAAGTGGACTTGGAGTTAACAGATATTGGTAAAATTAATAAAGTAGATATTTTATTTAATTTTTAGCTTAAATTTAAATATATTTGAAGTTAACAGATAGCAATAGATAATAGATTTTAAGTTAATAACAATAGATTCGAAGCTAACAGATAGGGCTTAGTTTAACAAAGCAGAATGTAAATATGATATAATAAGTTATAGAAAAAGGGGATAGATTAGGAATAGATTAAGATATAGGGTTGGAAAGCTGTTGGAAGTCCTGAAAAAGGGGGGGAGGGAAAGGGTGGGGGAAAATGATATTGAGATGATATTTGAAAGTTGTATGTATTAATATTCTCACCTAATAATTTTTTAAAAAATAAATTAAAAAAAACAAATTCACCACCGTCTTTATTTATATGAATGCCTTGATCCTTACACACCCCAGGTCCCCATTCTCTTTCCCAGAGACTGCACTGTACAGGGTCACCCCATTCTCTTATCAACAGCTCCTCTCTTATCAACAGCTTTCCTGAGCTATTGGAGTAGGGAACCAGGGCCGGATCGAGGGGGGCAGGGGGGTAGCCTGCCCCGGCACCGCCAAAGAGGGGTGCCGGGAGTGGCTGCCAGCCCCCAGGAGCGCGCTGCGGCTTCCTACGTGGGAGGCTGAGCACAGGGTTGGGAGGCCTTCACCAGCCCTGCCGATGGGGCAGCTGACTTGCTGCGCGCGCGGGACCTCCCAGCCCTGCGCTCAGCCACCCGTGTGGGAAGCCACCTGCCCCATCGGCAACGCATGCTCTTGCCACCGCCACCATCACCAGCTCTACGGCGCTCCGTGTGCTGGGGCAGCCGGCTTGCTGAGTTGGCTGCACAGGGCAGCGGGGCAGGCGAACCGTGCGGACAGCCTCCTAGCCCTGCATTCAGCCGCCTGCGCAGCAAGCCAGCCTCCCCAGCACACAGAGCACTGCAGAGCTGGCGGTGGTGACAAGGGCATGCGCTGGGGCAGCTGGCTTGCCGAGCGGGCAGCTGAGCGTGGGGCTAGGAGGCCTTCCGCGTGCGGCAAGCCAGCCGGCTGCCCCAGCGCACACCCGTGCTGCCGTCGCCAGCTCCTCAGCACACTGGGTGCTGGAGTGGCCAGCTTGCTGCACGGGCAGCATGCCTCCCACCCTGCATGATAACATCACAAAAGTGATGTCATCACGCAGCGTTGGGAGTGCATGCACGCACACACACACAAACCCAGGCAGGGTTGCACCGGATGCCTGCACCCGTAGATCCGGCCCTGTAGGGAACTAAATGCTACTTCACTTTCATGCTGCCACCAGATAGATGGATGGATGAATGGAGACAGACAGACAGACAGACAGACAGACCAAGGCCTGATTGGTGTGTGTGTGTATGAACAGAGTCCCTCCCTGAGACAATCTACTCTCAGTCAGCAGAGATGAACAAAAGGAGTTAACTTTTATTTATAACTTTATACAACATTGGAGTGGTTCAGGTACATAGATATGACATTTCTCAACATTTGAATTTTTGATGTTAACTCTCTGCATTTCTTCCAGTTATTTCAGTTACAAACTATCTTTCTTTCAGCAAGTTCTTGACTAGGACTTTAATCCACTGGGTTAATCTTCAGTCTCTCTCCCTCTCATTGTCTAACTGTCCTGTCAACTGTTACCTTCTCGCAGCATTCCATTCGTTCTCATTGGTTTCCCTGTGAGAGAGGCAGAACTGGACCTGTCCATCAGATATGGTTACTTTGAGGCTAGACTACTTTAATGCACTCTAACAGTGCAATCCTCAGTAGAGTTACTCCAATCTAAGTCCATTGAAATTAATGGGCTTAGACGGGAGTCACTCTGCTAAGGATTGCAGTGTAAATGTGTCTTAACCTTAAAGACAACTCAGGAACTACAATTGATACAGAACACTGCAGCCTGACTACTATTGGCTTCCAAGTGGAATCTGCATATCACTCTCTTTCTGCAGATACTCCATTGGTTACTGATCAGTTACTAGGTTCAAATCAAGGTACTAACTATCACCACCCACCCACCAAATCGGTAATTACTGTTCATGTCCATTCTCTGTGGTGGCTCCTACATTGTAGAATTATGTACCTGAAGATATTAGGAAGGCTTCTGTGTTTCTATTGTTTCACAAAATGTGAAAAACTGAATTGTTCAGGACAGAATTCTTATAGTAAGAGCAGCACTACATTGCAGCATTTCAGTTAAGGAAGGGAAAGTCTTCTGAGCAATGATTGTCTTGTTGCCTTAAACAGATACGTGAGCATGCCTTTTTTTCTGTTTTGAACCCTGTTCTACAATCCCAGCCCAACTGCATTGGTTTGACTTGCTAGGAATATTTAATTCAAATATTATTGTATCTTGTAACCCACTTACTGCTTGTGTGATGTTATCATATTTTGTAATCCATTCACTGATTAACTGAGAATTTTTTTACCATACTTGTAATCCACCTTGAGTCCCAGTGAGAAATAATCATCATCCCTTTTCCTTGTACTAATTTCCTGACTTCAGTCCTCCCCCCCACCCCACAACAATATCTGTTTCCTCTGTGGGAAAAAAAGCTCCATTAAATGACTGAGGCAGGGGAAATGATATGACCGAAAGGATTAAAACTCTCTCTCCGCAGTATCCTTCTGATCCCAAGCAACCCATCCCCAGTAGTAGCTCTTTACACATGCACACAAAACCTGGAGAATTCATTCAAAGACATCCTGAATCACATATACTTTAGCCCTAAATAACTGTATATTGACACGTGAGTATGGCATCCAGCTCACATCTTGAACAGATACCAATTTTATGACATCGCTGTCCTTGTTATATGGGCTTGAGGATTCTTTTTTTTTTTTTTTAAAAAAGTTCATAGTATGCCTCAAAACTTAATAGAATTATGATACACATGTCTAAACTTTGTATACTCAGAAGGGATTCAAATGGAATTCTGTTACTCTTTGTAGTCTTTTGATTGTGTTCTGGTTCAGATTATAAATCAGAACCTGAAAAATAAGGCTAATGTAGTTGGCTTCCAATGTCTTCAGGTTCCCAACAATAAAAGATATTGGATTATTGATCAAAGTATGATCAAGATAGTCTTTGGTGGACAAAATTCCAACACCAGAGGCCTAATTAATGTTTCCCTCTTTTATCACTAGATGCCTATCGTTTGGTTCTGCACACTGGACAGGAATAGGTTTCTGATTTTTTCTTTCCTTTTTTCCTCCTTCTCAGTGACACCATTTGTATTATAAAATAGATGATGCGAGATGCTGGCCAGTGCCTGACTAGAAAGAAAATGAAGAGGTAGCTGGTTAAAAGTTATTCCTGTGGTGAAGTTCCCGCTGTTTCCATTGCTACTCTGTTGCCTCGTTGCAGGGAGAGCTAATGTTACTTGCATTTCCTGTGCCTGTGTGTAGTTTCTCTCTGTGTGCTCCTGAGCGTATGGTTCCCATATGGGTGTGTATTGAATGCCCTTTGACTATGTTTGAAAAGCCAAAAAAAGTATCCTCAAAAATAATGCAGGCCCCCACTCTGAATAACAAAAGTGTGTTATGCAAAAGCTGAGAAGAGGTTACCTTATCACAATTTTGCAGCAGCTGTAGCTATCTTACTTTCTCAGCTGTTCTCTTTTCTCTCCTTAAGATTGAAAAACATTGTGTTGCTCAAGTTTTAATTCTGCTCAGGCAACACAACTATTGACAAGCTCTTTAGTTACTAATAAATATTGTATTTATAACTGATATCAAAGTTTTAAATACTGGAGACAGCCTGCTGTACAGCAAATTTAATCGACTTGGTTCTAGTAGCAAAAGTCACATTAGGACACATGTGACTCCAACTCTGCAGCAGCTGCATTGGCTCCCCTTGGAATTCCAGATCAGGTTCAAGGTTCTGTTTCTGACCTATAAAGCCCTAAACGGACTGGGACCAGCATACCTGAGGGACCGCCTCTCCCCATATGTACCTCAGAGAGCTCTTAGATCTGCAAGTAAACATCTGCTGGTGGTCCCTGGCCCCAGCGAGGCTCATCTGCCCTTGACCAGGACCAGGGCATTTTCTGTCCTGGCCCCAGTCTGGTGGAACTCTCTGTCAGAAGACACTCAGGCCCGCCAAGATCTTGTATCTTTTTGGAAGGCCTGTAAGACAGAGATATTCCACCAGGCGTATGGTTGAGACCAGTGCTGGATCCATCTAATTAGCCTCCCTGCCGGTCTCCTGTCAGTGGGGGGGGGGAGTGTATGGTCCATCTGCCTCCCCATGGTTGAGGAGTTAGAGGTTCACCAACCCCCACCCCCACCTTTTTCTTCCCTTGTGTTTGGTGGGCAGGAAAAGGGGGAAGGGTGCCCCATCTGGAATGTGGGTATCCATGTTTGCACTGAGATGCTATTTTTATTGGTTTTACCTATTGTACCATATTTATGACTGTAACCCACAATGAGCCTGCTTGTGGGGAGGGCGGGCTAAAAATCAAATACATACATACATACATACATACATACATACATACATACATACATACATACATATTATAGGACCAATTCTCTTCTTAGTAAGATTTCAGGGTCAGGTCATTAAAAAAACACTGAGCATATTGCTAATAACAGAGCTCTTGTCAATAGGTGAGTATTTTAGGGAGAGCTCTTTCCTTCCTGAGAAGACTAAAGGTCCATTGGTTACCTCTTATATTAGTTCAGCTCCTAATGTTACTGTAAATGCACAAGGAAGGAATGATTTGAAGGAATTTTAGAAATTTCTCGATTCAGAAGACAACAATTGAGTCCAGAAGGGAAGGACTATGGCTGACCATGGACAATACTTGTAGAACAATTCCACAAAAAAAGGGCACTCTGTTGTCTTCATTAAGCAATGCCACAGAATTTCAGACTGTAGTGGTGCATGAAGTGATGTGGACTGCCACTGCTCTTGCAACACACACAGAGAGATCACTGGCCTATTACCCACTTGATTATAAGGAACTCACAACATTCACACAGCCTTACACAGCAGATATACGTCATATTTTGCCAAAGAGTTGTGAAGTAGAGATGGGCACAAAATGAGAAAAAAATTAAACGAGCGTTTCATGTTCCGTCGCATTCCAGGAATAATGAATCATGAACTTTCATGAAATTGTCCCATTTCATGAAACAATTCGTTAATTTTGTGATTCATCAGAACCCAGGGCACTTCAATGGCCCCCTTCATACCCAGAGAAGCCAAACTCGCAGGGAGATTTCAGCAGGCTATCCTCCAACCACCCTCACCCAACAAGCCAGCAAGAACAAATGCGCTAAATAAAAATATAAGCAAAGAAAATTAAAGGAAAAAAAGGTAGGCCTCAGTCAAGCTAGGCCCCAGAGCCAGACAATGCCCTGAGACTGGGGTGGAGTGGGGTGGAGGAAAGAAGGCACCCTCATCCAATGACCTTCCCAGCAAGGCCAAGAGCTGAAAATAAGAAAGAGGCTTTTCAGTCTCTTTTAAAACAGCAGCAAATCCAGCCAAAAGCTTTCAATTCTGCTCTCTCACTCCAAATCCCAGCAACAGGTCCTCCCTCTCCCTCTGTCTACTGGAACTCAAAAGCACAAGGTAGAAACTGTGCCTTATATAAGAAATGTTCACATAGAGCAGAACAGGAGGTCTTTGGTTGGTAGACAGACCTGCCTAACAGGGTTTGGAGGGATGCGATTAGTGTTCCCATGGCTACAGAAGGCCCATCTCCTCAGTTGCCTAGGGGATTACCCCCCGCCCCTGATCCTTGCTGTATAGGGCAGAATGGAAGTTCTCCAGTTGGCAGGGAGAACTTCCTATCAAGGTTATGTGGGCTAAGATTGGGGGTTCCAATGGCAACAAAAGGTCTGCAGACATTCCAGGCTGGGAATCAATGGATCGACACCAGCCTGTCTGGCATCATGAACCATTTACAAATTGAACAAATCAGCTCAAAAAGTCATTAATTTTGTGAAAACCACAGTCCCACGAAATGCATTTCACAAAACACGAATTGGCCCAATTCATCACAAAATTTGATTCGTATTTCGATTCGTGCCCATATCTATTGTGGAGCTGCCTTGGACCTGGAACAATGCCAGTCTTTTTTAGGGAAGGACAAAAAAACGTCCCTACCAGAAGAACAAGATAAAACGCTAGTCTTTAACCTCTCTCCTCAACCTCTAAGTGTGCTGGAAGAACATGTATTGAATAAAGGACTTCGTTTTGTGCCTACACCCCAGTATAGATCTTTTCAAATGAGGATAGACGTCTTTAAATTAAACAGGCAAATTAAACTTAAAATTGTTTTTGAGGGACAACATAGTGATGCAACACAATGTAAAGAAGTGTTACCCTGTAAACTGAAGAGTAAGTCCACATTTGTTCCAGTTGTGGCTGATCATAGGATAGATACTTTTGAGTACATGGTATTATGAGACATACATCAATTGTAAGTGAGTTCAGGAAGAGCCTGGAACAACTTATCACGATTAGAAAGGGAGGCTTTGGATGTTTTGAGAGACGACAATAGTATGGTGATTTAACCCGTGGATAAAGAGGGAAGAATTGTGATTTTAGATAAAGAAGTTTATGTAACTGAGGTGGAAAGACAGTTGAGTGATGAGTCCAGTTATTTGAGGATTACAGGGGATCCCACGGCACATATTGAACAACTTATAGGAGCAGTACTTCAGGAGTCAGTGGTTATGGGGGATATTGATGATTCTACTTACCACACATTAGTGAGTCACCTAGGGTCCACGTATTCTATATCCTTCTCAAGGTACAAAATCATGTTTTTCCCTCGCCCGGGAGACTTATTGTCTTGGGCTGTGGGTCAGTGTTAGAACCCCTTGCGATTTATTTAGATTCCTTTTTGCAACAAGCGGTTTCCCAGATTCCAGCATGTATAAAGGATACTGGGGAGTTTATAAGGCTAGTGGAGGGGATCCCTATTGAATCGGATCAAATTTTGGTAACTATGGAAGTTAACTCATTATATACGCCCATTCTGCATGAAGCTGCATGGGACGTGGTAGAAGAGATATTACAGGCCAGAACAGAGCTTTATCCCCCCATGGAGCCTCTACTCCAGTTACTGGACCTAATACTAGAAAAGAATTACTTTAGATTTTTGGATGTGTTTTACTTCCAAATTAAAGGGGTCACAATGGGGTGCGCTGTGGCCCCCAGCATTGCGAACCTCTTTATGGCAAGATGGGAAGAACAGCATATTTCCAAGAAAAAGCAGACAGGCTTAATGACTTTTTTGCCTCTGTTTTCTCCCTGAAGAACTCAGGCACATCTAGAGATAGTAGAAAATGTGGCAGGACAACTGAGTGGCTAATTGACATTGACAGAGAGGTAGTGGAGAGGCATCTGGCTGCACTGGATGAATACAAATCCCCTGGGCTGGATGGGGTGCACCCAAGAGTGCTGAAAGAACTTTCCAGAGAACTTGCAGAACCCCTGTCCATCATCTTCAAGGCCTCCTGGAGGACTGGGGATGTGCCACAAGATTGGAGAAGAGCAAATGTTATCCCAATCTTTAAGAAAGGGAGGAAGGATGACCCGGGAAACTACAGGCCGGTCAGTCTGACTTCTGTTGCTGGGAAGATATTAGAACAGATTTTAAAGGGATCAATCAGTAAGCATCTGAAGGACCGCTCAGGGATCCGGGGAAGTCAGCATGGTTTTGTTCCTAACAGATCTTGCCAGACCAACCTGGTTTCCTTCTTTGATCGAGTGACCAGCTTACTGGATTGGGGGAACTCTGTTGACGTGATTTATCTGGATTTCAGTAAAGCTTTCGATAAGGTCCCCCATGACATTCTGATGGGCAAACTAGAAGACTGTGGAGTAGACTATAGGACAGTTCGGTGGATAGGGAACTGGTTGGAGGACCGCACTCAAAGAGTGGTCAACGGCGTTTTATCAGATTGGAGGGAGGTGTCCAGTGGGGTGCCACAGGGCTCGGTTTTGGGCCCAGTACTTTTCAATATTTTTATCAATGATCTGGATGAAGGAGTGGAAGGGCTGCTCATTAAATTTGCTGATGATACCAAATT
Source organism: Eublepharis macularius (assembly GCF_028583425.1). Lineage (NCBI taxonomy): Eukaryota > Metazoa > Chordata > Lepidosauria > Squamata > Eublepharidae > Eublepharis > Eublepharis macularius. Next base: position 100,769,822 of record NC_072791.1, read on the forward strand.
AGGAGCAGTAGCAAACACCCAAGAAGATAGAATTAAAATTCAACAAGACCTGAATACTCTGGAGAAGTGGGCAGCTGTGAATAGGATGCAATTCAACAAAGACAAGTGCACAGTATTACATCTGGGCCACAAAAATGGGAAGCACAAATACTGGATGGGGGAGACACTTCTGGGCAGTAGTATATGTGAAAGGGATCTTGGGGCAAGAGTGGACTGTAAACTGAATATGAGCAGTCAGTGTGATGCGGTGGCAAAAAAGGCTAATTCAATCCTGGGTTGTATCAAAGGGGCCATAGCATTGAAATCGCAGGAGGTCATAGCCCCTCTCTATACTGCCTTGGTCAGGCCACACCTGGAGTATTTTGTGCAGTTCTGGAGGCCTCACTTCAAAAAGGATGTGGACAAAATCGAGAGGGTGCAGAGGAGAGCGACAAGAATGATCAGGGGTCTGGAGACAGCCCTACAGGGAAAGGCTGAGGGCCTTGGGAATGTTTAGTTTGGAGAAGAGGAGGTTGAGGGGGGACATGATTGCTCTCTTTAAATATTTGAAAGGCTGTCATTTGGAGGAGGGCAAAGAGCTGTTCCAGTTGGCAGCAGAGGGTAGGACGCGAAGCAATGGGCTAAAACTACATGCACAAAGGTACCAGCTGGATATTAGGAAAAACTTTTTCACGGTCAGAGTAGTTCAAAAGTGGAATCAGCTGCCTAGGGAGGTGGTGAGCTCCCCTTCACTGGCAGTTTTCAAGAAGAGGTTGGATGAATACTTGTCAGAGATGCTTTAGGCTGATCCTACACTGGGCAGGGGGTTGGACTAGATGGTCTGTATGGCCCCTTCCAACTCCATGATTCTATGATCTATGATAATCAATTCAACTCCTTTTATAGTAGCATTTGCATGTTAAGGCGGTATATTGATGATTTGTTCCTTTTATGTAGAGGTCCCTCCTTAGTAAAAAGCTTTTGTGAATGGCTCAATACCAGGGACGGCAACATCCAGTTTACATGGAAATTTGATGGGTAGGAAATCAATTTTTTAGACATCACAGTATATAGGGGTGTTATGACCTGTACTTTCTTTAGGGTGGATTTTGCTTTAAATCTCCCCCTTACACCCTCTGGGTAGTTTGCTGCCACTTGGAATATATTATTCCAAAATGTTTTATTTAAATTTTCCCTTTTGTAACGTGTTTGAGCGTCAGGCTCCTTCGTGGTTCTATGTGGCCCTGAGGATAGGAATGGGAGATAACTGGGATATAACAAAACAAAGTTTATTTTTTTTAAGAAGCACATTGGTTACATAAAAGTCGTTCTTAGTTCTTCTAGTTGCTTCATCCAAACTCATTCACACAGATCTCTTGTAAGGCTTCACACACAGTTAGCCTCTTTCTCTAGGCTCTATATTTCTCTCACAGAGAACTCCTCAGACAGCACACAGCTAGCCTGTTTTCTTTTCACTCTTAATTCTTTCTCTCTCAGGTGCACACACAGTTTGCCTGCTTCAAACAGAATGAATATATAGTCCCACAGACACACTCAGTTCAGGCTTCCACTCAGGTTGCCTTTCCCTCACAAATACATGAACACACTCAGGCTGCACACAGCTCACCTCTCTTGCCCTAACTGAACCTTTTTTCTCTCCCTCAATAACTGAAAACTGCCTTCACTCCGCCCACTCTCTGTCATCTACCAATCATATCACTCACTCATCTCTCTCTTTCATCCCCCACTCTTCACCTATCTCACCAAACATTTAAAGACACATGCACCCATTTCTTGAAGTCATTACAAGGGGTCATGATAATATACTTTGGATATGTCCTTATAAGAAATCGACAGACCGTAATTCTTATCTGAATTACAACTCGTTCCATCTGGCACACTTGAGGCAAAATATACCTTATGGACAACTTTTAAGACTAAAGCGAAATTTGTCCCTTCAGGAAGATTTCCACAGAGGGTGTGAGGATATGGAAAGAGCCTTTATCAGCAGGGGTCACCCTAAGTGTATGTTACAGGTAGCACAAGAATGAGCACTTAAAGTACCCAGAGATAGTTTGTTTAGGACTCAGGAGAGATCAATGGAAGATAGAATAAGATGGTCCATGGACTACACACTGTTGTCTAAGTCATTGAGCAAGATTGTCTCTCAGCACTGGCCATTAGTATCAGATATAACAGGTTGTGAACTTCCACCCACCATCAGCTATAGGAAGACTCAGAGTATGAAAGACATATTGATCCATTCTGATTTGAGGGTACCAGTTGCAACTAAGGGGTCTCCAAAAGGGAATTACAGATGTGAACATTGTACCATCTGCCCTTTGATTTTGGAGGAAGATAGAATTAATTTGACCTCTCTGGCAAGACAATTGCACTTTAAACACTTCTCTACCTGCCAGACTTCGGGAATTATTTAATTATATGTCCGTGCCCCAAGTTATATGTAGGCAATACAATAAGGCCACTTCGTACCCGGGTCTTGGAGCATATCTCTAGGGTTAGAAATCGAGTGTTGGAAGCTCTTCTTTCCCAGCACTTTATTGAACAACAGCATGGGGAGACTGATTTTAGGTGGTTGTTCTATATGTGGTGCGGAAGAATTCTAATCAGCGTATACAAAAAGAGTTACTCCATAAAGAAGCCCAGTGGATAAATACTTTAGAAAGCATGAAGCCATGGGGGCTTAATAATGAACTTCTTTTGAATTGCTTTTTGGGATGAAACCCATATATATGAATGGACCGTTGTGCCTTTAAGGGGAATTTACCCTGTAAAACGACTGTGAAATAAAAGCAGACTGATTGGAGTGGAGGTACGGTAGATGTAGGTATCAGTGTCACCCTCCAGGTCTTATGAATGAATGATAGTGGACATGGGTAAGTTGCATAAATGAAACTGAGATATTGATTCATTAAAGCAGGCTTTTCATTGAGTTTTATTGTAATCAATGTTATAGTATGTCATCGGAATGCCACTGAGGAAGTCCAAGGGATGAAATCTGCATTCTTGAGAGATGGCCCCAGTTTGGGCTTGTGAAGTTCCATCTACCTGCTGAGTCATCTGGAAAACAAAGAAGAATTCACTGCTTTCAGAACTGATAAGAATGATTGATTAATTTGGACTCTGTCCTGGAGTTACCGCCCTGATTTTTGATGCACACAGTGGGAGTGTTTGGTCTCTGAGCATCTTGCACAATGAATATTTATGAATCATAAGAATTTGACTGTATATGAATATTGTATTGCCTGTAGAGGCTGTTTGAAGCACTTTTGAGCATTTGACACTTTAATATTAGAAAAATTTGACTTTAATAGCGTTGGGTTAATAGTGTTGTTTTTCCCAGGTGGGTCTTCTCATTCCTGGGCGTTCTCATTGTACCAGGATTGCCGTGTCTGTTTGTTTGTTCTTGGACCTGGACTTGGCTACCTATTTTAACCTTTTGATTACATGCTTGTGCATCAGAAATGTGAGAAGAAATCCTTGTCATAGTTCTGTCCAAGAGAAAAAACAGAAAGAAGTCTTTATGAAGCCCTTTGTGAAGCAACAGGTTAAAATTAAAGCAAAAGAGGTTTTGACTAAATGTAAGGAAAAACATCCTGACAGAGCAGTTCCTCAGTGGAACAGGCTTCCCTGGGAGTTGGTGGGCTTTCTATCCTTGGAGGTATTTAAGAAGAGGCTAGATGGTCATTTGACAGCTATGATGATTCTCAGTATAAATCTACACAGATCAAGAGAAGGAGTGCATGAAGGGATGAGCCAGTGCTTTGCTCTTGTGGCCCAGGGTAATGTCAATAGCCACTCTGGGGTCAGGAAGGAATTTTACTCCAGGCCAGAATGGCCAGGAATCCTGGAGGTTTATTTTATTTTGCCTTTTTCTGGGCATAGAGGAGATGGATATTGGGCAGGGGTAGCTGGTGAACTTCCTGCATTGTGCAGGGGGCTGGACTAGATTACTCTTGGGATCCCTTCTAGCTTTTCTTTCTGTTTCTATTAAAGGCTATTTTTTCATATGAGTAATAAAGTCTATGAATTATTCAGGTACTTGTTGACAGCAGCCAGAGTAGTAATGGTAACTAAATAGAAAGTGGAATATTCAACTAGAGAAAATTGGAAAGACAAAATGGCAGAATATGCTGTAATGGCAAAATTAACAGATTACATAAATAGAAGACCAATCAAAGAATTTGAAAAGAAATTGTGAATTTATTACTCCTGTTATAGATAAAGATGGGAAATAAGTGTTACAGACTAATTTTGTTATGAGTTTTGATTTGTACAGTTATAGAAATGTTTGTTCTAAGTTTTTGGTACAGTGTAAATTACAGATATACTAATAAACTTCTTACATCTAAAACAAACTACATATGAGTTATATAATTAAAGTTGATCAGTAAAATATAATCAGTATTAATAAATTTTAATTATATAACTCATATGTAGTTTGTTTTAGATATACTAATAAACTTCTTACATTTTTGAAATATTTTAAAATGCATTGCTCATTATTTCCTAACAAGCAATCATAAAATATAGCTATATCATTAAAGTATTTCAATATATAATGTTAAATATTCTACAGTTTACAATAGTTAATGTTAAATATTTTTTTCATTTTAAACCACCTTGATTATACAGGGTTGCAGAGGAAGGCAATGGCAAACCACCTCTGATAGTCTCTTGCCTGGAAACCCTACTAGGGGTCGCCATAAGTCAACTCTGACTTTTTAAATATATAAATGATTTTTATTGGATTTTATAGTAGGGAAAAGGGTTACAAGACAAAAAGGTTTCAATAGCAGATTCGTGTAAAAGACACATATCCATCTAATAGTAAGACTGGGAAGAGCAGGTAAGTATTTGGATTAAGCACTAGTTTATATTCTAAAGAAAATAGCTAAAGTCTAGGAAGGATTAAAGAATTCCAAAGACCCAATGATCACATTATCACTAATCTATTAACAGTAAATATATAAAATCTAACATGTTACAGAACATCTAAACATTCAATAAGTCTGTATTACATATCATTAAGCATAGAGAGGGAGCCTAAATCATAATCTATGTTTCTCCCTCTTTCTCCCTTTCAAACAAGAAACAAAAAGACAACAAAAAGCTCCTCGGCCCCCCTCTCTCTTATCCCTTAAAAGTATAATAGGTTAGAGCGACAGATAGATAAAAAAGGTTAAGCCTAAATTATTGGATCACAATCTGGATTTCATTCTCGTTTTTTCTTCTTCCTCCCTGTAAAATGGTACATCAAGTCTTTTTCCCATCTGCACCCCCAAAGATGACTCTTCTTATCTTCTAACCAGTTCTGGAAGGGATTAGTAAAACTAGTGTTAGGTCTCTGTTTATTCTTCTTTAAGATACGTTGCATTCTTTTCTCATTCAGAAACGGTACGCTGGGCTTCTTCTTCATAGGTTTGCTTCGTTGCCCCTCCTCTTTCTTGTTTATGCCTTGTCTTTTTACAGAGAAGTACTGATGTGTTCCTCCATTTTGCAGGCTAAACTTTTCCTCATTCCGTTCTAGTTTTCTTTCAGCTAGGTCTGTCCCTTTAGAAATTTCTTCTGCCTTACCATCTTTTATAGTGTTTTTATCTATTTCCACTCCAAATATCATATCTGCTTTAGTTATTAATTCAGTCATCAATTTAGCAATTTCTTGCAAGTTGGAAAATACTTCTTCTAGGAAAGCCATTTCAAAGTTACTTACAAGTCCAAACTCTCGTCAAAGTGGTAGAAAGCTTCACTTTTATTTATATTTTCAAAGGATTTATTGCTTTCCAGCTTTCCAGCCCGCTGCTGAGAGTTTTCTTTGCAATCAGTCTTCCATGCCTTCCTCCCTCCTCCCAGCCTTCACCCGGGCGACCACCTTGCAATCAAGCTGGTTAGCCTTCGTAAAGTCATAAAACAATCTTCTTACTTGATGGGAAGTCTTGTAGGGTCACAATGCTCTGTCTTCCAGTTGTCTTTATTTGTCTTATCAGGAATCTGCTTTGTTTTTGCTTCAATTCATTTTCGCTTGTCGGACTTTCGGCTTTTGTAGCTTTGTAGCCATGTTGGCTACTCCCATGGTCCTTGCTTTTCAAACTGGTGTGGGGGCTTCCTGGGAGTTGCCAGTCCCCTTGAGCTCCTCCACCTTGTTCCAGCCTGCCCCCCCTCTCCATGGGGGGACTTGGGGGCCTGAATTCTCGAGTCCCAAGGAACCAGGAAGCTCACAGCAGAGAGCTCATAACTCAGCTGCCGTGCCTTCGCTACTCCATCCCGTAAGTCAGTCAACTCTGACTTGAGGACACTACACACAAACATTGGTTGATCTAATAAAAGATTTATTAGGCTGGAGAGAGGAAATATTTCTGAGTATGTTTGTGTTGTATACCTGAAAATTACATTAAGTATTATATGGTTATTGCATTTTGATAGTCCTTGTAATGCGTATCTTTTCTTTTAGATGTAAATTTTCATTCTCTTTTTCCTTTTTCTTTCTGTACCCCCTATTAGTTTTGAAAAATAAAATATTTACAAAAGAATTGCCAGAACAGAATGAAACCCATACTTCACCTAGGCTGAATATTATTAATGTAATGAAATAAAAATAAAACCAAGTCTACTTTTGTTTTGAGTCTAATGTCATGTGAAGTAATAGAACCATACAATCATAGGGATTGGAAGGGACCTCTAGGGTCATCTATTCCAACTGCCTGCGCAATGCATGAAATTCACTGTTATTCCCCCCCCACTCACTCCCAGTGACTCTTACTGTATGCCCAGAAGATGGGAAAACCCATCAGGATCCCTAGCCAAAGTGGCCTGGGGGAAATTGCTACCTGACCCCAAGGTGTTGATCAGCCTTACCGTGGGCATGTAAGGGTTTGGATCTGAATCAGGTCTGTTTCTGGCTGAAATTGGACTGCTGCAGAACATGGGAGTGCTACAGGGGTAGCACGATGGACCCTGGGGTGCTCCTGAGCTCTGCAGTGGGCTGATTTACACCCATTTGAGAGTGAACTGGGCCAATTGCAGGAGCACCACCAGGGAGGTGCAACAAGCCCTGGAGTGCTCTTGTGCTTCACAGAGGGCTGATTTTGGGCTGAAATTGACCCACTGCAGTGTGCGGGAGCACACCTCCCTGCCCGGGAGTGCATCCCAGGAGATGTGTTCCCCCACTTTCCCCCCTGCCTACCAGGTAAGCAGGGGTGTGCAGTGGAGAGTGGGAGCGGGGGATCCCTTGCCTCCAGCAGGGTACTGGTAACCCTACTTAAATACCAGCAGACATTTCTTTTTGTTCAGTTCTGCTTAGGCCAGGACTGTACAACTTGTGACCAAGAATGCCAGATGTAGGCATCTAGTCTGGTTAGATGCTTGACTAGTTTTCACATCTTCTTGTTTATCTGAAGTCTGAGACAGGCAGCAAAACTGTGAAGTTTATCAGTTGTCTGGTGCAGGCCTGATTTATACGTTAAAATTGTACATAAGTAAACATTAACAATGAAGAACCTGAAGGAAGACAATACTGTGCTTTCTTAAGATACAGGCAGCCATATATTAAAGTTATTAGAAATTCTCTAGGGACATTTTTTCCCCAGTCTTACATGACCTATCAGTTCAGTGACATAAGCCACCTCATGTCTGTCACTTTGCTGTTTGTGTGCAAATAGGCCAATTGGGTTTTTAAAAACTTCAGCCAGCAATCAGGGCTGCACCCCAGGGTAACCTTGTAGATAGTAATGTCTGCTCAGTGAATGCTGATCCCCTTGGATACTGGGAACTTAATGGAGAGCACTACAACTCATCTCTGCCTTAACTATGTTTGGCAGCAATACTCTGTGGAGTACTGCATACATGGACATTGTTATACACAACCTATTTTTTCATGCAAGGTTCTGTGGATCACAATGTCTGACTCCTACAGGCCTTTTCATAAATCCACTGAATTATTGAAGGTGGGCATTTGTCTGTCCAATGCTGTACAGTAAGTGCACAGATTTTGTTGGCCATCAGTTAGATTCGTGGAGACAGACAAATAGTTTAAAAGTACATAAACATCCTCAAAAAATTAATGAGTATTCTAATACAAAATTAACATGAGTAATGATTTCCTTCTCAAAAGACCAAATAACTGCCAATTCAATGACTTCAAAGCTGCTGCAGAGATTACAGCCACCCATCTTAGAGCAGGACCTCAAGGCTGAAAGGGAGTCCTTTATTCAGAACCCCCCCTCAGCCGAGATCTACTCACTCTCTGGGTCTCAAGCATTCTTGCCTGCTCTCTGCCTGAAAGCAGGGGGCCGCGGGCGATCTTGCACCCCACCAGCCCAGACAAACAGCAACTTGGACAGCCCAGCTCCCTGAGCTGCTTCAGACCTCCATGGTCCCCAAGCTGGAAGTGCCCACCGTACATAGGACCGCCGTACCCAAGCTTCAGTAACACCAATGAACTAATTTGAACATCAGAAACAGTTATTACAACCCAGAAAAGAGCCAAAAAGGTAAAGATCGATATCTCTTCTATGATGCTAGTTTTGGACTGAAAAAATAAAGTAAAAGTGGAAATCAGGCTTTGAAATTGAGTAAAGAGCTAATTAAGTTCACTCCGGAAAGGAAATAATGTGAAAATAAGACTTTTTAAAGCTATTACAGGAGAAAAGAGACTATTGTTTATATACTTGCGGTTTTGAGAGATAATGAACTGTGGGAACGGAGGAAGTATCGCGAGAAGGTAGCTGTGAGACGGGAGAAGGAACAGGAAGTGCATCAGAAACCATCGAGCTAAGGCAACAGAGGGACCACTGAGAGGAGAAGGAGAAGTAGAAAATCGCCATTTTGGAAGAGGAAAAGGGCATGACTTCAATGTAAAAGGAAGTGCTCCATTTTGAAGAAGGAAAAGGGCAAGACTTCAACCTTAAAACCATAGAGAAAAGACGCCCAACATTTTGGATGATATAAAGCATATCACAGAAAAAAAATCGAATTTTAACTGATTAAAATAGCAGAAATAAAATATTTAAATCATAGATTTGAGGAAAAGAGCAGACTCGTGGGAGCGGAGTAAATCAAGCCCCACGATGTCGAAAAAAGACTGGCAATCAGCATTTGATAACTTGGATAAAAAGATGATGGAAGGTAATAAAGAGTTAAAAGAAACTATGCAAGAGATGTTGAAAGATCTTAAGGAAACAATTAAATCGGAGGTGGCTGAACTGGCGAAGAATATGGAAGATGTTAAGAAGGAATTACAAACAACGTAGCAAAATGTTAAAGAATTTGAAGAAAAAACAGAAAAATTGGCTACCTCTCTCAAAGTGGAAACTTCAGTGCTAAGTGGCAGAATGGCTGTGATAGAGTGTAAATACATGGTCAGACAACTTCATTTTAGAGGCGTCCTGGAGGAGGAAGGAAAAACCGCCCAAGAACAGATTGGAGATTTTGACAGGATTTTTGAATAAAACACTGGAGGAGATTGCAAGCAACAAGGATGTGGTGTACAGAATTAACTCAACATATGCAGCTCAAAAAAATCTACCCAGAGATATGATTGTGCAGTTTATTACAAAGAGAATGAAAGAAGAAATTCTAAGCAGGCATTTCCAAAATCCACTGGTAATGGATGGGGAAAAGGTGAGAATAATGAAAGAGCTACCCAAGAGTTTTGATGGAAAGGAAAAAATACAGAGAACTTACCCAGGTTCTGAAGGAGTTAAATATAAGATACAGATGGGAGATACCAGAAGGTGTGAGCTTTGAATTTAAATCAACTAGAAGAACCATCAGATCACGACATGAGATGGAGATGTTCTTTTTTGACAATGAAAAAGACTTACCTAAGAGACCCAGAACATAATCATGGAGTGCAAAGTAATTTCATGGAATGTAAATGGACTAAATTCACCTTCCAAATGCAAGGCTATTTTTCATTGGCTATCTAAACAACAATGCAGTGTAACTTGTTTACAAGAGACCCATGTTAAAAAACAAGTTCTAAAGTATTTAAAATATAGTAAATTGGGTAGAGAATTTGTGACTGCAACTAAACAAAAGAAAAGAGGAGTTGTTTTGTATGTTAAAGAAGAGTTACAACCTAAATTGATATTTAATGATTTGGAAGGCAGATATGTGGCGGTGGAATTTGGAACTTTCAAAAAATATTGATAGTGGGAACCTATGGACCAAATGGGGCCAAGGACAATTTTTTTAAAGAATTGATGAATCAACTAGATCAAGTGACATATGCTCAAATAATTTTGGCGGGCGATTTTAATGGGGTAGCAAATTTGCAAGCAGACAAAAAAACGAAGGGAATACAAAAGAAAGGGGACTATTGCCAAAATCGTTTTTTGAAATACAAAATCAGGAGAATTTAGAAGACGTTTGGAGAAGAAGCAACCCTAAGACCAAGCAATATACTTTCTATTCTGCAAGACACTAATCGCTATCAAGAATAGATATGATCTGGGCCTCAAAAGACTTAACAATATGGACTAAGGAGGTTGAAATAATGCTTAAAGTGAGCTCAGATCACAACCCAATTATGTGGAGATTTGGAAAATGCGTGAAAAAGTACAGGTGGAGAATGAATGAAGACTTATTAACGCATCAGAGCAACTTAGACGTGTTACAGAAAGAAACCAGATTTTTTTATACAATATAACTTAGACAAATCGGTACCAACACCTAAGGTATGGGATAGTTATAAAGCTGTCATGAGAGGCATTCTAATGGACTTAAATGCAAGAGACAAGAAAAGAGAGGAAAAACGGAAAGAAATTCAAGAAAAAATAAAAGTCAAAGAGATGCAATTAAAGAAAAGACCAGGAAAAATGAAATTACATCAGGAGATACGGATGTTACAAGAGCAAATAAGAGCTATGGAGAACAAAGAATTGGAGTGGGAATTGAAAAAATTAAAACAAAAGACATTTGAAGGGGCCAATAAACCGGGGAAATATTTAGCTTGGCAACTGAAAAAAGGGAGAGAAAAGAGAATGATAACCAAGATTGTGGAGAATGACAAAATGTTAACGGACCAACCAGCTATAAGTAGAGCGTTTTATAAATTTTATGCTAAATTATATCAGAGTAAAAGGGTGGACGTGAATGCTATTGATCGATATGGACAAAATTAATTTACCAATGATATCTGAGAAGTGGAAGGAAAAATTAAATGCTGAAATAACAGAAACAGAAATTATGGATGAAATACAATCGACCAAATTGGGGAAGGCACCAGGACCTGATGGAATAACGGCTAAATTTTATAAAGTTATGGCAAAAGAAGTGGTGCCTTTCCTGAAAAAAGTGATGAATGGGATTTTAAAGGGACAAAAGATTCCTGAAACCTGGAATGAGGCTAACATATCATTGATTCCAAAAGAAGAGCAGGATTTATGCAATGTTAAAAACTATTGACCTATATCTTTGTTAAATAATGACTATAAGATATTCGCGAAAATATTGGCGGAGAGGCTCAAAGAATGGCTGGTTGAATTTATTGCAGAAGAACAAGCAGGATTTTTACCAAACAGACAGATTAAAGACAATTTAAGGACAGTAATAAATGCAATAGAGTACTATGATAGACATTGTGAAAAAGAAGTCGGTTTCTTTTTTGTGGATGCAGAGAAGGCTTTTGATAATTTAAATTGGAATTTTATGTTCGCCACAATGGAGAAGTTACAGATGGGAAAAGAGTTCATTCAAGCGGTAAGAACTATATATAAAGACCAATGTGCAGCAATTGTAGTAAATGATGAATTAACTAAGAAATTGGAAATACGGAAGGGCACAAGGCAGGGTTGCCCATTGTCTCCACTGTTGTTTGTCATGATATTGGAAATTTTATTGATGCAAATACAAGAGGATGATGCCATAAGAGGTATGAAGATTAAGGGATTTACATTTAAAGTCAGAGCCTTTGCAGATGATGTAATGGTTATTGTAGAAGACCCAACTCAAAACATGCCAAGATTGTTGGACAAGATAAAAGAATTTGGAGATTTGGCTGGATTTTATGTTAATAAAAGAAAATCTAAGCTATTGTGCAAGAATATGGTGAAACAAAGACAAGAAGAGTTAATGGAAATTACCAATTGCGAGGTAACACATAAAATAAAATATTTAGGAATAGAATTTACTGCTAAAAATATTGACTTATTCAAGAACAATTATGAAAAGCTATGGCAACAAATAGACAGAGACTTAATCAAATGGAATGAGTTGAATTTGTCATGGCTGGGAAGAATAGCAGCAATTAAAATGAATGTACTACCACAGATTATGTTTTTATTGCAAACAATACCAATAATAAGAGACAATAAACAATTTGATGTGGCAAAGGAAAATATCGGACTTTGTATGGGCAGGGAAGAAGCCTCGAGTGAAGATGAAAGTGTTATGTGATGCCAAAGAAAGAGGGGGACTATGATTACCAAATATAAGACTATACCATGAAGCAATATGTTTGGTGTGGCTCAGAGAATGGATGTCGTTAGAGAATCTTAAACTTTTAACACTTGAAGGATACAAGAAACTCTTTGGTTGGCATGCATACTTATGGTATGATAAAATTAAAGCGGACTCTATGTTCCTGCATCATTATATTAGATGAAGCCTCTACACAGTCTGGCAAAAATATAAAAAAATATTTGGATGAGGGTATCCCGACGTGGGTGGTGCCACTGGAAGTTATTGACCCGAGAACAATTTACAACAGAGAGGAATGTTTGTCATATAAGGAGGTGTTGAAAATGGAGCAAAATATGATTAAGCTTAAAACAGAAGAAGAATTATCCTCTCACTATGGATGGTTCCAATACAGACAGATTAAAGACTTATATGACAAGGATCGTTTAAAATTGGGATTTAAATGGAAAAAATCTGAATTGGAAGAAAGTATACTACAAGAAGGCAAGAAAAGGATTTCTAAAGTCTATAAGATTTTGTTAAAATGGGATACTGAAGATGAAACTGTTAAAGTCCAGATGGTGAAGTGGGCCATAAATTGTAATAGAGACATAACAATGGAGGCATGGGAATACTTGTGGAAAAATACATTGAAGATATTGACTTGTACCAATATTAAAGAAAATGTTTATAAGATGATATATAGATGGTACCTAACACCGAAGAAAATAGCATATGGGAACAACAAAATGTCAGACAAGTGTTGAAAATGTAAAAACCATGAAGGTTCTTTATATCATATGTGGTGGACCTGTGAGGTAGCAAAGCAGTTCTGGGGAGATATTACAGAAGTTATGACTGAAATTTTACAAATCCCAATAAATAAGAACCCAGAACTGTTGTTGCTAAATCTGAAATTAGAAGAGATTCCCAGGCAACAAAGAACTTTATTATTCTATATGACAACAGCGGCAAGAATTTTATATGCTCAGAAGTGGAAGACGCAAGAAGTACCATCTATTGAAAATTGGATACAAAAATTGCTGTACATGGCAGAAATGGATAAAATGACGAGAAAGTTGAGAGAACAGAATCCAGGAGAATTTCTTAATGACTGGGGTAAACTAAAACAGTAATTGGAACAGAAGTGGGACATAAAGGGACAATTATGGTTGTTAGATAACTATTAATTTTTCAGAAAGGAGGAGATACTGATCTTTACAAGAGAAGAGAGGAGATAAGTTAGAAACATAATGTAACTGATAGTTTGATGTTAGGTTTTGTTTAATCTAATATATATTATCTATTTTACTAGTGTGTTAAGATAGTTAAGAATAGAAAAGGGGATATAAGTAGTAGATTCAGACAGCGGGTTGGAAAACTGTTGGAAGTCTTAGATTAAGGGGGGAGGGAAAAGGGTGGGAGAACATGGAAGTGAGGGTGTTAACTGAAAATCTGTAATATTAATTTTTACTCACCCAATATATATATATATATATATATATATATATATATATATATATATATATATATATATATATATATTTTAAAGACCAAATAACTAGACACACCCAAAGCATGTGCTTAAGAGACGTATCTGGTAAGCTAGAACACCAAAAATTAGACACTGTAATTAATGCTTTACCTAAAAGGCCCTGTGGTGTCCAGTATATGCTAAACACATTTTTTGCTGACTAAGTCACAGCTTATCTAACTGTATTCATTCCTGAGACTCTGCATATCATATTTGTTAACTAACATAAAATATTTATGAACAAATATTCTAAGTTTTGTTTGCTGCATTGATTCAATGAGAGTTTCCAGAAGCAGGGAAGACTCTGAAACACTCTGTTGCAGCATCATAGTTAGATACCAACAGATGTTGCTGTTGTAAATACTGCTATTCAGCAGAAGCTGACAAATCATATCTAGACATTAAGGAGCCCCACATAAATTTTTGACATAAAGTATTATTATTTTTTTAATATATCTACAAGATATTTGAAAAGAAATTGCATACAAAACATATATATTCTAGGTATAATATTCTAGTTAACTATGCTCCAAACACTGCTCAGAGAGAAAATTGCACTCCTCCTGACCCTCTGACTTACCCTCACCTCAAGAACACTGTATGCTTATAACTGTGAGGGGGGAAAGATATCTCTGTGACCCTTAATATGGGGCATATCCCATCACTCACCTGGTGAAGAATATATCACCTTTCCACACGTGAATGTGTGTAGCAGAGCACACAGTAAAGTCCAGTGAGAAGAAATATAATTTAAGATAAGTTTGTTTAGTTAAATAAGAGTTTCATTTAAGAACTATTTGTCAGGGCTTGTCGCTGCTGCCGCTGGGCAGGGCCCCAGCTGGGCCAGCCCTGACATCAGAGGGGCACCAGGGATACTGCAGAACCCTGCTCTGTGGAAGAAGGGGCGGTATACCTCACCCAGACTCCCTCTCAGTCCACTCGCTGGCCTGCTCAACCTGGCCTGCTTACCCTCTGCATCCTTCATCATCTCCTTCCAGAACTCTCCTCCAAGCCTCCACCCTTGCATTGCTCTCACTCCACACCATCACTTCTTACTCACACCCACCACCTCAGAGCTCTTCCTAGCCACCTTATATAGGGTTTCCTTTCCCCACCCCACCCTCCTTCTAGGCTTGTTCCCTCTCCTGACTTGGCCCAGCTGTGCCTTCCCTCAGGTGTTTCCCTCCTACCACTAATCCCTTCTTGGCTTCCTTGCCTTGCTGGCAGGGTGGGGATGAATGCGAGCCATCCCCAGCTGAGGTCTGCTTGGCCTTGCTCACGAGGAGCTGCCCCAGCCGGCTTCTGTGCTGCTGAGCATGCCTGGCCTTGCTCGCGAGGAGCTGCCCTGGCCAGCTTCTGGGCTGCCTGCTCCTTGATGCTGGGCGGGGCTACCCATCTCCTCCCCCAGAATGCCTGTGGCAGCTCCACCTGGAGGGGCTTGGCTCCTAGCCACTCCTGAGCCAGGCTGCTGTCCTCTAGCCAGGATGTGGCTCTGGGCTGTAGTGGCTGCTTCTCCTCCTTGGCAGGTAAGGGCTCTGTTTGGGCTGTTGCTGGGTCCCTATTCTCCCTGCCTTGGCCCTTTTCCTCTAGCCTGCTTAGTCCCCTCTCTTCTCCCTGGAGGGTGGGACTAGCTGGCTTCTCCCTGCTCCCTCCAGCCTTCTGAGGCTTAGGCCTTTCGCCCCTTCCCCCTGGAGTAGGCAGGTTCTGGCTCTGTTTGCCAGTCAGAGCGGTTGAACTGTTGTCTCCCGGCTGCCCCCTGCCGCTGTCTGTCAGCAAGTCCGGGGGCTGGGCTGCTGACCCCGGACACTATTTACAATGATATATACACAAAACTGAGAGAAACATTCATATTCATCACAAACAGGAGACAGAGAGAGACAGTTTTACCAACAGTTTTACAATGGACACAGACAGAATCTTCACTCACAGCAGGGAAGGGCTACTTCAGGTGCTACAGACAAACTATACAAAGTATCAAGCCCTTCATCCTGTACTGTGTTTATTCCTACAATAACAACACCATGGGTGGGTTCCAAGTCTGGACTAACCTGAAAGAAGATAAATTTAGCATTACTGTTATGGCTTCCACTAGAAATCATCTGGTTTACTTGTGGTTTTTATAAAGCATCAAATTACTCATAGCATAGTAACTTCTCACTACTAGTATTTGCTAGGGTTGTTATGTGGAATTATCTTAATTCCTCTTTGCCAAATGCCTCCCTGAAAATCTGTTTCTATTCATCTTTTTAGGAATCTGAGTCTGTTTCAAATAAATTCCTCTTTAATGAAGAGAAATATTTGATTAGATCTCAACGAAGTCATGTATCCTAACCACTACAGAATACTGTCTGTGATAGCTCAGAGAACTTCTTACTCCCTCTCTTGGTTATGTAAAATATGGGATATTTTCCACCCTCCTCCTCACTGCTGGCCTCCCCCAGCATTTTGTATTAATCTCTTCTCCATTTTGCCCTCACAACAACCCTGGGAAGACGGTAAGGCTTCAAGTTTGTGACTGGTCCAAGTCCACCCATGAAGTTCCATGACAGAAGTGAGAGTCAACCCCATTTAACATCCTAACCCTACTTTCTCAGCTTTTATCATCACAACAAGCCTGTGATGTAGGTAAAGCTGAAAGGGCTAAAATTGCAAAAGGGTGCATAAAGCACAATTGTGTGGTATAAACAGAGATTATACTATCACATGGTAAAAAGGAAAGGTTATTCAAGTTGTACATAGGAGAAACAATTAGTAGCTATGAAATTGGATGTCATCTATATGTGGATGAGACCTAGCTCTATATCTCTCTATCAGAATTCCCTAGTGATGCAGTAGAGGTTTTAAAGCACTGCCTGACAATCAGTTGAAAGCGAAAAAATTGAAATTGAATTCAGACAAGATGGAAGTGATGCTGGTTGGGAGGGTAGAAATCTTGAAGGATATTGTGCTCCCCACTGTGATGGGATTCAGCTGACCCTTGCAGACTTGGTTAAGTGTCTGGGAGTTAGATTGGACCCAGCATTGCACTAGAGAAAAAGTTAATGCAATTGCAAAAAAAAATCTTCCAAAAACTCAGTCTAGCCTGGAAAATGGCTCTTTACCTTGACACAACCAACCTAGCCACCTGGATCTATGGTATGGTAACACTCACTGCTCAAAGCATTCTACATAGGTCTCCCTCAAAGTCAACTCTAAGATTTCAGTTGGTGCAGAATGCTACAACTTTATTATTATTGGGAAGTAAGAGGTATATGCATATTATTCCTATTCTGCATTACTTCATTGACTGCCCATCAGTAACTGGGCTCAATTCAAGGCTCACATACAAAGCCCTTCATGGCTTTAGCCCTTCATCTCTGCAGGAGTACCTCTCTCCCTATGTTCTGCCATGGCAGCTTCTGCAATTCCCACCTGCAAATGGAAAAATCAGAAGCTGCTCATACATATGAATTCTCTGATGTGGCCCTCACCCTATGCCTGAAGGAGTCAAGAAAGCTCCCATTCTTCCATCTTTCCACAAAACTATGCAAAACTGAATTATTCAGGAGGGCTTTCTTATACAAGTAACGGAGTGGAGTTGTGAGGAAATGGTTAAAGGGATGCATTAGTAAAGGCATAGGAACTATAGAATTCAGTCCTCCCAGTCTCAGAAGCAGGCCGCTTGAGCCAAGGGCCATCTTTACCACCCTGGAAGTGGAAAGTGGCAGCAGCCTTTCCCGGCTATCCAGGTATTCTGTGGGGGTGGAGCTTGGCCCTTAAAAGGGCAGCTCTGCCCCCCAGCCCAGCAATCATCACTTCAAGCTCAGTCTACCCACATGCCCTGTAGCAGTGCAGGTTAAGCTGGTTGTTGGTTATCAGGGCAAGGTAGGAATTTTTTTTCTCCTTTCTCCATTCGACTGTCTGAGATAAGTGTTTTTTGTCTACCTTGCACTGCATGCATGGGGCATGGTAATTGGTTTAAGATGGAGCTGTAAATAGGTGGTCACTGTCAGGATAGAGTTTGGGTGAAGTGAGCAGGTCAATGAACACCCTTGGCACATCCCCATTGTCAGGAACTTGGAGTCTGTCAGGATCGGCTGAAATGTTTGATGGCTGCCAGTTGTGAGGGCGGACTGCCTGGTGGGATCCCCTATACAAGTCCTTCCTTCAGGCATGGCTTGTGGTGATTGGAGCTTTAAGGTAGAAACCATTTGCCTGGCCAGCTGGGTCCTGGCCATGCGCACGGATGGTTTGCACCCTGGGTAGTGGGGTTTGCTCAGACAAGGTGGAGGTCCAGGCATGACTTCAGGGTTTGACCTGTATCACTAGTTAGGCCCTTGCCATGTTTCTAGTTAATGCTTGAGTTAATGTTCTTGTCAAATAAAAGTGGCTCATTAGAACCCAAGCCTTGTGTCTGCCTGTTTATTCCAACACGGGGTGGCGGGGGGGAGGGAATATTATTATACACTATCTGTTACTGTTTTTATTATATCATGTCAAATTGCTTAGGTTTTGTATCAACATTGTTTCAGCTCTGTATCAGATTGTAACTTGTTTTCAAATAGTGCTGCCTACTGTACTGTTTGTTGAACGTCCCCAAAGTTGATTGTATTGAATTACACTGTGAAATCTGTTTTTAGCCTCAGTAAGAAAGGCGGACTATAGATAATGTAAACAAACAAACAAGCAAAATTATTTTCTCTCTATCATTCTCTCTTAGAATCTAAGATATTGTGTCTGTCTAAAACTAGCCTTTAGGATTTCTCACTCAGGGACTTGGGGGTATATATCTGAATTCTAAAGGCATGCAGCCCCCTTGCTCCTCACTGAATTTAATGGAACAACCTGTACAAGTAAGAACTTTAGGTTTTAGAACTTAATAGTTTGGCTGTGTGCCTGTAAAACTGATGAAGTTTCCCTTACCTAGACAGTTCAAGGTCCTCATAAGAATTAATTCCTTCTGGCTCAGCAGTGATTTTGTTTGGTCCTTGCACAAGTTCCCCTTGCTTGCAACATACTTCTTGGATTATCTCTTGAGTTTGAAAGCAGTGGTGTTTTGTAACAAATCAAGTGTGTATTCCTGTATGTAAAGTGGGATGAATTTCTAGTTTCATAGAACAAAGGAGAGCCTTTTACCCAGATAAGGTCTGAATTACAATGACAGGGGGTTGGGGAATTCTAAGTATTTCCCAACAAAATACACATTACCCTTGAGAATTAAGTAATGAGAACAACTACAAAGATAAGAGGAGACAGAAGGAGCTACAGTCGCTGACTCAGAATGTCTGTGATCCTCTTTCTTATCAATTATTCAGATAAGAAAGATCTATATTAAAATTAATCATACAATTCTGAATTGCTCCTTTACATCAATAATGAAACAGCATCACTGAATACAAACAGATAAAGAGAATAGTATACAATAACCATCCTTCACAAAGAGAGAAAAGTAGTATTTTAACTGTAAGGGTAATTATTAATTTGTGGCAGACAAATTTTCATTGACCTAGAACATAAAATGTTCTATTTTGAACAAGATTTATTTATGATAATCCTACTTGATTCTCCCCTAGTGTATACATCCATCACCAAGTTGTCAAAAAAACCCATGTAACAAATAGATTTAGGAAAAAACCTCAGTCAGGCAGCCCCCCATCAGTTCCTTTTCACTTGGGGAATTTGATATATTTTGAAATGTCCACAAAGAATTTGGTTCATATTAGAGTTTAAATGTGAAGATTTTCATAATTTCATTAAAATACTTTCATTTTAAGTGTATATTTTAAGACTTATTTTAATATTTTATATTTAACCCAAGTTTTTATAAATGTAAGTTTTCATTACTCAAATTTAGAATGAATATTTGAGCAACAGAGGTCCATAGCAACCATCACCAACCAATGGGGTCTTCTGGATGACTGTGGTGAGGCCTGATTTAGATACAGGAGTATACTGAAGAAGCCTGTTGGGGAATTTAAATCCCCTAACAAAGCCCTAGGCATATTGCTATAGCAGATCATTTAATACCTGGCAATTAGTGAATTGTACCTTGACATGACCTGTGGCTTCCATGCTGTGCTGGAAAATGATGCCATTTTCCAGTGTGACACATGAACATGGGAATGTGCATGAGCTCTGTGCACACATGAGGGTAAGTACCCCACTGCTCCCAACCCCAACCCCTTTTCTGCCCCTTTTCTGGCCCTTTGGGGACTGGTATACCGACTTCTCACCCACCTAACAACCTATCTTTTATGTGCCCATCTTCAGCTATATTTATTATTTACTTCATTTATACTTTGCCTTTCTTCCCAATAGGGAGCCAAAACATCATTCTTCTCTCCTCCATTTTAACCTCATAACAGACCTGTGAGGCAGGTTAGGCTGAGAGTGTGTGAGTGGCTCAAACTCACCCAGTAAGCTTCCATGTCAGAGTGGGGGTGTGAAGCTGGGTCTCCTTGATCATAGTCTGATACTAGCACATCACATTGGCTTTCATGAGGTGGCTGCTGCTGAACATCAGGAAGCAGATGGGCCTAGTTGAGTCATGAAAGTTACCTGGGTTTCCTACCAGGCCTTACCCCGAATACTCCCTCAAAGGACAAAATTACCCTGGAGACAGCCCTGTCCTCTCCCCTTGACCAAGCTTGCAGAAAATCTTCCTTTTCCTTGGATTTAAGTATCTGCAGATGGGGCCAGGCTTTCTTTCTTTCTTTCTTTCTTTCTTTCTTTCTTTCTTTCTTTCTTTCTTTCTTTCTTTCTTTCTTTCTTTCTTTCTTTCTTCCTTCCTTCCTTCCTTCCTTCCTTCCTTCCTTCCTTCCTTCCTTCCTTCCTTCCTTCCATTACTAATCCACCCTTCCAGCCATCTAAAATAGCTTGAAAAGCAAAAACTCGGAAATTTCCTGAGATCCAGCAATTAGACTAGACTACTGTCAGGATATTTCTTTTGGAGAAGGAAAGCTGTTGTTTTAAGAAACTGTTAAAAGCTGTTTTCCACATAGGCTAAATTATTTTATTACTTCAGGCAGTAGATGCCGTCTAGATAGTTTCATATTATAGGAACAGCTAAAATAATAGCAACAAGATATAATGTTCTTATGATATAGCAATAATATCATTCAAAACAGAACACATTTCTGGAAGAATAACTGGAACTAATTAGAAAACCTCCAGTTGTGCTTACATTGGTAACAGTAAAATCAGATTTAATTATAAGAGGTCTCAGGAGTGCTAAAGGTGTTATAAAGAATATCTTTATTAAGGCAATCAGTATATACAATTGATGCTCACTATTATTAGAACGTTCAACTAAACATTTCTTTTGTAATAAAAGACATTTAATGGGGGCAATTGCTAGGCTGATTTTTAGTGAGTGACAAAGGAATAGCTGGAATGAATTATAAAAGCAATGAAGCTTTAGTTGCATTTTTACATAGGTATATGTATTTTATAAAGGAAACAGTAGCTTCAAGCAATATTTAAAAATGTTCTTTGCTAACAAAAGGAGGCAATCCCACTGACTTGAGAGAAACACAAACAATATTAATAGGACTACTCTAAGTTAAATTATGAATTTCAGCAAAAATTAATTAGTTTAAAACTATAAAGCATCTCGCTCATCCCAGAGCCTTCAGTGCATTTCAAATGTCACCACAAGATGCTTCTCCATTCATCTTCCATGAAGTAGAAGGAAAAAAACTTTGAAGGATTTTATGTCTGATGAAGGATTTTATGTCTGATGAAGGGAGTTTTTGAAAGCTTATACTCAGAAAAAATGGTTGGTCTTTAAGGTGTTACTGGACTTGAGCCTTGCGGTTCTACTGCAGACTGTTACCCACTTGAAGTTGTCTTCATATGTATACACAAACTGCTGTCCTTATAAGGCCTCCTTGGATGTATACCAGCTATTTCACATATGCAAAGGCAATGGAACTTTACCCACAATTTGTCAGTGAATAAGATCCCAGATTTATTATGCTTGTCAATGTGGATAGAGATTCCAGATCGGCTTTAGGATAATGCATTACACCCACTTATGCAGCTGCCTTATACTGAATCAGATATTTCTACATCAAGGTCAGTATTGTCTACTCAGGCTGGCAGCAGCTATCTGGGGTCTTTCACAGCACCTACCACCTGATCCTTTTAGCTTGAGATACTGAGGATTCAGCCTGGGACCTTCTGCATGTGAAACAGACACTTTATCACTGAGCCGTGACCCCTCCCCTATGCAAGACTGGAAGATTCAGGCAAAAAGACTGATGAACTGACTTTTTGTTGAATAGGTGAAGACATCTGTAGAAAGAGAAGGTTGCATCCACAGAGTGATGATTCTTTGTTTTGCCACTGCAACTGCAGGAGTATTCATAGCAGAAACAGAGCACCCACACAAGAGTTTCCTATGCACTTCCTTCAGTCATCTTCAGATGGCTGCTATTTACAGCTCCTCCCTCCAGAGGGCTTTTTCTAGCTTACAAAAAGAATTGGCCGTTGCTATATTGTTGTAATGTTATAAAGCTGAATAACCCTGAATAGCCTGAGCTTGTCAGAGTTTGAAAGCTATGTAGGGTTAGCCATGGTTTGTATCACTATGACTACCACCAAGGAAAACCAGGGTTGCAATGCAGAGACAGACAATGACCTCTACTCATCTCTTGCCTTGAAAACCTCATGAAGGGTGACCATAAGTCAGTTGCAACTTGACAGGCTTAATTATGATTGTTGTTGTAAAGCTATAGCAATATAGTGACTAGCAATTTTTTAAAACTGTCAAAGCCTGCTAGGATATGGCAGGGAAAATGGCAGGCACAAAGAGAGAGTGGCAATCAAATACTGTCAATGTAGGTAAGAGGTTAAAAAAATCACACTTTCTTGCCCAGATGGTGTGCTAGCCTGCTTGGGCTTCCTCTTTATCAAAAGATCATAATAAAGCAACTTAGAGAAAGACTGGAGAAAAACAGAGGAAAACTAGGAAAATGGAAAATTGGAGGATGCCATTGTATGGATGCTTCAACAAACACTGTTCCCATTTGAAAGCCAAGGTAGAGCAAACCAGAAATGTGAGTACAGCCTTCGTTTTGAGTAAGTCCAAATGAAATCAAAGCTCCTTGAATTAGTTATGACTAGACATGGGCATGAATGGGAAAAAAACCCCGAACAGGCTGTTTGGTGTTCATTCCCAACGACGAACACGAATAGATGAATGGAACCGAACATGTCCCATTAATGAATGTGTTTGGTGTCTAGCATTCGTTGGTGCCAGAGCAGTCCCCTTAGCATTTAGAGAGCCCATATTCACAGATAATGTGCAGCAGGCTCTTCTCCAGCCATCACCCAAGTTTGGTCAAGATTGCAGTATAAATTGCAGAGTTATACATTCCCAAATTCAACACCCCAGGAAACTCCTATTCAATAAAAACGGAGCCACCTTCTCCAGTCCAGTTCACTTTGGCACCATGCGGGGGACCTGAAGGCAAGCTGCCTCCCCTCTTGGGGGTGGGGGGACTGGCTGCTGGCCAGCAGCACCCCTATGTGCTCGCCCACCAGGCCTCCAGATCGGAGGCGGACAGATTATCCACTTACGCAGTAAGGTGGTTGATGATTGCAGCCGCCAGGCTTGGTACACTTGGGGAGGTGGTGGCAGGCCACCTCTGCTCAGGGAGCAGGAGGTCTGGCTGCTTGCTAGCAGCACCCCCCACGTGCCTGCCCACCAGGGCTCCAGGTCAGAGATGGACTGATTATCTGCTTATGCAGCAAGGTGGTTGATGACTTTGGCCACTGGGTGATTAGGTAGAGGGAGACCAAGGGGTTCTGGGTGGGGCAATGAGCTGCACCTGGAAGATCCTATGAGGGGGATGGGAAGACCCCAAATCAGCAGCTGCTGGCATCAACCAACTCCCTACCATCATGGAAAGGAGGGGATGGGGTGGTGCAAGTGGTGGGGAAGGGATTCATGGCAGTACCCAAGATGGAGAGGAGGAAAGAGGGAACATGAAGTAGTCAGGGTGGGAGAGGGGGACCAAGGGCTTCTGGCCACGTCAATGAGCCACACCTGGAAGATCCTGCAAGGGGGACGGGAAGACCCTGAATCAGCAGCTACTGGCATCAATCACTTCCCTGCCATCACGGAAAGGAGGGCATGGGGTGGTGCAAGTGTTGTGGAAGGGACTCGTGGGAGGGAGTTGAGGAAAGAAAGAAGTCGAAGTGGTCAGGGTGGGAGAGGGGGACCAAGGGCTTCTGGTCGCGGTGATGAGCCATACCTGGAAGATCCTGCAACAGGGCCTGGAAGACCCCAATCCATCAGCGGCTGCTGGAATCAACCACCTCCCTGCTGTCATGGAAAGGAGGGGATGAGGTGGTGCAAGTGGTGGGGAAGGGACTCGTGGCAGTACCTGAGAGGGAGAGGTATGGACTGGGAACCTGAAAGCTCTCAAGTGAGAGGTAGTTGGGAGGGGTCGGAGGAGTCCCAGAGAGGGAGAGGAAGAAATAGGGCAGTGGCAGCAGCTGCCATCACCCACTTTCCTGCCTTTGCGGAAAGGACGGGAGGCATGGGACACATTCCCACCCAGCTCAAAGGGGTCCAGTCAGTACTGCTGAAAGGAGAGCCACCATGCTGTGTAACCATGCTGTATCCTTATACGGTACAATTGGCTGTGCAATCGCAGCCGAGCTGTCCCTAATGAACAAGGTGGGAGCAGTAACAGGATAGTCCCTCGTGAAGCGGTGTCTGACATGACCCGCTGTCCTATCTTTGCAGAAAGACGGGGATGCAGAAACCCAGAACTCCTGCTACTGAACTTGGGAATGGAAGACATCCCAGCACAACATAGGACATTGCTATTTTACATGACGGCAGCAGCCAGACTTTTGTATGCGCAGAAGTGGAAAGTACAAGAAGTGCCAACTACTGAGGACTGGATTTACAAATTGCTGTACATGGCGGAGATGGACAAAATGACAAGAAAACTGAGAGACCTTGATCCAGGGCAGTTTAACACGGACTGGGGAAAGCTGAAACAATATCTGGTGAAAAAATGGGAGGTGGGAGGAGAACTGTGGCAGTTTGAAAATTATTGAGGTATACAGGAGGAGAGAAGTGATTATACCGAGGGGGTGGAGAGTTAATGGAAAAATTCTAAGCAACTTTATATGATTTTTAAGTATCATATTAAGTAGTAATAGTGTTGATACTATGAGAATTATTGGGATAGAAATTAACTAATCTATATTGTTTGGAAAGATAACCGTATAACATAGAGTGAATATATACATACATACGTAAATTTAAAGACAGGTCTAATTGTTAGACTTATGGTATATGTATAGATAAAGAATAATATATAGAATAGAAGCCTAAGTAAATGACAGTAAGTGTGTATAATAAGTATGTGTATAGTAGTATTGGAATTGATGTATAAAGGGGGGCAAATTGTTTGTCCCATATCGAAGAGAATAGAAGGAGTAAGATAAAACAGGTTATCAAAATGAATATTATTAGTAGTTTTAATGAAGAAGATAGATTAAGAGGATTTTATTTATATGACAATTTATATGACAATCTATATGTGAAAGGAAGTGGAAATAGTGCTTAGAAGAATTTGAAAGTATATTATAATAAATAAATAAAATAAGTATGAAGGGAGTAGAGGGAAAGTGGATAGGGGGTTGGAAAACTGTTGGAAGTCAACAAAAAGGGGGGGGAAAGGGAGGGGGTTAGAATTAGAAAAAATTAAAGAATGTGATTATAATTGTTATTATATGTTTCTAATCCAATAAAAAATTCTTTAAAAAAAAAACAGAAAGACGGGGATGGGCAGAACAGGAGCTGTTGGTCACAATGGTTGGAGTGGTTCCACAGAGGGAGAGGTAGAAAGAGGGACCAGCAGCACTGAGAAATGAGGGGGGGCAGAGCAGTTCCACACCACTCTGAGACACCTCACCTGTGCAGGCAGTACAGGCACTACTCATAACAGTTCGGGCGGCACTCCCAGACACCAACCACCTTCCTGCCTTTGCGGAAAGGAGGGGATGGACGGGACAGGAGACATTGCTTGGATGGGTCAGAGTGGTTCCAGAGAGGAAGAGAAAGAAATGGGGCAGCAGCAGCAGCTGACATCAGCCACCTTCCTGCCTTTGTGGAAAGGACATGAGTCGAGGGACCCATTCCACCCTGCTCAGTGGGCACAGAGTTTGCAATGGATAGGGCTACCATGTGGCTCAACTACATAGGATCATAAAGTTGGAAGGGGCCATACAGACCATCTAGTCCAACCCCCTGCCCAGTGCAGGATCAGCCTAAAGCATCTCTGACAAGTATTCATCCAGCCTCTTCTTGAAAACTGCCAGTGAGGGGGAGCTCACCACCTCCCTAGGCAGCTGATTCCACTTTTGAACTACTCTGACCGTGAAAAAGTTTTTCCTAATATCCAGCTGGTATCTTTGTGCATGTAATTTAAGCCCATTGCTTCAGGTCCTACCCTCTGCTGGCAACTGGAACAGCTACTTGCCCTCCTCCAAATGACAGCCTTTCAAATATTTAAAGAGAGCAATCATGTCCCCCCTCAACCTCCTCTTCTCCAAACTAAACATTCCCAAGGCCCTCAGCCTTTCCTCGTAGGGCTCAGTCTCCAGACCCCTGATCATTCTCGTCGCTCTCCTCTTCACCCTCTCGATTTTGTCCACATCCTTTTTGAAGTGAGGCCTCCAGAACTGCACACAATACTCCAGATGTGGCCTGACCAAGGCAGTATAGAGAGGGGCTGTGACCTCCTGTGATTTCTTTTCTTTTTTTTTTAATTTTTTTTTTATAATTGCTTACAATAACTAACAATACGGAAGGAAGGAATGGGGGCAGAGGAAGGGAGAGAAACAACAACAACATGTAACAACTACACTACAAATAATGCTTTCCCTTCATACTGCCATTGTTTAAAATTAAAACTTTGTAAAATACTGATGGAATGGTTGACCTTACAAAATACAGATTGCTATCCAAATTAAGTCTTCCTCCCCCCCCTGGGCCTCAGACGCAGTTCTCTCTGAACAGCTGCAGTCGCCGTGCTCGCTCCCTCCTCCCCTCCCCCTTCAGACTTCGAATCCTTTTCTTCTTGCTTAGCCTCTTGCTGGAACTCTTGGTTTTTGCCCTCAAAGTCCCTTAGCTGATCTTCTGATGTTATCTTATAAGCTTGATCTTTGTAACTAAACCAGATACCTTCCGGAAATAGCCATTTATACTTTATTCCACGTTCCCTCAGAAGAGCTGCAAACTTTTTATACTTAAATCTTCTTTTCCAAGCTAAGAATGGAACGTCCTTCAATATCTTAACCTTGTTACCCAAAAAGTCCAGATCCGCATTGTATGAATTATATAGGATAGTGTCCCGGATCCTCTTAGATGAAAAATCAATGATGATCTCGTGAGGCAGCTGACGCTTCGTTGCATATTTTGAAGAAGCACGACGGACTTCCAAAATGGTGCTTTTTACTTCTTCTTTAGTTGCCCTCGCGGGTGTCGCCAATAATTCCAAGGCAAGATCCTTTAAATCCTCATTTTGCTCCTCTTTCATGTTCTGGAGATGCAAAATTGTCTGGGTTCGTTCCACTTGTAGACCAATCAGCTGGTTCTCCACCAGCTTTAATTCTTTGTTCGTTGCCCTCACGAGTGACGCATTTTCCCGAGCAGACTTCTCTGCCCCCCCCGCTGCTTCCTTAATGGTTTTCACTTCGCTCTCAATTAAGCCCACCCTTTGATCCATTTCGTTTAGCTTGTCAACAAAGGGCTTTATGGCTTCGATAACCGACCTCTTCACTAAGTCCTCAAGAGACTCTCCTTTTCCCTGCAGGGCAGCCGAGATTGACTTGCCCAAAGCGGGACTCTGCATTTTCGCTGCCATTTTAGGGGGGGGGACCGCCGACCAAGTTCTGAAACTCAGTGAGGGGGAAGAAACCCAAGCCTTCTTAGCTTCAGATCCCACCAATCCTTCACGTACGCTTGTAATAACAGAAGGGATTCGCTTACTTACAGGCTTTCACCTAGTTCTGCTCTTTGCCATTTTCCATGGTCCAACAGCACTCAAGGTGCCGCGCACATCTGCCGGCCTCCGTAGGAGCAAACGGGCAATTTACCCCCAGCATCGACTTCAGGGGTTTCTTCCCACAGCGCTCTGGACTCTGCCTCCCTCACTGGGAGTCCTGGGGGCTAACCTTCGCAGGTCAGCTGCCCGGTCAGGCTGCTCAGGCACTTCCTCCTGGACCTGCGGAGAGGAGCGTCTGACATGGCCGAGAAAATGAAAACGAATCCGACCTCCTGCGATTTCGACACTATGCCCCCTTTGATACAACCCAAGATTGAATTAGCCTTTTTTGCCACCGCATCACACTGACTGCTCATATTTAGTTTACAGTCCACTCTTACCCTAAGATCCCTTTCACATATACTACTGCCTAGAAGTGTATCCCCCATCCAGTATTTGTGCTTTCCATTTTTGTGGCCCAGATGTAATACTGTGCACTTGTCTTTGTTGAATTGCATCCTATTCACAGCTGCCCACTTCTCCAGAGTATTCAGGTCTTGTTGAATTTTAATTCTATCTTCTTGGGTGTTTGCTACTCCTCTCAATTTGGTAACATCAGCAAATTTAATGAGCAGCCCTTCCACTCCTTCATCCAGATCATTGATAAAAACAGCTTCTGAGCTGTTGCACAAGTGCCCAAAGGAGGCTGCCGCCAGCATCACCCATTTTCCTGCCTTCACAGGAAGATGTCATGATGACCTGGCTGGACCAGGAAGTCCTAGCAAGGCCTCAGAAGCCTGTTAGCAGAGGCTAAACCTGACACAAATGTGCTAGCCACCATTCAAGATACCCGCAGGACTCGACGGACAAGGGTGCACGGCAATGGCAAGGAGAATGAAGGGGCAAGATGCATTAGAAGCCTGCAGAAGCCCACGCAATCTACGATGGATATGGGCAAGCCATGTAGGGCAATCATCTCTGCCAAGACATGAAGGCCCGCCTCCTGAGCTGTCAACCTTGCCATTCTCAGTGGCGCTGTCCCAGACCCCGAGGGGACAACCTCCATGAACATGGCCTGCCTGAGCACTTCTCTCCCACCTGCGTCACCCTCAGGGCAAGGATTCTTGCTTGGGGTAAATTCTGGTGACCCTCCCACTGATCCCCGCTCAGAAGAGCTGGTCACTCCCTTTCTTCCTCCAATGGATGTTTTGCTGGGCGAGGATGGAGACCACAGGCTTGGGTGGTGAGTCTTCAGGTGCCGAGTCAGAACTGTTGACAACAGGTGCTTTGGGTTGCACAGGCATGGCACCACACATCACAGGCATGGCACCACACCACACCGAGGTCATTAGAAATGGCCCGAAAGTGCCTCCATACGGAGGCATTAAAACGTGCACCACTAACTGTCCCAAGGGAAGAAGGACGAATTGTTACAGGATGCGCTGCAGAGCTGGCCACGGATGATGGAGTGAGGGATGGACTGCAGGCGGGGACACCACCAAGAGTATGGAATGGGGATGGGAGGGATGTTTCATAAAACACAAACCATTCCTCCAGGGATCCGTCACCCTCCTCCTCAAAATGTTGAAAGAGATCCTCTCCCCCCTGCAGAAAGACCTCTTTGGCCTCCTCCATAGCCCCCACAGCTGAATTGGGGGGAGCAGGAGGACTCTCTGCTGCCCCCGAGCCACACCCACTACTGCTTTCCACAAGTAAACCAGGAGGACTGCCATTGCACTTCACCCCATAACCACCCTTGGCAGCCAACACAACAGGAAGACTCATTGCACCACCAAACTAGAATGAATGAGGACAGAAAAGGAGATGACTCTGTGAGCCCTCCACCACAGTGTCCACTGAGCTTGTCCCCAGGGCCTGGCAGCAGCCCTGGAACCAGAGAGAGTGGTTAGAGCCCTAGCCCAGCACTACGAGATACCTGACCAGATCAGGCACTAATAATAATGTGAGCCCTCAGCCGAGGTACCCACTGAGCTTTGCCTCAGAGCCTGGAAGCAGCCTTGGAACCAAAGGCTGGGGCTAGAACCCTAGCCCAGCACACCCAGAAGCCTGACCAGATCAGGCACGGATACTGATAATAGTAATAGTCAGGGTGAACTCTCAGCTGAGGTTCCTACTGAGCTTGGCTCCAGGGCCTGGCAGCAGACCTGGAACCAGAGGCTGGGGCTAGAGCCCTAGCCCAGTACACCCAGAAGCCTGACGAGATCAGGCACTGATAATAATGTGAGCCTTCAACCAAGGTGCCCACTGAGCTTGGCCCCAGGGCCTGGCAGCAGCCCTGGAACCAGAGGCTGAGGTTAGAGCCATAGCCCAGCACACCCACAAGCCTGACCACCAGATCAGGCACTGATATTAATAATAGTAATAGGGTAAGCCCTCAGCCGAGATGCCCACTGAGCTTGGCCCCAGGGCCTGGCAGCAGCCCTGGAACCGGAGGCTGAGGCTAGAGCCATAGCCCAGCACACCCACAAGCCTGACCACCAGATCAGGCACTGATACTGATAATAATAATAATAGTCAGGGTGAGCCCTAAGCTGAGGCGCCCACTGAGCTTGGCTCCAGGGCTTGGCAGCAGCCTCGAAACCAGAGGGGATAGCTCTGTATCCCACCCACCACACACAGAAAAAACCCCAGCTTCAATGCATTTTCCCTCTCTCTCTCCCAAAAGGCTATCAACAGCTCTGTCCCACTCCACTGCTTGCTGAAATTGAAAGCCAGAACTGGGAGTGCAGTTCCCTTTTATAAGCAGAGGTCTCATGGAGAAACGCAGGTCTGTGGTTGGCAGTCAGAACTGCCTAACAGGGTTTGCAGGGATGAGATTGGAGTTCCCATGGCCACAGAACACCCCCTCCTCACTCCCTCCCCCCTGGTGTCTGCTCCCACGTTACCGATTGTAACCAATTTTGCAGCTCCACGCTTGGAAGGAAGACCTGCCCATCAAGCTATGTTGGGCTTTGATTGGGGTGTCCTGTGCAACAGAGAGAGTGCAGACAGAGTTCAGGCACTCCCTTCCTCCGTTGCCGAGGCAATTGATTGAAGGTGCCTGAGTGTCTGGCTTCCCGAATGGCGGTTGAGTGCAATAAACGAGGCTTGCGACAACTACCTGTTCGGCTGGAATGGCACACCATGAACAGCCCGTTCACGAGCAGCCGAGCGGTCTGTTTGTTTGTTTTTTTCTGTTCATAATGCTGTTTTTGCCCATGTCTAGTTGTGACTAATTTGTCTGGTTGCAGTGGGCATCTAGCTTTTCTAGTGTTATATTTCAGCCTTATACTATTGGCAGAAACTCATATGGGCACATACACATTCAACACTATCACTTTTACTCCTCTTTATACAGAAACAAGACATCTCAGTAATAATGAGGTATAAGACTGCTCAACATATGTCATTGAGTACTAGCCTGTATTAAGCTACAGGCACATACTTTCTTTTCCTGTGATTACTAAAGATATTAAAGCATGGACCCGATTGGGTTCCAGAATACTTTGTGGGATGCAATGGTCCATGGTGGTTCATTAGATGAGCTGGTGGAGGACTGGCAGTGCCAGCTCTCTGAAGCCCTCAATGAAATCACCCCCCATCGCCCTCTTTGACCCCATGCAAGACGGACTCTCTGGTATACAGAGGAGCTCTGACTGAAGAAGCAGGAGCTAAGACGGTTTGAGCAAGTGTGGCGACAATCTCAGGATGAAGAGGGAAGATCATTTTATAGGACGTTTATGAAAGCCTATGAGGTGGCGGTGAAGGCTGTGAAGAAAGAGTTTTATGCAGCCTCCATTTCATCAGCTAGCTCATGCCCAGCAAGATTGTTTAATTTTGTTCTATCGTTGGTCTCCTTGCCAGAGGGAGGCCATCAAATTTTGAATTCGGATATTAGCTGTGAGGCTTTTGGGAGCTTTTTTGCTGATAAAATCTTGTCTCTCCGCCACGACTTGCCAGCCACAGTTGATTGAGTGAATGAGCTAGAGACCCCTTGGCCATCTTTGGGGCCAATATTTGATCATTTCAGCACACTCTTTGGGGAGGAGATTGAAAGGACCCTGCAACCAGTTAGGCCCACCACATGTTCCTTGGACCCATGCCCATCGTGGCTGGTAAAGGCCAGTGCTGAGGGGCTGTGGTCCTTGCTGGAGGCCATTGTTAACCTATCCTTAGACTCTGGGGTTTTTCCTGGGCCATTAAAGGAAGCTGTGGTGAGGCCTCTTTTAAAGAAACCATTGCTGGACCCCACCAACCTGGTCAGTTACCGCCCGGTTTCGAACCTCCCGTTTCTGGGAAAGGTGATTGAGCAGGCGGTAGTAGAACTGCTGCAGGGCTTCCTGAAGGATGTCTCAGCCCTAGACCCCTTCCAGTCTGGGTTCCATCCAGGACATGGGATGGAGACGTTGCTGGTCGCCCTCACAGATGATCTTTGTAGACATCTGGATCGAGGTAGCTCAGCGCTGCTGATATTATTGGATCTGTCCACAGTGTTCAATGCAGTCGGTTACAATCTTCTGACTCACTGCCTCGCCAATGTGGGGATAAGAGGGACTGCCTTACAGTGGCTTGTCTCTTTTCTCCACAGTCGGGGACAGAGGGTGGCGCTTGGGGAGAAATTGTCATCCCACCACCATTTGGTGTATAGGGTCCCTCAGGGAGCAATACTCTCCCCATTATTGTTTAACATCTATATGCGCCCCCTTGCTCAGTTGGTGCAAAGTTTTGGACTTGGGTGTCATCAGTATGCAGATACCCAGTTGTATCTGATAATGGATGGACGGCCGGCTCAGCCTCAGATGTCCTGGAACATTCTTTTGCAGCCATGACTGGTTGGTTGAAGCAGAGTCAGCTGAAACTGAACCCGACAAAGATGGAGGTCCTGTACTTGAGCCATGGGGGATTACGTTTGAGACTCTGGCTCCTGGCCCTTGATGGGGCACAGTTAGTGCCAGTTCCGAGGGGTAAGAGCCTGGGGGTGATCTTGGATCCCTCCCTGAAAATGGAGGCACAGGTCACAGTGGTTGTCAGGTCCTCTTTTTTGCATCTGCGGCAGACCAGGCAACTTGTCTCTTACCTGTCAACCCATGACTTAACTACAGTGATCCAAGCAATGGTCATCTCTAGGCTAGATTACTGTAACTCACTCTACACAGGGCTGCCCTTGAGCCTGATCCGGAGATTACAGCTGGTACAAAATACAGTGGCATGTGTTATCATGAGAGTGCCAAATAAGGCACATATAATACTGTTCTTACGTGAACTGCATTGGTTGCCACTGGAGTACTGGATTAGATTCAAGGTTCTGGTATTGACCTATAAGGCCCTGTGCAGAATGGAACCAGCATCTCTCCGTCTCTCCTCATATATTCCCCGGAGGACACTCCGATCAGGGGACAAACAGCTGTTGGTGGTCCCTGGCCCCAAGGAGGCCCGCCTAGCCTCGACTAGAGCCAGGGCCTTTTCGGTCCTGGCCCCCACCTGGTGGAAAGCTCTGTCTGCTGAAATCAGGGCCTGGCAGGAACTACTATCCTTCCACTGGGCCTGCAAGACAGAATTGTTCTGCCAGGCATATGGCTGAGGCTGGCCCTCCGCCAGTCTGGGAAAAAAAGGGGGTGTATAAAATCTTAACCCTTCCTGTGAAGGCTGTCCACCATCCTGTTTTAAATGTGTATGTATTTTTATTGTATGTTAATATGTTGTTTTTATTGTATTTTGTATTTTAATATATTGTCATCCTCCCTGAGCCTGCTCCCGGGGAGGGCAGAATAGAAATTTGAAATAAATAAAATAAATGTTTTTATCCCCATTGTACTGATCCTTGCAGTATTGTATAGAGTGGGAATAAAGGAAGATTTTAATTCTTATATGGGCTGGCGAGCCAATTCTTAATGTATTAATGTATAGGAGCCAGCATTTTACTTTCATATTTGCTTTCTTTTGGGTAACACATTTGAATAAAAGTTGGAAGAAAATTGAAATGTAGATGATGAAATGGACTAGCAAAATCAAAAGAACAGTCAACCCCCATCTCACAATGGACTGCAATAAGACAAGAGGATCTTGAGAGTGCATGAGAGAGACTTGAGTTCATACACAGAGGAGAAAAGAAATAGAACAGGAGAAATAATACCTTGCTGTAGTGACTTCTATTATTGCCTGCAGAGACAAGGGAAGATATGTAGACATGATCTTCCACGGCACTATATCTTTTCTCACTAAAGACAATATGGGCCTTTCTGCAAAACAAAAACGTTTTGAACCCATGCCACAAATTGCATGATAATCTCACAAGTAAATCTAGTTGGATGTGTCAAGGTGTATGATATACGTGAAAAATGAGGCAGGTGGAAAGAAAAACCAAAGTTTGTAGTAGTATTCAACTCTTCAATCTAGAGAGAAAGAAAATTAAAGGAAAGCTGTAGAAAATTAATATGCAAAAAACTATTTCAAAAATAAATTTACCAAGGAATTAAAAGGAGACAGTAAATATTTTAGAACAGAGCATACAATTTTATCCATATTATTTACTAGATTTATATCCCATCATTCCTCCAGGAAGCTCAGGCTGGCCTAGCATTCCTACCCCCCACCCAGATAAACCTGTGAGATAGCCTTGTTTGAGACAGTGACTGGTTCAAAGTCAACCAAGCATGACTCTAAGAGCTTCCTGGCTGTATTCCAGCACTCTTTACCACTGCGTGAAATATATGGCAAACATTTTCTACCTGTCCAGCTTCAGCATGAATTTTGTCAGATATGAAGTATTTTTAGGGAGCCCATCAATGAAAACTTCCATGATGCACATCATTCAAAGTGTTTGTATTTATGTGAGCTCCACAGTACCATGCATTGCACAATGCCAATGTAAATATATAACTCAGTTTTCCCTTAGTCACTTTTCAACTATCCTTTGGGTTAATATTTTTGTTGTTAGCTGTTGCTGTTATGTATTGACTTAATACTGAGTAGTAAAATATCTTTATGTTTTAAAGAGAAAAAAAAGTAACGTAATGTTAGCCAAGTTGGTTTTGGGCTGAGCCAAGCTTTTAAAGCTTATAGAATGTCTTTGTTGATTTAAGTAACATCATGTACAGTAGTGCTGAACATATTACAATGATATTTGCTTTAATTGGATTGACCAAGATAAAATACTCATTTGCTAATCTTCTTGGGGAAAAAATTACATAAGCAAAATGTTAATGTATTTAGTTTGCTTCAGATATGTAAGGAAAGCACATCATTTTACCACTAGAGCCCTTCTCTGAGTGATCTTCATTAGCCGATTTCCAAATAGGGAAGAGGAATACTTAAGTAGGGAACTGGGATGCTTTTTAAGAAACATGCAATTGCTATTTACTATACAAGCTGGGAACCTCAAAGAAATCTCAGCTGGGAAGAGCAATGAACAAGAGCTAGTGTGGTCAGAGTGCCAGACTAGGGTCTGGGAGACCCAGGTTTGAATCTTCACTTTGTCATGAAAGCTTCTCCGGCGACCTTGGCCAGATGACGCTCCTCCTTTTTTGACTTAAGCAACCTAAATGGCACTAGAGGCATTTTTAAATTCAAAGATAACAAAATATTTTATTTAACATAGATGGGAAAGGATAGGTGAAATCAGGGTTGAAAATTTCTGAGGTAACTGTGGGCCAAGCTACAAGTGACGAATGACACTTGAACGGCAAGTGGATTGATTGGAGCGCAAGTGAACAGGGAGAAATACAATTGCTGTTCAAGTGTCATTCGTCACTTGTAGCTTGGCCCTCAATAAGGATAAATCTGAGGTAATACAGTTTTCCTGGCTGGCAGCCCTGCTGCTCAAGCCAGGGGCTGCACTTTACCTCCCTAGAAGGAGAGGAGGCAGCACCATTCCTGGTCACCCAGGACTTGGCTGGGAGACGAAGCCAGCAACCCGATTAGGTGGCTCTGCCTGCCTGGCCACAGTTGCCTCCAAGTTCTAGGTGGAGCAGAATGCTTTTCAGGCCTGCTTCTGCCAAGTGACGAAGAGCGCACCTTAGTCAGCGGTGGAGGTGGCGCAGTGCGGGAGAGCAGACAGATCCTGGGCAGCCTTAGCTGCTGCGGCGGCAGAGACGGCTGTAGGGATTGCACAAGGGAGATATTTGTGAGGTTGGGGTGGCGGTGGTTGCATGGCCTTTGGCACCCCCTCTCCATGGCTCAGAGCATTGGAGGCACTGAGGAGGCACAAGGAGTTTGTGGTCCTAAACGGGCCTTTTTTCCTTGTGCTGCAGCAGCCTCCATGTTTTTAGGGGGAAGCCTTGTGGGCCCTGGAGCTGAGAGCAGGGGCAGGTGGCCTCCCCTTGGGATGCCAGGTGTGGGCTGGTTGGCAAGGAGCCAGTGGCAGTGCTGCATGGGCTTTTGGCCTGGCTCACGAGGTGCTAGGCCCATGCAGGGCCTGGGAGACGGTGCTCAAGCCCCTTGAGCCTGTGGCTGGCCATTAATCGGCCTTAAGGGGAGCCTCTCCTTCTTACCCCTGCAGGGATGCAGGTCCGGTGAAGGCCTCATTTGCTAGGCTTCCTGGCCTGGCTGTCTAGCCACAGGCCTGGGATAGTTATCTTTCCTGTGCGGGCAGTGGGCCAGAATAAGCCTCATTGCTGGGCTTTAATTGTCTGGCTTGCAGGTGGGCATTTTCATTTGAAAGCCTTACCATTTGGAGACACCAGCTTACCCCTTGGGGACCATTTGATCCAGGCTACAAGATAGTTGGAGTGAATATGTGGATGTCTTTACTCTTCTCTTCAGAGAGCTGGATAAAGACAAAATGGATGACAGAGATAAGGAGTGGTTGAAGCATCGGCACATTGACCAGACCTTGGCCAACTGGTTGCCAGGATTCCTAATTTATGTGGGGATATTGGCAAAGGTGCAGCCCCAGTGGGCTGTACTTTTATTGAAATACTTGGATATTATCTACACGGGCTACACTGGCTTCTTGGGTGCTGCATGGTTGCAGTAGGATGAGGAGTTCAAGATGCGGGCTCCTCTGAACCCAAGTTTTCCCTGGGACCACATACACCAGCAGCTATGGCTGCAGGTGATGTCCGTGGCAAAACCTAATTTAGGAGACCGGTCAGACAGTGGCCACCTTGTACAGTGCCCATCACCAGCTACTGGCACCCATGCTCTGGCAGGGCAGCAGGTTCAACCCCAGCTACTTTGCTTGGAGTTTGCCTATAAAGGAGTGTGCAGCTGGAAGCACTGCAGGTTTAAACATGAATGCCCCTCTTGTGTGGAGCCGCACCCCTATAATGCCTGCCCTAAGGCTAAGCAGGGTAGGGGAGGTAAGAAACCTGGGAGCGGAGGAACAAGCAGTCAGCAGGCCACTGGAAAAGGGATGCAACCCGGTAAGGCTGAAGGTCCTTGAACACTTATTGAGTGCTTATCCAAGAGGCCAGGATGCCATCTTTTTGTTGAATGGTTTTAAATTAGACTTCCAGTTCAGGGGCCAAGAACACCTTTTATGTCTGATAATTTATGTTCAGTGGTGGGCAAGAGCTATCTGGCTAGCCACTGCACCCAGCAGAAGAAAGTCATATCACCGAGCAGTAGGACAATTTGCAGGGTTCAGGAGGGAGATGGGCCTGCAGGAGCTTTGGCCCATCCCTGCTGAGTATCTCATGCAATTTTGTGTACAGTAAAATGGTCATGGATTGGCAGTAAAGTCTATAAGGGGACAATTGGCTGCCTAGGCTTTTGTAAGTAAGGCTCAGGGGTTTCCTGAGGCCATGGGCAACTTCCGGGTAAGAAAAATGCTGTAAGGATGGTCACGTGAATCTTCAGTTCACATTGGAGAGCCAGTTTGGGGTAGTGGTTAAGAGCACAGGACTCTAATCTGGAGAACCAGGTTTGGTTCCTCACTCCTCCACTCAAAGACAGCCGGGTGACCTTGGGTTAGTCAGAGCTTCTAGCTCTCTCAGCCCCACCCATCTCACAGGGTGTTTTGTTGTGGGGATAATAATAACATACTTTGTAAACTGCTCTGAGTGGGTGTTAAGTCATCCTGAAGGGCGGTATATAAATCAAATGTTATTATCAGGGCTATGTGGTAATTATCTTAGGATGGACCTGTAATTAGATGTCTTCTGGCAGGATTAGGATGGGGAGAAATGAGTGGACCAATGAGCACATCCCCATTTGGAGGGAAATTGGGGTCTGTCAGGATTGTTGGTGACCCCAGGGCCTGACCTATACTGCTAGTTAGGTCCCTGCCATGTGTGTATGTAAGTGTGAAGAGCTTAAGAAACTCTCATTAGTCTGAAACGTTATCCCTTAAATCTGTGTATGTACTTATTTTGCCCCCCTAGTCATAATGAAGAGACAGACACCAAGCTTAGATCTAAGGGCCGCTTTATTAACATCAACCAAGAACAACCAATAACTGCAGCAAGGGCCAACTAGCAGTACAGATCAAGCCATGGTGTCATCCCTGGACCTCCACTTTGACCTGTCTGAGTGAGCCCTGAAGCCCCAGGTGCAAGCCATCCCTGGACCTGGCCAGCCAGGCAATTTGGTTACCCCCTTCCAAGCTCCTAATACCTCAGTTGTACAGCAGTGAGAGAAGGACTTGCATATGGGGTTCCCCCAGACAGTCTGCCCATGCAGCTGGGAGCCATCACAAGCAGTACCAGACACTCCATCAGTGTCAAGGGTGTTCACCAGCCTTCTCCCTATCCCCAAACTCTATCCTGCCACCGCCAGGGCCAAGCCTCTGCTTGGGCTCTAGGCCAACTGGAGCCCTTGCTGCAAGTCATTCAGAAAAAAATTCATTTCCTGTTGTTGACAGGTGCACCATGTCACCCCTGTAGAGGTCAGCAAACTCAGCCCTGATCCTGGAATGAGGCAAGTAAATACCTAACCCTTCACCCAGGACCATCTGAATGGCTCTATTGGCCTTCATCCTGGCCCTTTCAATCACCTGGTGGTCCTCTGCGTCCCTTAAAACCTGTCATGGTAACATAGCAGCCATCTGTCGACTCTTCCTCCTGCGGGGAGGCAAAAAGCAGCCCCCAGCCTTAAGCACCTATGCTGCTGACTGGACAGGCTGAATTTTCAGTCCATCAGCTATTTGTACAGTACTTTTAAGCTTTTAAAAAGTGTAATCCATCTCATACACACTCTTTCAGCCAGACTTACTTCACAGAGTTGTTGTTGAGTGGATAAAAAGGAGGAGAACAGAAAGAAAGATGAGAAAAGAATAGAAAGAAAGGTGAGATATAAATGAAGTAAATTAGCAATAACAACAATAATATGTAGATTTCACCCCTCAGCCTCCCCCTCCACTGTTGCTTCTATGTGGAGCATGTCCCCTAATTATCCATTTTCCAGCTTTCCCCCTGTTCTGCTACAATCTTTCACGAGCTTGGTATGATATATTCATTTTGGAAAGATAGCAGTCAAAATGCCTTTGTATGCTATATAAACATAAAAGTGTGTGTTGTTGAGGAGCCTGTCCTAAAAGGTTCCACTTACCTTGCCACAGCCTGCCATGGCTGCCTTTTTCTATTTTGCAACCAGAAGCTTGAAAAGTAAAAGAGTAACTGCCATTCTGTTATAGCACAATAATGTTATTAGGATCTATTGCCATGATCTAATATTTCCTCTGAATTCTCAACTTTCCTTTAAAAAAAAGTTTCTATCCTTTTTTTGTTGACTATATATAAGAAGAATGGTGTCTGACTTATGGTGACCCCCAGCAAGGGGCTTTCAGGGCAAAAAACTCAGCAGAGATGGTTTGCCATTGCCTTCCTCTGCAGAGTCCTCCTTTCTGGTCCCTAATCCATTTATCAATCCTCCTTAGCTTCTAAGATCTGAAGGGATCTGAATGTACCATGCCATCTTCCCTCCATAGCACAATAGCTATTGATTAAAAAAAAAACAGCCTCAGAGTAGCAGCCTCAGAGGGTTGAGGCAAGGAAAGTGCAAGGAAAACTGCCATGTGGCATTCATGACAGCAATGAGGACTACACAGAGAATTTTCACTGTGTGGAAGCAGCCTTACCTTCAACTGCTCCAGAGATATTATAGCAGATGCTTTCAAAAAACAGATGTACAAGTCAATGGAATATCTGCTGTTGCTACGTCTGTTGAATGCCTTTACAGGAAAGATGATTGCAAATGTATGTATGTTCAGATGTGATATATTTCCCCATAAAGAGAAAGTAACCATAAGTCTATTATGAATTTACCCCTCTCTTGTGACCCTCTGTAGACTGTAATATAATTAATTCTTTCAATCCTCAGTCAACTCATTTAAACTAAAGAAGCCTAATCATTTATTCTCTTTTCTCTTCCTTGTGCTGTTAAATAACAACATGAATGTTGCTGTCTTTCTCAGAGGTTGTTCTGGTTTTTTAATAGGAAAAACAGAACTGCACAAAAT
Organism: Eublepharis macularius; assembly: GCF_028583425.1. Taxonomy (NCBI): domain Eukaryota; kingdom Metazoa; phylum Chordata; class Lepidosauria; order Squamata; family Eublepharidae; genus Eublepharis; species Eublepharis macularius. Next base: position 100,810,143 of record NC_072791.1, read on the forward strand.
ATTCTAGTTGTGGGAAAGACTTGAATAGTTGCTGAGGATTTTTAAAAATGACTGTCCATTCTGTTCAGTTTCCCCCCATTCTGTTCTTTTGTAATAATATCTTTAAAAACTTTCTACAATGACTATAAATTTCTTTCTCAATGTTAATCACAATGCTGTTTCTTTAAATTTGGGATATTTATAACTTTGTATTTCCCTAGGTTTATCAACAATTGTCCTAGTCTAAGAAATGATTGTAGAAGATCTGATGTGCATATAGAGGAACACCGTTTCAAAGTCACCCATTTGCCATTCATTCCAATGATAAAATACAAACTACTTTCACAGACCTTTAGACAGATAAACTTCCTCCACTGAAATCAAAAGGGATTTGGATCATCTAAGGAAATAGAAACATCAGGACATGAAAGAATTTTATCTGCCATTTTAACATGGTCTCCAGTACATCTGCTTTAAACAAGGCTGCACAGTTCTTATGCTGCTGGGGATTCCTATGCTTGACTAGTATGAAATAATTCTTTTCACTCTGTAAAGCTGGGATAGTTTACTGTTCATTTTCTCACACCTGTCAACAATTGCTGTGGACTAAGAATAAAATGTAGAGTGAAAACCTCTACCCAACTTGTTATGGAAACGTCTTATAACCTTGCATAAAGCACTTGTTCACAGCACTTGGAATTCAATCCCAAAAGACATGGTGATGATCTCTAGAAAGATGTCTCATTTATAAGGATCAAAAGGGCTCTGAATCCAGACAAAATTGTTTCAGATGTGTGGGAGCCAGCAGAGTCCTTGCTATCTTATGGTTACTTGTTGACTCAGTATTTGGTTTCGACATACAGGTAGTAAGAGAAAGGAATAAGAATGGAGCACAGAAAGTAATTCATTGTTAGCAGTATGTCTATGCCAGATACATCAGGATCAGGTTACCATGTGTGATCAGAACATGCATACCTTAGATACATGTCAATATGAATATGGCCCATTTTCAATATTAGCCAAAGTTGTTGTTGTTGTTGTTGTTGTTATTTAGTATATTTATATTCCGCCCTCCCTGCAAGCAGGCTCAGGGTGGGTTACAACAGAAGATAAAATATACAAGATAAAATCACAATAAATTAACCTGGACCCTGGCTTTCCTCCTGGAGTTTGAAGGTAGCAAGCAGGGGAATATCACAGCTTCTCTAAGGCAGCTATCCCTGCTTAACTATGAGGGCCTTTGGAAAACAGCCTCAGAGGAGCTTGGCTGAGAGAGCTTGAGATGAGCTTTTCTCAGGCCGAGCATGCAGAGCAACTACCAGCCGGCTGGGTGGAGTTGCCTCATAAGACTCCTTTCTCCACCCGCCTCCCCCCCCCCCCCAGCCTGAGACCCAGATACTATGGAAATGCTCTGGCTCCTTCTCCTTCCAGGGAGGCAAAGATTGGCCCCCGGCCTTATCAGTGAAAGCTGCTGGCCAGGAGGGCCGTATAGTCTACACAAGGCTATATACTTCTCAGTTTCTTGCCCTTCTCCAAGGCTACTCTATTTTAGGTCTCTAGCCTCCCTTTCTGGTATGACTAGTTGTGGAGCCAGGATAACTCCATTTCTGTCTCCAGAGATATCCTCTATGATCATCTTCATTAAATCTAGCAACTGCCCCCCCTATATTTTGGGGTATATCTGTGACACCATGGTATGTTGAGGTTCTGTTGGGAGCTTGGAATGTAAAGCTCCTAGAAACTATTGAAGATTGCTCTTTGTTTACTTCTTCTGTCCTTGGTGGGCAAGTCAGTCCCATGGTTTACCATGGAGCTCAGTGACCTAAAGAGAGCTGGAAAGCATATAGAAAGAGGTTAGCAGAAATACTGAATTTGACAGAACAAGCTATAGAGACATTGTCAAGACCCATGGTTCAGGCAGAAGGAATCATCTGCTTATGGACAATTTTGACCCAGTTACTGTGAGGGACATTGGCAGGATCCTGGGGTCTATGAAGGCCACAATGCTGGCTGCTAAAACATTAATGAGCCCTTGACATCCATCATAAATCACTCACTAACTTATGACAGTTTCTCCTGGCTACTTTAAGAGTAGTTATGTATCTCCCATTAAAAAAAAACACACACGCACTAAAAAAACCCATCTCTAAAAAAAAAAATCCCCCACTAAAAAACTCCATCTCTAAAAAAAATAAAAATAAAAAAGGATGTGTCTAGTCTCATCCAGTCTCTAATCTGCTCTTATTGGAAAAAGTGATAAAGCTCCAGAGGACCAACTCTAAATCTTCCTGAATAACTCTTGTGCTCTGGGCTATTTTCAAGCCAGCTGGTTTCAGATCAGGTTATGGGACAGAGAAGGCTTGGCAGCTCTAGTTGATGTCATCTGTTGGAATGTACATAAAAGCCATGCTTCTTTGTTGCTCCTGCTGGATCTATCTGCAGCCTTAGTCATGTTAATTGTTTAAGCTTTGTTTCAGCTCCATTTTTCAGATTTTTACTTGTTTTCAGATTTCAGAAATCCAATCTTTATTGCTCTGTTATCCCGTCCTGTCAATGGTGTTTGAATCACTCTGTGTAATCTGCTTTGAGTCACAGTGAGAAAGGCATATAAATAATGCAAATGAATAAATAAATACAGCAGGCAGTTGCTCTTTTGTTTGATGGTAAACATGAATACGGCTCTCCACAAACCCGAGAGTTAATATCAGTACTGCTTTAGGGTGTGGAAGGCATATAATGCAACAGCATTATTGAAGCTATGCAAATCTAGATCTGGTCAGTGTCTAGATGGGACATCTTCCTATGTATACTACCTCAGGCTCCATGATAGAAGGAAGATGGAATACAAATATACAAATAGAGCCCCTGAGGATGGGTGGTTTATAAATCAAAATAATAAATAAAATAAAAGTTTTATAATAAGACTGTTTTTGTTTGCATTGTTATCTAATTTTGTATGCCCAGTTCTATTGCACTGATTGTTGGATGTATTATGCTGTCTGATGTCATTGTTTTTTATGTTTTGTAATTTACTTTTAGTCTCAGGAAGAACATAGGCAATAAACAAATGAACAAAAATAGATAGGTGGATGGATAGATTTACAATGTTCTTGAAAACATTTTAACCGTGAGTCTATTCACTTTTTTAAAAAAAAAAAAACCCTGCTCAATCCAACAGTTTCTCTTGATGTTTCTGTTTTGACACCCCCCCCCCCCCAGGTTAGGCTTCTTTCTTCATTCAGCATTGCTCATATGGATAATTTCACGAATTATAGAATGAATATGATCACATTATAATTTTATACCAGTCTCATTTTAAATATGATGACACCTTTGAGTACAAAGCAAACCATCAGTCTTGGTAATGCTTTCCGAATAGCAACAAACTTTCAAAGTATCTGATAAAGTCAGAATTGCTTCAAGAAGCTCACACTCTTTCAAGAAAATAGTTTCAACTAATGTTCCATTAATGGGCTCTTTTAATACTTTAAACAAATAACCAGAAAAAAATCATTGGATAGGTGGTTTACACATCTCAGGGCTGCCCAAAAGTGTTCATAAAAGCAATGAGTACTTTCAGTTCAGCTCAAATGTCAATCCATGTTGCCACAGTGATGCTTAAAGTTGGGAAAAAGCTGTATCACCAGATTGAACTGCAAAGGGAATCATCTCCAATGGAATCACAAATAGATAATAAATGCAGTCTTTAAAAGCAAGCTGTTGCTAAAAACTTGGATAACCAAATGGTGTTTAAGCATGGTTCTGTGAAAAAGTGATGCAAAGGAAAAGTATTTTATTGCAGCAACTGTCTTTTATTTGTCCTTCACAAGTTGCCCTTAGAATGGCCTTTTTAAAAATACTCTTTTAGTGTGGCATCATCTTATCACATAGATCAGAGAAATAATTAGCCATCTGAAAGGTCTCTACCCAGAGTAGTGGTGCTATGAGCAGACCTTGTTACAGCGGCACATTTTCATTTTTTAAAAACTTTATTTAAAAGGGAAAAAAAGACATTTAAAAGAGCATAAAGCATCTTGAACAGAATACAAAATAATAGATTTAAACTACAACAAAAAATATAAGCAAGATATATAACAACACAGCTAAATTTCATAATATTACTGCTCTCTGTTTTCTCTCCTAATCTACCCTCGTCTTTGAATGTTTGTTCTTTAACTTTGGACACCATTTGATAATCCATCAACCATGGAATGTTTTTCCTCATTTTCTTTAAAACTCCACCTCACCAACTTGCTCATTCCTTTTACTCAACATTTAGAAGCCCAAAAGATTGGCCCAACAGAATTAAAGTTTTGTGGAAACCTTATATAATGATAATTTCAGGTGGGTAGCCATGTTGTTCTGCAACAGAAAAGCAAGATTCAGGCCCAGGATCACCTTAAAGATGAACTAGATTTCCAGGATATGAGCTTTCGAGAGTTAGCCAGATACAAGGACTGGGGGGCGGGGGAGGAAGGAGTCCTTACAATCCAGATGGAGGGTGGGAGATGTGGTTTTTTAAAAAAAAATTAACCTTTTGATATACCATCTCAGGGTCATTCACTTGTTCATAATCTAATGTTATATATGGCATCAAGTGTTAGCAATGCCCTTCAATTCTCTATATTGCACAAACAGATCAGTCCCTTAGCAAAAGAATAAATGGACATAAATCTGCTGTCAAGAATCACAACATTCAGCCAGTTTGGTGTTGTGGTTAAGAGTGTTGGGACTCTAATCTGGAGAACCGGGTTTGATTCCCCACTCCTCCACTTGAAGCCAGCTGGGTGACCTTGGGTCAGTCACAGCTTCTAGTGGCTCACTCAGCCCCACCCACCTCACAAGATGTTTTGTTAATAATAATAACATACTTTGTAAACCACTCTGAGTGGGCATTAAGTTGTCCTGAATGGTGGTATATAAATTGAATGTTATTATTATTATTATTAAAAAACAGTGGGAGAACATTTTGATCTGCCAGGACATTCCATTGCTGACCTAAGAGTAGCAGAGAAACTTCAAAGGAAACAGAGAAATAGCGGAAACTGAGTTTATTGAAAATTTGGAACAATGGATCCCCCAGGGCTGAATCGAAGACACAGGATTTTTATCACATTATGGATTGAAATTATCTGCATTTTGCACCCATCAAGCTAATTATAACTAGACATGAGCATGAACAGCATTACGAATGCAAAAAAGCCCACAAACAGCCTGTTCGGCTGTTCACGAACAGGCTGTTCGTGAGGCCCCATTCCAAATGAACAGGTGGTCGTTGGAAGCCTCATTTGTAGCTGTCCATTGCTGTTCGTCAAGCTGGACAATCTGGCACCTGCAATCAATTCCCATGGCAACTCAGGCAGGGATTGTATGAACTCCTGCTGTTGCCCTGGAAACCGGGAATCAAAGAGGAGTTTAAATGCTCGTTTCCATGCCGCTGCTCAGCAGCATGGAAAGGGGCATTTAATTCCCTGAACCAGCTGCTTGTTGGGGGCTTCCTATGAATCTCCATGGCCCGCTTGCATGAGGCAGAAGTGGCCCTGTGGCGCCAGCCCTACCGGGTGCAAGCCAGCCAGGGAGAATCTCCCTGGCCTGCTCGCACGGGGCAGATGCAGCTCCGGGGCACTGGCCCTGCCGGGTGTGAGCATACCAGGGAGAATCTCCCTGCCTCACTTACACAGGGCAGCTGTGGCCTTGGGGCACCAGCCTTCGCACCGGGCAGAAGAAGCCCAGCAGCGCTGGGGTGGGACAGGGGGTTGGGGGCTGGGGTTGTTTAAAGGGCCCTGCCACTTGCAAGTGGCAGGACAGGGCCCTTTAATCCATCAGCTGGCAGGCAGCATGGGGGAATTCCCCCCTGCCGCCTGCAAGCTGATAGTTTAAAGGAATATTTAAAGGGCTAGGTAAGTGGATTAGAGGGGAGGGGGCTAAGTGGGGGAGTTGGGGGTCTGCAGGCCCCCACAAATAATGAACAATGAACATGTTTGTGACAGCATCATGTTCATCAATGTTCGTTGTTCAATTTTCGTGGACAGCAACAAACCGTGAATAGCGTGTTAGTTTTTTTTCCCGTTTGTGCCCATGTCTAATTATAACACGCATTTTAGCTAGCTTCCTGACACTCTAATTTCCAATACCCCTCCTACCCTCTGCCAAGATTATAAAGATGTCTTCCTTTCCCCTCTCCACATATCTGCTGAAGGGAGATTTGACCCTTGAAAGCTCATATTTTGAAATCTAGTTGGTCTTTAAGGTGCTACTGAACCTGAATCTTGCTCTTATATGACACAACACTATTCAATAATGTTAGCTGAATCATCTAGGTCTTCTCATTCTGAATTCTTTTACATATTTATTTATCATGATATACCCCCAATTTTTTCACCATTCATATTATTCAAATATTTTAGTTAGCTCTTTTCAACTAAACTTTCCAAAGGGTAAAATTTACTATAAATTGCCTTATGTTAGGATTAGGTCCCAGCATCAGTATCACAGCACAAGCTGGGTGTGTGTGTGCTGAGCTGGATTTGGGATTCTTGTTCTCTACCATATAAAGCTCCTTGCTAATATAAAAGCACAAGGCTGGAGCCTTTCAGTGTGCAAACATTCTTTAATGAGCCTTTAAAAGTTCACATTCGTTAGAGTACTTTAACTAATGTGAAGTTAGTTACTTGCATCATTGCTAAGAAAGCTGTGTGTTAGATGCAATCCTCAGCAGAGGCTTTTCAAAGGATTGCAAAGAAAGACACTTTCATAACATTGTTCCATTTATGGAATCTGGAGCCCAGTCCCTTATTTCCTGAAGATGATGGACACTTTGTAGGTAAACAGGGTAAATAATCACAATGCTGATGATTTTGCACACAGTTAAGCAGGTATTAGTGAAATTCCACTAATACTCATTATTTTATTCCTGCTTCCAAAGTGAAGACAGACTAAAGCAGTATTTCATTTTTCATTTATATTCTCAATATCATTCTAGCTAATGAAATATATGCTTCTACCATTAATAACGTTAAAATTATTTGTGCTCCCCTACATTATTATTTTCACTTGAATGATAAACGCTGTATTTTTACAGCCTTCTAGTTTCATGTGGATGTGATTATTAAGAGAATTTTCAGAACCTTGCTCAGCACATGAAAGAATGAAGTGATGTCATTCAAGCTAAACACCTATTTGCTCAGCTCAACATATTGATTTAGCTTTGCAGCCAGTGTCCCAAGGGATCAATGTAGGTCATATGGTCTCAAACATACAACATAGAAGTAGATTTTTCACCATTTCAGTTTACACATCTAAGAGCATAAGTAGGCAGAGTGGGAAAGACAAACATAAGTCAACAAATTGTACAGATATAGGATAATGCATCGGAACTGTAATTTATAGTACTGAGTAAGATGGAAAGGGGAATAAAGGTTTGTAAATGAGTTGTGGGATTTTAGGAATGATTAGAGTATGGCTGAAAGGTACTACCAGAGCTAATTTGATGTGTAGGCCTAATGTTACATACTGAGAGCTGGTGTCCTGATGAGCTCACTATAGCTTGCATATTTTTTAGTAGCAATGCCTTAAAGAGAAGGAAGTACAGCGCTATCAGCAAAACCTTTGTTTTTCAAGAACTTCACAGCTGGACATGTAGCCAACTAACAGTTATGTCATATAATGCAACTGCAGAATTACTCACTTCAAATCTGCCTGTCTCTTTTACTTTGCTGGCACAGTACCTTCAGGAAGGAGGGAAAATTATTAGAAAGTTTTAACAATATGCAACTTTCTCCCGTTAACCCCCCCTCAAAACCTGTATCTAGGAGCAAAAGTGGTGTCTGTGATATCAGCAGCCTCTCTGGACTAGTGAGTGCTTCCAAGTTAATCTACATGCCTTGAAACCAAGAACAAACTGCACCCATTGATTATTCTTCTGTGCTCTCAGGTGACAAAGTGATGAAAGAGCTTACAACAGCAAAACAATAAAACTATAGAACAAGATAAAAACAGAAGTATAAAATTAACAATGAAAGCTGCATTATAAGATTGACCAATGGACCATCATAAAAACTACTGTTTCCAAACCAACTGTGTAAGAATTAAAGCAGCAAAACTATAATGTTGAAACAACAGAAATCAAAAGAACAATAAGACTGTCTATCTATCTGTTCACAAGAGGATAGGAAAATATTTTTTTCCCTAGGCACCTAAAGTTCATCAAATATGGGAGTAGGCATACAGTGCAGAGAGAACTATTATCCCAGGGATAACTGCTATAACATATCTTTGTTACTTTGAAGTGGTATTATGGCACTTACCTGGCTGGCTGGAAGCCCTTTAGCCGGGTGCCGCTATTGCAGCCCTGGAAGGTGGGAGGCAACACCAGCCATGCCCTCCTTCCTTGTTTGGCTGCTGGGAGGGGCAGAGCAGGAGCGCAGAGGCAGCTCTGCCCGGCCCAGCCTCAGTTGCGGGTTGTTGCTCGGCCCACCCTCCTCTCCCTGTATTGGTGTGGGATTAGCCGGCTGCTGTTGTCAGAGTCAGGTAGGAATTTTTCCCTCCTTTCCTGAATTGGTGATGTGGAGAGGTGGTTTTTTGCCTACCTTGCACCAATAGGTGGGATTGAGGAATTGGCGTAGGGTGGAGCCAGTCAGTTGGACCCTGGCAGGTTTTGGGTTAGTTAGGGTGCGGGCTGGCGAGCACCCTTGGCGCTTCCCCCTTTAGTGGGAAGAGGGGCCTGCCTGGGTGCTGGTACTGCTTTGATGGCTGCCAGTTGCAGGGGCAGGCTGCCTTTGGAAACCCCAGCTTGCGAGTCCTTACCTCACTGCTATATGGCTGAGGTGTTAGGAGCTTGAGAGGGGAATGACCACGTTGCCTGGCCGGCCGGGTCTGCACCATCCGATGGATGGGTCGCACCCGGGGCTTTGGGGCTCGCCCAGACAGGTCAGGGTGGTGGTCCATGGGGAATCCCGTGGCCTGACCTGTACTGCTTTAGGCCCTTGCCGCTGTGTTTATTATTGGTAATGTATATAGTTAATAAAGTGTCCCTTAGATCCAACTTGGTGTCTGCCTCTTTATTCCGACTAGGGTGGCAATAGGGTTGCCAACTATGGGTTGGGAAATTCCTGGAGATGTAGGAGTAGAACCTGGCAAGAGTGGGGTTTGGGGAAGGGAGAGACTTGTTGAGACATAATGCCAAACAACCCACCCTCCAAAACAGCCATTTTCTCCAGGGAAACTGACCTGTGGTTTGGAGATCAGTTGTAAATCATTGAATTATAGAATCATAGAGCTGGAAGGGGCCTTATAGACCATCCAGTCCAACCCTCTGTCCAATGCAGGAACAGCCTAAAGCATCCCCAACAAGTATTTATCCAGCTGCTCCTTGAAGCCTGCCAATAAAAGTGAAATCATCACATATCTAGGCAGCTGACTCCATTGTTAAATTACTCTTAACAAGAAGTTTTTCCTAATGTCCAGCCAGTACCTTACCTCCTGTAGTTTAAACTCATAGTTTCAAGTCCTAGTCTCTGTTGCCAACAGCTCCCTTCCCTCTCACAAGTGACAGCCTTTTAAATACGTAAAGAGAGCAATCATGTCTCCCCTCAATCTCCTCTTCTCCAAACTGAACGTTCCCAAGTCCCTCAGTCTTTCCTTTTAGAGCTTGGTATCCAGGCTTCTGATCATCCTAGTTGCTTTCCTTTGTACGTGTTTCAATTTGTCCTTAATTTGAAATGAGGACTCCAGAACTGCACAAAATACTCCAGCTCGGGCCTGACTGATGCAGTGACAATGACTTCTTGTTATTTGGATGCCTTTTGTTCATGTTTTTTTGTCCTCTCTTTGCAGTCAGGTCACCATGCTTATGGTGGCCTGCTGCTAGAGGCAGGTATGATGGATCCCCCTTCACTTCCCCCACACTGAGGCAGATTTTCCTGCCAAAATCCAAGTTCACTTGCTATGGCTAGGCAACCCCAAGTAGCAAGTCTCTTAGCAGTGTATTGTTTAATACTTTGGTTAAAGCAACTATGTCTCTTCACAGATTTCCCTTTTCATTTTAGGTGTCCTGATGTTAGTTCAACACAGTTTTCCCTTTACAACAGACCTGGGCTCCTCCTTAGAGCCAAACCCCCTTTTAGACACTGGGCAGGAATGATTCTTCTTCACCTAAGAAGACATAACCCTATTCACTTGGCTTGAATAAGAGTCTCCACTTACAACCCACTACCAAAAAGACACACCCAGTTCTATTTTGGCTGTGTACACAGGTTTCAACTTGTATTGGCCTTTTATACTTGAAATCCTTAACTAAAAGTCTTCCTTAAGACAAGGTTGTTACAGCTAAGAAACGTTTTCCTTTTTCTCATTTCAGAGAACCTGTCTGACCCTCCTTATCAGACTCTCTCACACACTCAACTGAACTGAAAAACCCCCCTCTATCAGCACCAACTGTCATCCTGAGGCCTGATTCTGACTGGCCAATCAGAGAGAGGAGGGAGAAGACTGTCAATCTAGCTCTCATTCCAGGCAGTTGTTAGTTCCTTCCCTTCCCTCTCTCTGAGTGCTGCACTAAGGAAATCTTCTTTAAAGTGAATTCTGTCACAGCAGGCATCAAGGGAAAAATACCCTCTGTCAAGTAATTACTGGTAGCTTGTACATGCTTACTGAATTTATTAAGTTCTGGTAAGTTGTAAGCAGGGTTACCAAGTTCCCTATGAGCAAATCAGTGTCTGGGTAGGTGGGGGAGCAGTGGGTACTCCCCCTCCCCCCGATTTGCTCCTACATTGCCAGAAAATGTCATTTCCATTGCAATGGGAAGCGACTGCACCAGGGCCAAGTCTCTAATAGTCAGTCTAAAAGATAGTGTTTTCACCTAATTTTCATCTGAGTTTCAGTCTCAGTCCTGGCACAACCCATTGTTTCCATCATGCATAAGAAATTAGATCATTTTCCAGTGATATGGGAATGCTTGCATCCATTTCAGCCATGTGCCTCCTGCGTGGAGTGAATGTGGTTGGACTAGTCGACCAAACCTTTCCCGCTTGTCAGCCAGGGTGAGTGGTGGCAGGGAGTGGTGGCTGGGGGAAAAGGGATCTCCAGCTTCTTGTGCAGGGCTGGCAACCCTAGTTGTAAATCTTTTCATTCTTGCTTGTGGAATTAATGCAGCTTCAAGTCTCCCTTAGTAACACCAGCAAAGGAGACACCAGGGAGGACAGATGTCACTGTTCCTTCCCCAGTTCTCAGAAGTTCTATCTTTTGCTGATCCTGGCTGGTGGTGTGCCTCAGCAGGGGGGAAGGGCATATATGTCTATATGCACTGATTTTGTTTGGTGGTATTCTTTAGCTTTCCATTAATAATGAATAACATATTGTTTAGGATAAGAGACAGGTTATTTTAAACTGGACTTTGACTTTGAATTATAGCAATGAATGTTTTGAGCATGCAACATAATTTGTAAAATTATTTCAGCACATTTTAAGAGTTATAGCTAAACACCCCTTAGATACTATTGATTTATGACTCATTGGAATTTAATTAAGAGATTGGTTGTGCGTTTTCAATCGTCTGAGACAATCACATTCAGCATATTGTCAGTGAAGATGATGAATGTGCAGCACACTTTGCCAAAGGACATATATCTGTGTTTCCAAAAGAAATCAGAACCAACAGCAGCTTGAAAATGAAGGGACCTCTCGTGGATTTACTGGCTGAGGACAAGGTTCTTAGACTACCAGAGGGCTGTGAAATGTCTGACAGAGAGGAATAGGCATTGTCTATCTTGGTTGAACCATCAAGCAAAACTGAAGGCCATGTTTCTCTCAGTTTAGAGACATTTATCAGCACAACAAGGTCATGGGGACTGCAATGCAATTCTCCTTTTGTCTTCTGCTCCTTTTGATTTTCTCTGCTGGGAAATGGACTCTCACAAGTATGGCTTGAGACCACTTCCTTTGTGCTGACAAGGGATTTTGAAGGAAAATGAAAAATAATCCAGAAGGATAGTTGGCAGTGTTATCTTAAACACTGATAATATTACTTCCATGGAGAGAAAGCACAGGAACAATTTATAATTTATTTCCCAAGTACTGAGTGCTTGACAATGAGAGACAGAGCAACAGTTTTCTGCAAAAGCATGAATCTCTACAAAGATAACAGTATAATAATATATTACAGGCTTACAGCTCTATAGATTCCCAAGTGTTTAACAAATTGCAGGCACCTATGAAAAAGCTGTCTTCACTATCCTTGAAATGCTGCTATCTTTTTGAAGCAAATGTCAAAATGCAAAGGAATGCTCAATCTGTTGAAACCATTTTTTTCTGTTCTTGTGATAGGATTAATGTGCAGTATTCAGGCTGAAAGACGGATGAGAGAGTTTTTTTCATGACTGATGGTGGGTAGTCATTTTCAGACAAGTACTGCTTTTGCCTTGGCCACAAAGCCATTTAGACTGCATTGGCACTAAAGCTAACACAAAAGGCACATTAGAAGCAGTAGCTGGAGACAAAAGGTGACGCCAGCCTGGACAACATTGCAGAAAAATGAAGAACTCTTAATGATGAATAAAGACACATATAATCAGTGCCTTCGGTGGATAGAGCCTTCAGAATGAGGAGAAGAAACCTGCATTGCTCAGCTAGAAGACGTTTCATGGTGTCACATTAATTAGGGCTACACCCTTCTATATTAATTGAAGTCAGTGATTTTAGAAGGTTGAGGATGGGACTTCTAAGTCCTTGGTGGGAGCAGGGGATCCACCACCTGCAGATCCTATTTTCCTCTGTCACTCAGGTGAGAAAATAATAAACCAAACCCTAGTTTAGGAGGGCACTGTTCGTGATCAAAGCTGATAGTGTCCAAAGTTGATAAAACTTTATCAGCACAAGCCTCACTTTTTGATTTAACTAGATGAGATATCCAGGACCAGATCTTCCAAACTATCTAATTTTATGTAAAAACAACCAGAGGGGTAGGATTTGACTTAATCTGGTGTTATGCTTAATGCACCTGAGGGTTTTTAAATATATATATATTTCTATAATTTTTATTTCTGTAACTTTCTATAATTTTCTACAACTTATAGTGGGATGAATTAGTATATATTTTATTCAGATAAATATTTTTAAATAATCAATTTATTCTGAAGGGGAAAATACAGAATAATCAAATTTAAAACCTGTCTTAGAAACATGAATAGATGGACTTGCAAATATTTTTCTGACCTGCTATTCACCTTCTAGACCAAGGGAGGCAACTTTTTGGTCCAAGCGTTGACAAAATATAACATCTACCTGTGAAGATATTGGTATATGGCAAAAAGTGGGAAGTGAGCACCAAGATTATACTGGGACAAACACACTGCATATTGTCCCTGTTAATAATTTACTCTAATTATTATTGCCCCAAGTAAAAATGCTCTCAAAGTCCTCACGTGTGCTCACTTAATAGCTGCTTTGAATCTACTTCTAAGTTTGGAGATGTTAATTGGTTGTCTTCAGATGCAATTGTGATTCTGATTCACTAAATCAATTCTACTGGCATCTGAGGGGCTAAAGTGGGCATCAGTAGAGTGGGTTGGGTGCACAGTTAGAGCAAGGCATGTCTTGGATCCACCAAGCCAAAACCTCTCCTCGATAAACAGTACACAGGCAGTACTCCACCACTTCAACTACTCAATCCACAATATTTACTGTAAAGTGCTAACAGTGAAAAAAGTGCAAAGTGCTACTAATAAATATAATTAATAAATACAAATTCCAAAAATAGTCAATGCAGTCAAGCAATGAATACAAATTTATATTCATTCTGAAGGCTCTATCCACCAGAGGCACTTATTATATATGTCTTTATTCATCATTAAGAGTTCTTCATTTTTCTGCAATGTTGTCCAGGCTGGCGTCACCTTTTTTCTCCAGCTACTGCTTCTAATGTGCCTTTTGGGTTAGCTTTAGTGCCAATGCAGTCTAAATGGCTTTGTGGCCAAGGCAAAAGTGGTATTTGTCTGAAGATGACTGCTCCCCATCAGTCATGAAAAAACTCTCTCATCTGCTGGGAAGATGGAGTGAGGGATGGATGGCAGGCAGGGACAGTCCCAAGAGTTTGGGATGTGGAGGACAAGCTGGTTGTTTCTCCAAAACCCCACTATTCATCCTGAGATGTGCCCTAAGGGGCACCCACCAGAGATGGTGTGTCGGTTCTTACAGACATAGCAGCACCTATGGATACCTGCCCTGCCCCCCCCCCGGGCATTTAGAATTTCCTCCCCCCAATGGGGAGGTGTCCATTCATCCCACCCACTCATGCATGCCCCGGGGTGAGGGGAGACAGCCCCCTGGGCATTTTTAGAATTTCCTCCCCCAAAAGGGAGTGCCACCATGTACGGCAGGTGGGTTCTTGTCAGCCACCATCACTCAGAACGGGGTCTGGGCATCTTTATATCCTTGATGCTTCTCCCCCAACAAATGTGGAATGGTATTTCGGGTGAGGAATGGATCCCTATAAGCTTGGTCCCAAAGCCAGGTATTGGCCCCAAAGCCAGGTATTGGCCCAAACAGTGCACAGACACCTTGCCATTCAAGACAGGTGCTCAAAGCAAGATAAAGGAGGAACAAAAACAAAATGGTTGCCCAGGGTGAGCCTCCAGGGGAAGTGCCCACAGTCAGCTTGGCCCCAGAGCTGGGCAGTGGCCCTGAGACCAGTGCCCAAGAGCATGCAAAGATAGGTGCTCAAAGCAAGAGTAAGGAAGTGCAATTTCTGCATGGTTATTCTGCAGCAACTTGTCCATGAATTCCACGAAATGGACCTTCATCTCGGGCTTTCTTGCTAGTGTTCTGCACAAGGTGTTGAGTCGAGATAAGGCTTGTTCATGGTTGTTGGGTAGTCACTGTCTATGCATGCAGAAAGGAAGTGGGGTGATCCAACTCCTGGAATCGTCTTGCTGAAGTTTCCTTTCCATTAACTGCAGGAATTGCTTGTCTTCCATTGATGGGGCAAACAAAATGGTTGTCCTGTGATCCCCTCAGTGGAAGTGCCCACTCAGCTTTGACCCAGAGCACCCCAACAAATCAGCAGTAGGGGTGTGCAAAGGCGGCACACTGTTTCAGGATTCTTGTTTCGGGTATACCCGAAATGAGAATCTGTTTCAGCAACAGCTGAATCCGAAACAGCAAGCCGTTTCGGGTTTAGCGGTTCAGGTATCGTTTCGGGTTGTTTCGGGTTTCTTTTGATGGGAAAATACCTCCGTATTCCCGGACGCCTGGGGGAGGCATTTTCTGACAGAATCAAGCCAAAATTGGTGGGGACCTTCCTCTAACTCCACTCTAACAACCCCCCAAGTGTTATGGCCCCCCAAACCAGGTCCCCCTATCCTCGCCTAAAAAAGGGAAACGTGAACGTATTTTTAGCTTGCTGCTGCTAATCTTCTTCATTATTTCCTATGGGGAAAAAATGAAGAGGCAGGCTTGTCTTGCCAGGGGTGGCATTTTGCATGCAAAATGCCCCCCAACCCTCAGGGGCCCTTCTCCCACCTTTCCTCCCACCCCCCACCAAGGCTCAGCCTGCTCCCACTTGGGGGGGCATTTCATGGCCTCCCCAAGTAGGTGCTCTTTTCTCCACCAATTCCACCTGGGGGAGGCTTGTCTTGCCAGGGGTGGCATTTTGTATGCAAAATGCCCCCCAACCCTCTGGGGCCCTTCTCCCACCTCTACTCCCACTCCACACCAAGGCTCAGCCTGCTGCCACTTGGGGGGGCATTTCATGGCCTCCCCAAGTAGGTGCTCTCAGTCCCCAAAGTCCACCCCCACAGCCCCACACAAACCCAATCCCCCCCCAGCAGCCACACACAGACTCAAATCCCGATTCCCCACATTAGCCCCTCACAGACCCAAATCCACCCCCAGCAGCCTCACACCCATAACCCCAGGAACAGGCTGGCAAAGGCCAGCCCTCCTCCTTTGTTCCCTATGCTGGGAACTTCTAAACTCTCTTTCCCAGGGCAATTCTGCACAGCCCAGGGGTGCCACAATGGTGGACAAACTTCTGAGTGCCAACTTGTCCCTGGGAAAGAGCACCTGACCTGACACACAGACAACCACCCCCTGACACCCCCACCACCTACAGAGAAGCCTGGCCAGCTTGCCGTACTGTTTCCTATGAAGGGAACCAACTGCACATCAAAGAATAAAAACACTAACAACACAAAATAATTTTTTTAAAAAAATATTTCCTCACTTTCAAAGTAGAAGTAGGCAAAGCATTATGACACATTACACCAGCAGTCCCCCACACAGAAAAATAACACGACTCACTTAACATCAGAGAATCACAAAAACACAATTCCTGTCAAAAACACTTTATTTCTTGAACAGCTTTATGTTACACAGCAGGGGGGCACACAAAAGTGTATGCCAGAAGTATCTTACACAAAAATAACACAACTCACTTCACATTAAAGAATCACTCAAAAACACAATTGCTTTCAAAACACTTTATTGTGTCTTGGTGGGGGGTGGGAGGAAAAGTAGGAGAAGGGCCCCTGAGGGTTGGGGGCATTTTGCATGCAAAATGCCACCCTTAGCAAGACAAGCCTCTGTTATTTCCCAGCTGGAAATAGTGCAGAAAGGGGGGGGAGAGCACCTACTTTGGGAGGCCATGAAATACCCCCCTCCCTCAAGTGGGAGCAGGCTGAGCTTTGGTGGGGGGTGGGAGGATAGGTAGGAGAAGGGCTCCTGAGGGTTGGGGGCATTTTGCATGCAAAATGCCCCCCCTAGAAAGACAAGCCAGCCTCTTCATTTCCCCCCATAGGAAACATGGAGATCAGCAGCAGCATCCACAACGTAAGAGATCAGCAGCAGCAAGCAAAAACCTTTCCCTTTTAGGCGAGGATGGGGGACCTGTTTTGGGGGGCATAACTTGGCCCCCCAAAGTCCAATCTTTCTAAAACTTGGGGGGTTGTTAGAGGGGAGTTAGAGGAAGGTCCCCACCAAGTATGGCTTGTTTTGGTGAGAAAATGCCTCCCCCAGGCTTCCGGGAAGCCTGGGGGAGGCTTTTTCCCATTGAAATGCATTACTAAAACAAGCTGAAATACCGAAACGTTTCGGAAATCGCTGTTTCGAATTACCCGAAACGTTTCGGGTTTTCGGGTATCATATACCCGAATTGCACACCCCTAATCAGCAGTAGCACTCAAACACCTTCCCATGCAAGAAAATGGCAGAAAACAAGAGTAAAAGAGTAAATAACACAAAAAGAATAGTGAGTGACTGAGATGTTGCAATAGGAGCGCAGGAGGAAGCTTTTCCCTGGAGCCTGGCAGTAGGTGGATGGACACACATTAATCCTTAGTGGCTCAGGGCCCAGACAAGTCCAGATCCAGGGAGGGGTACCCAAGGAGGGGGAGGTTGACCTCAATAAAGGACAATGTATCTACCAGGTCCAGGTGCAGATGTGTGTGACGGGGATGGAGAAGGTCTCCCAGATGGGAGAATACTCACTTGCTCTGGACACTGGTGGGAAGGCAGGAGTGGATGTTAGTGGCCACGATGTAAAGGTCTGGCCAGTTGGCAGATTTTCATGCCCAGTACTCCAGGGGGTTGGTGTGGGGGGCTCGGCGGGCTCGGCAAGGTACTCTCACACCATAGCCCCTACCGAGTCCTCCACCCTGACAGATGCACCAACCCTGCTGGAGTCAACCGCACAGTCTACTGCATATGACCAGAGGTCCCTGTTGGGAGGGCTTTCATGGCTGGGGATGGCTGGCTTGTTTACAGCCTCCTGCTCCTGCTCCTCCTCCACCACCCCTGCTGTACCCTCAATCCTCCATCCTGCTTTGTGTGCCTGATACCTGCGCACTGCTCTGCACAGGACCTTCTTTCAGTCCTGCAGCTGGCTGTCCCACATGATGATGCTGCCCTTTATCCGGGGGTCACATATGTCTCTACAGCTGCTCTTGGCACAGAGGATGCAAGCAGGTGGCTTTGCCTGCCTTCAACCTCCTGACTAAGTCCCTGACCCAGGGGGCAAGATTGTCCTCACTCACCAGCTTGTTGTCCAGCATCTGGTCCAGGCCGTAGATGAGGGGGATGACCTGTCTGAGGCTGGACTGGTAAGAGCCTAGGAGGGGGGATGACGTGTCTGAGGCTGGACTGGTAAGAGCCTAGGAGATCAGTGGCATCCTTAAAGGGCTTAAGGATACAGACCACCTGCGAGAAGGCCAACCAGTCTGCATAGTTGATGCTGACCTCCTCTCCCTCCTGCATAATAGCCACGGATGACATGATGTCCTGGACCAAGTTTTTTTGCTCCACTCATAGGTGGAGTTCCAGTGGGTGGGCATGTCCTGGTAGAGGTAGTGCTCAGGATCTCCCCTCCTCCTGCCTCTGGAGCACTCATGCAAAGATTTCACATTGCAGGAGAAGTGCGAAGCCCGATGCTGGCAGTTGTCCAACAGGTCATGCACGGACAACGTTGCCTGGTCTCAGGTTGCCTTGACCTTGCTATCTAACCCAAGAGCATCCATCACGACCAGGTACAGCTTATGCACCGGGCAGACAAGGCCATCAAGGGATGCCTCTCTCAGGTCTGCCAGCATGTTGCTTCCTGCATCAGTGACCATGATGCCATGGACAAAATCACCCCTGGGCAACCACTCCCTCAACCCAGCCTTGAGCGTGGCAGTGATGTTCTTCCCCGTGTGATCATCATCCATCCCCTGTGCCTGGAGCATGACTACTCTATACCCCGGCTGCAAGAGCAGCACCTCACCCCAGGGCCCAGATGTTTTCCTCAGTCAGCAGAGGTCCTCCAGTTGCCACCAATGGGCAATGAAGGCAGCCACTCCACATATCTGCCGTGAAGTGCACGGTCTGACCTGCAGCAACCGACAGCTCCCAAGCAACCATCTCTCACACACTGCAGTATAGGGCGGGAATGACTCGCCAGCCAATAGTGCACCACGACAGCATCATGAACCAGGGGGCGAAATGACGCAGCAGCCTCCCAAAGCCCACAGGTCACGCTTGGGCTTTTTATTGGATGGTTAACATACACATAATATTACTACATTTTACTTATTTCCCAAATACCTACTATATGTTTCCTATCCCCTCCCCCTTTCTTTGTTGACTTTCAACAGCACTACAACCCCCCGTTTCTTATCACTATTTTTGTCTCCTAGTTGTCATTTTAATGTTATTGGTAAAGATTTAAATTATACCTTATCTTATTTAATAACTTTCAAAAGACCATAATTGTCCTTTAACATCCCATCTTTTCTCTAGATATTTTCTCAATTTCCCCCAGTCCTAGAAACATTCCTTTGGATCTTGATCTCTCAATTTTCTTGTTAATTTGTCCATTTCCGCCACGTACAACAATTTTTGTATCCACTCTTCAATCTCTGGTATTTCTTCTTTCTTCCAATATTGTGCATATAAAGTTCTTGCCGCTGTTATCATATAGTACAATAATACTCTGTCTTTTCTATTAATGTCCTCTAGGTGCAGTGACAACAATAACATTTCTGGATTCTTAACAACATTATTTTGGAGTATTAAAAGACATTTCAGCACACATTTTAGACCAGAAGTCTCTAGCCTTACCACAAGTCCACCACATATGAAAAAGAGAACCTTCGTGCTCCTTACATTTCCAACACTTGTTGGATAGCTGTTTGTTAGCATTGGCTAGCTTTTTCGGTGTTAAATACCATCTATATATCATTTTATAGCCATTTTCTTTAATACTGGTACATGTTGAAATTTTAAAGGTATTTTTCCACAATTGCTCCCATGCTTCCATCGTTATCTCATTATTACAATTTATCGCCCATTTTACCATTTGAACTTTAACTGTCTCGTCTTCTGTATACCATTTTAACAATAGCTTGTACATTTTAGAAATTATTTTATTATTGTCCCCCAGTAAAAGTTCTTCTAACTGAATTTTTATTCCTAAAGCCTGTCTTCCTTTTATCTGATTCAAATAAGTCTTTAATTTGTCAGTATTGTAACCAGCCATACTTAAATGGTATTTCCTCGTTCAGTTTAAATTTAAGTTCATTATTTTCAGTTTTTATTCATTCTTTGTAGGTCAACCATTCTTCTCCCTTATATTCCAAATGCGGATTAATCACCTCTGCTGGAACAATCCACATTGGTTTCTCTTGATCTATAAACTTTTTATATTTTAGCCAGGTTAGAAATAAATTTCTTCTCAAATAATGGTGCTGGAACATTGCGTCCATTTTGTGTTTGTCATACCATAGATATGCATGCCATCCAAAAAGTTTGTTGTAACCTTCCAGCGTTAACAGTTTGTAATTAGATAAAGACACCCATTCTTTTAGCCATACTAGACATATTGCTTCATGATACAAACGGAGATCAGGTAATTGCATACCTCCTCTTTCTTTAGTGTCACAGAGCACTTTCATTTTGACTCTGGGTTTTCTTCCTGCCCACACAAATTCCGATATCTTCCTCTGCCGTTTTCCAAATAGTTTTTTGTCTTTAGCAATTGGTATCGTTTGCATCAAGAACATAACTCTAGGAAATACATTCATTTTAATTGTGGCAGTTCGACCTAACCATGATAAATTCAATTTGTTCCATTTTAACATCTCTCTTTCAATTTGTATCCAGAGCTTTTCATAATTGTTCTTAAATAAATCAATATTTTTGTCTGTCAGCTCTATTCCCAAATACTTTGTTTTTTGTACCACCTCGCAGTTTGTTACTTCCATCAGTTCTTGTTGTTTCTTCTTAGTCATATTTTTAGTTATTATTTTCGACTTCTTTTTATTTATATAAAAACCTGCCAGATCTCTAAACTCTTTAATCTTATCTAACAGTCTTGGCAGAATTTGTACTGGGTCTTCCACTATAAACATCACATCATCAGCAAATGCTCTTAACTTACATGAAAACACCTTTGATTTTATTCCTTTTATGTTCTCATCTTCTCTTATCTGCCTTAATAGTCTTTCTAAGACCATAACAAATAATAACGGCGACAGTGGACAACCTTGTCTTGTTCCTTTTCTTATTTCAAATTTCTCTGTCAGGTCATCTTTGACACAAATTGCTGCTCTTTGATTCTTATAGATCGTCTTTATTGCCTCTATAAATTCTTTACCTAAATCCATCTTTTCCATCGATGCAAACATAAAGTCCCAATTCAAGTTGTCAAAGGCTTTCTCTGCATCTGCAAAAAAAACCCCAACTTCTTTATCTGGACGCTTGTCATAGTACTCAATGGCGTTTATAACCACCCTCAGATTGTCCTTTAATTGTCTGTTTGGCAAAAACCCAGCCTGATCTTCTTCTACAAAATCCATTAGCCATATTTTAAGTCTATCTGCTAATATTCTTGCAAATATTTTGTAGTCATTGTTTATTAACAAAATTGGTCTATAATTTTTGACGTCAGTTAATTCCTGTGTCTCCTTTGGTATCAAGGCGATATTTGCTTCATTCCACGTATCTGGAAGACCTTCTCCTTTCAATATATCATTCATTACAACTCGTAATACTGGTACAAGGTCTTCCTTCATTGCTTTATAAAACTTCGCTGTAATTTCATCTGGTCTGGGTGCTTTGCCAATCTTTGCCACATCTATAGCTTGCTTAATTTCTTCTTATGTTATTGGAGCATTTAGCTTCTCCTTCATATTGGTTGATATAGTTGGTAATTCTATTCCCTGTAGATATTGGTCTATATTCTCTGGGGCTATTGCTTTCCTTTGAAATAATTTTGCATAATATTTGTAGAAAGCACATTTAATTGTTTGCTGGTCTTTTAGTTCTTTCCCTTCTTCAATTATTCTGCTAATTATTTTCTTTTCTCTTCTTTTCTTCAGTTGCCAGGCTAGATACTTTCCAGGATTATTGGCTCCTTCAAATGATCTTTGCTGTAATGTCCTCAATTTCCATTCTAGTTCTTTGTTTTACAATTGCTCTTATTTGCTCCTGTAATATTTTGATTTCTTGTACTATTGAATTTTTCCCTGGTTTCTTCTTTAACTCCTGCTCTTTATTTCATAATTTCTCTTGTATCTCTTGACATTTTTCCTGCTTCCTTTTTTATCTCTATTGTTTAATGTAATTAATATTCCTCTTATCACTGCTTTATATGTATCCCATACCATCTGGGTTGAAACTTCATTGTTTTTGTTGGTTTGGAAAAAATATTTTGTTTCTTTCTGCATGTATTCCATATTTTCTTGATTCTGCAACAAATCTTCGTTTATTCTCCATCGTAATTTCTTCTGTCCCATTGTAGCTTTCCACAACAGTGGATTGTGGTCTGAACTCACTCTCGGCATTATTTCTATTTTTTTTTGTCCATACAGCTAATTCTTTTGTTGTCCAAATCATATCAATTCTTGAGAATGATTGATGTCTCGCAGAGTAGTATGTATAGTCTTTACCTTTAGGATTTTCCTTCCTCCAAATATCCTCCAATTTTTCTTGTTCTATTAGTTCAAAAAAGATTTTGGTAATTTTCCTGATTTCTGTTTGCCTCCCTTTATTTTCCTGTCCATTTGCAAGTCCACAACCCCATTAAAATCTCCCACCATTACAATCTGATCATATAAATCTTGATCTAATTTGTCTATTATTTCCCTGTAGAATTGATCTTTTGCTCCATTGGGTGCATATATACCTATTATTAAGGTTTTCTTGCCACTAACATTAATTTCTACAACAAGATATCTTCCATTTTGGTCCCG
Organism: Eublepharis macularius; assembly: GCF_028583425.1. Classification (NCBI taxonomy): domain Eukaryota; kingdom Metazoa; phylum Chordata; class Lepidosauria; order Squamata; family Eublepharidae; genus Eublepharis; species Eublepharis macularius. The sequence goes on from NC_072791.1 coordinate 100,832,837, forward strand.
GAGAATTAATTTAGAGTCCATATCCTCCTTAATATGCATTACTACTCCTTCTTTCTTTTGGTTTGCCGAGGCTATAAATTCTCTTCCTAATTGTCTGTTTTTTATGAACTTAACATCGTGGTCCTTAATATGTGTTTCTTGTAGACAAATTATATTACAATTTTGTTTCTTTAACCAATGAAAAATAGTCCTTTTTTGCAGAGAGTTTAGTCCATTTACATTCCATGATATTAATTTTTACTCCATCATGTTATTTTCTTATAGGTCTAGGAAAGTCATTAGCATTTTCAAAAAGAAACATCTCCATTTCATGTCTTGATTTAATTGTGACTCTCAAACCTTTAAATTGAAACTCAGCCCTTCTGGTAATTCCCATCTATATCTGATATCTTTCTCTCTCAGCTTTTGAGTCAGTTCTATGTATTTTTTCCTCTCTTGGAGAACTCTTCTAGGTATCTCTTTCATTATCTTGATCCTACTCCCTCCCAGTAATAGGGGATTTTCAAAGTGCCTTTTGATAATTTCTTCTTTCATTCTTTTCATTATTAACTGCACAATAATATCTCGTGGTAGATTCTTTTGATGTGCATAGGTGGAATTGACCCTATAGACTAGATCCAAATTTACTGTGATTTCTTCTGGTTGCTTGTTCAAAAATTCAGCTAGAATATCTGTTATCTGTTCTTGCACACTTTGCATAGTCGATTCTGGCATGCCCCTAAATCTTAGTTGTCCTTCCGTTGTCTTGCATTCCCTCACTGCCATCCTTTCCTGTAATGCTTGATTTTCTGCCTTTACATTTGTAGCTAGATCATTGGTTTTCTGTTCCACTTCTTGCACCTTATTATTTGTTGCTTGTAGTTCATTTTTAATTCCATCCATGTTCTTGGCCAGTTCCGCTACTTCTGTTTTGATTATATCTTTTAGATCCTTTACCAAAGTTTCATGCATCTTTTGTATTGATTGATTCAATTCTTTATAGCCTTCTGTGACTTTTTTCCCCAATCCTTCAATTGCTGCGTCTACTGTGGCTTGCCATTCTTTGTCTATTCTTTTCGTCATACTTGGACTCGGCTTGGTGCCACCCCACATGTCTGCTTTCTTTCTTAGATCTGTTTTGCCTTCATTTGTTTTTCCCTCTTAATATAATTCGCTTTTATGGCCTCACTAAAATTTTTTTTTTCAATTTAGTCCCAAAATGTCGGGCGCAATTTCTCTATGGTATCTGGAATCAATTCTTCCCTCAGTTAAAATGGCGTGTTTCCTGTTCCTGTTCCTTTAATCCCAGTTCCTTGCAATATTTCCTTTGTTTTGCTTCTGTGTCTTCTTTCTTCTTACTGTTCTTCCTGCTTCCTGTTTTCTTGTCCCCTCTAGACACAAGTTGTCTCCACCTCTTTCAGTCTCGTCTCATCTCGTGATGTTTTGTGCACTATTTCCCAGATCCCTCCTCCTCTCTCGTGCCGGTTATCTCTCTTCAAACTGCAAGTATGCATAAACAATACTATTTATCACTCTTTTTGACCTTAAAAACTTGCCGAATTGAAGATTTCTTACTCAATAATTGTTCCTTATTGTTTCCTCTCTTTAGATATGCCTTTATAATACTTTGGTTTTTGGTCTTTTTTCTCCATTTTCATTTAGAAATTCTGATAACAATCTGTTTCTGTCTATAGTTGGTCAAAGCTGGTATTGAAGCTTGGTTTCTGATGACCTTATGCCAAATTAATGACTCCAGAGGTACTGCAGAGTTAGTAGCTCACCCTTCTCCAAGGGGACCTCAAGGTGATGGGGAGAATCCTTGATTCAGAACCCCCACCACCACTGAGATCACATGCTCTCGGGGTCACGTAGTGTTCTGGAGCCCCTTCTCCCTGAAGGGGGGATGGTAGCAGGCATTCAAATGCCTCGCTTTCCAAAAACAGTATCTCAGATAGCCCAGCTCCCTAGGCTATGTCAGATCGCCATTAATCCGAAACCGGAAGTCTCATGATTGGCACCATTCCCGACCCTGAGGGGACAACCTCTTCCTTGAAGTACATAGTTCTCCCCCTTTTTTCTGATCAGGAGCCCTCCTCTTCCATCCACCAGATGACTTGCATTGCTCCAGAGGCAGCAGGCTCAGGCGGTGCCTCTGCAGATGCAATCAGAGAGTGGTTGATGACAAGTACTTGGGGTCACAACCCCTATGCACCAGGGCATCGCAGGAATGGCACTGCACTGCACAGGGGTCACTGGGAAGGGGCTGGAGATGCTGCCACAGTCCCTGACCAAAATGGCAACTGGAAGTTGGCCAGTCAGTAGGAGGATGAAGGATTACCTTGGAGCTTGGAAGATGGAGTGAGGGGCAGACTGCAGGCAGGGACAGTCCCAGGAGTTTGGGATTTGGAGGAGCTGGATGTCTCTCCAATACCCTGCCATTCCTCCTGAGATTCCCCCTCGTCATCTTCCTCAAAAATTTTGAGGAAATCTAGTTCCACTCCTGCCAGAGGTGAGACCTGTTCTGCCTCCTCCACAGTCCCTGCAGGGAGATCTACCACAGTTGGAGTCTCTGGTGCCTCCGAGACCTCCCCTCCAGTACTGCTGGGCTCCAATTGGCAATAAGGACAAGCTGTGCACTTCCTATCCCCATGACCACCCTTGCTCTTCATTCCATGCCTCATAGTGCTGGACACAAAAATAAGTTGAAAGCAAAAGAAACAAGATAAGTTCAAGGAGTTTCTGCCCTCACACGATGAAGCCACACAAAGCTGGGTCCCAGAGCAAGGCAGTGGCCCTGAGTTTGGGCTTGGGGGAGAGCCCCTAAACAACACAGAGAGAGACACCTGCCTACCAGCAGAGGCGCTCCAAATAAAAAGGAGATGCACAGAGTGGGTGCCCAAAAACAAGAATGAGCTGCAACAAAGAGGTGTGCACAGCAAGCAAGAGAGAGAAAGCAAGAGAGTTGGGACCTCAGGAGGAACCCACACTAAGCTGGGCCCCAAAGCCACTGGCCCTGAGACTGGGCTTCAGGAGAGGCCCTAAACCAAGGAAACAAGCAAACAGCAAGAGTGAGCCCTCAAAAAAGCAGAGAAAGAATTTAGAAGAAACAAGGACAAGCAAATAAAAAAGGGTGAGGCCTAGGCCGCAGGGCCCAGAGCCATACAAAGGCCTCAGACTAGGGTGGGGTGGGGTGGAGGAAAAAAGGCACCCTCATCCAAAGACCTTCCCACAGCAAGGCCAAGAGCTGCAAAAAAGAGGCTCCTTTCAGTCTCTTTTAAAGCAGCAGCAGCCAAGAAGCACAACCCCAAATCAGCATTCTCTCTCTCGCTACTCCAATTCCAGCAACAGGTCTTCCTCCCTCTCCCTCTGTCTCTTGGGACTGAAACATGAGGCAGAGGAGGGGTGCCTTTTATAAAAAACGCTGACATAGATCAGAACAGGAGGTCTGTGGTTGGCTGACAGACCTGCCTAACAGGGTCTGGGGGGGGGTCGAGATTGGTTGCCCATGGCTACAGAAGGCCCACCTCCTTGGTTGCCTAGGGGATTGACCCCCCCCCCCTGCTCCTGGCTGTATAGGGCAGAATGGAAGCTCTCCAGATGGCTAGGAGAGCTGCCAATCAAGGGTAAGTGGGCTATGATTGGGGTTTCTAATGGCAACAAAAGGTCTGGGCCCATTGTTGCCTAGGGAATCAATCGATCGGTGCCAGCCTGTCTGCAATTACAAAACATTCATGAAGCGAATGAAACAGGCCAAAAGTCATGAATTTTGTGATAATTTCATGACAACTACGGCCCCACAAAACGTGGTTTCACAATACATGAAATGACCCATTTTGTGATGAAATTTGCTTCATATTTCAATTCGTGCCCATGTCTACTACTGATCAGTTACTGGGTGCAATTCACAGTACTGGTTATTACATACAAAGCCATTAATGGTGTTAAATCCACATACTGCATTACTCTAAAAGAAGATTACTCTGAATGTAAGATGACCCCTCCCCCCAAGTTATACACACAAAACAATGTATCACTGGATATAACTGGAATGTGAATGTAAAATGACTCCTCTCTCTCTCTCTCTCTCTCTCTCTCTCTCTCTCTGGTAGAATGGCGGGGGGGACCCCTAGTCTTGCATTTGAGTGAATACAGTACCTGCAGGCCCACCTCTCCTGCTAAACTCCACTTTGACAGATTCACTTATCTGAGTAGAATCTTTTGAAATTGCCTCTGTATAAATGGGAAAGACTGTCTGCTGCTTGTTCATGTGCATTCTCAGTGGTGGCTTTCAGGTTGTGAAATGGCCTGTCTGAGTAAGTCAGGAAGGCTCTCACACTTCTACCTATCATTTCACAGAATGTCCAAAAGAGAAATGTTCAGGACAGCATTTTTAGGAAGGAATTATAAATGTGGCAGAATGGAACACATATTATAGATATTTTAATGCTTTTTCTGCATTGTCTTCTACATTTGTAATCCTATTTACCACACTGATGCTAATGGGCTTTAATCTAGTGCAGACCAACATGGCTATCGCCTGAAACTTACTACATTGTTTTTCCTTGCCTTAGGAAGTTTGCTGTTTGTATTGTCTTCTAACTATGTAATTCTAGTTTCATTGCATTTTTCATTGGAGGTCTTAAATTATATGGTACCTCATTTTTATTCTGTAATCTACTTCGAATATCAGCAAGAAAAGTCGGCTATAAGTAAAACAAGTAAATAAATAAGTAAATTACTGTACTGGAAAGTAGTTTACTCAGTGAATGTCCTTTTGTAATACAGCACACCCTTGGCTACTTCTAAACTTTTCTAACTGCACAAGAGCTGGTTCAAGTAAAAACACATTATTTACCCTTATGGCTTTTAACTGTCCTTTTGATATGCATTTAATGCAGCTGAACTATGAAGTTACTCAAAGAAAATCTACACAGTTGTCAGATGCTTAAAAGAGGGTCTCTTTTATTTTATTTTTTAAGTGTAAATAACTTGCTGTGCTAATATTTATAACTACAGCATATTTCATTAAGAATGTAATTGTAACCCCAGTCGGAATGAAGAGACAGACACAGGCTTGGTATTAAAGGGCCGTTTATTAAAATGACCATTAACATAAACAAGGCAAGGGCCAACTAAGCGGTACAGGTCAAACCACAGGATCATCTCCGGACCTCTGCCTTGACCTGCCTTGGCGAGCCCCAAAGCCCCGGATGTAGGCCATCCCTTGAATGGCTGCAACCCGGCCAGCCAGGCAAGGGATCCTCCCATCAAGCACCTAATGCCCCAGCCATACAGCATGAGGAAAGGCCTTGACCCTGGGGATCCCCAGCAGGTGTCTGCCTGTGCAATGGTAGCCACCACAAGCAAACCACACTGATGGCAGACCCTGTTCCCCACCCATGGGGAAGCGCCACTGGGTGCTCACACCCTATACCCAAAACTCTCCTGCCAGTGACAGATCAACAGCACCACCCAAACAATACCTCAGAACACTGCCATTAGTGAAAGGTAGGCGAAAAACCCCTTCTCCCAAAGCCAATCAGGGCAAAGAGGGGGAAAAATTCCTTCCTGGCTCTGTCACAGCAGCCGGTTAATCCTGCACTAAAACAGGGTGAGATGGGTGGGCCAAGCACACGAGGAAACTGATGCTGGGGAAGCGCAGCCACCTGCAAACGGCTCTTGGTTCTGCCCCCAGCCAAAAGTCTCGGTTGCCCAGGAAGGGAGCCTGTCAGCTTCCTCCGGGCGGGGCTGCAAAGCCAGCTCCCAGCCTAAGCAGCTTTGCTGCGGCTGGGAAAGCCGAATTGCCTTTGGTAGTTTCAGTGGTTTGTGTCCTTATAATTGACAGAAAGCACTTCCATCATTAGAAGTTAAAACAATTTCCACTCAATTCTTTCTCCCATTTCTCCCATGCTATTCCTAAAAGTTTCCTGAACCTTAGGAACAAAATTCCTGTGGGGGAGTGCAGTGCTCAGTAGACTGTCCTAGGAGGATTATATTAGGCTGTCTTGTTCCACAAGTTCTGTTTTAATAAAATCACTACCTTAAGCCAGTTTTTCATAGTGATTAGAGCATCAGACTAGGATCTGGGAGGTCCAGGTTAAAATTCCCACTCTGCCTTAGAACCTTCCTGCATGTCTTTGGGACAGTCACACACTTTCTACCTGTCTTTCCTTACAGGGCTGTTGTGAGGATAAAATTAGTAGAAGAATATAAACCTCGTTGGGTATCCACTTAAGAGAACGGCAGGATATAAATGAAGTAAATAAATGAAAGTAAATAAAATACTAGTTAATTTTTTGCACACATCCCCACCCCCTCAACCAGTTTAGGAGCCAGTTTGGTGTAGTGGTTAAAAGTGGCAGGACTCTAATCTGGTGAACCGGGTTTGATTTCCCACTCCTCCGCTTAAAGCCAGTTGGGTCGGTCACATCTTCTCGGAGCTTTCTCAGCCCCACTCACCTCACAGGGCGATTGTTATGAGGATAATAATAAAATGCTCTGAGTGGGCATTAAGTTGTCCTGAAGGGTGGTACATAAATTGAATGTTGTTGTTATTGTTATTAAGCCCTCAGTATTCCAAGCCATAGCAATTGTTCTATGATGGTGTGCAGTACAATGAAGAAAAGTTCAAACAATGCATTTGAAAGTTCTACAAAATGCCTTCTCTTTCCATTCTGGGAGGATGTCCTCTTGCCAGTGCTCAGTACTTCGGTGCACTTCAAATTCTTGGTAATTCCAGTCAGTAAGATCAAGGCTGCTGACTGACTTTCACACACCTGCAGCAACTGCTGCTGCTCTCTGACAGGGCTGTTGAGTTGGCCCATCACCCCATAGTTGGTGGTACTGGAAAAGTTTTTTGCTCCGAGACTTCCGGTTTGGGATTCATGGAGGTCTAACGCAGCTCCATTTGCGGAGCTGACCGGACTGCCGTTTTAACCGGCCGGAGGGGTGAAAATAACCCGCGGCCGACTGCTCTCAGGCGGGGAGCAGGCAAAGAACGCTCAAGACCCTAGGGTGAGCTAGATCTCGGATGAGGGGGGGCTCTACTCAAGGAGTCTCCCCCCCAATCCTTGAGGTCCCACCTTGCGACGGGTCGGCTATAATCTCTGCGGCAGTTCTGGGGCCAATTCGGCTGGCATAAGACCTACATACCCAAGCTTCGATCGGGGAGGGAAGTCGAGGGGAGAATTTAAGATCGAAACAGCGATTACAACCCGAGAAAGTTGAAGAGAAGGTAAAGATCGCTATCTCTTGAAACGGGACAGATTGATAAAAACAGAGAGGAAAGAAAGTAGATTTTTAAACTGCAACAGACTAGTGAAAAGGAGGTGAAGACTCGGCAGGAGTTGTATTTTAAAAGAGACTAAATTTAAAGAAGTTATTGCAAAAATCGGACTATTGTTTTGAATACCTGTGGTTTTGGAGCTTTGGGGAAAAGACACCATCGCGAGACCTGCTGTGGGAAGACGGGAGACAGGAAGTGCGTAACAACAATAGAGTGGCTGGAGGGAAGCGGCCCTTGCCGACGGACAGGAAGTAGGGAATCGCCATTTTTGAAAAGGGAAGGGTCGCGGCTTCAGCGGAAGAGGAAGTAGGCCATCTTGGATTACAATAACATAGAGAAACCATAGAGAAAAGACGCCCGACATTTTGGATACAAAAAATTAATTTTGGCAAAGATTGGGACATTTGAAAAAAAGGAAAACGTTTAAACATACGCCACGGAGCTAAGGAAGAGAGCAGATTCGTGGGAGCGAGCTAAAGCAAGCCCCACGATGTCGAAAAAAGAGTGGCAATCGGCAATAGAAAATTTGGACAAAAAGCTTATAGACATGATGAAAGAACTTAAGGACACGAAATTGGAGCTTATTAAAGAGGTCAAAGAAGTTACACAGACAGTAAAGTCGGAGCTGTCAGAAGTGAAAAAAGGCGTGGAAACGATTAGTAGTGAATTACAAGGAACGCAGCAGAGAGTTAAAACAGTAGAAGACGCGATGGAGAATTTAATAGAAACGCAACAAACAGAGATGAGACTGGTGAAGGGGAGGATGTCAGTTGCAGAAACTAAACACATGGAGAAGCAGCTTCGTTTTCGTGGTCTGCCAGAAGTGGAAGGGAAGTCAGCGCAAGAACAGATGACTGAGGTGTTGGCTGATTACCTGGGGAAGGAGGAGGAGGAAATTGTGGCTATCCTAGATGTGGCGTACCGTGTGAACTCGAGAATTGCAACCCAGAGGAAACTACCAAGGGATGTGATTGTGCAGTTTACAACTAGAAACATGAAAGAGAGGATTGTGACAAAACAATTTCAAGATCCATTGGAGATTGATGGCAAGACGATTATCATAATGAAGGAACTGCCCAGATCAGTGTTACTGGACAGGAAAAAATATAGAGTGCTAATTCAAACTTTGAAGGACATGAATATCAGATACAGATGGGAGTTACCGGAAGGAGTGTCCTTTGAGTTTGGAGGGGCAAAAAAACGCATCAGATCTGAGCGGGAGATGGAGAGATTTATCAAGGACAATGAAAAAGACTTACCAACAAAACCATGAATATGGAGTGTAATGTATTATCTTGGAATGTAAATGGACTAAACTCACCGAATAAGAGGAAAAATATTTTTCATTGGCTACTAAAACAAAAATGTGATATTGTTTGTTTGCAGGAGACCCATATTAGAAAACAGGATGTAAAATATTTAAAATCTGGAAAATTGGGCAAAGAATTTGTAGCGGCCTCTAACAAGAAAAAAAGAGGAGTGGTGTTGTACATAAAAGAGGAGCTGCAGCCAAAATTTGTTATGAGAGATGTGGAAGCTAGATTTGTAGCGGTGGAATGTAATTGGAATTTAAAGAGAGTGTTGGTAGTCGGACTTTATGCACCTAACGGTGCAAAGGAAAGCTTCTTTGAGGATTTAAGGAAGCATTTAGACGATCTTGCATATGACCAGATAATTCTTGCTGGAGATTTTAATGGAGTGACAGATTTGGAACTAGATAAAAAGACTACAACAGCACAAAAGAAAAGAGGACTATTGCCAAAGCTTTTTTTTGAGTTGATTCAACAAGAGACTCTCGAAGATGTATGGAGGAGAGAATATCCTAAAACCAAACAGTTTACTTTTTATTCTGCAAGGCATCTTACATTATCAAGAATTGATATGATCTGGGCCTCAAAGGACTTAGCGTTATGGACTAAGGAGGTAGAAATAATGCCGATGGTAGGCTCAGATCACAATCCAATTATGTGGAAATTTGGAAAAAGGAGAAAAAGGAAAGCCTGGAGAATAAATGAGGACTTGCTACAGGAAAGTGAAAATATGGAAATATTGAGAAGAGAGACAAAGTTTTTTATACAATATAACGTGAATAAAGAAGTACCAACCAGTAAAGTTTGGGACGCGTACAAGGCGGTTGTAAGGGGCATACTAATGGACTTAAATGGCAGAGCAAGGAAAAAGAAAGAGGAGAAAAGACAAGAGATTGAGGAGAAAATAAAGGCCAAAGAAATACAGTTAAAAAAGAGACCAGGGAAAAAGAAAATACATCAGGAAATTAAAATTCTTCAAGAACAGTTAACAGCAATGAGTAATAAAGAATTGGAGTGGAACCTTAAAAGACTGAATCAAAAAGCTTTTGAGGGTGCTAATAAACCTGGGAAATATTTGGCATGGCAATTGAAGAAGAAAAGGGAAAAGAAAATAATAAATAAAATCTGTGAAGAAAATAAAACGTACCTGGAGCAGACTACCATTAGTAGAGCCTTTTATAAATTTTATGCTAAGCTGTATAATAAAAAAGAAGTAACCAAAGAATCAATAGCATCATATTTGGAGAAAACCAAACTTCCAGAGATCTCGGAAGCTTGGAGAAATAAGTTGAATAGTGAAGTAACTGATGAGGAAATAAGTAAGGCAATACAATCTGCAAATCTAGGAAAGGCGCCAGGGCCAGATGGACTTACGGCTAAATTTTATAAGACAATGGCCAACGAACTGGCACCATTCCTAAAAGAGGTGATGAACGGAGTTTTTAGGGATCAAAGAATTCCAGACACTTGGAGCGAAGCGAATATATCATTGATCCCAAAAGAGGGCCAAGATTTGACTAACGTGAAAAATTACAGACCTATATCATTACTTAACAATGATTATAAAATTTTTACGAAGATATTGGCGGAGAGACTGAAGGGGTGGCTCTCGGAAGTCATAGAGGAGGAACAAGCAGGCTTTTTGCCAGACAGACAAATAAGAGACAATTTAAGGACAGTGATCAATGCTATTGAATATTATGATAAGCGTTGTGACAAAGAGGTTGGTTTCTTCTTTGTAGACGCTGAAAAAGCGTTTGACAATTTAAACTGGGATTTTTTGTTTGCCACTATGGAAAAGCTACAATTGGGAGAAAGATTCATCAGAGCAATTAAAGAAATTTATAGAGACCAGACTGCAGCAATTGTAGTGAATGATGAACTGACCAAGAAATTGACGATTAGTAAAGGAACAAGACAAGGTTGCCCGTTATCTCCATTGTTGTTCATTTTAGTATTGGAGATTCTGATGATACAAATACGACAAGACGAGGAAATACGAGGAATAAAAATAAAGGACTATTCATACAAGGTTAGAGCATTTGCAGATGACATAATGTTAATTGTAGAAGATCCATTGGAGAACATGCCAAAAGTGATAGACAAGATCAAGGAGTTTGGTGACTTGGCAGGTTTCTTCATTAACAAAAAGAAGTCAAAGATATTATGTAAAAACATGACTAAGCAGAAACAACAATTGTTAATGGAAACAACGGACTGTGAAGTAACTAGTAAGGTGAAATATTTGGGAGTTGAGCTGACTGCAAAAAATATAGAGTTGTTCAAGAATAATTATGAAAAATTATGGACTCAGATAGAGAGAGACTTGATCAAATGGAATAGACTGAATTTGTCATGGTTGGGCAGGATTGCAGCAGTTAAGATGAATGTGTTACCAAGAGTAATGTTTTTGCTACAGACAATACCAATCATCAGAGACTCTAAACAATTTGAAAAATGGCAGAGGAAAATATCAGATTTTGTTTGGGCAGGCAAGAAGCCTCGAGTGAAAGTAAAAGTTCTACAAGATGCAAAGGAAAGAGGCGGAATGCAACTGCCCAACCTGAGACTTTACCATGATGCAATCTGCCTAGTTTGGTTAAAAGAGTGGATGACATTAAAGAATAAGAAACTATTAGCCCTAGAGGGATATAAAAAATTTTTTGGATGGCACGCATACCTATGGCATGACAAAGTAAAGGTCAACTCGATGTTCCTGCATCATTTTGTAAGGAGAAGTTTATATACAATCTGGAAGAAGTACAGAATTTACCTACAAGAAGGAACCCCTTTGTGGGTGGTTCCATACGAGGTGATAGATCCGAGAGCTGTTGATAATGAACAACAATGTTTAACGTACAAAGAAATAACTAAAACTGAAGTGTCTAAACTTAGAATAAAGACGCAAGAGGAACTATCACCGAACTACGATTGGTTCCAGTATAGACAGATCAGAGATTTGTATAACTCGGACTCTGTAAAGGGAGGTATACGAACAGAGAATTCGGAACTAGAGCAGACCCTTTTTAAAGAGGACAAGAAAAGAATATCCAAGGTATACCAAGTACTGTTGAAATGGTATACCGAGGATGAGACAGTTAAAACACAAATGGTGAAATGGGCTATAAATTTTAATAAAGAAATAACAATGGAGGCATGGGAATACTTGTGGAAAACTACAATGAAGACAACGACATGTATTAATATTAAAGAGAACATTTTCAAAATGATCTATCGTTGGTACATGACACCAAAGAAGATTGCGCTAGGAAACTTGAACACTTCTAATAAATGCTGGAAATGTAGAAAGCATGAGGGCTCCCTCTATCATATGTGGTGGTCGTGTGAGGTAGCTAGGCAGTTCTGGGGGGAAATAATAAGAGAAATGAGTGAAATTTTACAGTTTCAAATAAATAAGAACCCAGAACTCCTGCTGCTAAACTTGGGAATGGAGGGAATCCCAGCCCACCATAGGACGTTGATATTTTATATGACTGCAGCAGCTAGACTTTTGTATGCGCAGAAATGGAAAGTACAAGAAGTGCCAACTATTGAAGATTGGATCTACAAATTGCTGTATATGGCTGAAATGGACAAGATGACAAGAAAACTGAGAGATCTGGACTCAGGGCAGTTTAACACAGACTGGGAGAAGCTGAAACAATATCTGGAGAAGAAGTGGGAGGTGGGAGGAAAACTGTGGCAGTTTGAGAACTACTGAAGTACAATAAAAGTATAAAAGAGAGGGGTGACTTTACCGGGGGAGGAAGAGAAATGTGAATTTATAAGCAGTTAGATTAATTAATTGATTGAGATATATATAGATATGTAAAGGTTAATTGATAGAATATTGATAGAGAATAATTAACGGTTTAAACATGAGGATTGAGTAATTAACAATATTTTTTTTTACTTGATAAGACTTATATGCACCAAACTGAATGTATAGAAGAGTTAAAATGACTGACTATGTGATGAGTTATATAGAAATACTATAAAAAGAAGAAATGATTAATATAGAGAGAACAAATCAAATTGTTTGATTTAAATGTGGGAAATGTTTATGGTTTATGACATACAGAAATATTCAAAACTGGAAAATGGGATAAATTGTTTATCTAAAGAAGTATAGTTTGGATGTTTAGTAAGTAAAAGAGTTAAAGATGTACTGCTTAATATAATGGAGAATATATATTTGTTTTAGATAGAGGAAATTAATAGAAGTAAGGGAAAAGGGACAGAGGGTGGGAAAGCTGTTGGAAGTCAACAAAAGGGGGGGAAAGGGAGGGGGTTAGAAACGAAAAATTAGGGGATAATTGAATGCAATGTAATGTAAAAATATTAATGTTCTAACCCAATAAAAATTTTACAAAAAAAAAAAAAAGAAAAGTTTTTTGCTCCATTACCTCTTTCTCTGTATGGATCAGAACTATTTGCTCCAGGTCTAATACTTTGTTATAAAGGAGGACACCTATATTAAAAGGGCAATAACACTGGTAATACCGGCTTTCATTTTAAAGGAGCTATTAAGTTGCAAAAAATCTAACAATATCATTAGGGAAATTTTGGTTAGTAAAATAAATGAATTGTGCTTTTTCAGCTATATGATAAACTCAGAGTTAAATTTCAACAGAAAATAACCTGTCAGTTGTGGAATGGAACTATCAAGAAAGTTGTTGCTATTCAGGATTAAACTGAAAACTGCAAAGTACTTTATCAAAAGATAAAGTCTCAACAAACTTAAGGCATCAAGAAAGAACTGAAAAGGAAACAACATAATTTTACAAATGGATTGTGTGGGTAGAAAGCATGCCTAGTATAAAGGCTGGGGGTGGGGAACATTGACAGACTATGGATCCCAACAAGAAAGAGCATAATTAGGGAAGATTATTTTTATGAGCAGTAGGTACTTTTACAATGGTGGAGAGAATATGGTAAAAGAATAGGCAATATTAACAAGACTGAGGTAAAAATGCCTCCTCTGAAGTGTAAATTCAGAATTGTTATAGTTAAAATATGCAGCAATTATCTAATGCTGGCTGAGGAGATATATGCTTTCTATCTTCCCTCGCCTTGCATATTTGACCTATGTCCCTGAAATCCTTGAATCTATAAATTCATCTACAGATAAGAACAAGTGGGTGCCTGCAACAAAATGTTGCAGATTGTGGAGACAACGGTCTCCACAGTTGTCCAAGTCAGCATTCCCTGTTGCTGCTGCACCCACCTACCCAGCTTTCTTGTTGGTCCCCTGCCCCAGGCATCCTTCAGTGTGACTCTGCTTCCTGCCTCCCAAACACCATCTACACCATGTCCATTAGAAAGTCCCTTACTCTTTCTCCCTTTGAAACATTACTAATTTGCCGCTTCCTCTGCGAGACACCCATACCCTTTTGACCCCACGTCAAAGATCTCTGCCTGCTTCTTTCTCTCCCCCCCTCCCAAAGATCCTTACTTGTTCCTTTCTACCCCACTTTCCACAGATCATTGCTTGTCTCCCAGCAATTCCAAAGACCTTTCCTGGTTGCTGGGATTCTCTGCAAGGAACTGCTGTATCTAATGTTAAGACCTTGGTGCTGGCATAGCAGAGTGATTCTGGTAAAGTAAGGTGGGATGATGCATGTTGGGTACACCATGTGCTTAGATGGAGGATCCAGTCGGCAAGCAGTGTGTGTGTGTGTGTGTGTGTGTATCTTATCTGCCACTTTACCAGATCTTCCCTCCCATCAGCCACATTGCAGCTTTTTGTTTGATTTGCCTCTTGCTTCTTGGGGTCCACACTTGCCTTTTCCTTTCTGCTGTCATTACAATGAAGTGTGTGTATGTGTATGTGTGCAGGCAGGGGCGGGAGGGTCTGTTTGTCACACCACTATTCCTGCCTTGCCCTTCCATCATCTCACTCCTGCTTATTTACCTACATGCATTTTTAAACATGGCTCCTCATCAAGGCAAGGATTGTTTATGGGGGTGGGGGCTTTGATTTAAAAAGTGTATTTGCAAAGTTCCTGGTGGCCTCTTCCATTCCTTTCTCAGGATGTGCTTGCTACGGCTTCCTCTACACCTCCATCTTGAGGTTGTTTCAGGGACATGCAGGGAGTCACATGCTTCAGTAGAGAAAGGTTAATTCCGCACTTCTGCTCCTTCAGTTTGTTTTTGATTAAGGGCATTTTTGGGTGGGCTGAAGAGTTTACTGAGCTTGTTATTGCTGAGGGGTGGGGGATGGTTTTGAGTCCCTCTCCACAGATTTGGAGGGTGAGCAGAAATGTCACTGTCAGCAGCAGGAGGGAGGTACTTGTTTTCATCCTTTCTGGGGATTGATGGGGAGGGGGGGGAGTTACCTGTCAGTGAAGCTGAAAAGCAGGAGGCAGAACAGTTCAAGTGAGTCCCCCTGTCCCGATACAGACTCACACTGGCAGCATGCGAGGGAAAACTCCCAAGTTGTCCGAGCAGGGCAGCACCCAGTTCCAAGGTTCAGGCACCAACTGGGCACACTCACGGCTTCAAGTCCAAAGGGGGATTCCAAAAACACATCCACAGGAACAGGCCAAGGTCAGGGACAAGAGAATCAATTCCAAACACGGCAGCAAGGTCAGTAGTGAGCGGACTCGTTGCTTCCACGCAGCCACTCCCTCTTCGGCTGCTTTTAAGCCTCACAATGCTCAGCACCTGCCAGCTATCTCAGTCCTGCTCCTGCGAGCACTCATCATCACTAATGATGCTGGGCCGGTGCTGTGCTGCTAGCCTGGCACTGCGCCTTCTGGCTTGGAGGGCTCTTCTAGCCCTCCTCTGGCAGAGCTCCCGAGGCTCTGGTGACGAAGGGGGAGAGCTGGCCTGCACCTGGCTTTCTGTTGCCAGCCCAGGGCTGGGAAGCTGAGGAACCGATGTGCTGGGACCTGGCTGTGGATCGGTATCTGAGCCTTCAGAGCCTGCCTCCTCCTGCAGTGCCTCTGCCACTGGCTGTGGATCTGGGTCAGGTTCACCAGCTGCCTCTTCCTCAGAGGAGTCCTCTGAGTCTCTCTGCTCCACTGGGCCAGGTTGGTCCATGACACCCCCCTCCCATCCCCCTCCCCCTCTGGGATACTCTCTCATGAACCTTGCCCCCTTCATCACCTCCCCAATGGCTAGCACTGGCAGTGACTCTTTCTGACCGAACAACAGCAATAGGCAGCTTCTCACAGTTCCGGATGCCTCCTAACTGGCCAAGCTCTTCTGCCCTGTCCCTCCACAGAACTCCAACAGTCAGCCCACTTTGTCCAATTGAAAAAAAGAAGGGAGCAAGCAAGAGAGGGGAGAAGATGCTACCAAGCCCCAAGCAGGCAGGCAGGCTGTTTGGCAGGGCCTTTCAGAGGTTGAGAAAGGCCTAAAGGCGATTAGGCTGTTTGGGTGGGTGGGACAGTTTGCTGATAGTTCTGTGAGCATTCGGTGGGCTTTGTGCACACACAGCCCTTCCCCCCCTTTTTTAATTTTTATTTTTTACTAAGAAAAGGGGGATACAGAATAAAGAGGGATGGGGAAAAGAAGTTCATATTATATCACTCTAACACATTTCACCGTTCAATCTAATATATTTCTTGTTACATCGATATATTCTGCAGATCAGCCACTTATTTGCAAATTTTTCCATTCATTTTAAATAATGTCCATAAAAGTCTTCATCCTAACTAAGAGCTAGGTTTCTTCAGATTTCCTCTGTATCCAGCTATAAAATGGGTCCCAAATGTCATTCTCCATCTCTTTCAATAAACTCGACAATTTATCCATTTCAGCTGTCTCAAGAATCCTTTCAATCAGATTTTCTTGCGTTGGGGTGACTGACATTTTCCAAAGTTTTGCATAAAGTGTCCTCGCTGTTGTGATTATATTCAAAATCAAATGTTTTTGGTTTTTATTAACTGGAACCAACATGTGGTTTAATAAAAAGAGTTCTGGTTTCAAAGGCAATGAAATCTTAAGTATCTGTTGAGTCGTTTTGTGGACCATCTTCCAGAACTCTGCTGCTTTTTTACATATCCACCACATATGATAATATGAACCCGGGATACTCTCACATTTCCAACATTTATTTGACATATTTAAAGACATTTTGGCTATCCTAATAGGAGTTAGATGCCATCTATAAAACATTTTGTAAATATTTTCATTCATAGAGGCTGCTTTTGTCATCCTTAAATTGCCCTTCCACATTTGCGACTATTGCTCTAAGTCAATTGTGTGTCCCACGTTCTCTGCCCATTTTTTCATGGTATCTTTAACTTCCCCCTGTAATTTTGCATTTAAAAGCATACCATATAATTTCTTTATTGTTTTAACATTGGCACCACACATTATCATGTCAATATTCTCATCCTTTTTGTAGAAGCCCACTACCTTGTCTTTTTTATATCTAGATTCCAACTGTGCCTGGCCCCACCATCCCAACGCAATGTCTAAATCTGTCATTTCTTTTGGGTTTTTTAATAGACCACCTGGTTTCAACAGTACCTTGTAGGTAGGGGCTTTCCCCTCTTTTTTCAAGTTAGGTTGTGTAAATGCTTCGATTGGGGAGACTCACAAAGGGATTTTCTCATAAAAGATGAGTCTTATTCTTTCCCAAACCATCACTAATGCCTTCCTTATCCAATGCTTTTTGAAGTATTTATGGTAATCCCGTTTTTTATACCAGATAAATGCATACCAGCCCATCAACAAGTCATGTCCTTCCAGATTTAAAAGTCTTTCGTTTTCCAGGGTAATCCATTCTCTCAACCAAGTCAATGCATAGGCCTTATAGTATAACCCCCAATCCAGTAGAGCAAAACCTGCTTTTTCCTTTGTGTCTTGTAACACTTTCAGTTTAATTGGTGGTCTTTTATTCTGCCAAATAAAAGACTGTACAGCCTGGTTAAGTTCCTTGAAAAAAGCTTGGGGTACCCCTACTGGTATGCTTTGGAACAAGAATAGAACTCTTTTTTTTTTTGAAAAAATTTTTATTGGGTTAGAATCCATTATTTTAACATTTACATTCAATTTTCCCCAATTTTTTCATCTCTAACCCTCTCCCTTTCCCCCCCTTTTTGTTGACTTCCAACAGCTTTCCAACCCTTTGTCCCCTTTCCCTTACTTTTATTAGCTTCCTCTATCTAAAACAAATATATATTTCCGTTATTCTAAGCAGTACATCCTTAACTATTTTTAACATTGTATGCCCAAACTGTAAGTCTTTGTTTCCATCTTAGATAAACAATTTATCCCATTTTTCAATTTCAAATATTTCTATGTATCATAAACCATATAGATCATACATTCATTTATATCAAACAATTTGACTTATTCTCAATATATTGCTCATTCTATCTTTTTGTAATAATTCTATATATCTCTCATCACGTAGTCAATCAATTTGACTCATCTATATCTTCAGACATTCAGTTTGGTACAACACTTACCAAAAAGAAAGAAAATATTGTTAGTTAATCAATCCTTATATTTAATCCTTATAGTTAATTATTTTCTATCTATGTTCTGTTTGTTAACCTGTATATATCTGTATATATATCAATCTATTAATCTGACTGCTTATTAATTCACATTTATCTCTTCTCCCCCCGGTAAAGTCTCCCCCCTCTACTTCAGTGCTTCAGTAGTTCTCAAACTGCCACAGTTTTCCTCCCACCTCCCATTTCTTCTCCAGGTGTTGTTTCAGCTTCTCCCAGTCTGTGTTGAACTGCCCTGAGTCCAGATCTCTCAGTTTTCTTGTCATCTTATCCATTTCAGCCATATACAGCAATTTGTAAATCCAATCTTCAACAGTTGGCACTTCTTGTACTTTCCATTTTTGCGCATACAAAAGTCTAGCTGCTGCTGTCATATAAAATATCAACGTCCTGTATTGGGCTGGAATTCCCTCCATTCCCAAGTTCAGTAGCAGGAGTTCTGGGTTCTTATTAATTTGAAATTGTAAAATTTCACTCATTTCTCTTATTATTTCCCCCCAGTACTGCCTAGCTACCTCACACGACCACCACATATGATAGAGGGAGCCCTCATGCTTCTTACATTTCCAGCATTTATTAGAAGTATTCGAATTCCCTAGCGCAATCTTCTTTGGTGTCATGTACCAACGATAGATCATTTTGTAGATGTTCTCTTTGATATTAGTACATGTCGTTGTCTTCATTGTAGTTTTCCACAAGTATTCCCATGCCTCCATTGTTATTTCTTTATTAAAGTTTATAGCCCATTTCACCATTTGTGTTTTAACTATCTCATCCTCGGTACACCACTTCAGCAGTACTTGGTATACCTTGGATATTCTTTTCTTATCTTCTTTAAGAAGGGTCTGCTCTAGTTCCGAGTTCTCTATTCATATACCTCCCTTTACAGAGTCCGAATTATATAAGTCTCTGATCTGTCTATACTGGAACCAGTCATAGTTAGGTGATAGTTCCTCTTGTGTCTTTATTCTGAGTTTAGATGCTTCAGTTTTAGTTATTTCTTTGTACGTTAAACATTGTTGTTCATTATCAACGGCTCTCGGGTCTATCACCTCATACGGAACCACCCACAAGGGGGTTCCTTCTTGTAGATAAATTCTGTACTTCTTCCAGATTGTGTATAGACTTCTCCGTACAAAGTGATGCAGGAACATCGAGTTGACCTTTACTTTGTCATGCCATAAATATGCGTGCCATCCAAATATTTTTTTATATCCCTCTAGGGCTAGTAGTTTCTTGTTCTTTAATGTCATCCATTCTTTCAACCAAACTAGGCAGATTGCATCATGATAAAGTCTCAGATTGGGCAGTTGCATTCCGCCTCTTTCCTTTGCATCTTGTAAAACTTTCACTTTCACTCGAGGCTTCTTGCCTGCCCAAACAAAATCTGATATTTTCCTCTGCCATTTTTCAAATTGTTTAGAGTCTCTGATGATTGGTATTGTCTGTAGCAAAAACATTACTCTTGGTAACACATTCATCTTAACTGCTGCAATCCTACCCAACCATGGAACAAGAATAGAACTCTTGATAGAACATTCATTTTTATCACCGCAATTCTTCCCAGCAATGATATCTGCAGGTCTTTCCATCTTTCCAGATCTTTTTAAATTGCTTTTATTAATGTCATATAATTATCATCATACAGAGAACTACATCTATTAGATCATCTGCAAACGCTTATACCTTATATTCTTGCTTATTAATTCCAACTCCTCTAATTTCATCTGAATTTCGTATCTTATCCATAAGTGTTTCCAATGTTATTATGAACAGAAGAGGTGATAGTGGACAGCCTTGTCTCATTCCTTTTTTTTATTTTTATTGGTTCTGTTAATTGGCCATTAACTAAGATTCTGGTTTTTTTGTCTATCATAGATTTTTTGAATTATTCTAAGAAATTTTTCTACACATTACATCTCTCCTAATTGTTTAAACATAATTTGCCAGTTAAGATTGTCAAAAGCTTTCTCCGCATCAAGAAACATTAGAGCTAGAGGACTTCCGGTTTGGGATCTATGGAGGTCTGACGCAGCTCCACTCGCGGAGCTGACCGGACTGCCGTTTTAAGCGGCCGGCGGGGGCAATTCAGCCTGTGGCCGACTGCTCTCAGGTGGAGAGCAGGCAAAGAATGCTCAAGACCTCAGGGTGCGTCGATCTCGGGCGAGGGGGGGTTCTGCGCAACGGGCCCGCTCTCGACCCTTGAGGTCCCACCCTGTGACAGGTCGGCTACGATCTCTGCGGCAGTTTCGGGGCCAATGCAGTTGGCCTAAGACCCAAGCTTCAATAGGGGAAAGAAGAGTAGAGGAGAAATTAAGATTGAAACAGTGATTACAACCCAAGGAAAGTGAATGAGAAGGTAAAGATCACTATCTTCTGATACGGGACAGATTGTTAAAAATAAAGAAGAATAAAAGTAGATTTTCAAACTGCAACAAGCTAATTATAAGGAGGCGAAGACTCGGCAAGAGTTGTATTAGAAAAAAGACTAAGTTTAAAGAAGTTATTAAAGAAATCGGACTATTGTTTTGAATACTTGCATTTATGGAGCTGTGAGAAGATTTTACCATCGCGAGAGCTACTGTGGGAAGTCAGGAAACAGGAAGTACGTAATAATAATAGAGTTGCTGGAGAGAAGCGGCCCCTGCCAGAGGGCAGGAAGAAGGGAATCGCCATCTTTGAAAGGGGAAGAGTCGCGGCTTCAGCAGAAAAGGAAGTAAGCCATTTTGGATTACAAAAATCATAGAAAAACCATAGAGAAAAGACGCCCGACATTTTGGATTTTCTAAAAGTTTTTTTTTTGCAAGAAGACCGGGACATTTAAATTAAAAAGACACTAAATTTTGCGCCACGGAGTTAAGGAAGAGAGCGGACTCGTGGGAGCGAGCCAAAGCAAGCCCCACGATGTCGAAAAAAGAGTGGCAATCGACAATAGAAAATCTAGATAAAAAACTCTTAGAAGTGATTAAAGAACTTAAGGACATGAAACCGGAGCTGATTAAAGAGGTTAAACAGACAGTGAAAAGTGAGCTGTCAGAAGTGAAGAAAGGTATGGAAACAATGCAAAATGAATTGCAAGGAACACAGCAGAGAGTCAAAGTGGTGGAAGGCGCGGTGGAGAATCTAGCTGATACGCAACAAACAGAGATGAGATTGATGAGGGGGAGAATGGCGGTTGCGGAAAGTAAACACATGGAGAAGCAGCTGAGATTTCGCGGCTTGCCGGAAGTGGAAGGAAAGACAGCGCAAGAACAGATGACTGAGG
The DNA here is from genome assembly GCF_028583425.1 of Eublepharis macularius. NCBI lineage: Eukaryota > Metazoa > Chordata > Lepidosauria > Squamata > Eublepharidae > Eublepharis > Eublepharis macularius. The sequence goes on from NC_072791.1 coordinate 100,854,149, forward strand.
TGTTAGCTGAATACCTGGGAAAGGAGGAGGAGGAAGTTGTGGCTATCCTGGACATGGTATATCGTGTAAATTCAAGAATTGCGACCCAGAGGAAATTACCAAGAGATGTGATTGTGCAGTTTACGACCCGAAATATGAAAGAGAAGATTGTGACTAAACAGTTTCAAGACCCATTGGAGATTGACGGCAAGACAATTATCATTATGAAGGAACTACCCAGATCGGTGTTACTAGATCGGAAAAAATACAAAGCGCTAATTCAGATTCTGAAGGACATGAAAATCAGGTATAGATGGGAATTACCAGAAGGAGTGTCCTTTGAATTTGGAGGGGCCAAAAAGCGTATCAGCAGGGGGGGGACACCAAAGGGCATGGAAGCAGTATCTTACACAAAAATAACACAACTCTCTTCACATTAAAGAATCACCCCAAAAATTGCTGTCAAAAGCACTTTATTTCTGTAACTGCTTTAGGTCACACAGTAGGAAGGCACAACAGAGCAGGAAAGCAGTGTACTACACAAAAATAACACAACTCACTTCACATCAGAGAATCACACAAACACAATTGCTGTCAAAAACGGTGAAGTGGGTTGTATTATTTTTTGTAGTACATTGCTATCATGCCCTGTTGTGCCCTCCTACTGTGTAACCTAAAGCTGTTCAAGAAATAAAGTGTTTTTGACAGGAATTGTGTTTTTGTGATTCTCTGATGTTAAGTGAGTTGTGTTATTTTTGTGTAAGATAGTGCTGCCATGCCCTTTGGTGTTCCCCCCTGCTGTGTAACCTAAAGCTGTTCAAGAAATAAAGTGTTTTTGACAGGAATCGTGCTTTGTGATTCTCTGATGTTAAGTGAGTTGTGTTATTTTTCTGTGTGGGGGACTGCTGGTGTAATGTGTCAAAATGCTTTGCCTACTTGTACTTTGGAAGGGAGAAAATAATTTTTTAAAAACTTTATTTTGTGTTGTTCTTGTTTTATTCTTTGTTGTGCAGTTGGTTCCCATCATAGGGAACAATGGGGTTGGCTGGCCAGCCATCTCTGTAGGTGGTGGGGGAATTTGAGGGAGGGTGTCTGTGGTTCAGGTGCTCTTTCACAGGGACCAGCTGGCACTCAGAAGTGTGCCCACCATTGTGGCACCCCTGGGCTGTGCAGAATTGCCCAGGGAAAGAGAGTTTAGAAGTTCCCAGCATAGGGAACAAAGGGAGAGGGCTGGCCTTTGCCAGCCTGTTCCTGGGGTTATGGGTGTGGGGCAGGTGGGGGTGGATTTGGGTCTGTGAGGGGCTAATGTGGGGATTTGGGTCTGTGTGTGGCAGCTGGGGGGGAATTGGGTTTGTGTGGGGCTGTAAGGGGTAGACTTTAGGGGCTGAGAGGACCTACTTGGGGAGGCCATGAAATGGCCCCCCCAAGTGGGAGCAGTCTGAGCCTTGGTGGGGGTGGGAGGAAGGGTGGGAGAAGGGCCCCAGAGGGTTGGGGGGCATTTTGCATGCAAAATGCCACCCCTGGCAAGACAAGCCTCCCCCAGCTGTCAGTGGTAGAGATTAGAGCACCTACTTGGGGAGGCCATGAAATGCCCCCCCCAAGTGGGAGCAGGCTGAGCCTTGGTGGGGGTGGGAGAAGGGCCCCAGAGGGTTGGGGGGCATTTTGCATGCAAAATGCCACCCCTGGCAACACAAGCCTCCCCCAGCTGTCAGTGGTAGAGATGAGAGCAGAGCACCTACTTGGGGAGGCCATGAAATGCCCCCCCATGTGGGAGCAGGCTGAGCCTTGGTGGGGGGTGGGAGGAAGGGTGGGAGAAGGGCCCCTGAGGGTAAGGGGGCATTTTGCATGCAAAATGCCACCCCTGGCAAAGGAAGCCTGCTTCTTCATTTTCCCCCATAGGAAATAATGAAGAAGATGAGCAGCAGCATGCTAACAATATGCTGCTCCTTCGCTTTCTTATGGGAGGATAGGGGGACCTGCTTTGGGGGGCCATAACATGCCCCCCCAAAGTCCAATCGGTCTGAAACTTGGGGGGTTTGTAGAGAGGCGTTAGAGGAAGGTCCCCACCAATTTTGGGCTGATTCGGTGGGAAAATGCCTCCCCCAGACGTCCGGGATGACGCCGGAGGCATTTTCCCATTGAAAAAGCCGAAAGCCGAAAGCCGAAAGTAAGCCGAAAGCCGAAAGCCGAAACGGCTGGCCGTTTCGGCTTTCGGCTTATACGAAAGAGAATCCTCTTTCGGCTTTCTGCTTTCGGCTTTAGCCGAAAATTTTTGGCTTGCACACCCCTAGAGACAACCTAAGGACAGTGATCAATGCTATTGAATATTATGATAAGCGTTGTGATAAAGAGGTTGGTTTCTTCTTTGTTGATGCTGAAAAAGCGTTTGACAATCTGAACTGGGACTTTATGTTTGCCACTATGGAAAAGCTACAAATGGGAGAAAGATTCATAAGAGCAATTAAAGAAATCTATAGAGACCAGAATGCAGCAATTGTAGTGAATGACGAGGCTACTAAGAAACTGACTATAAGTAAAGGAACAAGACAAGGTTGCCCGTTGTCTCCGCTGTTATTTATTCTGGTATTGGAGATTCTGATGATACAAATACGAGAAGATGAAGAAATTCGTGGAATAAAAATAAAAGACTTTTCTTATAAGGTCAGAGCTTTTGCGGACGATATAATGTTAATTGTAGAAGACCCAACGGAGAACATGTCAAAAGTGATAGAGAAGATTAAGGAGTTTGGAGATTTGGCAGGGTTTTATATTAACAAAAAGAAGTCAAAGATATTATGTAAAAATATGACTAAGCAAAAACAACAACTGTTAATGGAAATAACAGACTGTGAAGTAACAAGTAAGGTGAAATATTTGGGAATTGAACTGACTGCAAAGAACATAGATCTATTAAAAAATAACTATGAAAAATTATGGACTCAGATTGAGCAAGATCTGATTAAATGGAATAGACTGAATTTGTCATGGTTGGGAAGGATTGCAGCAGTTAAGATGAACGTGTTACCAAGAGTAATGTTTTTGTTACAGACAATACCAATTATTCGAGACTCTAAGCAGTTTGAAAAATGGCAGAGGAAAATATCAGATTTTGTTTGGGCAGGCAAGAAGCCTCGAGTGAAAATGAAAGTTTTACAAGATGCAAAAGAAAGAGGCAGAATGCAACTGCCCAATCTAAAACTTTACTATGATGCAATCTGCCTAGTGTGGTTGAAAGACTGGATGATGCTGAAGAATAAGAAATTATTGGCCCTAGAGGGATATAAAAAAATATTTGGATGGCATGCATACCTATGGTATGATAAAGTAAAAGTGAACTCTATGTTCTTACATCATTACATACGGAGAAGCCTATATGCAACCTGGAAGAAGTATAGAGATTATTTACAAGAAGGAACCCCCCTATGGGTGGTTCCATATGAGGTAATAGATCCGAGAGCTGTCGATACTGAGCAACAGTGTTTAACGTATAAGGAGATAACCCAAATAGAATCTTCTAAACTTAAAATAAAGACACAGGACGAGTTATCACCAAACTATGATTGGTTTCAGTACAGACAGATCAGAGATCTCTATAATTCGAACTGTGCAAAGGGAGGCATTAGAACAGAAAACTCGGAACTAGAGCAGACACTTTTAAAAGAGGACAAGAAGGAAATTTCCAGGGTATATCAAGTACTGCTGAAATGGTATACTGAAGATGAAATAGTTAAAGTACAAATGGTGAAGTGGGCCATAAATTTCAACAAAGAAATAACAATGGAGGCATGGGAATACTTGTGGAAGAATACAATGAAGACTACGACGTGTACTAATACTAAAGAGAACATTTACAAAATGATTTATCGTTGGTACATGACACCAAAGAAGATTGCGATAGGGAATTTGAACACTTCTAACAAATGCTGGAAATGTAAAAAACATGAGGGTTCCCTGTATCATATGTGGTGGACGTGCGAGGTAGCTAGGCAGTACTGGGGGGAAATAATAAGAGTAATAAGTGAGATTTTACAATTTCAAATTAATAAGAACCCAGAACTCCTGCTACTGAACTTGGGAATGGAGGACATTCCAGCTCAACACAGGACATTGCTATTTTACATGACAGTAGCGGCTAGACTTTTGTATGCGCAAAAATGGAAAGTACAAGAAGTGCCAACTATTGAGGATTGGATTTACAAATTGCTGTATATGGCGGAAATGGACAACATGACAAGAAAATTGAGAAACCTTGACCCAGGGCAGTTCAACACAGACTGGGAGAAGCTGAAACAATATTTGGTGAAGAAATGGGAGGTGGGAGGAGAACTGTGGCAGTTTGAGAACTATTGAAACATAATAAAATGCAGAGGGGGGTGACTTTACCGGGGGGTGGAGAGACAAATGAGAATTTCTAAGCAGCTGCCTTGTTAGATTGTTATATATAGAATAATACATAGAATATTGATAGAAAATAATTAACTATAAGGACTGATTAACTAATACTATTTTGGGTAAAAATTGTATAATGTACTAAATTGAATAAGTCTACCTGAAGATATATATGGGTCAAATTGATTGATAACTTTTGATGATAGTTATATAGATGTATAATCAAAGTAGAACAAAAATAATAATGTAATTAAATATAACTAATGCAGAATGAAGATAAGATATGCAGGAAAAGTAACATATAGAGTATAAGTTAAATTGGTTGAATTATATGAATGTATGGTCTATATGGTTTATGGTTTACAGAAATATTTGAAATTATGAAAAAATGGGACAAATTGTTTGTCTAATATGGAAGAAGGGACTTAAAGATAGGGTACAGAGTATTAAAATAGTTAAAGAATTATTGCTTAGAATAAAGGGAAAGTATATGTTTGTTAGATAGATGAATTTAAAATGAGTAAGGGAAAAAGGACAAAGGGTTGGAAAACTGTTGGAAGTCTACAAAAAGGGGGGGAAAGGGAGGGGGTTAGAAATTGGGAAATGGAGGAATTGATTGTAATGTGAAATTAAATGATTCTAATCCAATAAAAATTTTATTAAAAAAAAAAAGAAACATTAGAGCTAGCTGTTTTTCTGGGTGGGCCTCACAGTATTCCAAGATATTTAATATTTTTCTTATGTTGTGGCTAGTCTGTCTTCCTGTTAGAAAACCAGCTTGGTCTTGATGGATCATCTGGTCCAATATTTTCTTCATTCTCCATGAGAGTATAGTTGCAAAGATTTCTACATTTAACAGTGAGATTGGTCTGTAGTTTTTAATTTCTTTCAAGTCTGCTCCTTCCTTTGGTATTAGAGAAATCATGGATTATTTCCAAGTCCTTCCAAGTAAGGATTCTGTATCCCATATTTTTCCATCAAGCACTTGAACGGGGCTATTAGGGCCTCTTCAAAACATTGGTAGAATTCAGTTGGAATGCCATCTGGTCCTGGAGATTTCCCCTTATTTTGTCTTTTAATTGCCTGTGCTATTTCGTTCATAGTAATTGGATCATTTAAAATTTTGCTCTGTTCTTCCTTAAATTTCTTCACTCCCATGTTCTTTAAATATGCTTCTTGTTGCTCTGGATGGACAGTCATTTTCCTGTAAAGCTTCTTATAAAAGAGTTCTACCACCTTCTTTATTTCCTCCTGGAGTATTTTCTCTTCTCCTTTTTCATCCCTCAACGATATTATTTGTCTTTTACAGTTTTCTCTTCTTAATTTGTAAGCTAGCCACTTTGTGGGTTTATTTGCATTTTCAAAGTAATTTAATTTTCAAATTTAATTTTTTTGTCCATCTCCTCCGTCAATATCAAGTTAAGTTTATGTTGCAGTATCTTTATCTTCAGTTTTACTGTATCTTTTCCAGAGGTGTATTTTAGGTTATCTTCCTCTTCTTTTAAGTTCCTTTCCAATTTCTGGGAGTTTTTGTTTCTCTCTTTCTTTTTCTGTGCTGTGTATCTGATTGCCAGTCCTCTAAAAAAGGCTTTACTTGCATCCCACACTATATCCACAGTTGTTTCATTGTTTAGATTTTGTTTAAAAAACCATTCCATTTCTTTGGAAACCACTTCTTTAAATTTTTTGTCCCTTAATAGGCCTATATTCAGTCTCCACCTAAATTGTATTCTTTCTTCTTTTATCTTTATTATCAGAGGGTTGTGAACTCCACTCACTTGTGGTAAAATATCTATTTCTTCCATGTCCGCCACTACCGATGTTGAGGCCCAGCACATATCTATTTGTGACCAAGGTTTGTGTCTATCAGAATAGAAGGTATAATTGGTTGAATTCAAGTTTTGCATTCTCCTTAAATCTACAAGGGCCATTTTCCTCTGCAAATTCAAAAAATTTCTTGGGTAGGGTTTCCCCCCCTTTTTCCCCATTCTTCACCTGTTTCCTATCCAAACTTTTGTCTACCACTGCATTAAAGTCTCCCAATATATATATGTCATTGTAATTCAAGTGGGATATATGTTCTGAGAGATTTTGGTAGAATTTTTCTTTTTGGTCATTTGGGGCATAGATGTTCACATCTAAAGTTTTGCTTTGGCCTTTCTGGAATTCAGTCATTAAGATTCTTTGTTGGTCACAAGCATAAATTAGTGTTGGATTCAGTCTTTCCTGTATATATGTTACTACTCCTCTTTTCTTCACTTGATCTGCCGCAATAAATGGGGATCCCAAATTCTTACAGTTCAGCAACCTTCTTTCTTTATCCTTAATATGTGTTTCTTGAAAACATATCTCTGCCTTAAATTTTTTCAAATATGCAAATGTTCTTCTTTTTTGAGGAGAGTTCAATCCGTTAACATTCATTGAAAATATTTCTAGAGAGTTTTGGGGCATTATTTCTTGTCTCTCTTACTACCTTATTTGTTTTCCTCCTTACTTTGCTTTGTAGTCTTCACACCACCCCTTGCTTCATCTTTTTTTCCCAATTCTGATGATGAGCTTGCATCTTCTCCTCCTCCTTTATTCTCCTCCAATTTCTGGTCCTGCAACAAGTTCTTTTGGATGAATGCTTGAGCTTTATGTATCGAGTTAATATTGAATCTTTGACCTTTAAAGTTGAAAAGTAGTCCCTCTGGTATCAGCCATCTGTATTGTATGCCATTTATGCATAATAGGTCTGTCAAAAATCCATATTCCTGTCTCTTCATCCGTACCTCCAATGGGATATCTCTTAGAACTGTTATCTCTTCATCTTGGTACTTCAGTGGAGTTTCTCATGTTGTTTAAGGATTTCATCTCTAATTCTGCGCCTAACAAATCTTACGTGAATTTCCCTTGGCTTTTTGTTCTTCCTTGCAAAGGATGAGTTCACTTTGTAGGCCACGTCTATCTCTGTTTCCATTTCTTCTGACTTGGTATTTAGTGCCACTGCCAATATTCCTGCTGCCAACTCTAAAGTGTTTTCTCCTTCTTTTTCCTTAACATTCTGCAATCACAACAATGTTGCTGATTTCTCCATCTGAAGAGCTATCAATTTAGCTTCCATTGTCATTTGACTTTTTGTTATTCCCTCTACCTTTTCTTCTGTTTGTTGGGTCTTCTCTTCTATTTTTTGGACTTTACTAGTTATTTCAGCTGCTTCTTTTTTGGCTTCTCTCATCTCAGTCTGGAACCCCTCAAACTTCTCATTCGTAGTCTTTATTTGATCCAGTATTTGGGCCAGACATACTTCAATTGTCTGAATTGTTGTTTGTGAGGATGCAGGGGCCTGTGCCATAGCTTGTGTCACTGATCTAGAGCTCCCAGGAGATGGTTTTGGGCCCTTTTCCTTAGTTGGCATAATCTTTAATTAGATTATCCTCTTTTTTATTTTACTATCTTCCCTCAGCTAAGTACCAGAAGTGATCAAGCCCAACTTACTCCACTCCTCTGTTTCTACTAGCTTAAAGAGCAAAGAAAATATTATTTCACAGACCACAATGTTCCCAAATATTCAAATCAAATCTATACATCTGGCCAGTGTTTAGGTATCATTCTAAAAGAGACAACCAACATAGTCTCATCCACCCAATTATGTCTGGTAAGTTGTTACCATAAAGGTCTTCCCTCCTTTGAAGCTGTAGCCAACAAGAAAGTCACTACACAGTTTAAATCAGGCTGCATTCCATTTTGAAAGCCCAAAGCACCCACACCAGCCAAAAAGGGAAAAAAGAGAAAGAAAGCGAAGAAAAAAGAAAAAAAAAGAGGTGCAATCACTTTATAATCCACTGAAGAGTTTAATCCAGTCCCAAATTTTCTCAGCTTTATAATCCAATCAGATGTTAATAATGTAATGACCAGCAATAGTTAAAAATTGGGGGGGGGAAGAGAGAGAAAGAAAAAAATGCACATGTCCAGGAGAAGGATGATGATGATGATGATGATGATGATGATGATGATAAACCACAGTAGGATTTTTTTTTTAAAAAAAAAACATATATATCCAAAGATTCTTGATCAATTCCAGTAATCCAATTGTCCAGGAATCTTTCTCTTTTCCTAGAAATCCAACTACCTTTCCAAAGCTATAAAAATAGGAGCGCGTGTTAATATGGATAAATGCCAGCTAAAAACCCAATAAAACCTCTTCTTTCTTCTTTTTTACAAAGTCCAATCTTAATTTGTCACCATGTTTAGGATGTATTAAGTCATGTCTTTTATTGCACCTTAGCTCCAAAGAGCTAGTTTCTTCTCCCTCCCCTTAAGTATTTAAGCCAAGTTGCCAGTTTATGGTTTTGCGATTGAAAGGCAAGAAACGCAAAGAGAGAAAGGAAAGGGGAGGGGGGGGGGTTAAACTTTCCTTTAGTTGATAGCCACTTCAAACAGTTTGGGGGGAAAAAGAGTTGATCTCACCCAGCTTAAGGAAACAAATCAGGAGAGTTCGCTACTGCAGATCTTATCTTTGTGGTGCTTATCAGTTTTCATTCATGCTGTGTTTTTTTCCCTCGGAGTTCCCAGCTAATTAGCCATTAAGGCTCCCTCTTTGTCTTCCTGCCAAACAATCTAGCTGAGAGTCATCAAACTGAGCCGCTGCTCTGCCCATGGCCCTCTGCCATGCTTCAGCTTTCACCCCCCTCTCCAGGGGGGGCTTAGAGTCTCAGATCCCTGAGATCCATGGAAGATTAGAGGATCAAGGTCTTGAGCTCTCGCTCAATGGACCTTGCCATGCTGCACCATTTCCGGTATCTCCCCCCACCCCTGTTTTGAAGGAACTTCACCCTCATCTTTTTTTCTAGTTTTCACATTTTTCTGCAACCCTCAGGGGGTTCCTCAAAGTTGCAGAAGCATTTGTTTTGTAGCAAAGTGCCCTTAAACAGTGGGATTAAGTATTTATGGGGTGGGGGCACTTGGCTATTAATATATAAGATGAGAAAAATCACCCCTGGATTTTTCTGGATTAGTTCTATGCTGCCATTAGTGGTAGGGATATATACTAAAATATAACAGTAGAAGTCCAGATTATTTAATAGATATGGTCTTTCTGTTCACTGCAGCATAAATAAGTAATTCACCTCTACTTGGTTATAATACTTGGTTGTGTCCTGAATGGTGCGAATTCTTCCCAAAGAAGTTCTTCTCTAGCCCTGTAGCATCCCAGGCTGAAAAAAATCATATAGCTTCAGGGGACCTTGTATTACACTAAGTGTCTCAGGGTTAAACTAGACGTGCAGGTATTTGGAGTTAGATCTAGGTTCCACAGACCCAACTTGTGTTCCCAGCAGCCACACAGCAGCTGTAGGGAATTACTGTTACAAAATAGAGAACAGCCCAAACAACTTCAGAATGCTAATGCGTGTGGAGGAAGAGCTCCTGCCTCCCCCTCTCAAGCTATTTTCCAAAATAAGATAGGAGTGTATCTGTTTTTCGCTGCTCCATGTGGAGTATTTTGTGCATGTGTGGCAGTAAAAATGGAGAAATGCTCTCCAGCTGCTAAACTGACACAAGGAAATGACTTGAAGGAGGAGCTCTCAGTCCCTGCCATGATGTGAGCAGTCAGCCCAGCCTTTGCCATTTTACTAGCTGCTTATGATATAAAAATCATAAGCCCCTTGAATCTGATGCACCCTAATTCGCATTAGCAAATCAGCCAGCTGAGCAAAGCATTGCTGGATTCCCCCTGGGAGAATGATTAATAAATTGAATGTGAGTAAATCTGAGCGACTGGGCATGATTGGCTCCTGCCTCCTCAAGCTGCAGAATGTGTTACCTTTGACAATAGAGGTGCTCATGAGTCACCACTCTGAACATTCCAAACTCCCCTTTTCTCACCACAGAACCACAAGTGACAAAAGGCACAGATTGGACACTTGCCAGCCATGGGAAATGTAGGCATTCTGGTCTCGCAGCTTGGCTCTCTGACTGCTGTCCAATGGACTTTTCAACTGTCACTTGTCCAACATTCCGCCAAGCTGCCTACATTTCCCATCAAAACTTGAGGGAAGCAGACAAGTGTCCAACCTGTGCCTTTTGTCACTTGTGGTTCTGCTCTCATTGATTAAATTCTGCACTGCAATCGAGGGCCATCAATCAGCTCTGGTAAATTTAAAACTCTTCTTGGGAATATCTAATCAAAACTCTAAATTCATCAGCTAAGCCCCAGGAACATTTAATTAACTGCCATTTCTTTGTAAGACACCAAGAGCAACCAATCTGCTTTCTTTGTTACACCCCAGCAGTGCCAATCAAGGCACTCAAACCTTTGTCATTCCCAGGAGGTGACCTTCAAAGTCTTTGTCCTAATGGCTGAAGTCAATCTCCAGCCTCAGGGCACAGCCAGCACTATAAGAACCCTAGCTCTGTCCCAATCAAATTGAGCAGTGTGGTGGGAGCCTACTTTGAATCTTAGGACTGCTCCCTCAGAGTCTCTCTCTTTCAGAGCCTTCCTCTCTGACCAAAAATGCAGGATGTTTGAAACCCTTTTCCTCCATGGACTACACTACTCCTCACTCTATTACAACCTCTGGCTAATTTCCTAAGACTCTGGTGTGCTTGTGTGAACCGTTTGTCTCGTGTGTGTGTGTGAGTTTCCCCCTTTCAATAAAAACTACTCTTTATTTCAAAGAACACCCGTCTCGTCAGTTTCCTTGGGGAGGGGAACCCATAAAAATTGGTGGAGTACCCAGCTTGTTACCCTGCTCTCATAGCCTTCCCTTGTCACTAATTCCCTCCTACTCACAAGGAGACCAATTCCGGTAACAGTGGTGGTGTTCTGACACCATTTGGGCTCTCCTTTCTTTTTATCATTTCTTTTTACATAGTCATTCCCTGCAGTTCTGAGTGGCTGCTGGGAATCTGAGTCTGGAAACCTGGACCCAGCTCTTTAAAAATTTGCATGTCTAGTTTGATGCCCAGCTTTCTTACAAAAATGCCTCTTTTCTGTTGCTTCTCTTACCACTGAGAGCCCATGTCAGGTAAATGGCAAGCAAAATTATAGTTGGTGTGGAGAAACACGCTTTTGCTTTGTGGAGTTAACTTTTTGTGGGCTGCAGAGGGGATGGGCCAGTTCTGGATTAGAATGTGATTGTAGGGAGAGCAAGTCAGTGGGAGTTGGAAGTTGACGGTGGCTGGAGAGTTGAGGGAGAGATGGCTCTGAGGGGAGATGTAGATCTAATATAACCCCAGGTACCCAAGAATTGTGCCTGCCCACACAACATCAAATTAGAGCATGAGGGAGATAGCGTAGGGGTTTCTTTTTATGTTTTATTATTCCTTCAATTTCCTGTATATTTGCCTGTGTATAGTTAGAAGTTAAATAAATGAGTTTTGGAATTTATGAAGGAAGAAAGCTCTTCTGTTCCACATAGTCCCCCAACCACTTGGGCCCACTAGCAGTGAAGGGAGGTTAGGAGGCTGCCCCACCTAACCAGGACCCCATACAGGGACAGTGGTGGCAGCAACTACGCGGAGACAGGAAGGGGAGACAGCCCCTTCAGGTGCTGGGCCAGAGGCAGAAAAGTGAGGGGTAGGCAGAGTGGGGTCTACCAGTGGGAGGAAAGGCCCCATTTCACCACAGTTAGAACACACAAACAGTCACAGTCAGGAATAAAAGAAATTCAACTGGAAAAGCCTATGAAAAGACAAAGTCTTATGCTGTTTGAATACACACAAAGGTGGTCAGAATATATATCAGGAGGAAGAATATCCCATAGATAAGGGGTGTTTCCACATAGATTATTTATCAATGCAGTTGGGAAGTGGGGGTTTTCTTGCTTCCTCACAGCATCATGGTACAATTATGCACCTTCTAGAGTTTCCCCAGCTTTTATCCAAGCATTCCCAAACCTGTTTACTGAAGTTTTGGGAAAGATCATAGCAAAGCCTGGATGGCTGGGAAATCTGCATGGGAAAGTTCAGATCTTTCTCATCCCCTTCACATGGTAGCTATTTCTCCCACAACAGCCATTTCCTTTCCTTGTCACTGGGCCTTTTTCTTTTTTAAAAAGAAAATTGGCAATGAAAGAGCATTGTATCAATATACCCTTATACCAATATATGTATCAAGTTCCATGAATAATCAACTTTCATTTAAAAAAAAAACCTTTTATTGTGGTGATATAAGGGAAAAGACCCACAAGGAAAGAGACTAGAGACTTTTTAAAAACATGAAAGCTGGTAGTTCAGGGAACCTGATGTATCATATGATATATCATGATAGACTGATATAACACTATGCAATCTGTGATTTTTTTAAAAAAAATGCTGCATGAACTCCCTTGCCAGTGCACTATATTAGTACTAACAACAGAGAAACTACACAAGTCTGATACCTGGTGGAAAACACCAAGGTCTTATAAGGAAAGGAAAGGTATAGCTTAACAAATGTTCAGAAGAAAGAATGAAGGAAGGAAAATTCTAATAAAGCTAATAAAGATAGGGAGGAAAAAGAACATGAAAAATAAGAGAATTTTAGATGTAGTGGAAGATAAATGGAAGCAAATAATGTTCATGAAACACAGAACTGATATGGTCAGGCAAGCATCCAATAAAACATGCACAAGATTTATGACAGAAGCAGCAATGAAGATGAAATACAAGGACCATTAGAAGAATATTGCAACAATCAAGAAAAAATTATAAACATGTTTTGGTAAGAAAAAAGAATGAATTTGAGAAATATTAAGAAGAAACTAAAATGTTTTAGCAACACATTGCTTTTATTTATGTGCAAACAGGTTTTATTTAAATCCCTCGATCATGTGCTTAAAAGGGAAAAAAACTAGCAAGAACATTAACAAGAGTAAAAGGAAAAGAAGAGAAAAATGAAAAGGATGTGAGAAAAGATTTAGAATTCAGTTTTGCTAAATTAAGTGTGAAATGATGCTGGATCACTGAAGATGGGATAGCAGAATATGAAGCAAAGAAATGACTGAGCAGAAGAGAATTGTGGAGGAAGAAACAAAGGGAGTAGCAAATCACTGCCAACAGAAGTTACAGAACAAGGAAAGACTCAAAAGCATCATGACAAGAAACTCTGAAGGAACAATTACAAAGATGTGAGAAGAACCAAGCAATCATGGTATTGAGAAATTCACAATAGAAAGACAAGGGTATTCTGGAGAATCAAGTTGATACCAACATTGTCTTTTGCATGGGGATAGAGTAAAAGCTGGAACGAGCTGGAATGGGCATTAAACAGATACTGGTACTGAAAAGAACCATGGGATGTGTTAAAGACATTGGAGAACAATATTTTAGAAATGAAAACATGGAAATATCATGCTTTTATTAATCCTTTCCCTGCCCAAATGCTCCTGGAACACCATTGAACAGGCTGGAATGGGCACTAAAGAAATGCTTGCACTCGAGGCTAAAAGAACAATTTCTTAAACAAGGCTGTAGATTAAGGGGAAAACTGAATTTGAACTATTAATATCTGGAGATATGAAACATCTCTTACAGAAAATTTGCAAAGTATTATTGCAACCATACAGAAACGGAGCAAGTTAAAACCTGTATGATAAAATGAATGGAAAATTTTGGAGAAACTATTCCAATGAACGTATGGGAAGATCTATGGACTAAGGATATAAAATTTACAGCCTGTCAGTTACTAAAACAAAATTTTTATAAAATGTTTTTTAGATGGTATGTCACCCCTAAAGACATTGTGAAAATTACTAAGGCCTATAATGGACAGTGCTGGAAATGTCAGTGTAAGGATGTAACATTTTACCATATGTGGTAGACTTGTAAGAAAGTGCAAAAATACTGGATAAAGATACATGAAGGGATGAAGAAGATTTTCAAACAAATATTTGAGTTGAATCCAAAAAAACATGTTTTTAAATATCCTACCAAATAATCTCAGAAAAGAGCAAGAAGATTTCTTTCGTTTTATGGCGACAGCAGCTAGAGTCCTATATGCAGTGAGATGGAAAGCTGATGCTTCTCCTTGTGTCAGAGTGGACAGATAGTTGAATTTTGGGGGAAATGGAGGAATTTCTTTGATTACTTAGGCCAGAACTAATATTAAGGTAACTTAGTATAAATATAAAAAGATAAAATACAGGGAATGATTAGTAAAATAGTAGATATTAAATTTTGTATAAGTAACCAAGGAGAGGGAAGGAGATTTATTATACAATTAAGTTTTATCAGTTTAACTCAATTTTAAATGTAGTGCTTGTTTAAGTTATAATTTAATTTCAAAGGTACTATTTGTATAAATTAGTATGTCTCAAATTAATTTAAACTAATGCCTGTATAGCTTTATTATGTACTTTCTGTTGTTATATCCTATCTTTTCTTTTAAATAAAAATTACTAATTAAAAAAAATGCTAATACCATAAAAACAGTGGGAAGCACTAAAGATACCCGAGAACAATATTTTAGAAATGAAAACATTGAACTAGCACATTTTTATTAACCCTTTCTCTGCCAAAATGTTTCTGAAACACCATGGAACGGGCCAGAATGGGCACTAAACAAATACTAGTACCACAAAAACAGTGGGAAGCATTAAAGGCACTTCAGAACAAGATTTTAGAAGTGAAAACACTGAACTGACATGCTTTTATTAACTCTTTCCCTGACAAAATGCTCCTGGAACACCACGGAACAGGCTGGAATGGGCACTAAAGATATGCTAGTACCACAAAAAATGGTTTCTCTTTTAAAAGAATGGAGAATGGCCAGGGCACCTATTTTGGGTGCTCACAATTTTGGACCCAGATGTAACTGCCTTACATCTTTTTTTGTAATAACCATAGTTGTTACTTATTTGTGGCAAACAGGTTAGCCTTCCATAATTTAAAGGATTTTTTTTGCCATTTATTGCTGGGCCGCTGGGCAGGGAGGCTTGCTTGCTTGTGAGGAGACCATGCTGAAAGACTAGATGGAGGCTTGCTTGTGAGGAGACCTTTCTGAGGGCCGGCTGGATGTCTTCACGACATTCCTTTCATCTGCAGCTGCAGGCCATTTGGCTGCAGACCCCAGCTCCACCTTGCTTTCTAATCTCTTCATACTGGTACTGCTTGCTAGTCTGGCTATATTACTGGGGCACTGGGCAGGGAGGTGCGAACCGCTTGGTGCAAGCCAAAGGGTGAGAGCACAAGGGCTCTTATCTCATAACTCTTAGCTCAGGGCATGCAGCTGGGGAGCAGCCATTGGCTACAGGAGTTGGAGCACATGAGAGAATAGGAAGACCTTCACTATATTATGAACTGCTTCTGAGATGGTTGCAACAACTGATCAACACTGCTTGTATAAATATGCCATGATTGTAGCCCTAGACTGTTTTCTGAGTTTAGACCATGAAGATGTTTGATATTCCAATATGTGGTTGTGGAGTGCTATCCTGAGCTTCTTGCTTACTACTTACTTGCTTGGTAGACAATGACTGGCAAATTTACTATTCAAGTGCAGTTGAGAACTGGTAGATACGGGAGCGACACTTACCAAAAGCACCCAGCATCAAGCAGTAATGCTCGCTGCTTATCCAACCTCTCTAGTATTTAACCTGCTGTCAATGGGGCCACTTCCACATACCATCCCCCACTACACTAAACGTGTGCAATACCAGATCTGTTAGGAAGAAGGTTGCATGCATTGCTGGGATGTTGCAGGAAGAGAAAATTGATGCAGCTTGCCTGACAGAGTCATGGCTGCAGGGAAATGATAAGGTGTGTCTGTCCCAACTAACTCCCTCTGGCTATATGGTCCTACACCAACCTCACTATAGTAGTAGGAATGAGGGGTTGTTATTATTCTCCGTGAGTCCTTCAACTTCTGCCGATCTCCAGTACAAGCTATAGCTGGTATTGACTGCATTTATCTGTCTCTGGGAATTTAAGATAGATTGGGTATCCTGTTTGCGTACAGGCCACCCAGCTCCCCCATAAGCGCCCTTTCTGAGTTGGCAGAACTGCTAGCAGACATGGTGTTAGAGACACCTAAACTTATTGTTCTGGGAGACTTCAAAATTCATGCTGAGTGTTCAAAGTCAGGCCTGGCCCAGGAATTTATAGCTTTGCTGGCAACCCTGGGCCTCTCTCAAATTGTTACAGGCCCTACACATGAAAGAGGCCACATCTTAGACTTAATATTTTGCACTGAGCCTTTATCCTTGTTTCAACATTGGAGATTCAGCCTGAACCATGGTCAGACCATTATCTACTGAAAGCAAAAGTGAATATAACAACACAGTACATGGTTTTCAATTCCTGCTGTCGGTACACTTGAGCCAAGCACCTCTATACAAGTCAAGGAACCCCACTGTCATGTATGCCTGCCTGCATACATGCCAGTAATGTGTTTTGCATTTTGTGCTGATCATAAATGTTTGGTGAAGTTATATTCTGTGCACTGTACTAATCATCTGAGAGTGTATAAACTGCTAACATGAAATGTACAAGAGAGCCAGTGGGGGTTCTCTGTTATCTATTGGTATTTACTTTCACTTTTACAGTGAGTGTCCTTGGGTTAAAGCTGCGGGCAGTCAGCAATGTATCTTTTCTCAGAGACTGAGATGATTTCATTCTATACTATGTCTAGCCTAAACTAATCAGTTCTCATGTAACTCTTTGGGGTTTTGCGCCAGAATGTTAACGGACCCAAAGGGTGGGAAGTTTCCCTATAATTAACACAACCCCTTTTGAAAAGTCACTTCTGCCAATGGATTCATATAGATCACTTGGACTGTATAGCTGTCTAATAAAAGTTACTTCAACCAATGCACCTGAGTGCTTGCTGTGAGGGACTTGGGGGTCTACCTGCCAAGGACTGACACCCACACAGCAACAAAATTCAGCAAACAAACAAAATTAATTGTCGAAGGCTTTCATGGCCGGAGAACGATGGTTGTTGTGGATTTTCCAGTCTGTATAGCCGTGGTCGTGGCATTGTAGTTCCTGATGTTTCGCCAGAAGCTGTGACTGGCATCTTCAGAAGTGTAGCACCAAAAGACAGAGATCTCTCAGTGTCACAGCCTGGAAAATCCACAACAACCAAACAAAATTAACACAGGAACCCCCAACAAAAGCACAAGCAGCAAAAATTAAACAGAAAATTTCAAATGCAATCTAAAAAAAAATTCCCTTCTCTTCTCAGTCGATCAAGACAACCAGCCCCCTCCCCCAAAGAGGGAAAAACCCTGTGAGTCTAGTGACTCTCAAACCTGTCTCCAGATGCAGTCACTCAGATCCAGTCAGGTCCAGTAGGAGAATCACCAGCAGCAAGGTCTCAGCAGTCCAGCCAAGTCAGCCTAGAATCCTGAGTGAGAGGCAAGCCAGGCGCTCCCTCTCCAGCCACAGCAATGGAGGCCAGCAATAGAAGCTTACAGGGAAACCTCTAATTTTAATCCCTGCAGCATTTCAAAAAAGGCACTCCTTCTAGAGAAGAATGCTGCAGGGTTTGGCCACTCTCAGCCCCCCTCCCTCCTCCCTCTTCTTCCCCTCTTTCTCTCTCTCTCTCTCACTCACTCACTCACTCACTCACTCACTCACTCACTCCCCCCTTCCCTCAGGTGAAAAAAGGCACAAATTTGCAGGAAGCACTTTTTTCCTGCAAGTTCGCAGGAACAGTCAACAAGAGAAAGATTGCTGTCACACCACCTTAAGCTAACCAAAGTATTCTGAAGTGCTTTGGTAAGCATAGCTTTGGTGTGCCGAATCGCTTCAGCAATACCAAACTTGCTTCGGTAATTCTGAATTTTATCAAAGCAGGTAAAATTAGACATTTAAACCAAAAACTTAAACCCGAAGTGCACATCTCTACTTCCCACAGTGTTTTGTGGTACTAGCATTTCTTTAATGCATATTCCAGCCTCTTTCATGCTGTTTCAGAAGCATTTTGGCAGAGGAAGGGTTAATAAAAGTGTGCCCGTTCAGTGTTTTCACTTCTCAAATGATTTTCTGCAGTGTCTTTAATGCTTCCCACTGTTTTTTTGTGGTCCTTTGATTTCTTTAGTGCCCATTCCGGCCTGTTCCTTTGTGTTCCAGGAGCATTTTGGCAGGTAAAGGGTTAATAAAAGCTTGATATTTCCATGTTTTCATTTCTAAAATATTGTTCTCCACAGTCTTTAACACCTCCCACTGTTTTTTGTGATCCCACTAATTGTTTAATGCCTGTTCCAGCCCATTCCAGTCCAGTCTGGCTTCTACCACTATGCTTTTGCATGCTGACATGTATATTTGCAACAGTGCATTCTTCAACTTTGTGTTTAACTCG
This sequence comes from Eublepharis macularius, assembly GCF_028583425.1. NCBI lineage: Eukaryota > Metazoa > Chordata > Lepidosauria > Squamata > Eublepharidae > Eublepharis > Eublepharis macularius. The sequence continues at coordinate 100,872,780 of NC_072791.1, forward strand.
CTAAGGTTTATAATGTGAGAATTATCTTTTGCTTCACTCCTTTCTTTGATCAAATTTACATGTCAGCTTCAAAAATATGTCTTTAAAGTCTCAGAAGCTGATTTTGGTGACAACAAGCTGCACTGGGGGATGAGGAGGCTCCTGTTCCCCCTAAGCCTTTTGTACCCTCAGTGGAAAGTTATTTGCATAACTTTGGATCTGTGAATCCACATACTATGCCAGTCTGGTATGTGGCTTCTTTAACATATTAGCTTTTACTAAGTACAACAGTAATCTTTTTGTCCTCATCTATGTAGACATGCATTTGAAAATTAGTGACCAGTGCCCACCAACAAAACAAAAACACTCTTTGAGCTGAACAAGCACTAGAAATCAAAATATTTTATGCAAAACATTATGGTATATTTCATGTGCAGAAATATAACAAATCCAAATTATGACAGAATCTAGAGATTCCTCATAATATATATCTTAAATCAGAGGTCATTTTGTAGAAAAAGAGCTGCAGGAACTCATTAACATAACTCATTAGCATATGCCACAACCCTTGACATCACTGGAAGTGTGTAATTGGTATAACTGATTTGCATATACCACATCCCCTGACCTCACCTATCCTGGCTGTTTTGGACCCAATCCTGGCCATTCAGGGCCGAAACTGGGCCCAAAATGGCAAAAGGGGGCTGAAAATGGCTGAAAAGGGGCCCAAAATTGTCAGAATTGGGCCGCTGCTGAGTGGGAGAGTGATCCACCACCTGTAAGAGGCCCGATCCCGGCTGTTTGGGGACCAATCCTGGCTGTTTTAGGCCCAATCCTGGCCATTTGGGGCCCACTCCTGGCCAAAATGGGCCCCAAATGGCCAAAAATCAGGTGGGCAGGGCCAACTGACATGTGACCTCTTTGGAGAACTACCGGAACTGCATTCCTGCACATTCCCCCTCAAAATAAGCCCTGTCTTAAATGTATAATCTATTTTTCAGTTTGCATGCAAAAATGTTGAGCGGGGGAATTAGACTAAATCAATACTAATCTAATTCTGGAAATTGGTCATTTTTACTAGCCATGGCAGGAATGGCAAGTATAGATAGTCCTTTCTCTCTGTCTTTGTTACTGTTGGTTGGTTATCTCCAGGGCTTTTTTTCTGGGGAAAGAGGTGGTGGAACTCAGTGGTGGAACTCAGGACCACACAATGACATCACTTTGGGTCAGCTGGAACAAGGGGGAGTTTAAATCGCCCTTGGCAAAAATGGTCACATGGCTGGTGGCCCCACCCCTTGATCTCCAGACAGAGGGGAGTTTAGATTGCCCTGCTTACCACTGGAGCACGGGCTGGAGCAGTGCAGGGGGCAATCTAAACTATCTGCAGATCAGGGGGCGGGCCCCCCGGCCATGTAACCATTTTCAAGAGGTCCCAGAACTCCGTTCCACTGTGTTCCAGCTGAAGAAAAGCCCTGGTTATCTCTATACTAGAGTCAGAGACGACAGAACAAAAACATTTATTTGGCCCTTCTTCAGCTATGATAATTGGTGTTCCCTATGTCAGCAGGAGAGAGGGCAATTTTGTTTCCAAATTTGGCACTGTCTCCCTGCTGAAGCCAGAGATACCTGCTGAAAATGCTGGCAGTGATATCATGGAGATATGTATGATATGGCAAACTCAAGAAAGGAATATAAAGATAAAGCTTCTAATCTAACTGGCCTCAAGTAAGAGAGTCCGTCCAATCCTGATAAGCCTGGGAGGCAATTTTGGCAGGACCCTGAGAAACCTGAATCTTAGTTGTAAGAAAAGAGGGAGGGAATTCCCCTAGGTGGTGTAAGTCCAGTATAAGCAGGTATAACATGATTTGAAAGAAGAGAAGCACTGTGAAGTGGAAGATTACAAAAGATTGTTGAATCATCTCCTAATCTAAACAGAAGACAACTCACTTGTTTTCTTATTAGTATACTGTGTTAGATCAGCATATGGTACTGATAGCTAATATCTGCTACTGGAGGTATGTTTTGGGAAGGAATTTCCACACTTATAATAAGTTGAGCCCCTAATAAACTAATTATTTGTGAATTTGAATTGTGATGCTTACTAAATTAATTGTCTCATAATCAACTAGAATAGCAACAGTCTCATTGTGACACCTTTTACAACCCATGCTGAAGATTTAAACTGAGTTTGCAATTGTGAAATATGCTGTTGTGAAGCCATACATAGTAAATAATGAAGTATGTGAATAATGAGCTGCAAAGATTTTTGTAGCAGACTTCACAGGTACACCCATCTGAGAATTCTGAACACCATACCTGCCCTGCATGTTTCAAATGCATACTCTTCTGAAATGCATTGGATTTCATGTTGACTATGAAAATCCAAAGCAGCTCTAATTACTACATGTACAACCTAGCGATGTGGTAAAGGTTATATGAGTAAGCTGGTTTTGAATCCTTTCTTCCCACTTTTTCCGTCTTTTTGTAGATGGTTCAATTACATATCATAAGCCTACCTCCTGCTATTAGCACTTGTTATTCATCATGTCATAGTAAGCTTGGGTGTTCCTGTAGAAGAGGTACATGCCACTAATTCACAGCTGAGAGATTGTCAAGAGCACTACTATTACATCAAATCCTTCTTCTGAAAGATGCTTTTATTAGTTATGAAGAAATCAAGGGAAAAATTATTTCAGTAAGTTTGGATATGAATCTCTCAAAAGATAATATGCTATTTCAGTTTATACACACACACACACACACACACACACACACACATATATATATATATAAATTAAAATGAAGTACTAATAACAACTCCCTCATTCCCCTTGATTTCTTTCCCCCTTGTTCCCATGTGCATTCAGATTCGCCTGCAAGGACTTTCTGGGCTGTGCTTCCTTGTCATTCTGTTCTACATCAAGGTTAAAAGCTTTTTATGCTGTCTCAAGACTAAAAGCAGGGTGTGAGACAAGTAAGGCAAGTTGCAGAGTTTGCAATGGGGCTGGATAAGCAATTCAGATAATGGCTGCACTATTCGACTGAATAATCGTTTGGATACCTTGAAAGATTTTATGAAGCATGGGATAGAAAGGATGAAAAAAGTTAAAAGAAATTTCCACTAAATATGTTTTTTCTGGCTGAGAGCTACCAGCACACATCTGAATGCTAATGGATGTTTGCTAAGACAGAAAAAAGAGAGTAAAATAGGTACCCTTTTTTAGGATTAGAGTTCATATTAGTATTTTAAATATAATTTTTTATAAATCCCCATGTTAAAAGCTGCACTTATAAAACAATTTGCATTATATAAATCCTAATTATATTGGTTGTTGTGGGTTTTCTGGGCTGTATTGCCGTGGTCTTGGCATTGTAGTTCCTGACGTTTCGCCAGCAGCTGTGGCTGGCATCTTCAGAGGTGTAGCACCAAAAGACAGAGATCTCTCAGTGTCTCTCACTGGACACTGAGAGATCTCTGTCTTTTGGTGCTACACCTCTGAAGATGCCAGCCACAGCTGCTGGCGAAACGTCAGGAACTACAATGCCAAGACCACGGCAATACAGCCCGGAAAACCCACAACAACCATCGTTCTCCGGCCGTGAAAGCCTTTGACAATACACCTAATTATATTGATTATTAAAATTCCAAGGGAATGTGTATCATCATTGACTGTCAAGGAATGATCTTTTCAGTATGTAATGGTTTCTTTAAATGTATCGATGTATTGTTTTGCTTTTGAATGTAAACAGAGGTGTGAGAAACCAGGCAAGGAAAGGGGGTCAGGGACTCTCCTCTTTGACTGTAGCCTGTAGGATTTAAAATTCTGGTTCCCAAGATAGGGTTTTGGTGTGGAATCCTCTAGCAGGAAGAGACTGGAAAAGATTTGATAGTGGAGCCAACAGTTTGCTGCAGGTATGCTGAGAACGTAAGTTTTACTATGTCTGTTGTGTGTCAGGTTGAGCACCTCATACAATTACCTCAAAACTATTTGCTTGTAGTTCAAAACAGTTTTTAAAAATTATTTTGTAACTACACAGTGGCAGAATTCCATATGGCAACAGGCCGGATAGCTGCTGCTGCTTTCTCACAATTTCCTCGCTTATTTGGGTGCCTAGAAGGGCAAGACACTTGTCATTTAAAATCAGCCGAGTGGTTAGTAATGCTAAAGATTAGTAATTTCCAGGAACAGTACCAGATCCCTACACAAACACTATATGAGCTTCTTTAGCCTATTTCATTCTATTGGGGTTATCATATTCCAATCCCAATCTATTTAAGATGATGTTTGATCTTGTTCTGATATGGTTCTACATCTTCAGCTGAGAAAATATACAATCTAGGCATGCTAATCAATGTTGCCTGAGTCTTATTTTTCTGCCTGTGTTAAGGTGCGTAGGAGCTTTTGATATTTCCAGCTTTGGTTAAATATTTAATTTCACTTGCTCACTGAAGCTTTATATTCAGATAAACCATGCACAGACCACAAAATTAAGTCTTCATCTCATCCATTAATTCTATGTTTTGCATTTTTAAATGAAACACATGCCACAATGTACTTCAACAAAACAACTGAAGCAGGAGATGAGAGGGTTTAGAGAGTCAGATAAGTATCAGAATAATTTTCAAGATAGCAGTGAATGCAATTCTCTTAAGAATACCTAGCATGACTAGAAGATACGTTCTGTAGTGCTTAAATGACAAAAGCTGTCTAATTTCTTTTGTTATCCTACTATGTAGGCAGAAAGGTTGGCATACATTGCTGTCCTCCACTTTACTTATCTCCAAGGTGGAATGTCTAGGAATTTTAAGACCTTTTCATGTTTCTTTTAATCTTTTCTAAATCATTACTCTTTTTGAGATTTACCACGTTTGTGAGAGGAAAGAGAACAAAATCCACATGACGCAGCAGGGAATCAATAAATATAAGACTCTTATAATGGTTCTTGATTGAACTTTGATGCAATGAAAGAAAGATTAAATCAGAGAAAAGATAAATGGGTAGCTAGCTACATATACATGTTGGTGAGATCATAATTCATTACATTTCATTTTACCGTGTAATAATGTACTCTAGCTGTCACTTTCAATACAATGGAGAGATATAATTAGATATACATGTTAACATTTTGCCAGTCTTACATGGATTACTTTTGAGAGAGGCATCTGGTTTCATTGTTTGGTGCCAACACCATCCATATAACCAAAGGCAATAATTGCTTGCTACTGATGTGGATCTATGAATAATTGAATAAGCCTGCTTTCTTCTAAGCACAAAGGGACACAGATTTTCATTTATTAAATATGGGCAATCTTGGTTTTATTTAATTTCGGGGGAGAGGGTTGTATTTTTGCTCTTCTGAAATTTATACGGTCTTCCTCACATTCTAGTTTGTTATATGTGCAACTAGGGCTTTTTTTGAGGGGGAACAGCATTCTGGCAGCTCTAGAATCTGCCCACATGATTCCTTCCTCCTTCGGCCTTGTGGGCTCGGCAGAGGAGGTTTAGCTGCTTTGAGTTCATTCTGCTTTCTTTTCATTCCTCTGTGAGTGAGAGAGTGAGAGAGAGCAAGCGAGTTGGGGCCCAGTGCAGGGTCTGCAAAGTAGGCTTAGCTACTTTGAGTTCATTCTGCTTTTTTTTTCATTCCTCGTGAGTGAGCGAGAGAGAGAGAGAGTGAGCTGGGACCTGGCATGAGCTCTGCAGAGGAAGGTTAAGCTGCTTTGAGTTCATTCTGCTTTCTTTTCATTCCTCTCTGAGAGAGAGAGAGAGAGAGAGAGAGAGAGAGAGAGAGAGAGAGAGAGAGAGAGAGAGCAAGCAGAGCTTCTGGGCTGGCTCTGCAGAGGAGGTTAAGCTGCTTTGAGTTCATTCTGCTCACATTTCATTTAGGGTTTCTGTGTATGTGTGTGCTGCTTTGAGTTCATTCTGTTTTATTTTCATTCAGAGGTGGATGGGGCTGTGTGTGTATGTGTGCTGCTTTGAGTTCATTCAGCTTTCTTTTCATCGGGGAGTGTGAGCTCTGTCTCTCTCTGTGTGTGCTGCTTTAAGTTCATTCTGCTTTCTTTTCATGGGGGTGTGGGGGCTGGGGGACTGTGTGTGTGCACGCTGCTTTGAGTTCATTCTGTTTTATTTTCATTCGGAGGTGGATGGGGCTGTGTGTGTATGTGTGCTACTTTGAGTTCATTCAGCTTTCTTTTCATCGGGGAGTGTGAGCTCTGTCTTTCTCTGTGTGTGCTGCTTTAAGTTCATTCTGCTTTCTTTTCATGGGGGTGTGGGGGCTGGGGGGGCTGTGTGTGTGCATGCTGCTTTAAGTTCATTCTGCTTCTTTTCAGGGGGTAGGTGGGGTTGTGCATGTGTGTGTGTGTGTGTTGCTTTCATTCTTTTGTTGACTGAAGTTGACATTGTTATGGTTCCTACAGCTTTTGAATGCAGATTGGTTCTGTGTTTATTAAATATATCAGTTATGGTTATTTGTATTAGTTAAAATATCAGTTATGGTTATTCCAGTTTTATGCTAGGAATGGATAGCTGTGTCCAAGTCACAGAAGGCTTTCACCAATATATTCATTAGCATATAGGCGTTCTTATGTCTTAATAGCTGTAACTCAAATGGTTCTCCCCACCCTCAGCTGACTAACATCACTGAACTATTGCAGTGGACATATGGGGGTTAAGGACATTTTTATGAATATTGTTTGTCTGGGGAATTGGAATATTTATGAGCATTTCACAAAGCCATTTTAAACCAAGTATAGATCTAATGCAGCTAAAGTTGAATTTTTAATTTTGATTTGAAGCAAAACCTTCCCTGAAAATGAGAAAATTCAATATTAGATTAGGATTTCAGACTCTGTGGAATTTTGAGAAAGAATTTTGGATTTTTTTTCTACACTGGCAGAGGGAATCTGTAAGAATTTAGATTTGTGAGATGGGTTCTGCATTTTTAGAGGCCCCCTCCTTGCATATTTTAAAATATGATTTCAAATAAATGACATGTTTGGGAAAGGGAATGGAAGATGTCACTTTTTGTAGAGGATACAGAAAGGGAAAATATCCTTTCTCAGAATAGTGTAAGTTTCCAAGCTTACTAACAGTTATCTTGTCATAATGAATTGTTCTGGGTTCTGGGAAGCTGCATCACTTCCAAGAGTGACATCATCATGCATTTCTGGGACATCATCACACATTTCCATGTGATAATAGAGAGTTCCACCACCTCTTTTCCCAGAAAATAAGCCATGTGTGCAACTGTATATGTAATGTCATAATGGCAGAAGAAAACTAATTTGGAAAGCTTGAAGAAACCCCAGACTTTTCTAGGATCTGTGTTTTCATTGCTGTTGATGAGATTTCACTTCTTTACAAATGATAATCCAAGGGGCAGCTTCTATTATCTCTGAACACTGAATTAAAGTTATCAGCCCTGCTCAAGTGCAGAACTTGAATTAGAGTCCAGCCTCAGCATGTACTGGAACTGCAGCGGTGGTAGTTGCCCTTCTACTGGGCATTCCAAGTTACCAGAATCATGACACAAAGGATGCTGTGCTTAGAAATGTGGCTGACTATTGACTACAAGGCATTTGGGAAAGATGATGCTGCCCTGAGCAGGTCTCAAAGGCTATTAAGACATGTATAAGCATTTCTCTGCAAGGGAAGCATATAGCATTATGCAGAAACCCTATTCATATAGCAAACATATATCCAAAGCCATCACATCAGAGGGAGTTGAAATGACACTGCACTGTCGTTGTCCCCCCCCCCCCCAGCCAGAGTCTATTTTTTGCACCTGGGGGCACCTAAAATTGGAGACACTGTTTGGAGTAGTAGTTAAGAGTGTGGGACTCTAATCTGGAGAACCAGGTTTGACTCCTCACTCCTCCACTTGAAACCAGCTGGGTGACCTTTGTCAGAATATAAACTCACTTGCACATGTATAAAGGCTGTTGTGCCCTTTAACATAGGGTGAGTCAGCAGTTTTTTCTGACAGGTTCACACCTGATCAATTAAGCTGGTGTTGCAGCAAGATTGCATCAGCCTTGTGCTGATTGGCTGACTCCACTTCACCCTATAGGCTAGTGGACAATTAAAGGTCCAGCCAAAGGTCTGTACTTTGCTGATCTGCTCAGCTTGGTGCCTGGTGCAAACCTTTGTCACTCTATATGAACTTGGATACCTCTGGATATTGACCTAAGGACTGGACTCTGGTTTTTGCTCTCTCATTCTGTTTGTATGTATGCTGAGCACTTTTTGCACCTGTAATATATGGACTTGTAAATACACCATCTGTACTTTATCACAACGTCTTGGCTCCAGTGTTTTTGTTGTTGGGCTAAGCGGGTCGCTTGGAAGCACTAATTACAGACGGCTATTCCGTCAACCTTGGGTCAGTCACAGCTTCTAAGAGCTCTCTCAGCCCATTCAACTCACAGGGTGTTTTGCTGTGGGGATAATAACCACTCTGCTGGGGATAATAACCACTTTGCTGTGGAGATAATAACCACTCTGAGTGGGTATTAAGTCATCCTGAAGGGGGGTATATACATCAAATGTTGTTGTTGTTGTTGTTATTCTTTTAAATGTTTCCTGTTATAAGTCTGAACACACATATGTGCTGTTATTATGTGATGTCAACACATTTCACTGTACATGTATTGGTACTTGTTGTCAGAATTTGTTAGTGGGTCGGAACCAGGCCTTTTTGGCCCATGTTAGAAAGAGAGAACCGGCTATAGTTTGGGGAAAATAAATCTTCCAAAAGCCCCCCCTCTCTCTCTGCAGAATAAAGTTGCATTTCCTGAGAAGATTTCACCCTCTGTGACAGGGAACAGATAAGGGCATAAAAGTTGTTAATTGTTTGGAACCTTTGAAGGGTCCTCTGGCCTTTTGCATATAAATCACCAAAGAGCAAGGTGATAAGGGCCAGCAAACAGCAAACAGCTTATCTCTGGGAAGAACAGGATATCCCAAAAAAACTATAGCTTGTGATGTGTGAACATTCCTTTGTAATTTAGAATGTAGCCAAATGCATATCAAAGATGCAGTCTATCTTAGAGGTAAAGGATGTGTAGCCTTGTGATTACATGAAATGCCCTCAATGGAACTGTCTTTCAAGAACAAAGACAATATAATTGATTAGGATGTTAATGAAGCAAGCCTTTGATATCTCCCTATAAAAGAGGGACGAACCAGGCACTCGGTACCCTTCACTTGCCAACATGCAGAGACTAGCTAGGTCTCTCGGCTGTGCAACTGGGGAGGGGGGTCCCAGAGCTCTGGAATGGGGGAAAAGGTTTTTGTAGTTGTCTTATAGTATTGTTGTATCTTGCATGCTAACTTGTATTCTGTCTCTGTCTCTGTAACGCTCTAGTGTTCAGTGGGCCGAGGCCCAGGTCTGGTGCCTTGCCCAACTGCTTGTATTCTCTCTTCTTCTTTTAAAATAAAATTACCAGCTTTGGTTAAGAACTTTTCTGTGCTGTGTCACATCACTTTCAGCCAGATACTTAGACCAGCAATAGGGAAAGAGCAGGCAGGTTTTATTTCATCTCAAGCCTTTGGTGAGGGGCTACCCTAGCAAGAACTGAACTCTGCTGGTGGGACTCGATACCAGCAAATTTCCCACCACAACTGGTGCCGTGACTCAGATTGGGGCTGCTAATCTAGCCCCAATCTGCCACGTTCTTGCCGTTTGAACTTTTGAAGACTGGTGAGTTGCCTTTTTACTTTGCTCTATCACTTTATTTTCCTAGAAGAAGGGCAAGCCGTTGTGGGAGGCTGCCTTGGAAGGGCTTGGGGGCCCAAATAAAGAAAATGGAAGAGAGAAGGAACCTAGGTTGGTAGTTTCCTGGGGACCAGTGCAGGATCGCTGGTTACCTGTGAAGTGGGTTTACTGTAGTCAGAGCCCAGTAAATGTTCCCTGGTCAGGGGGAAGGGACCACAGTACTGCTTGAGAGCCGCTTGCCAAGCAGCCTGCCCTGATTTTTCTAAGGGAATTTGGTACTTATCCACTGGGGAGAAAGGAGTTAAAGCCACCCGGAGTGGATTCAAGGAAGTGAAAAGGACTCGGACGTCCACTAGTAGAATATTTCACTCTCTCACCACCTCTGCAGAGGAGAAGCCATTAACTTCTCTGTTTAGGAAGGCGAGAGGGCAGATGTGCTCGATGTGTTTCCGTATTCAAATTCTAAGAACGAACTGTTCATTTTTATTTGACAAATTGCTGTATGATATTGTAATATACTGTATTGTATTGTGGGAGAGGGGAGGTAGAAGTGTGTATAGACTATCTATGAAAAGTTAATGTTTGCTTTGTGCTTGATGTGTGAAAGTTAGTTTCTTTTCTTTTGTCACTCTGGGTCTTTGATTTGGTGGGAGGTATATCCCTTAAAGTGATTGCACTAACATTACATTGCCCCGGGGAAATTTTGTATGCTTGTAATAAGGGACTTAAATATAAAAGTACCCATGTGATTGTGCGTGACAGAGGATAATGGAGCCTTGTTTTATAAAAGGAAACAAAGAGCATGTCAGTTTGAAAGTATAAGCGCCTGTTTTTATACAGGCGATACTGGTGTTTGGTGATTGCTTGCTTGTAAATAAAGGAGATTGTCTGACAACTCCAGTGTGCTTGAGATAGCTTTGTTAGCAAACCAATGGGAGGAAATACGGGGAGCAAAGCGGAACGGTTTTCTCCATTGGAGATTGTTTTGAATAATGTTTTAGAATTGCTGCCAGGGTTAACACGTAAGCAGCTCATTAAGCTATGTAAGAAAGATTGGCCGTGGCTCACAAGAACTTGTGAGCTGGGAGTCAGATGGCCCCCAGATGGCAGTCTCGATAAAAACAAGTTAGCAGCATTGAAAGTTCTGTTACCACCAGAGGGCCCGTCTTTTCAACCTCTTGTATTGTGTGTTATAGTTGCCAGTGCCTGGCAAAGGTCAATGGTGCCATCCACCCCCACCAATCCCAGGTACCAATCAATGAGAACAATGCAGGCAGTAATGGAGCCCTTTGGGATTTTCTGACAGTGAAGGTCCAGGTTTTGGAGCAACTGACAATCTGTTCGAAACTCAGTTCATTTGCAGACAGGGAGCACAGGGAGGACCTCCGCCCCAATTGAACCCGCCCTAACTGAATCCACCTGGAAATCCACCTCAGCAAAATCCCCAGCAGGATCCCCAGAATTTAGTGAATCCCCCAAATGTAGTGCCATCCCAAAATAATTAGAACCTGCCCTGAGACCAGCAACAGGGGAGAAATGGACGTGGTGGCTCAGGGAACGGAGGAGGTGATCCTAGTCAGAATAGGGACATCCCAAGAGGGGATGACACCCCACCTACCTCCGATATTGAAGAAGAAGTAGACAGCTTTGATGGGTATGTTACAGACAAAGCTCCTTTTTCAGAAAATGAATTGCAGCAGCTTTTGAAACCTGGCCACAGGCATTTAAAAATCATAGGCTTTTGGGCTGAGGAAGGAACTAAGATCATAATGGAAGGGACTGATGGGAAAAGACACCGGTACCCTGTTTCCAACCAGTACTTTAATTTGCCAACCAATTCGCCAGTCAGAATTTATCCAAATCTGCAAGGGGAACAGCAGCAGGATCCCATCCGTACTTATGTGCCTTGGTCTTCTATGGAGCTGTACCAATTTAGAACTAGACTCCCAGACCCAAATGAGAACATTGAGGGATACCTTAGAGAACTGCAGGACTTAATAAATGTGTACACTCCTCTTCCTGCAGATTTAGAGAAGTTAGTGAAAATCACTACCATACCACATGAGTTTGCTTTAGTCATGCAGCATGCACGGACAGCTGCCAATGGGAGAATAGCTTGGCCAGCAGATACTCCCGCCCCGAATGCTTTAATTACAGATCAAGTGATGCAGCAGCCGACTCAGTTGCAAACCACCATGCTTGCCGCTTTGAGACAGGCGTTCCCAAAAAGAGAAGCCTGGGGAAAAATTAGAGATGTGAAACAAAAAGAAATTGAATCTCCTAGAGAGTATTTAACCAGATTGGAGAGTGCAGTTCACCAACACTTCACTATTGACCCACAGCAACCAGATCAGGCAGGACAAATTGTGCCTTTAATTGTGAAACATTTGCTACCTAAAATTGGGTCTTAAGTCAAAACTGCTATAGTAGGATGGCAAGACAAGCCCATTATAGACATCATAGCTGCAGCAACTCGGTTTTGGGACAATTTAATGGAGGAAAGGGCACAGGAAAAAGAAATAGCCAGGATGGTCATGGCTTTACAGGCAGAGAAGCTGAAAAAAGAGCTAGAGGGTAAAGAGGAAAAACCTCCAGAGAAAAGCACTAAGGAAAATCTTCCAGTAATAGCTTTTGCAGCTCCACATGGACAAATAGTGTCTTTTGCACCGCTAGCCCAGATCTTAGGGGGAGGGAGAGAGCCCGCTCCCTTTACCTCAGCGCCAAGGCGGCAAGGTTTCTGCCCTTGCCAGAGAGCACTATCTTACCCGGCACAATCTATTTTTTATAATTTTTTTTATTGGTGAGTAGGGGTGTGCAAGGAAAAAACTTTCGGCTTTCTTGTTTCGGGATTACCCGAAACAAGATTCTCTACCGGCATTAGCCGAAAGCCGAAACAAGAATCTCTTTCGGGATTCGGGATTCGGCATTATTTCGGCATTCTTTCGGGATTCTTTCGGGTTTTTTTGCTGGGAAAATGCCTCCGTCTTTCAGGACGCCTGGAGGAGGCATTTTCCCACCAAATAAGCCCAAAATTGGTGGGGACCTTCCTCTAACCCTTCTCTAACAACTACCCAAGTTTCAGACAGATTGGACTTTGGGGGGCCATGTTATGGCCCCCCAAAGCAGGTCCCCCCATCCTCCCCATAAGAAAGCAAAGGAGCAGCATATTGTTAGCATGCTGCTGCTGATCTTTCTTCATTATTTCCTTCCTTTGCCAGGGGTGGCATTTTGCATGCAAAATGCCCCCCAGCCCTCAGGGGCCCTTCTCCCACCCCTCCTCCCACCCCCCACCAAGGCTCAGCCTGCTCCCACTTGGGGGGGCCATTTCATGGCCTCCCCAAGTAGGTGCTCTAATCTCTTCCACTGACAGCTGGGGGAGGCTTGTGTTGCCAGGGGTGGCATTTTGCATGCAAAATGCCCCCCAACCCTCTGGGGCCCTTCTCCCACCCCTCCTCCCACCCCCCACCAAGGCTCAGCCTGCTCCCACTTGGGGGGGCCATTTCATGGCCTCCCCAAGTAGGTGCTCTCAGCCCCTAAAGTCCACCCTTCACAGCCCCACACAAACCCAATTCCCCCCCAGCTGCCACACACAGACCCAAATCCCCCCAGTAGCCCCTCACAGACCCAAATCCACCCCCACCTGCCCCACACCCACCATAACCCCAGGAACAGGCTGGCCTGCCCTCCCCTTTTGGGAACCCCTAAACTCTCTTTCCCAGGGCAGTTCTGCACAGACAAGGGGTGCCACAATGGTGGCAGTGCCAAATCGTCCCTGGGAAAGAGCACCTGCCCTGGCACACAGACAACCACCCCCCTGACCCCCCCACCACCCGCAGAGAAGGCTGGCCAGCCTGCCCCATTGTTCCCTATGCTGGGAACCAACCTCCCATCAAAGAAGGGAACACAGACACACAATCATTAAGTTTAAAAAACCTTTATTTTCTCATTTTCAAATTACAAGTGGTCAACAAATCACAACATATTACACTTATTGTCCCTCATAGCACAACACAACACAATTAACTACACATCAGAGAATCTTAAACACAATTTTTTTTTTGAAATGGACAAACAGTAAAGTTTTGAACATTACAACAGGTCACATAGTGAGCGGGCACAACAGGGCATGGAAACAGAAGATGATCATAATAACTACCAGCCTAATACAACTCTCCCTCCATAACATGACTTAATGGGGGGGAACCACTGCAACAAAATCCCCCCCCAACCCTCTGGGGCCCTTCTCCCACCCTTCCTCCCATCCCCCCACCAAGGCTCAGCCTGCTCCCACTTGGGGGGGCCATTTCATGGCCTCCCCAAGTGGGTGCTCTGCTCTCATCTCTACCACTGACAGCTGGGAGAGGCTTGTCTTGCCAGGGGTGGCATTTTGCATGCCAAATGCCACCCTCACCCTCAGGGGCCCTTCTCCCACCCTTCCCCCCACCCCCCACCACATGCATTCCTTGACAATCAAGAAATCTGGAGTTAAATATAATGTGCATGTAAGTCCCTCAAAGACAGAAGCAATATGACCCATTTGATTTCCACAACCTCAGACACAATTAGGGATCCGTTTCCCCTTGGTGGGGGATCCCCCACTCTCACCTATCACCCCGAAGGGGGAAAGTCAGTGAATGAGCCTTCAAGGTACGCTCCAGGGGCTGCTGCCGTGATGTCACTGATGTCATCTTGCTGCCCTGAGAGTATGCCTGTGCTTTGCAGTGGGCTGATTTGGGCCCTGCAGGCCAAAGCAGGATCCCTTGTGGCCCAAATCTGCCTGCTGTGAATTGTGCGTGCTCCCCAGCCTTGTGTGATGATCACATCACTTCCTAGAACAGACATCATCATGCCAGAGCATTGCCATTAAATGATCATGCGTGTGTGAACAGACCCTAAGTATCCTGTAGGCTTCAGTGATGGTATAGTAATGTTTTCACTCACATTAGAGAGAGAGAGAGAGAGAGAGAGAAGGGGGGGAGGCACTGAAACTAGATTATTTCTTCTATTTTACTGTCCCCTTCCAAAGCCAGGGTGGCATTGGCACAATGCCCCCCTCCCCCCGGCCAGAGCCTTAGTACCAGTATGCATTGACAGGCCCATGCATCATAGTCCTTTTTGAGACCCAGCCAAGTTGTGTGCCTTTTGGAGAAAAATGTTCAAGTTGCTGGTGGGGGTATGAACAATTTTTAGATATCCACTGTAGTGCAATGGCTAGAGAGTTGGTCTAGAATCTGGCAGACTCTGATTCTGTGCCTTGTAGGCTTGATGGATGTTCTTGGCTCAGCCTAAGTAAACAATTGTGTTGTGTTTTCCAGAGGCAGTCTAGGTGATTTTGGGGCCCTGGACAAATGTTCTTGACGGGGCCCCAGAACCAGTGCCGCCCCAC
This sequence comes from Eublepharis macularius, assembly GCF_028583425.1. Taxonomy (NCBI): domain Eukaryota; kingdom Metazoa; phylum Chordata; class Lepidosauria; order Squamata; family Eublepharidae; genus Eublepharis; species Eublepharis macularius. Next base: position 100,887,859 of record NC_072791.1, read on the forward strand.
CACTGGCTCCTTGCCAAGGCCAAGCAATTTGGTAACCTAGGCCCCAGATAGAGTGGGCAGGAGTGCGTTGTTTCCTTCCTCCCCCCCCCTCCACCCCCTCATACAACTAAGAAGGCCATCGGTGGAGTCACTCCAATGTGAGGCATGGAGCAGCTGTCTATTGTTAGCCTGGTTGTGATGAGGGTGAAACAAATCAAGGGAGAACAGCAATGTGTAAACCACTCTAGGTTCCCATGGGGGAGAAAACCGGGGCATAAGATAAACCTTTAATTTGGTGGGGAGGGGGTATATACATTTTATGTGTATGTGTCTGTATGTTTTATGCATTCAAATCACTTGTGGTGTACTTTAGAATTATATTGAGCTCCACAGTATCCCAAAAACCTTGTCCATGTATTGCAAACCGAAGTCAATCTACCACATCTAGGGTATTCTTCTTTTCCCTACTGCCTTCAATTTTTCTTAGCATTATTGTCTTTTCTAGTGAACCTTGTCTTCTCATGATGTGACATAAGCACTATCATCAATTGATATCTTCAAGGGAGAAAGCAGGCCTGATTTGGTCTGGATGCCACTTACATGTCTTTTTCGGAGTCCATGGTACATGTAAATTGAAACTTTCTTCCCACTTCACAGTGTGAATGCTTTTTCCTCCTATGAGCTTTGTCTAAATTTTACTGTACTGATACTGCTCATTTGGCCAAAAGGCCTGCCCTTGATCAATGCCACATTAAATACTTCATAATAAAAATATGTTTTTAGAACCATTTAAAAGTGTCCTTAAGTGCCATACGCTGATTTAAAAAACCATAAGCTAAATGTTTGGGAACACAACCAGATATGTGAATGACTGAAATGCAGCCCAATCCCACTGCTACTTAAAATCCATTTTTGATGGAGGTCTGGATTGTCTTACATTGGTGTCATTGGGCTTGGAATCAGGAACCTGGAAGCGTTCCATGGGGGCTACAACTTTCATGCCAAGGCTAAGAGGGTGGGAACGGGATCTCTCTGGGGTGGCAAACTCTGGCCTTGGAAGTTACTGGCAATTTGGGGGTGGGACTTGTGGAAAGGAAAATCTGAGTAGGGATCTCCCCCAGAATCCATGGTCCGCATTTGCCCTCTAAAGAGATTGCCCTTGGAAGCAGCCAGTTTATCTGTAGGGAACTACTCTCTCTAACCTGAACTCAAGCCCAACCAGGAGTTTGGCAGCCCTAGGAAAATTTCTGAAAAAGATGGCAAAGGAGGGCCAGCAACTGATAGAGGCATGGAAGCCCACACCAGGACAGTAGCAGGGGCCTACTTGGGCAAAAGGGACGACCAGTGCTCTCATCCCCCATAGTCCACTCCTTACAGCCCCACACAAACCCAGTTCCCCCACCCCAGCTGCCACACACAGACCCAAATCCTCCACTCAGCCCCTCTCAGAACCAAAACCACCCTCAGCTGCCCCACACCGAGTACCCCAGGAACAGGCTGGCCAGCCTGCCCCATTGTTCCCTATGCTGGGAACCAACCTCCCATCAAAGAAGGGAACACAGACACACAATCATTAAGTTTAAAAAACCTTTATTTTCTCATTTTCAAATTACAAGTGGTCAACAAATCACAACATATTACACTTATTGTCCCTCATAGCACAACACAACACAATTAACTACACATCAGAGAATCTTAAACACAATTTTTTTTTTGAAATGGACAAACAGTAAAGTTTTGAACATTACAACAGGTTACATAGTGAGCGGGCACAACAGGGCATGGAAACAGAAGATGATCATAATAACTACCAGCCTAATACAACTCTCCCTCCATAAAACGACTTAATGGGGGGGAACCATTGCAACAGGGTCCAGCAGAACCTATGTCATTTCCTGTGGCTGTGCTTTCAGTTCAGACACACAAAGCTGAACTGGGCACTTCCAAGGCACTGGACAATGGTATTTCTGGAGCAGTTCTGCAGAGGTCTCCCCCCACCCCCACACCAGCCTCAGAATTTACCTGGGAACATCTGTGAGAGATCATCATTGGCCGGTGCCCATCCACCACTCTTCCCGCATCCCCCAACCATGCAAACCCAACATTAACATCAAATTTTTTTTTTTAAACATGAACATTCAATCAACTTTTAAAAAACATAATCACAACATTTTTTTTGGGGTTTTTTTCCTTTTTTTTACATGAACAGAACATCAACTTTTAAAAAACATAATCACAACATTTTTTTGGGTTTTTTTTTTTTTTACATGAACATTCAATCAACTTTTAAAAAACATAATCACAACATTTTTTTTTTGGTTTTTTTTCCTTTTTTTTACATGAACAGAACATCAACTTTCAAAAAACAGTACAACAATTCTTCTACAATTTTTTTTACAATGATTTCATCTGATAAAAACACCTAAGCAATCCCTATCTAACCTGTTTCTCCCTCCAGTAGCAATCCATGTTTCTGGGGCATTATTTTTCATAATAAATTTGGTCCCACAGGGTATGTCTCAGTGATGGGAGATGTTTTGAATACCCTGGGGGGGGGGCTTTCAAATTGCTGGGTGTTTTCCCTTTGCCACTGGTTCCTAACCACCCTCCCTCTACTGGCCGGTTTTAACTGTATATACAGGGTTTTATACAGGGGAGAGCGCGATTCCAAAGGATTGGACTCATAGAGGATGCAGGCCACAAGTTGGGCTCACCTCAGTCACTCTGGAAGTCCAGTCCTGAGAAATCGAAGAGGCGAGAGTTGACCTTCAGGAAGGTCAACTGCTCGACTCTCCATGGGAGAAGGCGAGTGCGATGTGGGCCGACAATGTCGCCCGCATGTGAAAAGACGCGCTCGCTCTCCACGCTCGTCGGAGGGCATGAGAGCAGCCGCTGCGCCTCGAGGGAGAGGTCCGGCCAGACCGACTCCTTCCTGGCCCAGTAGCTGAGCGGATCGGTGGAGAGCGACTCGCAGGGCTCCGCGAGGTAGTCCCTGACCATCGCCTCCGCCGGATCCTCTCTCACGGTCCTCACGACCCCAGAGGGGACGAGGGCCCACCGGAGCATCTCCATCTCCATCGGCACTCCGGTGGTGGCCTCGGGGGGGGGCCTGCGCAGAGGGGGCGTCAGAGGGACCCGCACGGCAGGGCCCCTCTTGCGTCCCCCCTGTCGACAGGCGTCCCCTCTTGGCCTGCCTGTGCCTCACCCAAGAGCAGAGCCCGTCTCTGGCTTGGGTGAGGTTCCCGTCCCGCTCGGCGAAAGTGCCCTTTATGCGCGGGTCACACATGGTCGCCAACATGTATGACTCTTCCTTAGTGAGAGGAGTTAGCCTGGCAGCTATGCCCTGCTGCAGCCTTCTCACTAATGCGCGCACCGCTGGAACAAGGTCAGCACGGGGCGCGACCCGGTCTGCAAGGGTGGCCAGATTCCTCTGGAGCGTGTGCACCAGGGGAATGACCAGACCGAGGGTCGCCGTGTCTGACGAGACCGCCACAGTGAAGTCCTTGAAGGGCTTCAGGACCTCCACTGTCTGGGTGATGGTGAGCCAATCCTCCCGGTTGAACTCACCCACCTGACTCGCACCGCGGTGCTCGGAGAGCCACGCGTGGAGTGCGGCCTGCTGCTCCACCAAGCGCTCAAGCATGGCGCAGGTGGAGTTCCAGCGAGTGCTGACGTCAGTGATCAGAGCGTGCTCTGGCACACCTGTCCTGACCTGTGTCTGGCGCAGTTCGTGCGTGGCCTTCACGCTGCGCGAGAAGTGACCCGTGAGCCTCCGACATTTCTGGACAAGTAACTGGAGTTCACGGGTCCGGGTATCCACGGGTTCCTTCGAGGAGCCCAACCCCAGCGCATCTCTCACCACTAGGTGAAGCTTGTGAGCGGCACAGTAGACGCTCTCTCGGCTCACTAGATGCGCCGCTGCCCTCATGTTCTTGCCACCGTCCGTCACCATGCATCCCACGGTGGCGGGTCCCTGGCCTATCCACTCGTCCAACTGTCTCCTTAAGGTGGCAGCGATGTTCTCCGCCGTGTGGGACACGTCGAGCACCTCGGCGTGAAGCAAGGCCTTGCAGTAGCCGGCCTGGCGGTCTCGCATCCTTCCCTGTCTAGCTGTGCTAGGCACCTCCCCCCGGCCCCCACCCAGAACCGACTCGGGTTCCCACCAGTGAGCAGTAAGCGAGAGGTACGCTTGCTGCACACTTGGGCAGGTCCAGATGTCCGATGTGAAGTGCACAGTTCTCCCGGCAACCCGGGACAGCTGTGCCTTCACATGATCCCTGGCAGCCCTGTAAAACGAGGGCACCACCGATCTGCTCAACGACGTGCGAGCAGGGACGGCGTACCAGGGAAAGCAATCTTGGAGCAGCCCTGAGAAGCCGAAGTCTTCAACTACGGAATACGGTTGCCCATCCACTGCTATCATGTTGACGATGTGGCGCGTGATGCGCCTGCTCGCCCTCCGGATCCCCTCTCTGGGCACACTAGCGCCCTGCATACCAAGCATCTCCGGGAGAGAGGCTTGGCGTCCCTTTCCTGCAGGTACCCTTGGGGGGAGAGCACCAGAGGAGCCTGCCTCCTTCTGGCTAGCTGGCGGCCGTGCGGCGCCACTCGAACCCTCCTCCCGAAGAAGCACCGCCTGGTGGTGCCTCTTCATATGGTACCTCATCCCAGACGTGGAGAGATGCCACACATCTTTGCCACGGCTGACGCGCTGCCTACAATGCAGGCACAGGGCTGCTCGGGGATCCTCCGTTGTCTGGAAGTGCTTCCAGATTTCGGAGGAAAAGGGCATCCCACGCTTCCCAGGAGAAGCGCGTTCGGGACCACCCTGCGGCACCTCCTGTGAGGTGCTCTGGCCGGACACACCGTGTCCCACTCTCGGCCGGGCAGGTGGGGATGGACGAGGCTGAAGGGGCAGAGATGTGGGCTCTTCCACCACAGTCTCTGCCTCTTCCTCCCGCGTCCTCTCCTCCTGCACAGCCGCGAGAGGCCTGCTGCTGGCCTCAGAGGAAACTGGGGTGGACCGCCCCAGGGGGGGTCTCACGGGCAGTTCCTCCAACATCCTCCGGGTTCCTGGGGTGAGCGGGAGCGCAGGGAAAGTCATGTGCTCCGCGCCCATCCCAGGAGACACCACATGCTGCCCCTCCTCCAGCAGCTGGCTCGCAACCACTGGAGGAGGAGGAGCCTCAGCAGCAGGCCCCTGCCCAGTGCCAGCCCCTGCCTCACGCACCCGGGTTGGGGGTGGCCCTCCAGCAGCTGCCTCAGGAAAGAGAGTCTTGCGAACCCTCTTCCTGTCACCAGAAGCCAGGCTGGTGAACGGCAGCAGCGCAGGGGAGGGCCTCCTCCGCTCAGATGGAGGGGCTGCCGCAGCAGTCCCCCTCCCCCTCCCCTCCTCCCCTCTAGATTTCTCCCTAGCCTTTCCCCCGGGTCCCCTCTCTGCTTTCCTCTCTGACATACTTTCCCCTCCCAAATTCAACCCTAACTAATCAGAAAAGATTTAGAAAACAAAGGTCAACTTTGTTTTCAAGACCTAACTAACCTGCTATAAATCTGTGTTTCTAGTGGCTCTGTGACTTGGAGATGAACAATCAAGTGCCTTTTTAAGCAACCCTATTTATGTCAGGGAACCTGAGCCTGCCAATCAGCTGAATTCCTCTGGAATTGAGCTGGCCCTAAACCCCAATAACAGGTGACAAAGCCTTAAACACTCACACACTAGTATGCCCGGGCCGGCCTGGCACCACCACGGGTGCCAGAGATGGGCAGTGGAACCCTAGTTATGGGGGCACTAATGGGAAGCCTATTGACAGCTATTACAAATTTTTATATATATATATATATATATATATAGAATTCAAACCTAACACTCACTCACTAATGCTTTCCCTGCTGAGTCCCTATTTAGTTTTTTAAAAAAAACTAGGCTCGGTTTCCCTAATAATTATGTTGAGGGCAATTATCCACTGATCACCTACCAACTGGCCTACCTACCTAAGAGACGCTATTTAGCGGGACCGATGTATCTGTGGTATGTCGGTGTGGGGTGTGGATGTGGTGTTTTGAAGATGAGCCTCCCCCCTCCCAAGCTAGCAAGAACCCACCCCCAAGGCCACCCAAATGTGAACCCGGACTCGCTCACAGTAACACCAGTCCTGCAGTCCAGCGATGTTCAGGCGGTCTTGCAGCTGGTCCTCCTCTCCTCCACGATGCTGTCAAGAAAATTGGAAATGTTAGCAGAGTCAACACCACACGCCGCACACGCAACCCCAAAATTCAAGGCCCCGTTGCACAAGCCAAGTCAGCCCCCCCCCTTAAAGGCTAGGGCCAACCAGCAGCAAAACAAAACACATCCACCCAGCAGAGCTTCGGCACACTCATTTTTTAGTCCTGTGAAACAGCAGTTCATGCCCACCCCACACTCAAACTTGAAAAATGAAACATGAAAGAAAGCAGGCACTGCGATCAATGCTGGCCCCCCTAACCCCCAAACAATATCCTCTTGCCCAACCAGAAAATGCCCCCCCCCCCGGCCCAAGCCATAAAGACAGAGCCAAAGCATATGCTCGCAGGTAGGCACAGCAGCAGACATAAGCTCAAAAACCAAATTTAACAACAACCCTACCAGTCCACCAGTGCAGATGTCCAGCAATGTTGATCCTCCACGCAGAGATCTGCAGGCCGATGTCCACCAAGTGCAGTCCAGTCCAGAAGAGGTCCACCAACGATAAACAACCTGAATGTGAAGCAAAACAGTGAGTGCCAGGCCAGCAAACGGGAAGGGTTACCAAAGCCGGAGCAGCAGGCCTGTGTGTGGGCCGAAGGCTGGCACAGTTGATCAGGAAGGAGCCTGTTGGGAATCCTTGCAAGCAGGGGACCAGACACAGAAACGCAAGCCACACCATTCCAGATTGTGGAGCACAACTGTGAGTGCCAGGCCAGCAACCAAAAAGGGTTACCTTGGCCAAAGCAGCATACCTGTGTGTGGCCCACAGGCTGGCACAGTTGATCAGGACGGAGCCTGTTGGGAATCCTTGCTAGCAGGGGACCAGACACAGAACAGCAAGCCACACCATTCCAGATTGTGAAGCACAACTGTGAGAGCCAGCCAGAAGAAAGGCTTCTGGCCTGTGTAGGCCCGAAGCTGGCACACTCTTGTTTTAATCTTCAAACAGTGGATCAAGCTTAAAGAAGGCAAGCACAACAACCAATGCTGAAACCCCCCCCCCCCACCATCAAACATTGTCTGCCCAACCTGTCCCCCAGGCCATACCTGTGTGTGGCCCACAGGCTGGCACAGTTGATCAGGACGGAGCCTGTTGGGAATCCTTGCTAGCAGGGGACCAGACACAGAAAGGCAAGCCACACCATTCCAGATTGTGAAGCACAACTGTGAGAGCCAGCCAGAAGAAAGGCTTCTGGCCTGTGTAGGCCCGAAGCTGGCACACTCTTGTTTTAATCTTCAAACAGTGGATCAAGCTTAAAGAAGGCAAGCACAACAACCAATGCTGAACCCCCCCCCCCCACCATCAAACATTGTCTGCCCAACCTGTCCCCCAGGCCATACCTGTGTGTGGCCCACAGGCTGGCACAGTTGATCAGGACGGAGCCTGTTGGGAATCCTTGCTAGCAGGGGACCAGACACAGAAAGGCAAGCCACACCATTCCAGATTGTGAAGCACAACTGTGAGAGCCAGCCAGAAGAAAGGCTTCTGGCCTGTGTAGGCCCGAAGCTGGCACACTCTGGTTTTAATCTTCAAACAGTGGATCAAGCTTAAAGAAGGCAAGCACAACAACCAATGCTGAAACCCCCCCCCCCCACCATCAAAGATTGTCTGCCCAACCTGTCCCCCAGGCCATACCTGTGTGTGGCCCACAGGCTGGCACAGTTGATCAGGACGGAGCCTGTTGGGAATCCTTGCTAGCAGGGGACCAGACACAGAAAGGCAAGCCACACCATTCCAGATTGTGAAGCACAACTGTGAGAGCCAGCCAGAAGAAAGGCTTCTGGCCTGTGTAGGCCCAAAGCTGGCACACTCTGGTTTTAATCTTAAAACAGTGGATCAAGCTTAAAGAAGGCAAGCACAACAACCAATGCTGAACCCCCCCCCCCCCACCATCAAAGATTGTCTGCCCAACCTGTCCCCCAGGCCATACCTGTGTGTGGCCCACAGGCTGGCACAGTTGATCAGGACGGAGCCTGTTGGGAATCCTTGCAAGCAGGGGACCAGACACAGAAAAGCAAGCCACACCATTCCAGATTGTGAAGCACAACTGTGAGAGCCAGCCAGAAGAAAGGCTTCTGGCCTGTGTAGGCCCAAAGCTGGCACACTCTGGTTTTAATCTTAAAACAGTGGATCAAGCTTAAAGAAGGCAAGCACAACAACCAATGCTGAACCCCCCCCCCCCCACCATCAAAGATTGTCTGCCCAACCTGTCCCCCAGGCCATACCTGTGTGTGGCCCACAGGCTGGCACAGTTGATCAGGACGGAGCCTGTTGGGAATCCTTGCAAGCAGGGGACCAGACACAGAAAAGCAAGCCACACCATTCCAGATTGTGAAGCACAACTGTGAGAGCCAGCCAGAAGAAAGGCTTCTGGCCTGTGTAGGCCCAAAGCTGGCACACTCTGGTTTTAATCTTAAAACAGTGGATCAAGCTTAAAGAAGGCAAGCACAACAACCAATGCTGACCCCCCCCCCCCACCATCAAAGATTGTCTGCCCAACCTGTCCCCCAGGCCATGCCAAGAATAAACTGCAACACCTTTTTGCAGAGGCAGGCCACAGCAGCACATTGCCCGGCATCAAAAAAATTTACAAAAATTTTAAAAAGGCCTACCAGGTGTCCTCTCAGGATGTCCAGCACAGTTGATCCTCCAGGCAGATGTCCTCCAGGCTCCAGGTGCAGTCTCTCTTCTTCTCCTCTCTCGGTCACAGCTCAGCAGCAGCAGCAACAGAAGTGTTCCAGACAGTCTTGCTCCAAATTTAAATCCCCTGCTGCAGCCTCAGCCAAAGATTTAAATCTATTGGCTGGCATGAGAATGCAGCAGTGGGATTGGTGACTCCTAAAGTCCCCAGTCCCCTGCCTTTCCCCACCCACACTCCAAGAGCCACCCTCCTCCTGCTCCCCCTCCCCTACCTGTTAGTTTTGGCGGGAATCTCTGCTGCTTTGCAAATGCAAAGTGCAATGCAATGCTTGCACCTTGCATTTGCAAGGCAAAGCAGGATTCCCTATCCTCCTTTGCAAGAGGGGTGGGGGGTGACAGAAGGAGTGAGTGATTCACTCCTTCTCCCCCCCTCCCCTCTTCTAAGAGCCTGCAGGAAGCCTTTGCTTCCAGCAGGATTTTGCTAGCCGCTTGCTAAGGCAAACGGCTAGCAAAATCAAAATGGCGATTCTCGAATGCCGAAAGAATGCCGAAAGAATCCCGAAACGTTTCGGGTTTTTCTTTCGGCAATCCCGAAACGTTTCGGCATTCCCCGAAACGTTTCGGGATTCTTGAAGAATGCCGAAACACTTTTGTTTCGGCATTCTTTCGGCATTCTGAATGCCGAAACGCACATCCCTATTGGTGAGTACATAGTTATTACATACATTCCCCATCATACCTAATTTATTTCAACCCCCACCCTTTCCCTCCCCCCTCCTTATAGACTTCCAACAGCTTTCCAACCCTTAACCTATCTTATTACTTATTTTCCATTAAATTCTTCTAAATCATATATGTATTATATCTCTTACTCTAAGCATATTCAAATTCTCTTATATATACTCTTATCAAATCCACTAATATATCCATTCTCTACATCACTGTTTAAACTGTATATTTTTGATAAAGTCTCTTAATAGTAATACTAGCTTAGGTTAATTAATAGCTAAATTTTCCCATTAATGGTAAAGTTACTTTTCTCTTCTATTTAAGTTACCCGGCACAATCTCATTCAGCCGGTCCACATCCAGTATTTTGTTTTATCTGTGGGTCGCAAGGACATTACGCTAGGACTTGTAACAACAGAGGTTTTCAGAACAGCCAGGTGCTGCCACCAGCGGCCCCTGCTTATCAGTTCTCTCCTAATAATCTGTTTGCTCAGCCACAAGAGCCTCTTAACCCACAGGCTGTTCCTTATGTGCCAGTGCAACCTCGGGCTAATGCATTTGTGCACCAGCAGCCCAGAATTAATCCGTTTATGCCACCCCAACAAAGATCATTCCCTAATGCACCCAGCGACCCGTGGGGAGGTCCGAGACCCCAAATGCAAATGGGCAACCCTTGGGATGGGTCCTATTGACAATTAGCAGCTCTGGAATGCCCTGTGAGTCAGAATGGGTCAAAGGCTTCTAAAGAACCCATGGTAAAACTGACTGTAGCAGGTTAAACCCATTCCTGCCTCATTGATTCTAGAGTGACATACACCACCATTAGACTAGAGGAAACGGACCTGGTACGGGAAGGTCCAACCATTCCAACTGTGGGGTTCAAAGGAAATATAGTTCCCCACCAATTTTCCAGGGAAGTTGAAATTTGTCTTGATTCTGCCAGTACAAAGCACAAAGTTTTGCTTTCTCCAACCACTCCAGTAAATTTGTTAGGATGCAACTTGCTGACAAAGTTTGGAGCAAGTGTGCAATTCGAGCCCTCCATTTGTATCTTCCCCCAAAGGATTGGAGAACACCCAGTACCAATCTGATTATGTTAATGGCCACTGAGCCAGAAAAAAATGTGTCGAAAGCGGACCTGGAAGGATTAGAAGATATCCCAGCTACTTTGTGGACAAAACACCAGCACGAAGTAGGAGCAGTTAGAGAGGCAGTGCCTATTTCCATTGCCTTAAAGCTCAGAGCTCTCTTGCCGTGAGTCCCACAGTATAGGCTAAGCAAAGAACAGATTGAAGGAATCAGACCTGTAATAGAATCTTTACTAGAACAGGGAGTTTTAACTATTCTCCCTCAAGGCTCAGCATGTAACACACCTATTCTTCCAGTCAGAAAGGAAGGGAGATTTTTAGAATATGGCCGCCCTGTCTATCGATTTGTTCAAGACCTTAGAGCCATTAATAATATTGTAGAACCCCTATTTAATATCGTGCCAAACCCCGCCACAGAGCTATCCAGTCTACCAGAGGCTAGTAAATGGTTTTCTGTTGTTGACATTGCCTAAGCTTTCTTTACAGTGAGAATAGATCTTGAAAGCCAGTTTCTCTTTGCGTTTACTTATGAGGGACAGACTCTCACTTGGACACGGCTTCCTATGGGGTATTGTGAAAGCCCCACTTTGTTTACACAGGCATTAGTCAGGGACTTGAAAGAATTAGAGCTGCCCTTGGGGTCAACTCTAATTACATATGTAGATGACCTTTTGATAGCATCCCCCACTAGGGAAGTGTGCCATGTGGACATATTTGCACTTCTTCACTTCTTAGCAAAAAAGCAGTACAAAATTAACAAGGAAAAACTGCAGCTAGTACAGGACTCTGTGTGTTACCTAGGACACCAGATTTCAACACAAGGACATTTAATTTCTCCTGAAAGAGTGAAGGAAGTTTTAAATTGGCCTCAACCAAAGACTAAAAGAGACATTAGAGCATTTTTAGGAGCAGTCGGTTATTGTGGAGCTTGGATTCCAAAATTTTCCTTCTTTGCAAAGCCCTTTTGGTGCTCCTGACCCGGTACTGGATGGTGCTCCTGACCCGGTACTGTGGACCTCAGACTTAGAAGAAAGTTGGCAGCAACTAAAATTGGCATTAGCAAAGGCTCCAGCCTTAGGCTTTCCAAATTATGCAAAACCATTCTCTCTTTACTGTTCAGAAAGAGAGGGAATGGCAGTAGGAGTTTTAACACAGATGGTGGGGCCTCTTCCTCACCCCCTCACTTACTACCGAGGGAAGTTGGATCCTGTTGCTGTGGGACTGCCACCTTGTTTGCGGGCAGTCGCAGTAGCAGCTTTGCTGGTAGAAAAACCCCAAGATTTGACTCTAGGACATGCGCTGAATGTATTTGTTGATCATGCTATAGCAGCTCTACTTCTCCAAAAATCCACTCAGCATCTCACTAATGAACGCCTAACTAAATACGAGAGAATTCTTTTACTCGACCCGGCTGTTCACTTACAGAGATGTGTGGGCATAACTCCAGCCACCCTGCTCACCCTCCCCAAGGAGGAGGAGGAGGACTCAGATAACAACTGTCATGACTGCTTAATTGGATTAGAGGCGGAAACAAATGTTCGCCCAGTCTTTCGAGATACCCCTTGGCCTAACCCAGATTTATGTTTGTTTAGAGACAGGTCAGCCAAACGGGACAAATTTGGCCAATTGAAAGTGGGATACACTGTTATAAATTGGAGGGAGGAAGTATTGGAATCTGCAGCACTTTCCCCACACCTTAGCATGCAGGCAGCCGATCTATTTGCCTTAACAAGAGCCTGTGAATTGGCAGCAAACCAACAAGTGAATATTTACACAGATTTGAACTATGCTTTCGGTGTGTGTCATGGGGTTGGACAAATTTGGAAGCACCGGGGTTTTCTAACGGCAGCGGGAACACCGGTAGCAAATGGAAAATTCATAGCACACCTGCTATGAATTTCCCGCCACAGTACTGAACATGCATTTGTCAAATGTGTAGGGCTACTATGTATAAGAGAATTAAAGAAAATAAAGTCTCACAGTTCTTACTTTTATGCTCCCAATGTAATGTCCAAAAGGGGAACCTCAGGCAAAGTGACTACTGCCTCTGAAAAACAGAATTGCTACAAATCCTACTTGTCCTGCTATACCAGTTTCACCTCCTTCCTTCAGTTTCACTATCTCAGCATTCTTCTTACCTCATCCACATGGAAGGTTCTTCTAATAGCGATACTGAAGTTAAAATAATCCCCTGCAATCAAAGATGTTGGATAATACACACAACCAGGCAGGCAATTTTTACCTAAACTTTACGGTTTGCAGCGTGCATGTGCACGCATGTTTCCTTCTGCGCAACGTCTCGTAGCTGAGGGCAACAGAGCTGCACTCGGTGGCCATAGCAGCTCACGTGGAGCCACCCCTTTTGGCCCGGCGTCGCTTGGTGGAATTTTCAAGAAAACGTTCCAGAGTGGCTTCCTGTCTATCCTCTACAGCATCGGCAGCAAGCTGCTGCAGATCTGGGACAAGAAGGTACGGAATGACCACATCAAAAAAATCACGGACAATGATATCCAGTCACTGCTGCTGGAGATCGAAGGAACAAATGTCAGTACAACATATATCACATGTCCTGCTGACCCAAAGAAGATGCTGGGAATAAAATTGCCCTTTCTGGTGATGATAATCAAGAACCTGAAAAAATACTTCACCTTTGAAGTACAGGTGTTAGATGATAAAAATATTCGCTGGTGGTTTCATGCCAGCAACTACCAGAGCACAACTCGTGACAAGCCCTTCATCTGCACCATGCCCATGTGCCTGGATGATGGCTGGAACCAGATTCAGTTCAATCTCTCCGATTTTACTCGCCGAGCGTACAGCACCAACTATATTGAGAACCTGAGAGTGCAGATCCATGCAAACTGTCGCATCTGCAGAATTTACTTCTCAGACTGGCTGTACTCAGAGGATGAGCTCCCTGCTGAGTTCAAGTTGTACATCCCAGTCCAAAACAAGGCCAAGCAATTATGATACTTTCTGCGAAGCTATTGGAGAGGTGCAGTCTGAAGAAGGGTGGAACATTTTTTTAAAATTATACAATATTTAGGTGTTGATTTGCATGGAATAACTGTTTATTTAATAAAGCTGGTCTTCCGAACTCCGGGACAGGATACTGCTAACCATGCCATTGTTCGATGTGAGAAACAATCCCAATCAGGCTTGTGATTTAAGGTCAGCCCTTGTGGATCTGTGGGATCTGATCTTTAGTTGGAGCCCTGTCCCCCTTGTTCCCTATCTGAATGCCATTGGCTTCCTCTTTTTTATTTTATTTTATTTTGCTCTTCAGGTGTTGTTTTTATCTGCTATAAAATATGTGTGGCCTGCTCCCCCTCCCAACCTGAAGTGATTATTAAATATTTGATACCTAAACTTTACTCAGTCCTCACACACTGAGTGGATCATGTGCATAATATGCAGGCTGGTGCTGCCTTGCTTCTAACGAGTTTTCCGTTCATTGTGTATCTGGGACAGATAGCAGCATTGTGAATGCATTGTCTCACTTCCAGACAGAGAGGTTCTTCATTCTTGCCCAGGAGGCCAACCAGAACCCAGATCCCTTTTTCCGAAGATCTATGGGCATGTGATATTGCAGGGAGCATTTGCCTTGGTGGCTCCCTTCACCCTTCGGGCCTACTAGCAGGCACTTGTGAGCTTTCTAGGCTTTGCTGTTTCATCAGGGGGCAGGGTGTTCCTGTCCACTTCTGAATCCATGGTCTTGAGGTATCTGGCCTCCCTTAGGCAGTGGGTCTGGCACCCAAGACCATACTTGATCACCTTGCTGCCATTTTTTCTTAAGCATGGCCTCTGGGTTCCCCAACCCCTGCAATTCCATCACCACATACCAGGCTGTTGAGGGCTGGCAGAGGTGCCACCCTCCCCCATGGACAGCCACAGGCCCATCACATGGCCTGTCCTCAAAGGCATCATTGGCCAGCTTCTGGCAGTTTGTCATTCCCCATTCAAGACTGGACTTTTAAAAAATGTGTTCATACTGTCCTTTTCCAGGGCCTTTCAGGTCAAATAGTTGGTAGCAGGTTCCCTGAATGATGCCTCCATGTGCACCTTGTCATGTGGAGACATGGCTGTCCAGAGTCAGTGGGCTTACATTTGCTTGCACCTGTCCAAGACAGACCAGACAGAGTCTGGGACCTTTCACCTTGGGACCTACCAGTGTGGGCGCTATCTGCCTACCTACAGGCCCACCCAGCTGGCCACAGGCCCTGCCAGTCCATGCCAAATGTTCTATCCTCACCTGCTTCCATTGGACTGACCTCCTGGATTCCAACCTCAGCTTTGCATAGGACCCCTCGCCTGCCTACCCCTCATGTGTACTGACTTCTTTGGACTGGACCTGGATCGCTGATTTTTGCTCTAACAGACTGCCTTACTGTTAGCCTGCCTGGCCAACTGGGCTAACCTGCCCAGCTGATGTCTGTAACACTCGCCTCAGGCCTGAGCACAATGCTAGATATGGGACCTCTGAATGCCTTAGTGATCGAGCTGGGGGAGAATGATTTGGGGTCGAGGCCATGCTTGGATTGATCACGTGCCATCATCAAAGAGTTGGGGCTGCTGAGGCATTGTTTTCCAAGGACTCTGTTACTTTGGTTGGATTTGCTCAAGAGATGCTCATGACAGAGTGCTGCTTTGATGAAGAAAATGAATTTGGCCACATGGTGGGTGCCCAACATTGTGGTGCCTTTTGTGGAGGCATTGGGGCATTGTGTTATCTTCCACCCAGACATCTCCTTCTGGCAGGAGGCCTTGTACTGTCCTGAAGGAGTGCACCTGTCCAGTTGGGTACAGGACATCTGGTTACAAGATGTGAGGGATGGCCTGCAGGATTGTTTGAAGCTTTAGGAGCTTTAGTGGGTGCCATTTTGGGACTCTTGCAGCAGTTTGGCATTGGGCACATAACCATTTCAGGGAAACATGGCCTGCATGGCCTTATGGGATCTTGGGGGCAATGCAGGGCAGTGACCAACCCAGCTCAGGGGCTGTCAGGGCATGCTTGCTCCAGTAGCAAAAAAGAGAGGGGTCCCAACCCAAACAGACTACAACAAGGGCACAAGCCCTAGGAACCCAATAAATCTATGATTATTATATCAAAATATTTTGTTATTTGTGTCTTACTCACCAAGTGAATACAAAAAATGTATGCCTTCATCCTGGCCTCCTCTCTAACATAAAGGCATTAATAATTATAAACCATCCTTACTAGATACATTAAACATTCCTTACATACATTGTATATTGTGTAGCATACTTGCACATACATAATAGTCCCAATCACACTCTCCAGATGGCTATTTTCGTTTGGATATTTTCCGTTTCTAATCAATGCTAATTCACAGCAGGTGCTTGTCTGCAGTAACGAGCTCTTTTAAAACACGTCTGCCTACATGCATTCACCTCTCTTAAAGGTATAGTACCACAATCAATCTGTGATTTACAAAAATACTGCAAAATTAATCTCATTATTTAATCCATATGGGGTTATACAGTTCATTCTAAAAATCCATTTGGCTTCACTCTGTATTAACTTCCCGTTGTCATTGTAATCAGATCGCACTACTTCCAAAACAGAGTATCTTAGTTCCCTTTCATTATTATGATTTTTGGCAAAATGATCCACTAAGGGGGCTTCTAAGTTTCCTGTACGGATCTTGGAGAGATGTTCTCTTATTCTCACTTTTACTGGTCTCCTAGTACTTCCCACATATACCAGAGAGCAGGGGCATAGAATTACATAAACTACTAGTGATGTAGAACATGTGGAGAACGATCTAGAATAGAGTGGTCTGCCTGTTGCAGGATGTTTTATAGATGCAAGTGGTACACTCAGAGCACAGACGTTACAATGCCCGCAAGAATAATGTCCCAAAGGCAAATGTGGTTGTATATCTACTTCCCTAAAGTCAGAGTGTACTAGTGAGTCTCGCAGACTTTTGGTATGTCTGAATCCAACCCTTAAAGGTATGTCACATCCAGGTACATCTTTAATGACATGCCAATGCCTTCTAATAACACTGGCTATATCCCCTGCTAGATGTGAAAACTCTAGTCCCCACGTAATGCCCTGATCCTCATGTCTTTGTGTATTCTGAGGGTGTAGAAGATCCTGCCGTGACCTAATTTCGGCTCGTCTCAGGGCACTATCTACAATATCCCTCGGGTAGCCCCTAGATGTGAATGCTCCGTACATGTCCCTTGCTTCCCGCTCAAAATCTATGCTGTTAGTGGAATTGCGCTTCAATGTTAGAGAGGAGGCCAGGATGAAGGGAAACCGAAACAAGCAACTCTAAGCTGGCGGGCTCATTGCCACCTACCTGGAGATCCAGAGGGATCCTATTAGGCTCTTCTGATATTGCTGTTTTGGACACTTACCTTTACATTGACCATCCTGATGTGAACACAAGAGGAAGAATCATTCCAAGGTCTACTCCAGCATATTTAGATTATAGAATTGTCATTTACTCTTTGCAGCAACTATGGGACAGATGTGTGTACTTGTTGTATTTATAGATGTATGCATTGTATATATTTGACTGATTGTACATTTTTTGTATTCACTTGGTGAGTAAGACACAAATAACAAAATATTTTGATATAATAATCATAGATTTATTGGGTTCCTAGGGCTTGTGCCCTTGTTGTAGTCTGTTAGGGCATGCTTGCTGCCAGGTGACAGAACCACACAGAAGCGTATGCTCAGGTGGGTCCCACTTACTGTCATCCCACAGTACCCCCCTCAGCCAGTGGTCTGAGGGGACAAGAGGGTCATCGGCTGGCAAGTGGGTCAGCTGATCTAGGATCCATGTTCCATACAGCACCAATGCTCTGATAAGCTACAAGCAATAAAAATTGTGGCCTTTTATCTCCAAACTTGGTCTCCTTACTATCCATTCTCTCCCTCGCTCCTCAAGTTGGCACTGCAAGTTATAGCTCCCCCAACTCACTGGGAGGCCAGTTTGCAGGGGTGCAGGGCACAGATGAGTGACAGAGGTTCTTGCCATGGAGGCTCAGCCTGGGCGGCTACCTAGGCCCTATATGACCAGGAGGGAGCCCATAGCTGAGAAAGACCCAGCCAATCAGAACTGGCTGGATGAGGAGGCATGCCTGGGTGGGTGGGCCTACGCAGCCTAATTACCCCTCAGGTCCACCCAGCGCATTCATAAGACAGAGCCGCTGGTGCCCCCATGTGATTCACCGCTGTCATCATTCTCATCTAGCATGCCCTTTTCTCTCTTTGGTTGGGGAGCTTCTGTTCATTTCATTGTGCATGGTTTTCTTTGGGATATTTCGTAGGCTGTCAGCTGCTTATCACAACTTTGGGGGTTGTTTGCCATTGGGAACAGATTCACTTGGGGAAAACATGGCTTTCATGCTCTGTTTCCTCATAGCAGAGGATCCCCTTATGGGATCTTGTGGTCAATGCAGGGCAGTGACAAGCCCAGCTTTGGGGCTGTTGGGGCATGCTCCCTCCCAGGTAATGGGAATAATGTAGAGGTGTACACCTAGGTGTGTCCAGCTTACTGTCATCCTATGGTGGCCCCTTCAGCTGGTGGTCTAAGGGGGTGAGGAGGTCATTGGTTGGCAGCTGTGTCAGCTGGTCTGGGATTCATGCCCCATGTAGTGCCAAGTCTCTGATAAGCTGTAAGCAATAAAAGTTGTGGGCTTTTATTTTCAGACTTGGTCTCCCAGTTGGCTGTTCTCTGCCCTTTCCCCTCAAGCTGGAACTGCAAAATAATGTTTAGGGTATAATGTATACCACGTCGCCTTTTCACTAAAAGATTAAGCATAGTGTCTAATTGTTGGCATTGTAATTTACAACATGAGTCTCTTAAGCTCATGCTTTGGACATGTCCAGTCTTCCAGCACTTTTGGGAGGGCATCATTACTCATAAATTTTGTATTAGAATACTCATTTGTTTTTAACAATGTTAATGTACTAATGTAAATTGTTTGCCTATCTCTTGGAATCAATTGAAGGTCAATAGAAATGGACCCTCTGTGCCTTTACAGTTGCTAAAAGTCTTATACTACAACACTGGAAAGGCCAAAACCCACTTCCTATCATTTGTTGGATTGAGGACCTTATAAATTTATCAGCATTTGAACATATTGCAAATAGATGGCAATTATGTATAGACTTAGGGCCAAGCTACACATGATGAATGACACTTGAACGGCAAGTGGATTGAGTGGAGGGCAAGTGAACAGGGAGAAATACACTTGCTGTTCAAGTGTCATTCATCATGTGTAGCTTGGCCCCAATATTTATTTAGATATCTGGAAACCTCTTTATATAAGCATTTGGAAACAATGTTTTTGTTGCCATGATTAGGGTTTTTTGTTTCTTTTGTTTGTTTGTTTTACACACACTCACACACACAAGTGGCAGCCAGCCAGCAGCTCCAGTGAGCCACCAGCATTAAAAAAACAAAGCTCTGTTTGATGGTTGTTGTGGATTTTCCGGGCTGTATAGCCATGGTCTTGGCATTGTAGTTCCTGACGTTTCACCAGCAGCTGTGACTGGCATCTTCAGAGGTGTAGCACCAAAAGACAGAGATCTCTCAGTGTCTGCAGTGTCTCTCTGGGCCAAGCTACACATGACGAATGACACTTGAATGGCAAGTGTATTTCTCCCTGTTCACTTGCCCTCCACTCAATCCACTTGCCGTTCAAGTGTCATTAGTCATGTGTAGCTTGGCCTTCTGTCTGCATTCATTTCATTTCCATACTCTTACAATGATGGACAATCATTTTTTAAACTTTTCCACTGAAAATTCCATTTGCCTTCCTTCCTTGTTGTAGTTTGTATTTTGGTTCCTTTCAGAAGGCGAGGATGGCTTCCCTTGCACCCTCACCCCCAGCAATCCTTGTACTTCCAATATTCCTTATTGAGGACTTATTCTGAGGGGGCTGGAGTCGCTGTTTTTCAACCAAATGTCACCAAAACTGCAGGGGAGCATCTTCTGCATGTTCATCAGAGAACCTCAAATTTAAAGCAAAGTGGGCAACATATTTGAATTCTATGGGCTCCTGAGGAAGCCCCCTGTAGCTGTTACTGTACTTCCATTATGCTCTATGGGGGACTTTCAGGGGTAGGGAGAGGAGGAGCTGGAGTTGTCGTTTTTCAACCAAATATCACCAAAATTTCAAGGGAGTTTCCTCTGCCTGTCCATCAAAGGATCCTCAAGTTTCTAGCAAATTGTGCAAATCATAAGAATTTTACAGTCCCCTGAACAAGCCAAGGTTTTCTACATTCACAAGAAAAAAAGTCTTTCTCATCTCACAAGGAGGGAGGAAGGGGGAAGGAGGGGGAAGGGGGGGAAGGAATGGCAGCTCTCTGCAACTTGGAATTTGCTGGGAGTGCTCTGTGCTCCCTTGAAAAAATCTGATTGGAAGGAGAAGTTCTCCAGGAAATCAGTACAGACTCAAAATGAAACATGAGCCCATGCTGCATTGCTCTTCATTACTGGAACCAAACAGAAAACAGGAGATTTTTTTCTAGGGAGGGGGTTTTCAGGATTCTCAATCAGCTTAGATTAGTATTACAGTTCTGGTGTACCCGGAAACAGTTATTTTTGTAATTTTTCAGCTCATAATTTTCATTATACACACCCCTGCTTTTGATTTTTTCAGTAAGATTCATTTTTGGATCAGAGAAAATGGCTAGACACCTTGTATCAAAATATTTGACACATCCCTTTAAAAAATGATGCCACATGACATTTTATTAGCTAGTCATTGTTGTCCTCAGCATCTAAAATTCTGCCCTTACGTTTTATAGCTCTAGCTTTTATTTTATAACCAGCAAATGACACTAAAGAAGATAAATTAAGCACACTTAACAGTATTTCTCCTTTATGTATCAGATGCAGGAGTCATAAAGATGTATTTATTCATGTGGAGAGAAAGTGTGAAAAGACCTGGCCTATTTTTAAAGTGATCTACACACATTTAAATATTCACACCTAAATCAGTTCTTGAGATATTTTAGCAGATGATTCTATAATAGTAAAAGTAGAATCCTTGTAAAATTTGCAATAATGTTACATATTTATGGTTGAGGAAGTGTGAGGAATAATTAGTACTGGTGTTTCTTGGTGCAATGGGAGGATATTGGCTATAGACTAGACTAAGAAACAAAACCAGGGCACATCTTGTGGGCTTTCAGTAAATTTTCTAAACATTATTAGCTTTGAAGACAAGCTTTCTCTGAAGTGAGCCAAAATGAGGCAAAACATTGCTTTATTGCAGGGTTTACATCTGAGTTATTCCAAATATACTTCCATGACTACAGATGTGTTACAACTGATATCAACCAAGCTAAAAGTTCCTAAGTTGCACTGTGAATGTAATGAAAAGACCACAGTAAGTTAACAAAGTAGTGGAAAGTAATGTCTGAACTGGTGGTGGAAAGTGCCACCAAGTCATGGCCAATTTATGGCAACCTCCATAGGGTTTTCAAGGCAAGATACAGTTTTCTATAACTAAAAATATTTTTTTGTGTGTAAGTATTTAATGGTTGTGTTTTTAGCAGGGTTCATATTTGTTGGAAGAGGAGGATTCAGCACTGTCCCTTTCCTCAGGTTTCAGAGGAGGACAAACCAGAGAGTTAGAGAGGTCAGGCACTCTGTTTACTGTTTGCTGTTTACTGCTTTGACTATCCTTTGATATGTAGATTGCTATTCTCAGGATTTTCTCTCCTGACTTCCTCCCTCTCACTTCTTCTCTTCCTGGCATTGTTCCAGGCAACACCTCTCTTTCTCCTCCGTCCATCTTGGAAGCCTGGATGCAGGACATGTCCTAGCATCCATGTCCATCCTTAGAAAAGATAGGTAGTTAGGATCTGTCTCTCTTTCCTACCAGAGTATATAGTTCCTACAATAAAGAACACTTGCTAAATATAAAGCAAGTGTATGTTTTGTTATTTCTCTCCTGCACACAGACCAGCCAGCAGAACCAGCTCACAACCACCTATAATCATGTTTCCTCTGCTGAATGATAGACTCTGCTAACGACCCAAACATGGAATCCTTTAATTAGGTTTCTGGGGCCTACATACGATTTATTTATCAATATTAAAATTTGTGGTTCTAATAATGAATCTTTATATTCCTCCCTCCCAATGCCACCCACCCACACCACATATTATATCACCTTTTAATCATATGCAGCAATTAACAAATACCATTAAAATGTTCCTAGGCTACAGCCTTATGGCAACTCTACTTCTTGCAGGAAATCTCAGTATATGATTAGGGGAGCTAATGAACCCACCTTTTGAAAATCAATTCAGATTATTTTTTTTCTGACTAGGGCTGCAATCCTATGTACATTTACTTGGAAGTGAGAGTCACTGAAATTAATTGGACTTAATGGATAATACCAGCATTGGTATTGTGCTACCCATCATCTACCTATTATGTTTTTTATCCTACTCACCTTCCAAGGAGCTTAGGGTAGCCTACATGTGCTATCTGTGAGGCAGGTTAGGCTGAGAAATAGAGAATAACTGAAAGCTCAGTCCTAAACTGAGTTACATCCTTCCAAGCCCATTGATGACCCTTAGAAGGTCAGAGAACCAGAGGACTTAGCCATGTTAGTCTGTAGTTGCAAAATAGTAGAGTACAGTAGCACCTTTAAGACTAACTAACTTTATTGTAGCATAAGCTTTCGAGAACTACAGCTCTCTTTGTCAGATGCAAGGTCAGATATACTTCTAACCTTTACACCAACCTGGTTGTCTTTTAAATGCTCAAATCACTTTGTTTATGTAATGTGGTTGTAATCCTTACAACAAACCTGTAAGATAAGCTAGTATTATTATTCCCCATATTGCAGTGGGGGATTGAGGATGAGAGAGGCTTGTTTATGTCCAACTTCTGAATCCATGATACAGGCAAGATTTGAAGTAGGGAATTCCTAGTTTGTGCTTCAATCTCCTAATATAACTGCACTGCTTCTGAGACAATATGTAAAAGGCTAAATTGTCAGTTCCTACAGATCTGTATAACACAGAGATGTTATTGATAGTTCATCTTTTTCTTTACTTTATACTCTGCTTTTCTACCCAATGGGGGCCCAACATAGCTGAAATCATTCTCCTCTCTTCAATTTTATCCTCATAACAAACCTGGGATGTTTGTTAGGTTGAGAATGTGTGATTGTCCCAAGGTCACTCAGCAAGCTTCTCTGCCAGAGTGGGGATTCAAACCTGAATTTCCCAGATCCTAGTATGACACTCTAACCACTACACCATGCTGGCTCAGTTTGAAATGCAGCTGGGGAGAACTGGTACTTGGTAATTTGACTTTAGTGAATGGGCAACATAAAGAACACCTTGATAGGTTTTATAAGAGAAAAAAATGGATTCTTTCTACAGTTGAAATATTTTCCCTAGTCCTTCATATGTAGCGAATCACATAGAAAGCAAAGAAAAGGCTACTGAAATGACTATTACTTTTGATCATTTTAAAAAAATATTCATAGCAGCAAAGAGAATTAAGATTAATTTATATTAATATTTTGGGTCTTTATATATATACACACATATATAAACAAAAGCAGGGGACCTGCAAGAACTAGCAGAAAGCATCTCACCCCCATGTCCTCTTTCCCTTCTCTGCTCCCCATAGATGAACGTCCCTTTTCCTGCTTCCTTCTTTCTTTCCCACCCACTTTTGTTTGCCCTCATCTTTACTACCCCCCCCCCAAGCAACCACTCCCCTATAGCCCAGTTGTGTGGTACAGCTGAGCAAGGCCAAGTTGCATGGTGAGGAATCTGCCAGGACTCATTGGGGGTACTTCACTTTCTCCTTTAGCCCCTTCCCCACACTGTTTCCTCTTTTCCTCCTCCTGGAAGTGTCTATATGCTCCCCTTTTCCTACATCCTTCTCTCTTTCAAACCCACTAAATAACTTAGTTTTTATTTGCCCATCCCCCCATCTTCATCTATATTTCTTAATTTACTTCATTTATGTACTGCCTTTGTCCACAATAGGGACACAAAGCAGCTTATGTCATTCTTCTTGTCTCCATATTATCCTCACAACAACCCTGAAAGGTAAGTTAGGCTGGAAATGTGTGACTGAATCCACCCAGTGAGCTTCCACAGCAGAGTGGTGATTCCAACCTGGGTCTCCTACACCCTACTCTGAAACTTTAACCACAATGCTACACTAGCTTTTGGGGGGAGATGGGGTGCTGTTGAAGAGTACCAAGCAGCTGGACCTGGTTAAGTTATGCAAGTTATGTGGTATCAAGTCATCTGGTGGTTGCTTCTGGGCCAAGACCCAATAAATCCTTTCTCAAAGGCCCAAAGAGCACTGGAAGTGCCCCTGCCCTTCTCCCTGCTTTTTACTGATAGAAACCAATCCTGGAATACTATTATGGTTGCCTAGCAACAGCCACTGAAAGCATCAGGTTCTTCAAGCTACAAGGGCTCCTTTTATCATTTTGGATTTTTTTAACCCCCCCCCCCCCAATATAAATATATTTTTAGATTTCAGATTTTTCTGCAAACCTGGGGCATTTTTCAAGTGTGTAGGAAGATCTGTCTTGTCCATTCATGGCTCCAATCTTTGTATTTATACACAGACACACACACACACACCTACACCAGAAAGCATACCTGGAGACCAGGAGCAATATGCACAGAGTAACACCTATTGGAAAATGTTAATTTCATACATCTTGACTAGACATGGGCATGATCGGAATTACGGACTGAAAATTGCCCCGATTTTGGCATTTGCGCCATCGGGACCAGGCTGATTGGTTCCGTCCACAGCTCCCAGTTCAGCGCTCGGGTGGGGCTCTCTATCGGGTCTCGATCGGATCGATCGGTTTACGTTCGGGATTGCAGTCTGCAGACAGTCTGGCACCAGCCATCTGTTCCCGAGGGAACGGAGCCCCGTGGAAATGGAGCCTGGGGAATGCCGGAGCTGTTTGCCCTCCTTCTGTCGCCCTGGAAATGCTAATGGAAGCCCAGCTTTCCTTGATCAGCAGGGCTTCCTTCCAACCATGGAGCAGCCAGAAAAGTACGCGCCCGTCTTGTCCATTTGGGAGAAGAGAGGGGAGGGTGGGGGAAGGGGGTGTTCTTCTGTAGCCATGGGCACTCGAATCTCATCCCTGCAAAGCCTGAGAGGCAGCTCTTACGGCCAAACACAGCCCTCCTGCATAGCAGACCCAGGCTTTATAAATAGCCATGTGCTGCACAACAAAGTTTCACTTTCCGCTCACGGGTGGAGTGGGACAGAGGCGAGCTCTCGCTTGCCGCTTTTGGAGAGAGAAAGCACAAGAGAGAGAGAGGGAGCTTTAGCTTTGGGCTTCAGCGGATAGGGAATTAGGGAATAGGGAACTATCTCCTCTGGTTCCCCCCCCCATGACAGTACTGGCACACTCCCGTGGGGACAGACCCCCCTGCCCCCTGAGGGGAGGTGGCTCGCTGCTGCCTCAACGGGCCTGCCGGGCCCGGCGGCCACCATCCTCCTCACCCACCATTCCTTTAGCACTGAAAACCGCAGGGCGCCCTCCCGCGTCGGCCTTCCCGATTCCCGATTCTGTATCGGAAACGGGACTTGATTGGTGAGGTTCAGGTACCTGGGTTCAGCGCCGCTGCGGAATCACAATCAGCTAAATCGGGATTATTTTTTGGATCATGCCCATGTCTAATCCTGACTATAGCCCTGGACTGTTGCATGGTTATCTATGGACACAAGCATATTGATTGTGATGTACCTGAGGTTTATTTTTCTATGTGGGCTATCTCTATCTGGAACAGGCAGTATGATATCTCAGTACAGCTGGTAAAAGTTGGAGTGGGGCTTATCAAAGATGGCCAATGGGTTTTCTGGGCTGTATTGCCGTGGTCTTGGCATTGTAGTTCCTGACATTTCGCCAGCAGCTGTGGCTGGCATCTTCAGAGGTGTAGCACCATAAGACGTCAGGAACTACAATGCCAAGACCACGGCAACACAGCCCAGAAAACCCACAACAACCATCGTTCTCTGGCCATAAAAACCTTCGACAATACATCAGGCAAGGTTGCTTGCTGCCTGCCTAATATCAGTAGCATCTCTAGAGTTGATGATGCAAGGCCCTCTTCTTCCCCCACTTTCTCTCTAATGCTATGCAATGCCAGATCAGTGAGACACAAATTATCATCCTTACAATATATAACTGGGGAGCTGGGGCTGAGAAGAATGGCATACCCAAGGTCACCTGCTGAGATCATGGCAGTAGAGGGATTCAAATTAGCAGAGTGCTGATTCACAGCCCGGTCATTTAACCACTGTACTACAGCAGCTCTCATTGACCTGGATTACATAACTGAGATATGGTTGGAAGAAAAGGAAATGGTGTCCCTGTCCCAGCTAACTCTACCTAATTATGTGGTCCTCCACCAACCCCTCACAGCTGGCAGGGGAGTTGGTGTTACTATGGGACTCCATAGTGCCATAGTACTATGGTACTATGAGTACTACTTTTTGAGTACTACTCAAAAAGCAGCCATTCCGAGCTGGCAGAGGTGCTCAGACATGGTGCTAGAGCCACCTACACTGATAGTTCTGGGTGACTTCAATATCTATGCTTATTGTACCACATGAGGGCCAGCCCAGGACTTCATCATTTCCTTGGCATCCCAGGCCTCTCTCAAATATTGACAGGTCTTCTGATTATCTACTACCTGTAGTACCTGATCCTTCTAAAATTGGTGATGCTGGGGACTGAAACTGGGATCTTCTGCATGCAAAGTAGATGCTCCACCATGGAGCCACAGCTCCACCCAGAGCCTAATGGAAAAGAGCAGATTCCTATATGAAGGAATCCCTTAGCCATACATTCCAACATGTTTCACATTCAGCAATCTCAGTGCTTTCTCTGTCTCTCTTCTTGTCCCTTAATTCAAAGAGTGAGATTAATTTGAGCTATCTTGCTGCCCATCCCCCCCCCAACTGTGACAAACATCACATTATGAATTCTAGGGATGTCTGGGAACATACACTTTTTTAAGGGAGTGGGTCCCATTGCCAACCCAAGTCAGGCAAAATTAAAATCATAGACTCATTCATAGTAATCAAAATGGCCAAGCTCAGTGTTTTGAAGACATATGTATGTTCATGCATATCTTTATTTATTTATTTATTTATTTATTTATTTATTTGTTTCAAATTTGTATTCCACCCTCCCCATGAGGGGGCTCAGGGAGGATAACAACATATTAAAAATACAATTAAAAATGCATGTTCATTAAAAACAACACATTTAAAACAGATTGGTGGACAGCCTTCTCAGGGAGGGTTTTACACATCCCTTTTTTTCCAGACCGGCAGAGGCCCAGCCTCAGCCATATGCTTGGCGGAACAACTCTGTCTTGCAGGCCTGGTGAACAGATAATTGGTCCTGCAGGGCCCTGATTTCAAAAGCCTCACAGCTAATATCCGAATTCAAAATTTGACAGCCTCCCTCTGGCAAGGAGACCAATGACTGATCCACATTAAACAATTTTGCTGAGCATGAGCTAGCTGACGTGATGGAGGCTGCATAAAACTCTTCACAGCCTTTGCTGCCACCTCATAGGCTTTCATAAACGTCCTATAAGATGATCTTGCCTCTTCGTCTCGAGATTGTCACCACACTCGTTCAAGCCATCTTAGTTCCCACTTCTTCTGTCAGAGTTCCTCTGTATACCAGGGAGCCCATCTTGCATGGGGCAAAGAGGGTGACGGGGGGCAATTTCGTCGATGGCTTCAGAAAGCCGGCATTGTCAGTCCTCCAACAGCTCATCTAATGAACCGCCGTGGAGCATTGGATCCCTCAAAGCATTCTGGAACCCAATCAGGTCCATAAGTCTCCGCAGGCAAGCATAAATCAGCTCACAGCCCTTGCGACGGGGGTGGTGGTATCCCCAACCGAGCCTTCAGGACCAAGTGGTCTGACCATGGCACCGGTTCTACCACTTCCAGATCTACATTTAACAACATCCCAAAGATCAAATCTAGCATGTGGCCTGCTTGATGTGTAGGGGTCAACACAAATTGGGAGAGTCCCTGTGCTGCCATGGAAGACACCAGGTAGGCAGCCTGCACAGAGGAGGCATCATCAACATGGATGTTGAAGTTCCCCAGCACCATCAGTCTGGAGTACTTCAAGGCCCACCCCACTTCCACCTCTAGCAGGCATGACAGGGTATCTGCTGGTGCACTAGGCGGTCAGTACACCAGACAGATAGCCAAACTCTCCTCGGCACCCCACACCAGGCCTACACATTCAACACCAGAGATCTCAGGGGTGGGGAGCGGCCTGAAAGAGAAAGACTCTCGGGCAAGAATTGCCACCCCTCTTCCACGACCTCCTATTCGGGACTGCACCATCTGCACCATGCTATTAGGGACTGCACCATCTGTACCATGATCCCGCCATGGTGCTAGTTTATAGAAGGGAACTTCTATCTCAAAAAATCCCTGTTGCTGGACCAAGTACCAGAAGAAACAAAGGTATGATTGGAAGGCAAAAGTTAAAGCAACTATTCAGAAGCTAAGATAGTCTAAATCTGTTTAGTACCTGGATGAGAGACCTCCTGGGTACCTTTGTATGCTGCTTTGAGCTCCATGAGGGAAGCAAAGTGGGATATAAAGGTAAACCACAATGAATAAAATAAAACAAATCAAGTTGTGTTCCTGATTCATCTTAAAGGACTGTGGCATCTATTACCCAGCAGTGTGAATGAGAACCTTTTGCGGAATGCAATCCATATCTGCAGCTCAACTGATGAAATATGGTTAGCATGACAGTATTCATTAGCTGCTTGTGCAAAGGGAGCTTGATTCAGACCCTGAGCAGGTGACTGAAGCTTTTAAAATAGTCTGTAGCACGCACCCACCTGTTTCATTGGAAGGAACCCACATACTTGTGAACTGGAAACATTTTCTTTTAAATGTATTGTTTTATATTCATATGAAGATTTAGTATTCTTAGTTTTACAAAGCTATTACCTGCCCTGGGCCCATAGAGATATAGCAGTTTGTAATTAAAAAAAAAAGATGTTGAGTGTTAATATAGTTGTTTCCTGCTTTTGAGAGATTTTGTATTTAACTGTTCAGGAGACAAGAGATTTTGTGCTCCAGACTAATATAACTAGCAGTTGGAGATGTGGAATATTAAATTTCATTTCCTGGAGCTGACAGATGCCTATAATTGTGTGATACTAATAACATTAAAACTATATAAACCAAGATGTGGGCAATTAAAATTCATGCTTCAAGGCACCTTTAGGGGCCTATATTGGAAGGCCTTTAATCCTCCAAATCCTAAATAAGTAGCTGTACGAACTGGAATGGATATTGGAAGCCTAGCCACACGTGCACTAAAACCCATCACAAAAACACAACCAACCAACCATCCCAACCCAACCCAAACAAAACAAAAAACAAGCACGGATAGAAATAAGAAAAAAATTAAGGTGCACACCATGGATTTTCACAGCACATTACTGAAGAAACATATTCAGAGCAAATACTAATTTAAAACCCTTGCTCAAAATGGTGAGAATTAGGGGACCACAGATCCCTTTTTATACATTAGAGGTTGAATTCCACAGATCCATTCCTGCAACAAGACTGAAGCATATCAATGCACCCATTTGATTTGGTATCAGGCAACACAACAAAGCAGAATCTTTCAAAGAAACCCAGTGAAGGATAAATGAAATATTGTGTGCATTATGTTATGTGCCATCAAGTTGCCTCCGTTCTATGATGACCCTATGAACAAAAGACCTCCAAAACATTCTATCATTAACAGATTTGCTAAGATCTTGCAAACTGCAGGACGTTGCTTCCTTTATTGACTTGAGCCATCTTGTTTTAGGTCTTTCTCTTTTCCCACTTTTTCTAGCATTATTGACTTTTCCAGAGAATATTGTCTTCTCATGATGTGACCAAAGTACGAATGAAACATTATGCAGAGGAAAATGGAAGTGTGCCCTTATCTAGGACTGTTATAGCTGGAGTTTACCTGTATGACTCACCTGTTTTCCATCACATTTGGCCACATATGTTTTACATCTCAAAATAACCCATGCAGAAATATAAATATGGGATTGGATCCCACAAATCAGTTTGCTAATGACAGTGATTTCTCTGGAACAAAGAGCCTTCCATCAATACAAATGAATGAATAGTCACGAATGAATGTCACTATCCAGTCTTAGAAAACAATCAACAGTTTTAGAAACATGCATCACTGGTGTTCCTAAGGTAACTATTTTATATTTCCATTTTATATTTAAACACATGCAGGAATGCATGTACATATATACTAAACTATGTCATTGATTGATCTAGCTCAATCTCTGACTGGTAGCAGCTCTCCAGAGTCATAGACGTAGAAGCAGCTTTCCTCATCTGTCACCCAAGATTAGAGATGGGCACGAACAGAAAAAAACCCAAACATGATGTTGTTCATTGTTCATTGCCATCCATGAACAGGGACTCAGGAACAACCACGAACATGGTCCTGTTCACGAACATGTTTGTGGTTAGCTGTTCATGGGGACCAGCAGACTCTCCTCCAGCCATCATCCAAGTCAAGATCCTTACTGCACCACTCCCAGAAACTTGACCTGAGCAGGCACCAGGAAAGGTACCAATTCAAGTTCCAGGGCTGCTGCCAGGTTCTATTATTGGTACACACAAAGAAAATTCAAGCTCCAATGCACTCTCTCTATCAAAATGTCAACATCAACTGTCCCTCTCCACTGTCTGCAAAGTCAGAGCTGGGAGCCTCCCTCCCCCCTGCTCTTTGCTCCCTTGTTGTAACAAATTTGGAGCTCCACACTTGAAAGGAAGACCTGCCTATCAAGCTAAATTGGGCTTAGATTGGGGTTTCAATTAGGCAACAGCAGGAGTTCAGAAAGAGTTCAGACAATCCCTGCCTACGTTGCCAAGGGAATTGATTGCAGGTGCCAGACTGTCTGGTTTGACAAACAGTAATGAACAGCAATGAACGAGGCTTGCAACGACCACCTGTTTGTTTAGAATGGGGCCTCACAAACAGCTTGTTTGCGAACAGCAGATTGGGCTGTTTGTGGCTTTTTTTGTGTTCGTGTTGCTGTTCGTGCCTATCTCTACCCAAGATCCCTTAACTGGAGTACCAGGGATTAAATCTGGGCCTTTCTACAGGCAAATGTATAAGGAAACCATAGCCCTGCCCAATTTTATAGATGTATATAGGCTTAATTGTAGGTATTCATGTTGACTTAGAATTAAGTTGTGAAAAATGAATTTTTTTTTTGTAGCTAACTCTGTTGTGTCAGTTCCTGTTTTGTCATGGCTTCTATTATACCTCTTGCTAATATGCTGCTGTAAATGTTCCAAATATATTTCAGCTTGTGCAGATAACAGTTTATTTCTGGCCAACCATTATTTTATTAAAGGATACAAGGCAGAATACAAGGGGGTTTCAGGAGGTCACTCATCCAGGCCATTAACTTTCAGCTAGGCTACTGCACCATATGTCCTCTAGGCATGTGCCTTACCCTCTTGAGTCTACTATATTCAGTATAGTAACTATATGTGATCTTTCTAGCAAGAACAGAGCAGATACTCCTTAAAAGTGGTGGTTTTCATGGTCTCCTTGAGATGCTCCTTTTATTTAAGCACATACTCCTAGATGCTTAGATACCCAACCTAAATAAACTTCCATGATTCAGAGGTGGACTAAGATTATTGGTTTTGAATAAATCATTATGTACTTGGAAGATGGTAATAGCTACATCACTTACATAACATCAGGAGTGTGGAGATGTTGTTGTTTGCAACTTAGTCCCTTTGCCAATATTTATGGCACTAATAGCTAAAAACAACAACCACAGAGCACAACCGCCTTTGATTATGATGATTACTCATCCAAGGCTGATTCCGCACACATTGGATAATGCACTTCCAATCCTCTTTATAGATCATTTGAAACAGATTTTTTCATGTGCGGAACAAAAAATCCACTTCAAATGATTGATAAAGTGCATTAAAAGTGCATTATCCAACGTGTGCGGAATCAGCCCAAGATAAGAAAAATCTGCTTTCATTGCATTTCAACAGACCCCAACCCTTCTTTGAGAAAAATGGCTTGGCAATGCCATTTATTGCACAAGAACCATCTCAGTCAGCTATGTTATCACAAGGGTTGCCAGGTCCTTCAGGTGCCAAACTGGGGGATGAGGGATGTCTTAGGGGGTACTCACTGTGCACACATTCCAGACCCTATGTTGTTACACTGGGAATGACCTCATTCCCATTGTGACAAGGAGGGTCTTTAGTGCACAGAAGCGCACTCCAGAGCTCCTGGGCCCATTCCTCGCACCTCCCCCCCTTTCAGCCAGGTAAGAGGTAGAGAAAGAGGGTAGAAGTGCGGGATGCCCTGCTCCCACTGGAGACTGGGAACCCTAGTTATCACCATCTGCCCTTCTTTTTAATTACAAATGAGATCAAAATGCATTCACAGTTGCCCCCCAAAAATCTTGGTCCTTTTCTTATTTCATATAATATATTATTGTTTCTCATAGGATTCATGCCTAAATTGAGGCACAAAATGACACCTGGAAGTGACCCCCTCCCCAAATAATTTCCAGTATTTTGTAGACTATGATTGCTTGCATCTCTAATGATTCATAGTCAGATTTGGCTATGGGAAGAGAAGCGGGAGTTAAACACCCATCCTGAAAATTACTTGAGATGGCAATTGTATTTTGTTGGAAGGAAGAAGTTTGCTGTGCATATGAAATGTATTCTTTATGATCACTTTCTATGACAGCACCAGGCCTGCTTCCATCTGTGCTGTAGTCTCCTTCTTGTGCTAGCAGTTCTAGTAAATCACAGAACCCGCTTCTGAGAAATATGTTCCTAATATAAAAATACCCCATAGGTGTATTGTGATATATTTGCCCGACCAGCTCTAATGGTATGAAATTGCCCTAAAGAATGTAAAATGAATAATGCCCGGTGCACCTGGCTGAGAGGTAAAGATAAATCTCATATGTTTTTAGGGCCCAGTTTCCCTCAGAGACTTCATTTGAACATGCAGGTGCAATAAGAACTCAGCCAATATGCCAAGCAGCTGCTGCATCTGAGCCAGAGTCCCCATGAATCATTTGGCTGGCTATTTCAGCCCCTCTTGAAATCTCTGGAGTAGCTTTCCTAATGAAGCCATTGGTTTCCCTTTTCTTTCAGTGCAAAACAGTACAGCATCCATTTCTAGCCTATTGTGGTTACTAAATAGAAGCACTGGAGAATCTAAGGTTAAAGTGCACAGCCATTCCATTTACTTGCTTGTCAATATTCCATTCCTAATTTGTCAGCTAAATGCTGCTCTTTGGCAGCCTGACAGCATTTCAACAAAAGAAATCTGTCCATTTCAATATTCTTACCACCTTTGATTTCCTCAGAATAGTCAGTCTGGCCCATCGAAATACTGCATTATTTTGCCCAGTCCTCTCCCCTTTCTTCCTTCTCCCCCTAAAGCCATTTTCTGTTCCTTTAGGATAATACTGTAGGTAGAACTGAGACAACACGAATCCTCTTCAGGTCAATATGGCTGTGACCAGAACACACATGTCAGTAATGACTAGAAAGTGGTTTGTGGCTTCATTATATTGTCATTTGTAGTGGTTAGTATAAACATTCTGCTAAAAAAGGGGGAGTCTTTACATTGCTGCTAGTATTAGAAAGGATGCCAGGGAAAGGATTAAGTTAAGACAGTAAATCTAAATTGCCTTTTTACCTATAATGGCTGGTTCATTTGGGCAACTTTTCAAACACGTTGGTGGAACTCATTCTGTTGCTGCAGTCTCTGTCTCTAAAATGTCACAAACATGAACATATCAGTCAGTAATGCTTGCTAACTTCTCCAGTACATAAGAGCATTTTAGAAAGATTGAAATGAGTCTCAACTGAAAAATGCGGCTCTCATCTTACCTCTACCCTCACACTATTATAATGGGATCTTTTTTTTGTCAATCAAACCTACAATAGCCCAGTTTGTCAAGCCATTGTGGAAAATAAATTACTTCACAACCACATTGCAACTGTAGCACTA
Organism: Eublepharis macularius; assembly: GCF_028583425.1. Classification (NCBI taxonomy): domain Eukaryota; kingdom Metazoa; phylum Chordata; class Lepidosauria; order Squamata; family Eublepharidae; genus Eublepharis; species Eublepharis macularius. Next base: position 100,921,624 of record NC_072791.1, read on the forward strand.
TATGTATTAATGGTATAACCAGGGATGGTGAACTGTTGGCTAGTGGGATGCGTCTAGTACCCATAGAAATGTTATCAGTATCTTGTTTCAGTTAGGAAGCCATGTTGGTCTGCAGTAGAACATCAGGATTTTAATCCTGTGGCATCTCGGAGACCAACAAGATCATCAAGGTTTAAGTTTGCAACAGTCAAAGATCTCTTCTTCTTGGTGATGACCTTACTAAATTTGAATAGAGCATTGAAACAAAATTACAGTTTTAGTTGTAAGGAAAAAGAAAAGGTTTTCTAGTTGTTAGATATAATTTACTTTTTAGTTTATTGCTGGCTTTGGATTTGTATATAATTTTCCAGCTGTACTTGAATGCATCTACTAGGGTGAAGTCCTTTGTACAATGTGGTATCAATGCTTTTATACAGTTTGGCCATCTCTTAGGAGGTTGAGGTTGTGTGACCCTTGGTATGGTCTCTGGGAATAAAATAAGAACATAAAAACAGTCTGTTGGAACACACTGGTGGCCCATCTAGTCTAGCATCCTTTCTCATACATTGCCTAACCAGTTGCCCTGCAAGGAAAACAAGGCAGAGAGGCTGAGGCCCTCCCCTGTTGTTACCTCCCAGCACTGTTATTCAGACAATTGCTGCCACTGGATATAGAGCCTCTGTCGTGATCAGGCTGTGCCAGGAAGGCCTAGCAAGGCCTCAGAAGCCTGTTCTTAGTGGGATTAGGCCTGCCTACAAGTCCCAGGAGCCCCTAGGCCATTTTGGCACCCTTTTTGGCCAATCAGAACACAGGGGGCTGGTGCTATATAAGTCTGGGAGGAAAAAAAGCCTGTGTTCTTTCTTGCAGGGAGCAGGCCAGAGGAGGTTTCTGCTAGGGAGAGATGCCTTCATCCAGGTAGGGTGAGAAGACAGGCCTGGCAGACAGTGGGACAGTGAGTTCAGTTGTGCTAGGGCCTTTTATTTATTTTGCTTTCACCCATCTATTGTGGCTAATGCACCTTGTTTGCTTGTTTGTTTGATATTAACTGACCACCTTGTAAATAAACTCTTTTGCTTGTTGTTACTCTGCTGGGTCCTCATGCCTATTTATTGGCCAAGCTATGGAGGTCAGAAGGGTTAGGAGGGTATGCTGGGCCTTCCCAAGGGACCCTAAAGCCTGTTAGCAGTGGCAGTGTAAAGTGGCTCTCCCTACCTGAGGCATGACATGGTGGCTGTAGCGGTGGGATGGACTAATTTTGGACCGTGGTAAGGCAGAGTGACATTTGGCTTTTTTAAAAAAACTTCCCCCTCTTTTGGCTTAAGGAAGCCACATTTGCTGAATGTGCTTGCAAGACCAAGTAAAGGTCTGGTAAAGGTGTGGTGAAAAGGGGTTTTGTTTATGTTTTAGCTATCGGGTCAACTGGATAGTGAGGCTAGAATAAGTAGTGCGTGCTTTTCTGAACTGGGAAGACAAAATCAGAGGATATGCCTGTTCCTAGAAGCAAGACCCAAGCAAGGGCTGCTGGGCCCATGTCTGAGAAGGAAGATACAGCCAGAACAATGGATTCCCCAAGTGAAGAGATCTTGCATCTCCAGCTGCAACTTAAGCAGGCAGACCTTGAGCTAGAGAAAATGAAGCTTGAGAAAGAAGAGAAAAGAGAACCAAGCTTGCTTAGAGCTGGAAAAAGAGAAAATGAAGAAAGAAGAGAAAGAGAACCAAGCTCGCTTAGAGATGGAAAAAGAGAAAGTGAAGCTGGAAACAGAGAGAATGAGGCATGAGCTTGAGATGGCTAATCTCACAAAGGGTCCACCTCCTCCAGATGCCCCAGTGAAGGAGGACCATTGGAAGTACCTCTTGTACAAGGAAGGAGAGGACATCGAAGCCTTCCTGCAGAATTTTGAACAAGTCTGCATTGACTACAAGGTCCCCCCAGAGCAGTACATGGAAAAGCTGAGACTGCACTTGAGTGGTGTCCTGGATTCAGTGTCCGGCCAGATGGAAGGTGAAGAGAGAACAGATTACAAGCTGTTCAAGCAAAGAGTGAGAGTGGGATTCACCAAGGAAGGGGCCCAAAAGCGCTTCAGAGAGATCAGGCTTGAAGGTAAAGAGTCCTAGCCACAGTTAATACACAGACTGGAAAAAGCCTATGACTTGTGGGTGGAAGTTGCAGAAGCCAAGATGCTGGCTGATGTCAAGGCCCTGATGTGCATTGACCAGTTCCTGAATCTTCTTGAGCACATTCGGTGCCCGCTTGTGGACAAGAGTCCTTTTATCCTTCAAGAAGCAGGCCAGTGGGCGGAGCGACTGGCAGAAGCCTACAAAGGGCAGAGGTACAGCATTCATCGGGACTGGCATAAAAGGGAGTCTCCTAAGTCCCCACCCCAGTCCAGAAAGCAGACAGAAGAAAAAGGACAGCCGTCACAGCAACAGCAACCTGTTTTCCCAAGTGCTGGTAGGAAGTTGCCCACGGTGGAGAAGGTGCCACGGTGCTTTATGTGCAACCAGTTGGGCCACTTTCTGAATAAGTGCCCCAAGGTTAGGACTGACATGCACCACATGATCCCCGAGAGGCCTCAGATTACTTCGCCTGCATTTGATCCAGGGTATATTTGCCAGCACCACTGGAAGAAGGTCATGGTGGATGGCTGTGAAATTGCTGCTTGGCAAGATACTGCTTCTCTCCTGACTACTGTTTATCGCTCTCTTATCAATCCCAAGTACCTCCTCCCGGGAGAAGAAAGGAGAGTAAGGCGCCTGCATGAAGCAGAAGGTATTGTGCTGCCCATCATCCCCAGGTATCGATTACCTATGAAGGTTGGAATGGACTTTGGAAAGTTGCTGTGCATGATTATACCCCAGTGGCCATGTTAGTGGGAGAAGACTTAGCAGAGCATGTGTTCCAGGAACCAAAAGAACACAAGCTTCAGTCTGCAGAACCTGAGGCTGACCAAAAGGGAGATGTGTACACACAGTTTCTGGAAGACTTTGCAGACGTTCCAGAGGAACTTGGCAGATGTGCAGGAGACTACGTAAGTGTCTTAACCCACAGCCAGACTAATAAGCTGCAGCCAGCTGAATCTGCACCAGTGACTCCTCCAGATGTTGTGGAAACACCTAATGAGGTAGTCTCCTCCAGTGACCTCAACTGCTTTCCAGAAGGAGCAAGAGGATGACACAAGTTTCGAGGAAGCCTGTGAACAGGCAAGGAAGGATCTTCCCCTCAGTGCAGTCACCCAATCCCGGTTTGTGATGGACAGAGGCCTGCTGTACTGTGAGTCCCTTCGACCAGGTGACCAAAGTGGCTGGAGGCCGCATTGTCAGTTGGTGGTACTGGTCCAACATTGCCTCTGACTCATGAGCCTCGCCCATGATCACCCCAGCAGCCATTTGGGAGTAAAAAGAACCAAAGACCGGCTGAGACAGCAATTTTATTGGGAGGAGATGGGCAAGGACATTGCCAGGTTTGTCCAGTCCTGTGAGGTATGCCAGACTGTGGGGAGGGCCCTTGATAAGGGTAAAGCCCCACTTCAGCCTCTAACTGTGATTGGCACCCCTTTTGAGAGAGTGGCTGTTGATGTGGTGGGGCCCTTGCTGAATAAAACCCCGAGGGGGAAACAATGTATATCAACTATTGTAGACTTTGCAACTCACTGGCCAGAAGCTGTGGCTCTTAGCCATATCGATGCCAATGCTATTTGGCAAGCCTTGGCAGATATATTTGCAAGGGTGGGTTGGCCCCTAGAGGTTCTCACAGACACTGGGACCAATTTTCTTTCAAGGGTGATGGAGAAGCTGTGGCACAGTCACGGTGTTCAGCACTTAGTGACTCTCCCCTATCATCACCAATCAAATGGGTTGGTGGAAAGGTTCAATGGGACCCTTCGGGAGATGATTAAAAAGTTTGTAACTGCCTATTCCAACAACTGGGACTTGGCTTTGCCTCAGCGCCTTTTTGCCTACCGGGCAGTTCCACACTCTAGCTTGGGATTCTCCCCGTTTGAACTGGTCTATGGAAAAGAAGTCCGTGGACCTTTGGAATTGATGAAACACCACTGGGAGGGGTCCCTATCTTCCCCAGAGTCTAATGTTTTGGACTTTGTGGACAAGCTTCAAAACTACCTAAAGGAAGCTTTAATGCTAGCCCATAATCACCTGCACAAAACCCAAGGTAAACAGAAAACCTGGTAAGATAAAAAGGCCAGGGAGTGCGTTTACCAAGCTGGTGACTTAGAGTCAAGCTACAAGTGACGCCTGACACAGGTTGGACACTTGTCAGCTTCCCTCAAGTTTTGATGGGAAATGTAGGCATCCTGGTCTTTCAGCTGTAATGGAGAGCCAAGCTGTAAAACCAGGATGCCTACATTTCCCATCAAAACTTGAGGGAAGCTGACAAGTGTCCAACCTGTGTAAGGCGTCACTTGTAGCTTGGCTCTGAGTTATGGTGCTGAAGCCTATAAAGAGCAATAAAATGGATGCTTCCTGGGAGGGGCCTTTCCAGATTAAGGACCGCATGGGGGAGGTGAAATATGTAGTCCAGTCACCAGACACAGACCTTCCTCCTCAGGTTTATCATGCTAACTCCTTGAAGCCCTATCATTCTCGGGAAGTTATTCCTTGACAAATTAACCAATCCAAAACTCCTGTGGTGGAGCTTCGCCATGCAGGACTTTGACTTCAGGAGGGAACACATTTCAGGATCTGGGAACAAGGTTGCAGATGCCTTATCCAGGAGAGCCTGCAAGGATGAGTAATCTGATGTGGTTCAATTGTTATCACCTGTTGATGTAAAATGTTAATGTTGATTTAAAGCTTGGCAGAGCACAGCCCAGATCCCTGGTTGCAGACGGCATCAATGGGGATCTGGGTGGCTGGACCCCATGATTTGGTCTGGTGTGTGGGGTGTGTGTGTCATGATTCTGGCTGTGCCAGGAAGGCCTAGCAAGGCCTCAGAAGCCTGTTAGCAGTGGGAACCTAAAGGTATTCTGGGCCTTCCCAAGGGACCCTAAATCCCAGAGTGGTGGCAGCATAAGGTAGCTCACCCTATCTGAGGCATGACAGCCTCCCTTCAGTCACCATGGCTAGTAGTCAGTTTAACCTCCTTTTAAATCTGTTTAACCTCCTTTTAAAGCTGTGTATGTTTTTGGCCATCACCACCTCCCCTGGCAATGAATTCCAGTTTAATTACTCATTGTGTAAAGAAGTATTTCATTTCATCAGTTTGGAACATATTTCACTGAGTTCTAGTATTTCTATCCCTTGCATAATTTTATAAACCTTTATCATGTTTCCCCTTAGCTATCTTTTTTTCTAGACTCTCCAGCCTTTCCTCACAGGAAAGGTGCTCCAACCTCCTAATATTCTTGCTTTGCCCTCCTTTGTCCTTTTTCTAGTTCTGCAATGTTCCTTTTGAACTACAGTAAATACAGTAAATAAAGTACGGTAAATAAAACCCCACAGCATTCCAAATGAGACTGCACCATAGCTTTATACAAGGGTATTATAATATTAGACGGTTTATTTTCTGTCCCTTTCCTAATAATTCTTAGCTTGGAGTTTGCTTTTTTCACTGCTATGGCACTCAAAGTTGATATTTTCATTAAGCTTTCCACTATAACCCCTAGATTTCATTCAATTTTGATCTCAGTAAATTCACACCCTTCAGCATATATTTAAGATTAGGATTTTTTTTTTTGTTCCAATACACATCACCTAACACTTAACCATGTTTAACTTCATTTGCCCTGTGGTTGCCCACCAGTGTGAATAATTTGGTCTTTACTGGCTTGAATTCTATCACTCTGTTCAGCAATGTTTGAAGAGCCATATCCATTGGATGAAGCCTTCTTAGGCAGGAAGAAGTATTTTGAGTGGAGTTATAGGATGCAGACACTAGTTCTGGTGTGTGAAATATTTCTAACTCTGGAACAGGCATAAAATGAAAATATCTTTATTTTGTACAAGTCACATATTTTACATGAGCAGAACAGTATGTCATTCTGTATCAATCCAAGATTATAAAGATTTTCCATTGTTCCATGAACAAAATATTGTGATTACACAGCTGTGAGTGACAACATTTTTATCAGAGCAACAAAGGGAATGCATCCTTGTGAAACATTCTTGGCTATAGTGGAAGAAATGGGCTGAAGTTCAAAGGCAGGGATGGGCCAAGAAATGCATGTGAAAATGTAGGGCATGTGAAAATATTATTTGGCAGTTCAAGTTCCATTATGTTCTACATCCTATTCCTGCAACATGCGATCAGAAGAAGAAAGAAAATGATTGTATTGCAGATGTAACAGCTCTTGAAGGAGCATGTCATATTATTTCTCACAAAGAAAAGAAGAATTCATTATCGAGGATGATTTTTGAGGGAGATAGTGAGAATGGAATGTGAGACAAGACCCCCATTTTAGATTAATCAATCATAGTCAAGGGATGGACCTTTCAATAAATGAGGATCAAAGCAGAAATTTTCACAGAGTAATTTAAAGTAAAGTAGTTTATTAGATTGGCTCTGGTGATATGAAAGTCATGAAAGTTGCCTAACCCCTATTAACATATTAGAGTATAAAATCAGAAAAGAGCAATAAATGTAGCATGAAAAGAAGATTTTATTACTCTCATTTCTGTGTATTTGATGGGTATTTAAAACATGTTCTCTAGATGACCCCTGACTCCTAGATACAACAAACAGTAAAAACCTTGGACAGGGAAAATTAATTATTGACTTGGCTGAGGAGGTTCTATCTGATTCTTTGTAGCTATCTATCAGACCAGTGGCAGGCAGCCTCTTATGACCCTTCTGAAATCATTTTGTCGGATGGCTGTGAAGTTACAAAGCTTTGTTACAAATGAGGAAGAAAAATATTTCTAGCAAATGTCTCTTGTTGAAAAGATGCTCTAAATCAAAGAAATAACTTGACAGCTAAGCAGACAGTGGGGATTGCTGTGTTCACAGAATGCACTGAGAGATACTCAAAAGTACAAATTGCTCATTATCCATACAAGCATGGTAAGTTGTGTGGATGCCAGCATAAGTGTGGAAATCTTATTGACCAGTTCATAGAAGCATGGATGTATTTGATTCTTATCACATGATTACTAAGTGATTGAATCACTTGTTGTTGAATGTATGAACTGACGCAATTGAAAAATCATTGCTTTTAGGTATTATGGGATGAACTGACTGCAATCCTATGAAGAATTATTTCAGTCTAATTCCACTGAAATCAATGAGGTTATGCTGAGGTAACTCTGTATAGAAATAAACGTTCCACTTGTGGTGTTTAATCTGTGATGGCTCATTCACCCAAATAACAAGTGGCATTCAATCAGTAAAAGTTTTCATAAACAAGCATTTTTATGAGTATGAGCATAAAGTTAATACTAGAGGTGGGCACGGGCCAAGAAAAAGCCACAGATAATTGATCTGTGGTCTGTCACATTTCATGGACCATGGGCCATGAACTTTTCACGGACCTGCCCCTGTTCACAGACCCGTTTGTCAGTCTGTGGTCTGCCACTTCCAGGGGCCCTAGGACAGCTCCCTTCACACTCAGAGGTGTCAAACTCACAAGGAGTCTTCAGCAGGCTCTCCTCCAGCCACCCTCCAAGTTTGGCCACGATTGGATCTCCAAGTTATAGACACCCAAAACAGCTGCCCCAAGGAAAGTTCCATTAGAAGCTGCAAATGCCAATTGACTTGCATTAGCTTCATTGAGATACATTGCAGCACCAAAAAGTTGCAATGAAAACATGGAATCGAGCTAGAGAATCTTCCTCTGAGAACGGAAAGTGCTCCGCAGAAGTGCTGTTCTCTGTTATTTCTGCACAAGCTTAGATGCACGGCTCTGCTCTGAGCCTGAACTGATCTCCAGGCCACAAAGATGAATTCATCTGGAGAAAATGGCTGCTTTGGAGGGAGATCTCTATGGCCAAGGGAGTATGTGTCTGTGTGTTCTTCTTGCAGTTTTATACTTACATTTTCTTGGATTAGTTTTCTTTCAGGTGGGGAACAGAGTATATCTTGGTTGTCACAGTCTAGGACTAGTCTAGCAAGGCCTGAGACGTTACTCTTGGGAACTTGGCTCTCCTGCAGCACCTTGATTACATTGTAAAGAGTCAAGTAGCACCTTTAAGACTAACCAACTTTATAGTAGCATAAGCTTTCGAGAACCACAGTTCTCTTTATCAGATGCATTATTGCTTACATAGGAAATTTATATCATAGCATCAGGACATCTTCAGTGGTATAACTCATCCATGACAGGATCTTATTGGGAAATAAGCCATAAATTTGATATTTTGTGATAACAGAGTGTTGCTAGTCTATATAAATTACAGTGGGGCATTATCCTACATACAAATTTGCTCCTTAAATCAATAATGCAGTTCCAAGAAGGAAAGTTCTGCATGCCAATATGAGCTCTTGTGCCTTGAAGAGATTAGGTTAGTATTCTGTGGATCTGCAAATAACCCATGTGCACTGTTGGTAACAGGTAACACTTTGTTTAAAGGAAAGATTAAGTGTGCCACCAAGGTGTATTTAGATCCTTTTTTGTTGTAAATACTGCAGCCATGTTTGTCACTACAGTTCTTTATTTATTGTCTTGGCCAGCCTACAATCTGATTTTTCAAAATTGAAAATTTTCTTAGCAGTCAATCCACAAGCATTAGAATCAGTTTGGGTACAGGTATTCTGCATGTCTGCCCTCCCTCTCCATTTAAACAGTTTTTGAGTTGGTTTATTTTCTCACCCATGTACCCTAAATAACCATGATTTCCAAGCAAGAGTGCTGTTGTTATCACTGGCAACATTGGTGGTGTCACAACACCTCTTCCCCCTTTTTTTATATTTAGTGCATGCTTAAGCCCCCTTCACGGTCCCAGATTTTGCATTTTTTAAAAAAAAACCTGTCAGCTTCCTAATGTTATAATGACCTAACATTGTAATAATAGATGCAGCAGGTTCCCTGAACCCTCAGCTTTCATTTTTTTTAAAAAAAGTAAGTCTCTAGTCCCTTCCATTGTGATGATATGCCTTTTCCTTATCTCTCTGTAATGGAAGGGGCTTGGGACTTACATTTTTTTAAAAAGTGAAATCTGGAGCATCAGAGAACCTGCTGCATTTATTATTACAATGTTAGGTCATTATAACATTAGGGAATTGTTGTTTTTTAAAAAAGATCAAAAACAAAACCAGGAGGGAAAAAGAAGGCAGAGGGAGGGAGGAGTGATTTGAATATGACAAACAACCAATCATCAAAAAGTGGGTTAAAGATGAATGTGAGTGGGTGGGACAAATAAAACTGAAAGAAATATTCTGTACAAGGAATAAAGGCATCTTAGTATCAGCTTCAAAAAAATGATGGGGGTAAAAGGGATCTCAGAAAGAACTGGAGAGTGAAACTGACTTCTTCAGTTGACACATTTATACCCTTCCCAGATGCATATGTTTAATATCCATGACTGAAAAGTCTGTGAAAGATTCTGGTTGCTTTTTACAATTAAAAATCATACAAGCTACCATGAATACAGAGTAGTCATTCTTGCTAGCACTGTGAAATAGATGCTGAGAAAATGTCTACGGCTGTGGTCTTCAAAACAGGAGGAAGGCCTTCTTGATGAGGTGCTTGAGGTTGCCAAAAATGTGCCAGTTCTTCTCTGAATTGTCATTGGGGGAAATTAAAAAGAAAAAAAAGTGAAAACTAAAAGCAAAAAAAAAAAAAAAACAAGTGTGCAGAAATCAGAGGACAGATTGAAGCTGTATAGGGCCAGAACCAACCAAAAATCCTGTGCAGAAAAGCCCAGTGTGTTTCTTGCATTACTTGTCAGCAATCTTGCATTTTTCTCTGGACTGCAAGTGACTTGTACACTAACTGCATTTTGTAAATTATAGATTAAATTATATTTAGATGTGCTAAAATGACAGTCTATTAGCAAAAAGTGTGCCATGTAAAGGTTTAAAAATAATCTAAACAAAAAGGCAATTCAACACAATCTCATTAATCTTTCTCCTTATAGTGGTGGTAGAAAGTTCCATCAAGTCATAGCTGACTTATGCTGACCAGGGGTTTTCATGGCAAGAGATTAACAGAGGTAGTTGGCCATTGCCTGGCTCTGCAACTCTGATTTTTGTTAGAAGTCTCATATCTAATTACTAACCAAAGCTAACTCTGTTTAGCTTCCACAACCTGGCGTGATTGGGCTTGCCTGGACTATCCAGGTTAGGACATCTCTTTATAGTTCAAGACTATATTTAATATGTATACTTGTCCTTACAATTTTAAAATCCGAATGCATTTTGTAACTTGGATCTGTAATTTACTATAGAATTTTTTAAAAATTGCAGACCACTTGCAGTATCCATTATACTAACAGGTTAAAGCAGGGATGCACATAAATGTATGAAGAAATCTGATTACGTATTTATATGCTTTTATGCAGGAGGTCATTTAGAGTTTATCACATAACCTTTTCAAAGAAAGCAAACCAAATGCCAATGTATTATCCAGGATAAGCAAGGAAATTAAATGACAATTGGTACATCCTGAGAATGTTCTTGAGGATATTCTATCAGAAAGAAACATTACTTGGCTACAATTCAGTTTGTTACCAATTTATGAGCAGGCTTGACAATCTTCCTAGTGTATAACAGAAGAAAAAAGTTATGCAGCTTGATACATAGTGCTGTTCAGTTAAAACACCAGCATCTAAATAATTGTGACAGGCATAGCTAGTAGGAGAACAATTGCTGAATTTGATGAAGAAAATCATAGACGGTGTAATTCACAAAATGCATCTCTTAAGCATATTCTTTGGTCATTCAACATTTTTGGGAGAAAGTTATTAGTCATATTAATTTTGTGTTAGAAAAGTCATTTATTTTTGAGGATGTTAATGCACTATTAAACTACTTGTCTGTCTCTTGGAATCTAACCAGTGGTCCATAGAAATGGATCCTCCATGCCCTTACAGGTACTAAAAAAACCTTATACTTCAACTGTGGAAAGACAAAAGTGCACTTCCTGTAAATCACTGGATTGAAGACCTTATAAAGTTATCAACATTGGAATGAATCACACATAGAAGGCAACTGTGCATGGACTTATTTTTAGATATTTGGAAATCTTTTATTGATTCCTTTGTATAGATTTGCCAATAGTGTTTTGTAGCTAGCACTGTTTTCTTTTTTCCTCTCCTATTTGCTTCTTTTTTTGTTGAGCTGGAGTGAAAGTCCATAACTTTAGGATGATCAATTTCCAGCTGTTCCATTGCATAGTGTTGCCCAGCTCATATGGTAGACAACTGGCTGGCCAGATCACCCAGTAAGAAAACAGCATTGAGTCAATCTAATGGGTAAAACCATGAGAGAGAAAATGAAGCAAGATAGAAAGCAATGTGGATTGTTTCTACTGTCCTAGCTAGTGAGCTGGGGATGCAGCTATTACACATCTTCATTACAGGATTACTGACCTCTTAAGATGCCCCCAAAGAGTTTTATGTTGTTCCTCAAATCTTTACTCCAATATAAGTTCAAAGCCCTGCCTGGAAAACAAGTACCAACACAGATAGACAAAATATAAAAATACCCTTAAAATGGGAATAAAGAATAGGTAGGACTGGAAGAAGGAAATTTGGGGGAGGGGGGAATCCTTCAATTAGTTGATAGCAAGACAAATGGAAAATATATACTACATATTTGAGGGAGAGTGGATGGATGGATGACCGTGTGGCCATATTTAGGCCTTCTACAGGAGCCTATTGCATTCTGCAGCTCAGGGATGTATCAAAGAAGAGTTGTCTCATCTGTCAACTGTGTCCCTCCTCCAATACCAACCACACTCTCTGTTGTTGGCTGGTTGGGACCCCTAAGCTTTTCCTTTCCCCCTGTGCAAGCCACAGCCCTGACCTGGATAGCCCATGCAAGCCCAATCTCGTCAGATTTCGGAAGCTAAGAAAGTTCGACCTTGGTTAGTAATTGGATGAGAGACCTCCAATGAAGATCAGGGCTGCAGAGAGAGGCAATGGCAAACCACCTCTGTTCATCTCTTGCCATGAAAACCCCATCAGGGGTTGCCACAAGTCAGCTATGACTTGACAACATTTTCCACCACCATGCAAGCCACAGTAATTATCCTCTTCACAATGATCTTCTCCTTTGCATAAGATTTAAAGATGAAATTAGCATGAGATTCATATTAAAAGCATTCATTAATGTGTTGTGAGATATTGATTCATAACTGTCTCTTTGCTATATTGAATTGCGGCAATCAAATACAATAAGCATGCATTTGATCAAATACAAATGCATTGTTATTCGAAGTGGAAAGGCAATATTTTAGTAGTGTATAACTTCACCCCAGTCTAATTACTCTGTATTAACACCTCTTCCCCCTGGCTAGCATGAATGAGGAATCCTATTTGCATGGAAGCTTTGTCTATGAATCACAAGCATAATGGTGTGTCACACATGGAGCAGGGCGGCTAGAATTCCACTCAGTTATGAAACTACTTTGGTGATCCTGGGCTTGGAATGAAAAGTTCCTAGGTTGCTCAATAAGCAGCGTTCTCATTATGGGCACCACATTCCAACTGAAGTCTTCCAAATTTGTATCACTGTCTTGTGTGATAAAGCATCTCCGCTTCCTCTGTCTCATGCTTGTGCGCACTCTTTCTTGTGTCCCTCCCTGCAATGATATTCACTACTGCCTATCAAGAGTGTAGCCTTCTTTTGTGTATATTTTCTATCACTATTATATTTTCTGTTATGATAACAGAACAGGTGAGGGAAGGAAGAGTGAGCAAGGGAATGGAATTTGGATGAAAACAAATATTGTTTCTAAGCCAACGGTTGCAAATTGCAATTAATGCTAATTAGTATCAAAAGTGCCCTTTGGCTATTTCTCTTGTTATAATGAGTTTAAAAATATTTCTGATTTTTAAGTATGGCAATAAATTTGATGCATTGCCTGTCATGACATCAGCATTACCTTTTTATTTCCACCATTTACAGAAGGCCAAAAATTAAATACCAAAGTCACCTAGAAGAAAAATATGCACCACAAGATATTATTAGCTCTTTAATCCTGAAATGAGCAGTACAGATAGTAGACATCTCTGCTGATGGAGAGCAGGTGTCTGTTTCATCCTTTCCAAAATTCAGCAACATTTTATAGGATGGGATCCAAATATGTCAGTGTAAGGTATCAATTTTTCTGTGAAAAGTATGAAACCGAATTAGTCCTTCTGAGGTTCTGAGAAACCTTTAAAAGTTCAAGGGCTTTGCTGAAGCTGGCTGTGAGCCTAATAAAAGTATGATAGTGTGTGGTAATTTATAGTGAAAATTAGCTGAACTCAATGAAATTGATATTTTACCTGTTTCAATCCCTGGCATGGAATAGGAAATCACATGAAAACCATAAAGCAAGCAGAAGATTAGGGAGAGTAGTGGGTTTGACATTATGATTGAATTCAGGGGAAACAGGCTGACACAAGTGGTTAGTGTAAAAGTAGGGGCACTTTCCATGATTCTTAGTGATCAACTGAAACTGTACTAACTTTTCAAATGTAATGCATCTTGAGGTTCCTTCAGTAAAACCAGTTCAACCCTCCGCAAGCCTGAATTCTCATAGCAGATTATGGATGCACTGCTCAATCATATGACTGTTTGCTCAGAAGAAATCCTTGGTATATTAAATAACACTTAGGGAGCAATTAGAAGAGCTGGAGGAGATCTGTGTTGCTTCCTTTATAATGTAAAAATATTGAATGGAGAAGAAATCAAAACAAGGTTCTTTAGGCATGTGTGATTGCAGTAGGAAACTCAAAACATGGTTAGGAAAGTGAGAAAAATCAATAGGAAATTGAACTAACACTACTGTAGGGTATTTAAATGTGAATGGAAAACTGCAGATGGTTTTTTTTCCTGAAAGAGCTTAACTTTAACTTAATCATTGGCAACTTGTGTTTTTCCAACTCTTGAAACACTGCTAATAAAAAAATAAAATAGGTTACAAGACAGCAATAGTAACTTTTCAATACTGCCAAGATAGCACCACCCTTTTCAGATAAACAAATCCAAAAAAACATGTCCTCAGGCAAAGAATTCAGAAATAAACTTAGGATAGGTGCTGAGGCCAAGTGGTAAAACTTTGTGTGTAGAAGTTGCTGGTTCAGTCCCCAGCATGTTCAGTTAAAAGGATTATATAGTTGGTGATGTCTAAAATCTAAACCTGAGATCCTGGAGATCTTCTGCCAGTCAGAATAGATAATACTGAGCTTGATAGACACTATTAGGCAGCTCAATGTGTTTTTCACTCTACCTATTGCTTTCCAATGCTGTTATCTCATCCTTTACATCTCTGAAATGGTTCTGTAAATAATCAATCAGTGTTATTATTGATCATGCACAGAAAATAATTCAGAGTCGAAATGAGTCTCCAAATATTTATATATGCTTCTGAAAAATAAAAAGAAAGCAAAATTATACTCATTTTTATACCCTTCAAAAATTAGGTATATGCGATCAGGTAAAATAAAAATCTGAATTGAATAACCTGTTTTTTTAAACATTATAGCAAACAATCCAGATTGAAAAATTAAATTTATTAAATTTATTAAGGGCATTTTGATAAATTGCTGACAATATTTCAGTTCCACACAGCATGAGATACAGCAGAAGGAGAAGTGGGGGGTTGGGGGGATGTTAGCAAAAACATAAGTGACATACAAGCATTTTTAAAATGTCATTTATACAATGCTTTTCTCCCCAATGGGGACCCAAAGCAGTTTACACTAATCACCTCTTCTCCATTTTATTCTTGCATCAACCCTGAGAGGTAGGTTAGGCTGAGAGTATGTGACTGGCCTAAGGTCACCCAGTGAGATTCTATGGCAAAATGGGGATTCAAACCTGGGTCTCCCAAATCCTGGTCTGAAACTCTAACCACTACACCACAGTGTGTTGATCAATCAGCATTGGCCTCACTATCAAAAAAGATTATTTTCTGTGTACAGCATTTTAACCAATAATTACTAAGTCAAGGAATGCTTTCTGGATTGTGTATAACAATGGAGTACAAGCATTTCCTACATTTGTACCTTCTTCTCGCCAAGACAGTGTATGTTAATGTTTCTCTGGAACTTGCTTTGTATTGCTATTGCTTTCTAGTTGCCCATTATGTAAGTAAAAAATTCAGGAACCTTTCTCTCATCTATCTGATGTTTGGCAGGGAAAATCCATTTGGTGAAGGGTAAAATACTTCCAGTCATATATGAATATAATGTGCAATAAATCTGTATGCCTTAATTGCTTCTGAAACAGAAATTGTTTCTTGCGTTAGCCTAAAATTTAGCAGGGAGGATCCCTTGTTTTAGGGGTCTGGTCTCAGAGAACTTCATCTCAGTTAATTGGGAAGTGAGGAGTAGAGATGGGCATGAGAAGCAATACGAACAAAAAAACCCCACGAACAGCCCAATTTGCTGTTTGTGAACAAGCTGTTCGTGAGGCCCCTTTCTAAATGAACAGGTGGTTGTTGCAAGTCTCGTTCATTGCTGTTCGTTGCTGTTCATCAAGCCAGACAGTCTGGCACCTGCAATCAATTCCCTTGGCAACTTAGGCAGGGATTGTCTGAACTCTGCCTGAACTGCTGTTGCCCTGGAAACCCCAATCTAAGCCCAATTTAGCTTGATAGGCAGGTCTTCCTTTCAAGTGTGGAGCTCCAAATTTGTTACAAGGGAACAAAGACCAGGAGGGAGGGGGGCTCCCAGCTCTGGCTTTGGAGAGGGAGAGACAGCAGCTGTTGGCATTTTGATAGAGAGAGTACATTGGGGCTTGAATTTTCTGTGTGTGTGGTGGGATAGGGATCTACCCCTTCAAGTTCCAGGGCTGCTGCCAGGCTCTGGGGCCAAGCTATTATTTATTATTGGTACCTTTCCTGGTGCCTGCTCAGGTCAGGTTTCTGGGAGTGGTGCAGTAGGGATCTTGACTTGGATGATGGCTGGAGCCTGCTGCCCCCCCCCCCCCGCACAGCCAACCACAAACATGTTTGTGAACAGGGCCATGTTTGTGGTTGTTCGTGAGTCCCTGTTCGTGGATGGCAACAAACAATGAACATCATGTTCATTTTTTTCTGTTCGTGCCCATCTCTAGTGAGGAGCCATGAAAGTGTTTGCAATAGAAAGATAAAATAATAATAAAGTAAATGAATTTTAAAAAATAGCAAACAAACGAAGAAAACACAAGTCTGAATAAAATTTCTATGTACATCCACTACCACAAATGACTTTTTATATGTTATCTTGGAACCCACTTTCTCAGAAGAGAGTAACAAACAAGTTTTAAAATTCCCCAACCTCTGCTCTCAGGCAGATAAGATTTTTAATTTGGAGTAGTGCAAGATTTTTCATATCTTATCAACAGGAATTGGTCCTGCAAAAGGTGTTGCTTAAGCGATTTAATTTCTTGTTTTCTGGAACAACTTGGAAATATGAACTCTTTGGGTTCTATGAAAATGTTTTTCATAATGCACTTGAAGTTTGTCTTTGGAAACAAATAAATTCAGAAATAATAGAAGTACACATCCAATGAACCAGAAATCTAAGACTTGCACTGAGAGCTGAAAATAAAAACTGGAACATATTGATTATGGAGATATGATGCATTCAATTTTATATACAGAAGCATATTAAAAATATTCAAATGACACAAGATTGAGACATGCTATAAATTCACTCAAGGAGATGAAATATTCTGCTTGCTGTATCAGCATTTTATAGAGAGCAGTCTTATGTACATGTACAATATTTTTATGTCCCTATGTGAAGACCCACATCCATTATGGGATATATACAGTACTGTGAAATTTAATGCCACACTCAACTACATATATATATATATATATATATTAGTAACTGATATATACTACTCGGACCTGCCCCAGGTTTCTTTGCATCATTAAATATACAATCCATCCCAAGAAGCATATAGAGAGTATTAACTCACTAGAGAAAAGTGCATATATTGGCCCTTATTTCTTCCAGAAACTGATGATATATTCATGGGCAACAAACCATTCCCTGCTGGCCATTTAAATAACAACTGGCTTTCTGAAAATCCAGCATCCTCTCCTCTGTGGTGCTGGCTGAGCCAGGCCCAGTTGTATGGTGGGGAACTTGCAAAGACTTGTAGAGAGCACTTCACTTTTCCCTGTATCCCCCTCCTCACACTATTTCCTATTTGCCTCTTCTTGGCAGCCTCCATACAACTAAACAGCTCACCTTTTACCCCCCCCCCCCCGTCATCAATATTTCTTATTTTTCTTCATTTACATACTGCCTTTCTCCACAAAAGTGACCCAAAGCAGCTAACATAATTCTCCTTGCCTTCGTTATCTTCACAGCAACCTTGAGAGATAGGTTTAGCTAACAGTCCGTGACTCACTCAAAGTTACCTAGTAAAGTTCTGTAGCAGAGTGGTAATTTGAACCTGGCTCTCCCTCATCCTACTCTGACCACTACACTACACTGGTTTAAGCGAGGTGGTGGCTGCTGTTGAACAATAATAAGCAGCCAGGCTTGGGTGAGTCATGCAAGTCATGTGGTATCAAGTGGTCCAGTGGGCCTGGCCCCAATGAGTCCTCCCTCAAATGCCAAAACTATCCTGGAAAGGGTCCTGCCCATCCCCCTTGCTTTTTACTGACAGAGACCAAGACTGCAATACTGGATACACTATTATGGTGCCTGGCAACAACCACTGAGGGGATCTGATTCTTAAAGTCACAGGTGCTCCTTTTATCATTTTTTTAAAAAAACCAATGTACTTTTTTTAGATTTCAGATTTTTCTGCAAACCTGGGGCATTTTTCAGGTGAGTAGGAAGATCTGTCTTGTCCAGTAATGGCTCCATTTTCCACATTTAAGTATGTTCAGGGCCACTTGGGTATTAGTATATAAGATTTATGTAAGTGGCACTGAAGAAGGGAGCTTTGACTTGTGTTACCTTAGACCCTGAAAAGCTGTTGGTCTCTAATAGATGTCGACACAGACCGGAAAATGGACCAAAATTTGACACAGACTAGCCCAGTTTGGTGTTTGCGAACAGGCGAGTTGTGGGATGCATGTTTTTTTGGACGTGATGACTTTTGGGGAAATCTGTCAGTCCATTGGTCCATGAAACCAGACATCCCGGCGCTGAGCAATTAATTCCCTAGGCAACATCCTTGGCTAAGGGCTCACTCTTTTGTTTAATACTTTTTAAAACTTCAATTCTTATTTACTTGTGGGGTGGTGACCTAGCCCATGTTTCTGCCCCATCCCAGTCTCAGGGATGCAGTCAGGCCCTAGGGGTCTGTAACTCAGACCTCCAAAATGCAATCCTGCCAAACTTGAAGGGTGGCTGGAGGAGAGCCTGCTGAAAGCTCGCTGTGAGTTCAACATCTCTGAGTGCAAAGGGGCAATCCTAGGGCCCCTGGAAGTGATTTACCACAGACCAATGAACCGGTCCATGAACAGGGGCAGGTCCATGAAAAGTTTGTGGTCCATGGTCCGTTAAACACAATGAACCATGGACTGTGGGTTTTTTCCCAGTCCGTGCCCATGTCTAGTCTCTAAGGTTCCACTGGATTCAAGTTCTGCTGCATAACCAGCAATGGCTTTGGCTCTTCAAGAAGAAAGCAGATTTACACAGCAGGCAGTAGTTTGTATCTGTCATCCCAAGGAAAGCAGGTAGAATTGCACAGAAGGTTCAGGATAGACATAAACAGCAGAGGTGAAGAAGAAACCCCTGCTTGTGCTTGACTTTTTCCCCAGTGGCAGGCACAATTTCCTACTTGATTACTAGGCACACAAAATACACTATGGGCTTAATCCAAAGTCCCAAAATGGAACAAAGTTCACAAATGGATCTCCATTCCCTATACAAAACCTTTGAGCTTCCACCCCCCCCCCCCGTGAAGGAGACAGCAATAGCAGAAAAATTGGCAAAACTTGCTGTCTCCTCTACTAGTGGAAGTGTGGTTTCATTACTGTTCCACTATGCAGGCAGAAGAGCATCTTGTAATAATGCAAAAAACACACACATTTTGTGTGCCCTGCAGTTGCACCCCCTGAAATCTGTCACACCCTCACATGGAGAGATGCATAGATATAAATTACTTGATCATTATAGGAAAGGGAATGCAGAAAAGTGCACACATAGATCCAAGATTCATGAAAAACATTTCCTCTAGAACCTGAATCAACAAGAGATGAGTAGACAAATATTCCTCTTCTTGGCCTAATCATGAAATTTATTCCCTCCTTCCACCACCCCCAACCCATAGTAAGTATCTTCTTAGATGTGCTTGATTTAAACAGAATCCTTGCCCCAGGAAAGTGAACTTTTTAAAGTATTCTTGGCATGCACTTGTATGTATGTGTATGTCTATGAAGAAGACTTCTAGCATTGAAGTGTGAGAGACTTAGAAAGTAGAAGTCAGAATCCAAAGTGGCAGTAATAGATGCTCTGCTTGTACACTAGGGCTTTTAATTTTCATCTTTCAGTATCAGGTCCCAGCATTACCAAAATAGGCCCTCATATAAAATATGAGGGGCTGACACTAGAAAACAAAAAATTTTTTACTCCTGCCTTAGCAATACTGTTCATTCACACGTAAAATGGTGGATTCTAGCCCATACTAACCTCTGATCCTTACTAGGTTTTCTTCTTTGGAAAGTATTTGGGCATAACCTCATGGATTTTTCTTTGCTAACTTTTTCTGCTTCAAACCCAGTTCAGGTGTTATTAAAACTGGCCAATGAGCATGAAGAACTGCTCACACAAAACTACATGTGTAAACAATGTAATGATGGAGAAGATCCAGAGGAGTTAGCCGTGTTAGTCTGTAGTAGCAAAATCAAAAAGAGTCCAGTAGCACCTTTAAGACTAACCAATTTTATTATAGCATAAGCTTTCGAGAATCAAGTTCTCTTCATCAGATGCCTGATCAAAACTGGGCAGATACAGAAGAGGAGGGGGAAAGAGAGAGAAAAGGGAGGGGTCATAAATCACAAGAAGGCAGAATGCAATTAGCATAGAGGCAATCAAAACATTCCTTTGCTTGGAAATGTAAACATCTCCTTTTGGTGTGCAGTCAGTTTGTAGCAGTGAAGGTGTCCAATTCCTATGTAGTATAAGCCTTCGGTAACCACAGCTCTCCCTGCCAGTTGCATCTGACAAAGAGAACTGTGGTCCCCGAAAGCCCACACCAGGCGTCACTGGGCTCCCCCAGATCACGCCTCTGTAAAGAGAATCTGTTACCTGTGGTAATGTGATAACCATTCATAGTCTCTATTCAGTCCCCGCTTGACAGAGTCAAATTTGCATATGAATTCCAATTCAGCAGCCTCCCGTTGGATTCATGATTGTAAGTGAGAAGTCGTTTAAGATTGGGGGGCTGTCTGTAGGCAAGGAAAGGTCTTCCACCCAGGGCTTCTGAGAGAGAGGTATCATTTTCCAGGATGGGTTGTAGCTCACTGTAGCTCACTGACATCCAACGTATCATCAGTGAGCTACAACCCATCCTGGAAAATGATACCTCTCTCTCAGAAGCCCTGGGTGGAAGACCTTTCCTTGCCTACAGACAGCCCCCCAATCTTAAACGACTTCTCACTTACAATCATGAATCGGCCAGCAGAGTCACCAGCACAGGGACCAGGCCCTGCAACAGACCCAGATGCCAGCTCTGCCCCTATATCTACCCAGGGAATACAATTACAGGACCCAATGGCATCAACTACACTGTCTCTGGCTCTTACAGCTGCTCATCCTCCAATCTGATATATGCCCTCATGTGCCAACAATGTCCTTCTGCTCTGTACATTGGACAAACCAGCCAACCTCTACGCAAAAGAATAAATGGACACAAATCTGACATTAGAAATGGAAACGTCCAAAAACCAGTGGGAGAACACTTCAATCTACCAGGACATTCCACCAAAGACTTAAAGGTCGCTGTGGTTCAACAGAAACCTTTCAAAAACAAAATCCAACGGGAGGCTGCTGAATTGGAATTCATATGCAAATTTGACTCTGTCAAGCGGGGACTGAATAGAGACTATGAATGGTTATCACATTACCACAGGTAACAGATTCTCTTTACAGAGGCGTGATCTGGGGGAGCCCAGTGACGCCTGGTGTGGGCTTTCGGGGACCACAGTTCTCTTTGTCAGATGCAACTGGCAGGGAGAGCTGTGGTTACCGAAGGCTTATACTACATAGGAATTGGACACCTTCACTGCTACAAACTGACTGCACACCAAAAGGAGATGTTTACATTTCCAAGCAAAGGAATGTTTTGATTGCCTCTATGCTAATTGCATTCTGCCTTCTTGTGATTTATGACCCCTCCCTTTTCTCTCTCTTTCCCCCTCCTCTTCTGTATCTGCCCAGTTTTGATCAGGCATCTGATGAAGAGAACTTGATTCTCGAAAGCTTATGCTATAATAAAATTGGTTAGTCTTAAAGGTGCTACTGGACTCTTTTTGATGATGGAGAAGATACTCATGGAAATATATTGCAGTTTCAGCAGTGAATGGGACATACTGGAAATCAGAAACCTCTTTTCACGGAAGCAGATACACCATCTTTTGTGAGTACCTTTTCCTATGTTGCACAATGCATAGGAGTGGATTTCATGTGAGCATTATTTGTGCTTAACAATCAGTTATAATAAAGCATTGCATTTTGTATGATGACCACAAACACCATTTCCCATGAAATCTGAAGGATGAGCCATTGCAATCTTTAAAATATCCAATTGAAAATAACATTTGTGCTTAAGTATCTTCCATTTTGTAGATAAAGACAAGCCATGCATAAGATTAATATATATTCAGGAATGGAATTACAGTAGTATATGAAAGCACTACATTAGTGATTGGTAATCAACATCTACTTTACTTTCTTAAAGTTAGCATAGTCACTAATCAAAGATAATTACATCATTGCCATTAACAGTGTTGATCACTCATTCTTTGGGGGGAAAGAACAAGCAGTGCAATTTACACTTTAAGGCAAGCAATGTCACCGCTAAATTACAGCCAAGGCTGCAATATCATGTAAAGACTTTCCAGTATGCTTTCAGATGTATAAAGTAATGTTCCTGTACAAGATGGCATTTATATTTGAAGAGTACTTTCATTCTAAGATGAAACTCTTTTAGCTAACACTGAATATGTGTTAACTTATAATACTGCCTTATAATGCTGCCTTATACCAATTCATGCCATTGGTCCACTCAGCTCTGTATTGTCCACTCTAACTACCAGCAACTTTCCAGAGTCTTGAGCAGAGAATGTTCATTCCCTATGTCTGTTGCCTGAGATCTTTTCAAATGCTTATGCCAGGGAATTAATCTTGGACCTTCTTATTGAAAAGTAGGTTCTCTTCAACCAAGCCATGGCCTGTTTCTGTTAATGACCAATTTTTCATCAGATGCTGTAATGAAATATAATAAATAGTTACCATTCTCCAAATGAAATATACAAGGAGCAGAAGATAAAGTCATTTTTGGCGTATGAAAATGAATTTGAAATGGCAAAACGGTAAATAACTAAGAATGTTCTGAAAATCTCAGAATGTGCAAAGAAATTAATTTCATCAGTACCTGTAAAAAATTTACCATTCTCAATGTTTGCATTTGCTCCCCATTCAGAATGAAGAGACAGACAAAAGCCAGGACATGAGGCGGAGGACCGTACCTCCCATCGAGCTATTAGGCCACTACTTGCCTGGGCGCTGCAAGTCTGTATAAGCCTGTAAGGAAATGGCCAGGTCTTGTAAGCCAAGGTCATTACCATCCAGGTGAATGACCAGAATGTGAGGCGGAGGCTGCTCCTCCCCTCCAGTGCACCAAGACACCTTGCCTATGTGGGCAAGTGTGTGTGAGCATGTATTGGAAAGGCCATGCTCTGCAACCAAGGTCACTACCACCCAGGAGAATGACTAGAATGTGAGACGGGGGCAGTGGACTTACCTTGTCAATCAGGTCCACTGTCACCTCAACAGGATCAGATTACAGCAGCCTAGGCCAAATCTGCTACCACCCATCAATTGTTCTGATCTGGTAGAAAGATCAGATCACATCTTAGACTTCTGTGCACTGCATGACAGCTTTGCAGGTTTCTGCACTCCCCCCAGAGGATTCCCCACCTAGCCTCCTCTTCTGGGACATAGCCTTTTCTAGGCATTTAGATGTGGCAATAGGACTGTGATACCTCCTCAACTCAGAAGATAGGGAAACTTACCTCAGGGGTCTCCTGGTTCCAGGGTGCATACATGTGCTCCCTTTTTTTAGAGTGACTTTTGAATGGCTTTCTTTGGTGCCTTCCACTATGCTGCTACACCAACCCACAAAGCCTGACACCTAGTAATTGTGATGACTTGTCCATTAATATCAATTTGCCAATCAAATAGTTTACTTCCGCTTTCTCCTTCTGTTCCTCTATGTCTTTGCATAACCCCGCAGTTCTTGTTGAAATAGATGCAATAACACAGATGACTGCACACCTGTCAGATGACTGCAAGCCCCACCCCCACGACCTCCTTCTAGGCCTTCGCTGTTGCTGCTGTAAGTACTCTCTCTTAATAAAGTGAAAACAGCAGGGGGGGGGAGGCCTCCCAGCTAATAGACACTGACAGTCCAGTATTTCCTCCCTCCCTTTGACCACTTCACCATCCTCAGGAGATGAGTCTGCAGGTAGAAGCCACTTTGCAGGAGGCCTATTCACTAGCTGTTTGCCCCTTAGCAGGGACACTACCCTATTTGGGTAGCATGGTGGAAATATACAGTAATGTAATGTAGTGTAATGTAAAATGACTGCTTTTAGTGCTTCAGAGTTTGGTAGGAACACAGGACCCCCCAAATGGCAGCCCAAACATTGTGTAGGCTGCAGAGGCCTCTACAAAATGGCCACCGGGAGGCTTAGCAGGCCACTGGGTGACACACCCAAAATGGCCACCCCCAGCACAGGATAATTTGCAAAAGCCCCACCAAAATGGCTACTACTGCCAGTAAGCAGGCGGAAAATCAGGCCACACAAATGCCACACTCAAAATGACCACCCTTGGAGCTGTGCATATTATAGATGCCTTCACAACATGGCCTCCACTGCCTGGAGGCTAAGCAGGCCAAAATGATTGCACCCAACTGAATAAGCTGCCTAGCCCTCCTGCCAAAATGGCTGCTGCTGCCTGAAAGCCTTAGGCCAACCAGGGAAAATAGGCATGGGGGGTGGATTCCTACCCCCCACCTCCCTTGCACCATGCACTCTCAGTTGCTCCCAGCCTAACCTGGCAGTACCTGACACAAGCACCCCACAAGGCCCCTCACATCCCTGTGTGTGGCCCACAGGCAAGTCCCAGAAGTGCATGTCTATGCCCACTGAGGGCCCAAGATGCTTCCCCCAGCCCACTCTCCTGCTGGGGAAAATGGCCAGCAGTGCCAGGGTGGACAAGAAAAAAGGGGGGCAAACAGTGCTGGCAAAGCCCCGCCATGGTCCCCAAGGGAACACACCTTTCTTTTGGGAGTGCCCCAAAGGGCCAAACTCCTCCTGCCACCCAGGTCCACTGGACAAAGGGCCAAACCACTCCTCCAGCCGGGTCCACCACTCAAAAGGACAAGCTGCACCTCTACTTGTCTCTGTCACACTGCCTTCCTCCCCATAGTCCCTGCACAGCAATTGCTTGCAAGGGGGGGGGGAAGAGAGAGGCTCGCTGACTCCAAATCCAAGGCTTCACTGTGCAGTGTTGCCTCCAAGCTTTTGTAGTTGACTGAGCCTTGTGCAGGTGGGGCTGCCCTTTATAGGGCCAGGCTCCACCTCCCAAAGACCCAGATGCCCAGGAATGAAGGGCTGCCTCTTCTTCCATGAAGTGAGGCAAAAGCAGCTCCCTGCTGAAGTGTCTTTCTCACACGGCTGGGCATACCATCTTATCTAGGAAGTCGCATCCTTCCTCTCTGCTTAGTTAAGTCCACAAAGTGACTTGGAAGCAAAATAATTGTCCAGCAATTCAAATTTTCTGCTACCATACCCTATTGTATCTGCTCAGTGAATGGCCTAACTGTTGATCAGTATTATATTTTGCTCAGTGAATGTCCCTGCTGTTGATTATATTGTATTTCACTTGCATGGTGTAATCTGCCTTAGGTGTCAGTGAGAAAGGCAGGCAATTAAAAGAAATTCCATTCAGCTGCTAGGGACCCCAGCACAATAGCTGCAGATGAACTCCTTGAGCTATATTCTGAGGCACCTCTGACATGAATTCCATAGCGACAGAGGCTGGTACAGATTTTATACAGGCAAGGCTCTGTTGTCTTACAACAAAGCAAGCAAATATTCATCCCCACTTCCCGTCCTGCTGAGAGGTTCACACAGACAAACACTGTGTTTATAGAAATGCTTATCTGAAATATGTGCTGCCTAAATTCTCCCAGGCAGAGCTCTCTTTAACTAGCTAAGGGTCTCACCCACACAGGCTTTGGCCTATTTGTGAGTTCAGAAAAAGGACAAATCCCATGAAGCCATGTAAGCCTGAGAACAATTTACTATAACTCCTTATCACAATAATCTTCTGGTCACCCCACTCCCCCATATGTGCCTCTGGAAGGCGTTTGATGAGTTTTTTAAAACAACAAATGGTATAGTCATACAGCATTATAGCACTATAGCAATTATCAGATATATAAAAAAACCCTCAAAAAGTCATCTGGTAGCACAGTAGGGGGAACAGCAATCACCAGGGTGCTGATGAAAAGAGAATGGGACTAATATCTGTGGCATCTTGGGGGATGTGCACCTTCCCATCCAGATGGTATACTAACAAGTTTGGGACATTTTTTTTCAGAAAAAAAAGGAAAGGGAAAGGATGATAGAAACACAATTAGAGTAAATCCTACATGTGAAAGTAGTGTACATTAATTAAACAATAGATAAAAACAAGACAGTATAAATACATAATATCCAGCAGCAAAAGCAAAATGATTGTCTGATGTGCTGTCACTATGAGTGTACACTGAGAAAATTTCTGTTTCAGTTTGAATTCCAGGGGATTCCAGAATAATTCATTTCCATTACTTTTTGTTCCAGCTAGGGAGGTGCCAGTTCAGATCTTATCCATTTGGGTTTTTTTGTTTTCATGAGTTTTAGCCAGTTGTGTGTGTGCAAGGCAGGCATTAGCTACACATGCACAAACACACTGGTTTTTTTCAAGAAGGTGGGAAAATGAGCTCTGAGGCAGCTGTTTTTGCATGCAATGGTACCAAAACCTCCCAGAACACAGGCCTCCTTCCAAACCATCAATCACCAATTTGGAAGCATGCAACAATGGGGTTCCATGTTTATGGAGCCCCAAAAATGCATGGGGAAGGTGTGTGTCAAGGTGAATGTTGGGCAGCTGAGCATGCACTGTTCTTTTCAAGGGGTGGGGGAGTTGGTGAAACAATGCTGTATTCACACGTGAAAACTCATACATCAGTGAACCCCAAAGAAGGTGAATGTTGGTGGGTGCACACAGTGGTGGGAAACTTACTGGCAAAGCAACACTTGGACAGTATCCCAGCGTGGAGAACAGGCAGGGAAATGCTTCATTTCCTAGCAGCAGTGCAGTGAAATTTACAAAAGGCTTCTTTATGATACTAAAAAAGCCAACAAATTTTTACTTTTGAGTTCTGCTGTTCTAGTATGTTTCCCTGTGCCTTGTAGTTTCATTTCCATAATGAGGGGTAACTCTTCCTTAACATAATCTGCTTTGCAGCAGCCCAGGATTCCTTGTTTAAACCTGTTGGCCAGTCCTTGCACTGTGCATAAAAACACACAGAAAGGGACGGCTAGATGCTGCTTTTTCCTTCATGGGAAAGAAAGTAGAGGGAGGATGGTCCTCTTTCCCCCCTATTTTTTTACTAGTAAAAATAGGAGACTGGACAGGTTGTTGGCTGCCAATCCCCTTTTCTAATTAAAACAGTTAATCCAGAGATGAATGAAAACGAAGAAGAAACAGAAATGGGCACAGCAGAACATGAAAGTCCCATTGGTGTGGTCAAAAATAAAGAAAAATCTTATTAGCTTGGTCCTTCCACATGGAACACTGATCCAGGAAGATTTGGGTATGTGTGCATGTGCGACTGTGCAATGCACATGCCTGCTACCTCCCTGTCATTTATTTCTAGATTAATCAGAAAGTCCCCAAAAGGCTTTCTGGACAAGATGAAATTCCTCCTGGTGCTCCACTACCCACTATCTTTTGAAGATTTCTTTAGTCACAGTATGGCCCTGGCACCATGGCACCTAAGCAACAGACAGCAGCAGCAGAAGGCCACTGAATGAGGATGAACCAGTTTCACATGCTTGGGACCTCATGTGTGCAGTTCTCTTTTAATATTTGGTTTTTTCTTTTCACTTTTACCCTAATCTATATAACATGAACCTTTCCAGCAGCTGGAGGCATGGATGCTGAAGGAGACCCCTCTGTCCTCAAACCCATGTGTGCACCCCTTCATGGATGTTGCCAATCTTTCTTTGCATTGTGCAAAAAACACACAGAAAGAGATGGCCTCAGCGATGGTGGTGCCAACAGCACAGCGCCATCTGTTGCTCTCCTCCCTAGCACAAAGCAAACCTTTTGTGATTAGATTCCTATGAGCCACTCAATGCCAAGGAAATGATGAAGAAAAATGTCATTTGCACTGTGCCCATCCCATTCCTGCCAATGGGGTTAACACTAAGGGCTGAGTTTCTCCTTTTTTGATCCAATTGAATGCATGATGAGTACAGATGTATTTGCCATTAAGGAAAATATGATGCTGCTGGATAGTCTGCCACTGCCTGGCCTGCCTGCACAGAGACTGTGCGGGTAAGAACAAAAATGAAACACGAACTTTTTGGTGGGGGGGCTTCATTTCCCAAATTTGTTCCAGCATTCTAGAAGTCACTTTAATGAACTAATACAGCAGAAATTGCTTGTGTTCTTCTGCCACAAGTACCTGCTCTTTTGGAGAATAGATGGTACAAGATTTCTCTACATTTCCCCTTAAGTTTTAGTTCCAAATGTACACCCCACTCTTCTCAAGACCAAAACTGGCCTCAGTGAGATGATCCTTAATTCTCTCCCTATTGGTGGTGTTGGTGTTGGCCCAGCCCAGAGTGTTGTCCAGCCCTTTTCCTCCTTTCCATCACCATGCCTTGCCACCATGCTTCACCTGGCTGTGAAGTAGGCCACTTGAGGATGAAGAAGGCAGGCACCACCATGCTCCAGTGCTGAAGGATGAGGAATATGGACAGCAGCTTCTCGCCACAGCCAGGGGGAAGCCAGGAGAGTGAATGTCATCTTCCTGCTTCTCTATAGTATGGGGGGGGGGGAGAAGTGGCTGCTGTTTTCCTGCCTCCCTGAAGTGTGGGGGCAGGGACCTCTTTGGCATCTTAGTGTAGGTACTTGAAATTCTGAGAACAGCAGCCTTATTCCAACTCAAGGGTTCCGAGATATAGTTTTCAGCCACTACTGAAATTTAACAATCACACTGCTTCTTGCTGATGTAGATATTGGAGCTCAATTAACATTCTGATAAGAACATCTTGGGGAAAGGTGCTCAGTATATAATGTTGCTGAACAGTATGATGCTGGATAAATTAATATTGTGAATGATTCTGCACATGCACTTTTCATTCCGGATGAGGAAAAGTTATATAACTGCATAATGTGTTTTACTGGTCACAAAATACTGTAAAAGAACTGGCATACACAAAAAGAAGTGGCATATGTTTCAGTATTTTCTTGTCTTCTACAGGCTTTTGAGCATCCAAAATGGTTAAAAGAATTTCAGGGCAGTACAAGTTAAGGAGATAGGGTACATAGTGTTAAAATGATCTGCATGGCCATCATAACGGCTGTGTTTCTGAGAGCTGAACTAAATGAGAAGAGTTACTCAAGTTCAACACGTGTCTGCTTACCTCAAGGTTTGATGGGAAGTGTAGGAAGTGTAGGCATCCTTGCAGGTTTCAGTTTAACGTTACAGAGCAGCAGGGAGGGGAGTGCAGGCATCGTGCTCTTGCTGGGTGCCCCCCTTCCCCTCCTCTGGGTGTGTGTGGGGGGTTTCGAGGGCCCTCTCCTACCCCCTTCCCCGCACAGCAGACAGGGCGCCTGGCTGCTGCTAACTGCTAGTGAGGCTTCGGGCGGGGGGGTGGGCAAAGAGGTCAGCAGACAGGGTGCCCGGAGCATTGCTGCATCTCCCCCCTCCCCACTCACCTAGCCTCCGCAGAGGGGTGCCGGGCTATGCAGCTCTGGGCCACATGGCATGGCTTTGGGCAGGGGCTGGGAGAGCGGGGGGAAAGGCAGCGACACTAAGGCCTGACACCACGCCAGCCTGGGGGCACATGCTGTGTCACTCTGCAGGGGCCAGGATGAGCTGGGGGTTAGTTTAATTCTGTATTTGTCCCATACTTTAATAATACTATTAATAATGATATCATTTTTACAGATCATGGGTTGGTCCTTATTTTTGATACACATTGCTTCTTGTAACGTTATTGGTTTACAGAATGTTTGTGTCATCTTTATCCAGATAAAATTTGTTTTGCTCTGTAGTAATAGGACCAGATTAGAGAGGAGTATTGATGCATAATAAAGTTCAATATCAGGGTACTTATATCCTCCATGTTGTTTGTTTCTTTTAAACTTGGCAAATACAATCCAAGGATTTTTATAATGCCATAGAAAGCTGTTTAAAATTCTTTGCCATTGCCTTAGGAGGTTTATAGGGATCTGGACAGGAAGTGTTCTGAAAAGAAAAATGAATTTAGGTAATATAAACGATTTAATTATATTATATCACTCAAACCATGAGAAATTTAATTTATTCCATTTATTGATATTCCTTTTTAACTCTTTATTTTTTTGGAGAGGATTGATTTTAATTATTTTATCTAAATTTCAAGGAATAAAAGTTCCTAGGTACAGGATGTGAGATTCAGACCATTGGTATTTAAAATGGTTTTTAAGTTGACATTTTTCCAGGGTGCAAATATTTAAAGGTAAAATTTGCGACTTTGATTGATTGATTTTTAGACCTGATAGCTGTTCAAAATTATTAAAAGTGCTTTGTAAATGTTGTAGAGATTTGGATGGGTGTGTTGTATACAGCAACATGTAGTCTGCAAAGAGACTCAGTTTATACTCATCCTTTCCAATTTGGACACCTTTTTTTGTTTATTAAGTCTTATTGATTCAGCTAATGGCTCTAAGGCAATCACGAACAATATCAGTGATAATGGGCATCCCTGCCTTGTGCCTCTAGTAATTACAATATTATCCATTGATTTTAATTTTTGCCTGGGGCTGTGAGTAAATCAATTTGATTGCTTGTATAAATTTGACTCCAAAATTCATTTTTTGTAGTAAAACCTGTAGATATGGGATTTCTGAAGAGTCAAAAGCTTTTTCTATATCAGGTGAAAGTATAAGGGCTTCTAATTGTTCATGTTTGGTATGGGCTATAATATTTATTGTTTTAAATATGTTATCTGTTAGATCTCTTTTAGGGATAAAACCTTCTTGTTCTTGATGTATATAATTTTCAATGAATGAGTTGAGATGTTTGGCCATTATTGAAGTAAAGATTTTATAATCGGTGTTTAAAAGGGATATTGTCTGTATGAACCAGGTTTAGTTGTGTCTTTGCCTGGTTTTGGTATCATAATTGTGGCTTTTGACCATGAATTTGGAAGAGTGCCTGATTCTAAGATATTATTACA
The DNA here is from genome assembly GCF_028583425.1 of Eublepharis macularius. Classification (NCBI taxonomy): domain Eukaryota; kingdom Metazoa; phylum Chordata; class Lepidosauria; order Squamata; family Eublepharidae; genus Eublepharis; species Eublepharis macularius. Next base: position 100,952,385 of record NC_072791.1, read on the forward strand.
TACATTTGCTAAACGTTTCGCCACAATATCGGGAAATCTTTTATAAAATTCTGAGGGGAAGCCATTAAGCCCTGCTGCTTTGTTACATTTCAGATTTTTTATTATTTCCTTAACTTCAGTTTCTGTAACCAGATTTTCCATAATTTGTTTATGCTCCGGAGTTAATTCTTTTAAATTTTGGGTTTGCAGATATTTATATATTTCCTCTGTCTTAGGAGACATTGATGTATAAAGTTGTGTATAAAACTCTTCAAAAATGTGCATGATTTCCTTTGGCTGTGTTTTAATTTGACCTTTGTGATTCTGAATAGAGTTGACAGTTCTTGATGCTATTTTATCTTTGATTCTCCATGAGATGTAATGGAGTGATCTTGGAGTAGCAAACCAGTATTTTTGTTTTAAAAAAACGAGAATCTTCTGTACTTGGGTTGTTTCCAAAGTTTCTAACATCTTACATTTGTTTGCTGATATACTTTCTTTCCACCACGTTTGTAGAGAAAAATGCTTAACTCTCTTTTGTATTTAGCCTTTCTGAGGTAGAATGGCTGCTTAAAACTTTGGTCAAGAGGCCTTGTTATTCTAAGACATTTTCTAGCCCACAAACTCCCCCTTTTCTGCTTCTAGCCGTTTCTCTTGTGAACGGAGATGCCTCTCGCTTCCCGAACACTCTGACCTTGCAGATTAGATAAGACACTCAGAGCGAGAGAACCTCCATGGCCAGACAGTAAACCAATTAACATTCTTGCTTCATGAAACTAATTGCACCTGCAAGATGGGAGGGGGTGTTTTGGACTGCAGCCATGCACCTAACTCCTTTTTTGCACACAGTCACTTTTGACTATGAGATCACACTCTTGCTAACCGATTGGTGGACTGGCCCTCCCCTCTCGGGTGGCAAGAATGGCATAAAAAACCCATTACCAATAATGGACCTCAGATTCTGTCTGGGTTGCAGTAACCACTATTGTAACTCGGTCAGTATCTCAAACTGGCTCTGTCTGGGGATGGACGTTCCTGAACCCATCCATTTTGCTGTGCTGTGAAGCCTGACTGAATTTGCTTCGGTGACCAGAGATTTTGCCTTTTGCCTTCTTGACAACTTTTCACAATCTACTTCTACTGTGATGTTGGTATGTATAAGTTAGAGCAAATAAAGCTATAGGTATTTTTGTTTTAATCCTCACAGTCTGTCTTGTACCATTGTATGTGACCTTGCACCTTAATAAATAATTATATTATATTTTGTGTTTGGGTGTGTGACTTTGGGGTCTCAAAACTCAAGGTACTTTGCTGAACCCATTTTTGCTAGTTCTTGTGAACCACCTACTTTTTAACATTTTTTGCTGTGAACTTTACCTGCAAGCACACCCTTGCTAGGTAGACTTTGCTACTTTTAGCTCCCTAATAGGCTTGGAGGGTGTCCCTCTCCTCCTAAAGCTTTTGGGAACCCTGAGGGACTGGTGGCAGAATTGAGGGCATTTGAGGGACTTCCCTTCTCTTGCCAGTTTGCTAATTTTGTTTAGCCCGGCTGATAGACCTTTGCTGCCTCTTCCCCTAAGCTGGGTCGAGGCACTGAGGGCCTGTAGCTGTGACAACGTTCTTTATGAATTTGCTCCAAATGCTGAATTCTGTTTATTATCTCTTGTTTAGTTGAATTTTTTGTTTTATTTACATATGATGAGAGCATCCCAGATAATGTATGGGGAAATTTCATCTGATTGGTTTTCTTTTAGATAAAGTGTTAAGTTATCCTGTATAATTTTTGCATTACTTTCATTCTACAGTAACAGTTTGTCTAAGTTTGTCTAAAGACCACTGTTTTTTTCTTTCTTTTACAGGACCTGACAAAATATTGCCATTTACCCAAGCACGATCGGAATATATATTTCCTATTTCTGAATCAATGACATTTTCTACTAGATCCGGTGAAATTAAAATATAGTCAATTCTGGTATAGACATGATGGCGAGGTGAGTAATAAGTGAATTTTTTTTTCCGTTCCATTCTTCAGTCTCCAAATATCGTTTAGGTAAAATTGTTTTAAAATTCTTGCCAATGGCATGTTTTGGTTTTTTTCTTCTGGGTTCCCTATTATTAAAGTGAGTTCCATCTAAATTGTGATTTATGATTAAGATCTCCTCCTATAACCACTTATTCTTCCTGGAATTTAGTCAAAGATTGTAGGACTTCTTTTAGAAATCCAACTTGATTTGAATTGGGTGCATATATTGATGCTATAGTATAGAGGTGCTCTTTAACTTTCCCCTTAACAAAAATAAATCTTCCTCTAGGGTAAGATAAAGTTGTTTTATGAGTAAAATTGACACTTTTATCTATTAATACTGCTACTACCCTAGCTTTGGAAGTACCCTTAGCATAGAATTGGTGTTGCAACCAAGCCGCTTTTAATTCGTTTTGAGATAAGGAATATAAATGAGTTTCTTGCAATAATATGTCTGGATTAAATTTTGCAATACCAGTTAAAACTCTTTTTCTCTTGATTAAATTATTTATGCCTCTAACATTCTGCAAAATTATTTTCAGTTTGGGTTTAGACTCTGTAGATGTCATAGTGTGACTATGAGTTGTGTTAAAATATAAAAATTATCAAATTTTCTAACTTTTATAGGGCTTAATTCTATATTCCACTTTTATATATATATATATATATATATATATATATATATATATATATATATATATATATATATATATATATACACACACACACACTAGAAACAAAGCCCATTGTAGCAAAAAATACAACGGGCTCTAGAAAGGGCAGGGGGGCCTGGCTGGCCATTGCCCCCTCCCCCAGCACCCCAATCTGGGGCAGGGGAAGGAGGGCAAGGTGGCATGCCCACCTCCGGGCCCCCTGCCCTCACCCCCATTGTAGCTTGGGGGGAGGTGAGTGAGGTATGCCCAGTGCTGTGCCCCCCTTTGCCCCTGCGTGGCTTCCTCACCTCCCCATTGGGACTTGTAGGGTTGCCAGCTCCAGATTGGGACATTTCTGGAGATGAGGTGGGGAGTGGAGCCTGGAGAGGGTGGGCTTTGAGAGGGAAGGGACCTCAGGTGGAAATAATGCCCGTTGAGTCTTCCTTCCAAGGCAGCCAATTTCTGCAGAGGAACTGGCTCTGTCACCTGGAGATGAGTTGTAATTCTGGGAGATCTCCAGCCACCACTTGGAGACTCTAGGCTTGGGGGGGGGGCAAGGCAGGCAAGCCTCCCCGCCCTTCATGATCCTGGCTTTGTGGGGAGTGCAGGCGAGCAAGGCACGCCCACTGCCGGTGCAACACCAAGTGCAAAGTAATGCACATTGGAACCAAAAATCCAAAATATAAATACAAGTTGATGGGGTCTGAACTGGCGGAGACTGACCAAGAGAGAGATCTTGGAGTCATGATAGATAACTCACTAAAAACGTCAGCACAGTGTGCGACTGCCATAAAAAAAGCTAATGCTATGCTAGGGGTTATTAGGAAAGGGATTGAAAACAAATCAGCCGGTATCATAATGCCTCTGTATAAATCGATGGTGAGGCCTCATTTGGAGTACTGTGTACAGTTCTGGTCGCCACACCTTAAAAAAGATATCATAGCACTGGAAAAAGTACAGAGAAGGGCAACTAAAATGATTAAAGGGTTGGAACACTTTCCCTATGAGGAAAGATTGAGGCGCTTGGGGCTCTTTAGCCTGGAGAAAAGACGACTGAGGGGAGACATGATAGAGGTTTACAAGATAATGCACGGGTTAGAGAAGGTAGAGAAAGATGTGTTTTTCTCCCTTTCTCACAATACAAGAACTCGTGGGCACTCTATGAAATTATTGAGCAGTCGGGTTAGAACAGATAGAAGAAAATACTACTTTACACAAAGGGTGATAAACACATGGAATTCGTTGCCACAGGAGGTGGTGGCAGCTACAAGCATTGCCAGCTTCAAGAGGGGACTGGACAAATATATGGAGCAGAGGTCCATTAGTGGCTATTAGCCACAGGAGATAGATGGTATTCTCTTTGTGGGGAGGTGGTGCTCTGTTGTCTTGGTGCTGGAAGGAAGGCAGTGGGAGGGCTTCTGGTGTCCTGGCCTCACTGACAGTCCTTTAGATGGCACTGGATTTCTAGCCACTGTGTGTGACAGAATGTTGGACTGGATGGGCCACTGGCCTGATCCAATATGGCTTTGCTTATGTTCTTATGTTCTTATGGTGTTGCCAGTGTCCAGATGGTTGCCAGCGTCCAGATGGGGTTGCCAGTGTCCAGGGTTGCCAGTGTCCAGATGGTAGCCGGAAATCTCCCAGAGTTACAGCTGATCTCCAGGCCATAGAGATCAGTTCTTCTGCAGAAAAATAGCTCTTTCAGAGGGTGGACTGATCATAAGCTGCTGAGGCCCTTCCTCTCCCCCTGCCCCAGCCTCTCCAGAATCTCCCCCCTCAGACACATGCACATGATCACAGCTTTGGGGGGGGGGAGGCGAGCCAGGCTTGTCTACCTCCGCGCCCCACCCCCCCCTCCAGAATCATAGCTTTGGGGGGAAAGGAGGACAGGGAGGCTTCCATGTGGCCACTCAACCCCTCCCAACCTGGCTTTGGTGAAGAGAGTAGGACAGTGATTGGGGTGCTGCCGGCAGAGAGCATGAGGGGGGTGGCTCCAGTCTCCTCCGCCAGGCAGCAACCCCGATCTCAGGAGCTGCGGGGTGGGAGGTGCATGGGGGGAAGCGGTTCGGGGGGGAGCGGTTCGAGGCTCAGCCACCCTGATTGGAGCGGGAGGTGCACAGGGGCCAGCGGTTCAAGGCTCCTCCACCCGGCAGCCATCCCGATTGGGGCCCTGTGGGCGGTAGGTGCAGGGAGCCGGCGGTTTGAGGCTCCTCTGCCCAGGGTGCACGAAGGGGGCAGTTCGAGGCTCCTCCATCAAGCAGCCACTCTGAGCAGGGCACGATTCCAGCAGAGAGGGGAAGGGAAGTGGCTGCCTCTCCTGCAGCCGGCTTGCAGCTGGGCGGGTTTGTCCTGTCCGCACCCCCTCCCAATCCTGGCTGCGAGGGGAAAGGAAGCAACTGCCTGTCCTGCAGCCAGCTCCCTAACAGGAGGACGGGTTTGCCCCCCACCCCACCCCTCGATCCTGGCTGGGAAGCAGCCGCCTCTCCTGCAGCTGGCTGCTGGCTTGGTGGGTGGACTTGTCCCCCCTCCCTCCGCTGATCCCGGCTGTGAGAGAAAGGGAAGTGCAGCCTCTCCTGCAGCCTGGCTATTTGAATTGGGGCAAGCTGTTTGAGAGGCTGCCCCTTCTTTGCCCCAGCCTATCAAAGCGAGGAAGGGAAGGAAGGCTCCTTCAGGCATCCACACTGTGCATGCTCCACCTATCCCTGTGAGTCATCAAAACCCGCTAAGAGAATTATGTTATAGGATATATGTAGTATAAAAGTATACATAAAGCTATATGCCTGTGTGAGTATTGCTAAGTCTATAGTGAATTTGCCATGAAATTAAAAACTTGTTAAGTCACAATTATATAATTACTCTTCTTTATATAGTCAATTGCTTACAGTATTCAGAAATAATGAGATTTACAGTGCAATCCTAAGCAGCCACAGGAATGCCCCCTCCAGTGGAGGAAAGTTATGCCAGGAAAAAAGGTGGTGCAGCCCATAGGTGCCCATTGAATGGGAAAACACGAGCCCCTCTCTTGCTGCTTAGCCCCGCCCCCGCAGTCCAAAGGAGCATAGGATGGGAACTACCATGAGGGCCAATCCGCATCCACTTCCAGGGTGGTTGAGCCCCCTCCCTGCACCCAATCACCTGCTCACGCACCCTACAAAATGTCTGGCTGCGCTGCTCATGACCTCAGGTAGGTGGGCACATGGCCGAAGGCTCTGCCCGTCTGCCTTCTGCCATGGATGGGGGAGAGGGTACTCATGGTGGTGGGCACTGAGTGCACTGGGAGGACTTAGCGAGAAAACTGGGAGAACGTTGCACTTGCTCAAGGGAAGAAAGGCAAAGTCCAGAATGTCTGGCTAACTATCAACTATTCGAGTTTCCGTGCTGGTTATCTGACACTGAAGTTCCATCTCAGTAAGGAGCGAGGTAGCACTCACAGGTAAGAAGGAGATGGAGTGGTGCAGCTCGCTGATTTGTGCTGGCTGCCTCATCACCTGAACTCACCTGACCGCTAGCATTTTCACATGAGGCTTGGAGGGGGGGAGGATGGTGGTGGCAGCCCCTGCCTGCCCCAGAGGCAGTTGCCCAGAAAACTACTCTTGATCAGGTGTTTGTAACTACCTGTTAACTTTCTCCCTTAAAGGTAAAATCACCCCAAGGCAGAGTGCTTCCTCGCCAGAGAGTCTCACATTATCTGGTCACTAGCTGCACCTGTGGGTCTGCCACTCCTGCTCACTACTATGTGCATCTTCTCAGATGTCGGAGTGTGGGCTTTGCCTCGGCCATGGAGCCCATGTGTGTCTTTCTCTTGCAGGCATGTCATGACTCGTCCGGGAGATAACCAAGCATGTCTGCTTCTGCCCCCCGTAATCCTCTGCGAGTGTCATTCAGATCCAGCCCAGGAAGCAATATCTCAAGGCAGTCCACATATCAGCCTCGCCCCTGGGAATGCAGAATGAGGGCTGCACAAAAAGCCTTGGCTCCCTTTCCAGCCAAGAGACATTGGCACTTTTTCCAGTTTAATAAAATGAGTTGAAAAACAACTAACGTCTGTGTTTGCATGCCTGACTGGCATTGCCTGTAGTCACCTCCCCTCAACTCCCTGTCACACATTTGTCTTACACATCCGCACAAATGTATCAAGTGGCACCCTGTCCAGCCTCCGTGCCCCCTTCCTCCCCTCAAAGCGGGGGGGGGCACTGAGGACTTTCATTCTCTGATGGCATACAACAAGCTAGGAAGATGGTTGCTGCACATGGGAAGTTGCTGCCGGGGGGGATGTGTTTGCGGAAGTAGGGATGGACTTGGGTAATCTGGTGTGGGGAGGGCCTGTCAGTCCACGCTGGGGAAGGACATCTCTCCAGTACTGGGGCATGGCTGTCGAGGTCCAACCTGCATTCTCGCATTGTAGAGATGCAGTGATGTGTTCAAGCAGCGCTGCAGCATGTTTATGGGCGCTTTTCATTCCCCTCACTTCTAAATGGCCTCCTGGCCTCCCACATGGTTCAAAATGGGCGGTCCGGTCACTCATTGAAGACCTGCCTCCCCCACCTGCTTCGGCAGCTTGGATTTGTAGGCACACCAAGCTGCAGCCACCTGCCTGGCCCTCATCGGAAATGGAGGCTGGATGGGTGAAAGGGTGGATGTTCAATCTGGACCTTCACTGTCACCTTTGCCCCCCTCCCTGGTAGGGATGCCTGCTATCTGATGGGGGCCTATTGGCGGCAGCGGGGATCGCAGCCTCCCCATTGGCTGCGCTGCTGCTTTTTTCTTGCCTGGATGTCGCAAGGGGTGTGGCCATTGGCTGATGTGAACAGGGTTGTCAGCAGAATCGTGGGCGGGTGCTCCTGGAAGCATCCACACCTCGCCTTGTTGCACTTGGGCACCACCGGCAAGACTCTCCTGCAAAAGTCCATAGGGAGCCGTGGAACGGCACCCCATTTACGTCGGCGCATGAGCGACCATGCTGCCTTGGGGCATAGGATTGATCTGTATATGTTACCTTACAGTAAATAAAACAAATAACTTCTCATACCTTACTTATAAAGCAGGTTTAAATAATGGGATAAAGCTTACTAAGTATAAAGATTTATATAAATTCTATACACTATTACCTTTAAAAGAAGCTAATATAAAATACTAATGGGTAGTTATTCAAATGCTATACTCAAATTAGAAAAGGTTACCCAGTCACCAAATACCTCAAATAATAACCAACTACACTAATTGCTCTCTAGATATGAACTGTTCTCCTACTTCTATATTACCTTTAACTCTCTCCCTCTCTCTAGAAAAGTTTTACTGAGAATCTAATAAACTATGAACACGGTTAACTACCAACAATAAAATAATATTTTTTACAATTTTACTCCTTATATACTCCCTCCCCTATTCCCTTATGAATTAGTAACAATATGTGCTTTTTTCGATATTTTATTTTTAATATTTTATTTATTTGATTTTCTTCCTTCCTTCCTTTCTTTCTTTGATATTTTTTTCAAATATAATTTTATTGCCAATAAGAATACCTTACTCTTTCTCCACTTCCCCTTGCCCCCCTAACCCTCAATCGATTTCCCCCCTCCCTTTATCCCTTATACCCAAAACACTAAAGAAGACTTATATTAAGATTTAAATAAACAAGAACAGTACTACTTAGCAGGTGGTAAAACAAACCCCACACAACTACTGGTCCGAAGACCAGATTTTCAGTGCTGAAGAACAACGAAGAGCAACTTCCGGGACTTCCTCTCCCTCTCTGCCCCATTATCGGTAGCTTTACTAAAATGCAATCAAATAAAGAAAAACCTTAGATCCAGTCATTTAGATTTAGACTAAGAACATATAGTGAGTCTTAAGTTCAAGTAACACGTATCAGGATTTTACTTCCCTTATGCAGGGAGGGTGATTGCATTAGTTTCCTCTTGTGCGTCGTTTTATCAATCTCCATTTCTAATCTAATGCTGATATTCTGTAAAAGAATTAAGCCTGATGCCGAATCCAAAGCGTAATAGGATTTGTCCTGATACTGCACAAATAAAGTTGTGAAGTTCACCCATTTATAGGGTACATTCGCTTGTCTCAAAGATTCAGTTGTCTCTTTAAGTTCCTTCTGCTTTGCTAAAACTTCGCTGTGCAAATTTGTAAACACGAGGATAGGTGTTCCATTATAGTGAATTGCTCCCCTATTCCAAGCCATTTCCAAGATAGACCGTCTTATTTCCGAGTCTTGAAACTCTGCTAATTTGTCTCTTGGTTTATTGCGATTTAATCACTTTAATGTTCCAATCCGATATGCTTTCATTATATGAGGGGCGGAGCCCTCTTCCAGTCAGAGCACCTGTGCCAGCCAGTTTGCTAAAAATGATGGTAGGTCTTTTTTATAACTGATATCTTCCTCTAGCCCCTGAAATTTGAGATGTTGCTGACGCGCTGTTACTTCTAAGCTGAGAACTCTTGCTTGTAGGTCACTATTTTCTTTTTGAATATTGTTAACCTCAGATTGCACAGAGTTACTAATTTCAGCTGCATGCTCAGCCTTTTGTGTTGTTTTGCGAAGCTCAGCCTTTATTTAATCAAGTTTATCATTCAGTGTCTGTACTAAAGTTGACATCTGCTGGAGAATATTTTTCTCCATATTCACCAGATATGCAATTAGAGCCAGGTCTAGTGGGTTAGTTGAAAGCTGCTCACCTTTGCTCCAATTGGCCACCATTTTTAGCTGCTTGTCTCCTTTATTTCCCGGAGTAGTTATTTGTTGTGCAGATGGGAAGAATTCTTAGAGGTTTTTCACAGGTTTAGAGTTGTTCTTCCTCCTCTGATTCTTGTTTTTTTCATATTCAGCCTCAAGTTTCAGTTTTCTTTTGCTTTTCACCGGTGTAAGGGGCAGAGAGGGAAGGAGCTCTCCATTTAGGTGCCATCCCCAACAGCTCCGAAGCCATGCCCCCCTGTTTTGAAATATTTGATGGCAGTGTCAGATCTTATATGCCATTTTTTCTTTTATAAATTCTTTCTTGGTTCCCTAAAATTATTCTTTTAAAAAACAAAACCTTGCCCAACACATTCAATTGAGCTGTTTACTTTTTGTTTGGTTCATCTCCTTTTTGGTTGCTCATATTAGAAAGGAGTAAATGAACTTTTAAAAAGTTTCATCTTAAGTTTCTTCTCATCTTGAGAAGAGACTTTTGAAAGTTCATTTAGTTCTGACCACTTTGGAAAGTCTTGGATGCCAAAAAGAGAAGGCTATTCTGTTAGTATCAATGCTTTTTAAACCTTTCACTAGTTTAATGATACAAGCAAAAGCAACATTAGGAGCCATAAGTCACTTTAATATGCAAAGAAATAATGACATACAAAATGTGTGCTATAAAATCTTAATATGGACATTTATATGACATAAATTTTGCATACATTTAAATGAGCCTGAGTTAAAAATGATATTGAGCCTGTACCCCAGGGCATAATCCATTGTCATCAGCAGTAATCCTAATCTGAAGGTATTTCCCCTCTATATTTTAGTTCATATTCATTTATCTGCAAAAATGAGCTGTACAGTATAGCGTTTATACTGACAAATTCTGAACAGCTACAACTAGAGCTGCCTTAATCAAGAGTAAGGATATGCAGTATGTCTTAAACATCTTTTCCTGTTTAGCAGAATAAATTGCCATTCATCAATCAGTTCTTAAAAATAAATGCTTAGTGTTAAATGTTTTAAAATTCCATGGGAGCCCAATCCATCCAGAGACTGTGGAGCTGTGGATGAAGGGCTCCTGCCTCCTCTCTGAACTATTTTTGAGAGCCAAACCCACAGTCAGTTCTTGAAGGCAGCACAAGGGGGACAGAGGAGACCCTCACCCCACCCCACCCCCTGTCCTGTAGTGACCAGTGGGATTGGGCCCTCAAAGCTTTTTGAAAAGTTAGAAACCAGCCAGGGCACTGTATTCCTATAGTTGACTTGAAGATATGGTATCATCTAGTTTGGCCCTGAGAGTGGCCAGAAAACTGTACAGCAATGGAGCATTCTATTTTCAAGTTATCCTTTCCAGAACTCCAACCATCATTTTTCTAAGAGCACCATGGGTGTTAGCAGCATGTATTCCTAGATATTCAAGGAACTCTTTGTAAAAAAAAATCTACTTTTAATAATGGGCATGAATGTATTCCCAGTTGTGAACTCTACAAGGCGTTGATTCTGTGAGAGAACCTCTGGTTTGCTTTTAAGGTTGCTTTTAAGTATATTTAATCCTAGACAAACTTTCAGTATACAAAAGGTTGGAACCTATCAATTCAGTCAGCTAAGTGTGGAGCATTCCTCATGCTCAAGAAGCCTTCTTCTGATATAAACAGCTCTTCCTCAAATGTTGCATTTATCTATGTACAATTTAAGACTGAACCCATAATGCTTGATGCATTCACTTTGACATGCCACTTAATATATAGGACATTTTACTACCATCATAGATTTTCTTACCAAAATAATTTCTATTGTAAACTGACATATTTTAGAGGTGTTTCATGTGAGAATCTTTGTCAAAGACAGTGGGTTAGATCCTGCATAAATATTCTCCTCCAGCAGTCCTCCAGCTACTCTGCTATGCTGTTCTTTGGGGTACCCTGGCCCCAGAAGCTTCATTTTTGAGCTTTTGAGGAAGCTAGCAGAAAAAATATGTGCTATCACATGGTTCTTCACAAAAAGATGATTATCTTAACAGAGAAATAATCTATAGTGTGAAGCTAAACATTATTCAATATTAAAATACTCAACAAAGTATAGTACGACACAGCAAGCAAGTTTGTATACAGGTATCAAAGATATTATGAATGGCAGACCAAAAGAAGAATTAGAGGTCCAAAACTTGGTGTCATTAAGCAGACAACAGAATCTAATATTCTCTGTTAGGGCTTTGGATCAGGCTTTTAACCTCTAGTTAATCACAAATAGGACAGTGGAGGTAAAGCACATATTGTGTTGTATATATCTTTCTGTTTGTAAGTTAAGTGATCTGAAGAGAATAGTGAATGATGGATTGCGTTCGTGTGTACATTTCTTAATGATATCATGCCTCCTCCCTTTCAGTTTGTTGTTCATTCAATAAGTAGATCCAGTCTACATTGATGGGAGCAAACAAATAGGATGGAGATTAACACAAGTTTCACATCTGGAAAAAAACGTGGGTGCATTTGTTTGCCACCCAAAGAACAAAATTCACCATATGTATGAAAACTGATCATTCTATTTTATTTGTGTCCTCATGGGGCTGGATCCAGCCAGGTTTTACACTCAATCTCACATAGTTATCTTTTTACTAGCCTCAGTCACACATGACTTTTGTTAATGATTCCCAGCATATCCTTTTGGTGGTCAAAGGGGACCCACAATTTTCATCTCTGAAAAAACTGGTTGTATCCAACCATCTCCATTACAGTTTCAATAGTACAACTGCTTTTTGATCCTTTGTATTTTAGTAAGTGCTAATGCAATTGCTCTTAGAAGCCAGGTGGGCAACACAGACATGAGCTAGGGATTGCATTTCTCAGTCTGGTGTATACTGCAGATTGTTCCTAAGTGGGCTGGCTCTCAAGTAAACCTGCTGTGGTATTAGACTATGGAGAACTGTTTATCACTGTGCATTTTACACTATCACCTCATAATGATCACACAATGTGTTGTGGGAAATGAAGCAATGAACAGAGATATTTCTGTGAGTCTTATAGTAAGGGAATAGGAACAACATCTGGAAATATTGAATGAATCATACCAGTTCATTGAAGGCACAGTTTGATCTTCTTTCTACTGGTTCACCTAGGAAATGAGGGTTATAAACATGCCCTTTGGCACTTTGGAGTTTTTATTAATGAAAAAAAAATCCCATAAGGCTGCATGAGATGTAAAGAACAGTCATATTTGAGCAAAGTCAACACATGAACAGGCTATCGTGTTTCACTTTCAAAAGCTTTGTTTCCAAATATATACCAAGCAAGAATATTACTTGTTCATGTACTACACCCAGGTGGTAGGACTTTTTAGCCATTAGACATATTGTCATTATGGATATGAAGTCACTGTTAGAATGTTGAGTTCTCTGAGGATCTGATCCCATAAGCATGAGGCACCAGGGATGTGTACAGAAATTTGGCTTGGGTTATACTAGTTTTGTTCATTAAAAATTTCTTTGGATTCTTTAGTCTTTAATCCCATTATGGCATGTGATTTGATTAGTTAAATCAGTAGCAAATTTCTGCTAGCCTTGCCTTCCACTCTGCTTAGCAGGCTATCGGGGAAAGAGGAAGCATGGAGCACAAGAAGAATGTCATGTTGCTCTTTAGCTGCCTCTCTAGAAGCACAGTTCTCTGCAACACAGGCTAAGCAAGCAAAGCCTTTACCTCTGTCTAAAGGTGCCAAGGGGAGGAACAGAAATCTCTGACTTTGTCCTCCTAGTCTGCCTTTGCCTAGAGCAAAGCCTTTGCTACTATCATCAGTCTAATTCCTGAAGAGTGGGATGGATAGGGCAAGCAATTCCCTTCTGGAAGGATGAAAGCCCTCCCAAAACTACGATCCAGCAATGTAATTTGGGAAACTCTGTGCACAGAATGCCAGTCTAGGACAACTCCTACTCTTCTCTCATTATGCCCAGAACATGGAAATGTAAGGAGGGTATAGGGAAATGGAAACCAAGAGTACAGCTGCAGCATCACAACTATGACAGAAAAATAACCAGATCTGGCCCCTAATTGGTTTAGAGCTGAAAGTCAAAGGAAATTAGTTACCCTTCCATCTCTAATGTGGCACAGTTCTGAGTGCCCCGAGTGCTCTAGTAAATCAAGATTCAAGTCCAGTTACACTTTAAAGATCAACTAGATTTCCAGGGTATGAGCTTTCAAGAGTCAAAGCTTCCTTCATCAGATATAAGGAGTAGAAAAAGGTAGGAGTCTTTATAATCCACGCAGAGAGTGGGAGGGGTATTGCAAATTAAAGTGTCAGGTGGCTAGCTATAATAAATGTTAAAAGTAGCTTGATAGAGCATGATGTGTAGTGCAGGAAATAAGCCCAAAAAAACCACAACTACCTCTGGTAGTCACAGTTCTCAGCTCAAATCAGTTCAACATATCATTAGTGACTTGTAACCTATTCTGGAAAATAATACTCCTCTCCCACAGGCATTGGGAGGCAAACCTTTTCTTGCCCACACATAGCCCCCCAACCTTAAACAACTCTTTACTCACAATGGTGCATTTCCCAACATGGACACAGACTCTGAACCAGGGCTTGCAATAATCCAAGATGCCAACTCTGTCCTCATATTTACTCTAACAATGCCATCACTGGACCTAACAACAATAGTTATACCATTTCAGGTTTGTTCATTTGTTCATCTTCCAATGTTATATATGCCATCAAGTGTAAGCAATGCCCTTTTACTCTCTACATTGGATGAACAGATAAGTCCCTATGCAAAAGAATAAATGGGCATAGATCTGACATAAAAAAATAACAACATTCGAAATTCAGTAGGTAAACATTTTAATCTTCCAGGACATTCCGTTGCTGACCTAAAAGTTGCAGTTCCAAAACAGACAAACTTCAAAAGGATATTACTATGTGAGACTGGTGAAATTGAGTTTATTTGCAAATTTAGACGAATGGAGCATCAAGAGTTGAACTGGGAAACAGAATTTTTCTTGCAGTATAGATGCTTATTTTCAGCAATTCACACCTCTGCTCTGCCAAGCTAATTACAACATGTTTTATAGATAGTTTCCAGACACTCTAATGTACAATACACCTCTACTTTGATTATAAAGACTCCTACCTTTTCCCACTCTTTGCATCTGATGAAGGGAGCTCTAGGCCCTGACTCTCAAAAGCTCATACCCTGAAAATCTAGTTGGTCTCTAAAGTGCAACTGGACTTGAATCTTGCCCTTCTACTGCAGACCAACATGGCTACCAACCATCTTATAAACTGATTCACTGTTCTTTAGCTTGGTGAAAACTCAGAGGATTGATCACTATAATTTTTTTTTAAAGAAAATGGTTATCCATACTGAGATGCTTTAACAATCCATTGGGAAGACTTCTTAGAGAAAAGAGAACAGTTTCTAGAGGAGTTACAGGTCCTCCTCAGACCATTAAGTATGGAGTTTATACATTGTCCAGGGATGTTTGCCTCATCAGTGTAAATGCTGATAATACTGCTGGCCAATGAAGCAACTCCCTAGGGTTTTAACGGAAATTTTGTCTTCCATTCAGAGGAAGATTGGTTTGGTTTAAATTACTTTTCCATTTCAGTTTTTCTTACCTGGAATGAAGTAAAATGAACGTGCCAGCCCTACCATTTGAAAAGGTGAGGTAACTTAGTTCAAGAGACATGTTTTGAGGGGCCCATTACAGGGTAGCAATTATTTATATTGTTGCTATGTTATTACCACTATGGAGGATGACTTGTGAATTTTCTAGCTAAGCCATCAAAACCTCTTGGGCCATCTCTGAGAAGCTGAAATAATGTGTTTCCTGACCTGTGAAGACTCAATGTAGCAAACTGTGAGAACCTTTGGAATGTATGAATTTAGTATTATGGCTCTATCCCCAACGCCATATGTATATTTACATTTATATATATATAAATGAATATATGAACATGCAAACATAGACACACAGAAAGAGGAGTTATTTTGTTTGCTCAGCTGTGAAGAAGATCATAAGTTTCTGATGCTTCAACTGAAGCACATTTTCTGATGGGCTTCTGAACAAAGTATGCATTTCAAAGTGCAATAAGTTGTGTATTATGGCTATTTTAATTATGCAAAGCTATAAGTTGCTTTATGAATTACATTGGCCAAAAAAGGAACTTTAATTTCTCAGCTGCAATTATACTGCAAATGAAAAATCTAATGAGGAAAATGAGGTTCAAAGACAGTCCAGAAGAAATATCAACATATGTATATATTGTACAAGAATACAATAAATATTTAATCACACAAAATGCTGCTGCAATGATTGGATTAATTATTATGCTTAGTATTTAGGTTCTGCCTAGATGGGTCTTTGTAATGGGTTTTTAAGGAATTTGTTTC
Source organism: Eublepharis macularius (assembly GCF_028583425.1). Taxonomy (NCBI): domain Eukaryota; kingdom Metazoa; phylum Chordata; class Lepidosauria; order Squamata; family Eublepharidae; genus Eublepharis; species Eublepharis macularius. The sequence goes on from NC_072791.1 coordinate 100,968,110, forward strand.
AAGAATACACTATATTTGCTGTCTATATCACAAGAATAGTTATCTATTTCTTATAATGGAAATTATAAATCTATTTGCATCTCATCATGCCATGTACATTGTTTGGCAGGAGGAGCAGAATTATGATCTCCTTACCAGGCAATGTGTAGGAATCCCATGCACCACTTTCCCAAGCATTATTACTCTATCAATGAGTGTGTGTCATCAGAAGTGGATATCTGTGTGGCCCTTGAGGAGATATATGAGGCTCCATGTCCTCCCATTTATGAACAGACATAGATGTAGCCTAACTTTTAGATGTGTGTGTGTTCATATGAATACATACAATTTGGCCAATAAGGGTCAACTAGATATGATCTGGGAGATTCATTAATGGTTTTCTCATAGAATTTTAAAAGCTAAATAGCCTGTACAGATGGGGCAAAGTAGATCAGGGGCATAATGAGATTCCCAGAATATTGCAAGACCTTCTTGCTTGAGAAAAGAGTGTGAATAATTTCAGTTGCTGCAGTGATGCCACCAGGGTCTTGCACGCTGCATAGTCACCCTGGAACTGTAGCTCAGCTGGTGTGGTAGTGCCTGAAGGATCTCCTCCATCAGAGAAGTCAAAGCTCAATATGAGCTGGGTCTGACCAGGGGGGCTTGCCACTATGTTGCCTTACATATTATCTGTTGCTTTAAACATGTACTCCTATGTACTGCCTGTGCAATACGCTGATCCAAGGTCAATGTATTGGTTCTCTTATTTGTGTCAATATTTACATTCCTCCCAAACGCCTAAAAGTTCAGAATGTGGAGAACATTTGGGATCTTTTATCTAACATCCTTGAAACTTTAGCTCTCTGCTTTCCCAATTCACATCTCATCTTGTGAGGAGATTTTAATGCTAGAACTGGCCCTGGCATTTCCGAATCTTCAGCCACTGTTAACAATCAGATTGCTGAGCAAGCATGTTTTTTGGATCGGTCATCACAGGACCCGATTCTGAACAAGCCAGGCTTAAGGCTGTTAGAAATGCTCTCTGTCCATCAACTCCACATTTTACATGGCACTGGGTTTGACACTTCTGGAGGTACATTCACATTTCTATCCTCTTGGGGAGCCAGTACAATTGATTACATAGTGGTTTCTTCTTTGCTTTTAGGCTATACTTTGAGCTTTGAGGTCTGTAATAGAACAGAGAGTGACCACTGCCCACTGAGACTTTCGTTGGGCTTTAGGGACAACATCTTTCACAAGCCTGTTTCAGGTCCTCTAGAAGGATACCTGCCTGGTGAAAGGAGTCTTAAGTGGACTCCACAGCTCCATGCCAGCCTAGCCCAGTCATTGGTGAAGAATGACTTGTGGTCACAGCATCAAGTATTACTGTAGGATGGCCTCAATGCTGTTACCCATTTTGAGGGCATAGTACAGCTTCTTAATCCTCTGTTTTCTAGAGACATCCCCCCCCCCCCAAACTGGAACTTATTCCAGTGGTGGGTGGTTTGACCACGAATGCAGAGCTGCGAGGAAAGAGTTAGCCTATTACACCAGACAGGTCCGCCACCTCAAGAAAGGAACATCTCTAAATCATCTTATCTTATTAAGATCAACCTACAAAAAGCTATTGAAACCGAAGAAGTCTGATCTCGCCAAACTATTATGGCAGGTGTATTGTCGAAGGCTTTCACGGCCAGAGAACAATGGTTGTTGTGGGTTTTCCGGGCTGTATTGCCATGGTCTTGGCATTGTAGTTCCTGACATTTCGCAAGCAGCTGTGGCTGGCATCTTCAGAGGTGTAGCACCAAAAGACAGAGATCTCTCAGTGTATTATGGCAGGAATTAGGCCTGGCAGTTCAGGAAAAGGCCTTATTTCCTCACTTGGCAAGTCCCCCGGTGAGAATTTGATTCCCCCCAAGATGTATAAGTCCTTCCCTGATTGGTGGGCTCCCATCTTAGCTAAGTTATTCACCCAGATAAATTCAACAGGGGTATTCCCCTCAGGGTAGAAACTGAGTATAGTAGTTCCAGTGTTTAAAAGGGGGAGCAAAGCAGATCCCCAGAATTACCGTCCAATAAGCTTGCTGGACATAGCTGCCAAATTGTACAGCAAATCTCTTCTATGTAAGCTGGAGGATTGAGAAGCCTCGAACCAAGTCATCTATCCTGAGCAAGCTGGCTTCTGCAAAGGACACTGTAGCATTGACCATTGTCAAACCCTCTACCAACTAGCGTCCCAAAGTATCAAGGGCCCCACTAAATCTCTGTATGCGGCCTTTGTGGCCTTAACAGCTGCTTTTGACTCCATTGACAGCGAACACCTCTGGATGAAGCTGGCTGCCTCAAACATAGATAGGATGTTATTGTTTCTTCTGCAGGAATTTCATTCCAACATCCTTGCAAAAAATCAGGGTGGGCACCTCGGACTCTTTAACAGAGGCAATACCAATTCTGAGAGGGGTAAAGCAAGGATGTGTCCTGGCCCCTTTGCTTTTTAACCTATATTTATCCTGACATTATCTGGCCCTGAGTTTGCCCCCCCCCTTTAAGATCTCAGAAAATATCAGTTCTTTTACATGCTGATGATATGGTCCTGGTCTCTCTTACCCGTGTTGGCCTTAAAAGGCTTTTACATAAACCTGGGCTTTGTGTTGTCTAATGTCAATCCTAGATGTGATTATGTTCTATTCCAGTATTTTCTTCTACTTTGTATTGGATTCTTGCTAATGCTATGTCTTTTTTAACTTGCATCTATTTACCCTATGGCATTGTTTATGAAAATGTCCCATTGATACTGTATGGAAATGTACTTCATATATTGTATGAAAATATACTTGATGCTGATTATACTAAGCTCATACTGTGTCATCCGCCTTGCTAAGCTCGTACTGTGTAATCTGCCTTGAGTCTCAGTGAGAATGGCGGACAATAAATGGCATAAAAAAAACAAAAAACAAATAAAGACAAACTTCTACAGATATGTGAGAAGCAAACACAAGATAAAAGAGGCAATTGGACCTTTGCTGGGAGTGGAAGGAGAAACTCTGATGAAGGACAGAGAAAAAGCAGACAGGCTTAATGACTTTTTTTGCCTCTGTTTTCTCCCTGAAGAACTCCAGCCCATTTAGAGATGGTAGAAGACATGACAGGACACCTGGGTGGCTAGTTGACATTGATAGAGAGGTGGTGGAGAGGTGCCTGGCTGCACTAGATGAATACAAATCCCCTGGGCCAGATGGTATGCACCCAAGAGTGCTCAAACAACTTTCTAGAGAATTTGCAGACCCTCTGTCCATCATCTTAAGGCCTCCCAGAGAACTGGAGATGTGCCACAAGATTGGAGAAGAGAAAATGTTATCCTAATCTTTAAGAAAGGAAAGAAGGATGACCCAGGAAATGACAGGCTGGTCAGTCTGACCTGTTGCTGGGAAGATATTAGAGCAGATTTTAAAGGGGATTGATCTGTAAGCATCTGAAGCACCACTTAGTGATCCGGGGAAGTCAACATGGTTTTATCCCCAACAGATCTTGTCAGACCAACCTGGTTTCCTTCTTTGATCGAGTGATGAGCCTACTGGATTGTGGGAACTCTGTCGACGTGATTTACCTGGATTTCAGCAAAGCTTTTGATAAGGTTCCCCATGATATTCTAATGGGTAGACTGGAAGACTGCAGACTGGACTAGAGGACAGTTAGGTGGATAGGGAACTGGTTAGAGCATCCAAAGAGTGGTAGTCAATGGCATTTCATCAGATTGGAGGGAGGCGTCCAGTGGGGTGCCACAGGGCTTGGTGTTGGAGCCCAGAACTTTTCAATATTTTTATCAATGATTTGTATGAAGGAGTAAATGGGCTTCTCATTAAATTTGCTGATGATACCAAATTGGGAGGAATGGCAAACACCCAAGAAGATAGAGTTAAAATTCAACAAAACCTGAATACTCTGGAGAAGTGAGCTGTTGTGAACAGGATGCAATTCAACAAAGACAAGTGCACAGTATTACATCTGAGCCACAAAAATGTGAAGCACAAATACAGGATGGGGGATACACTTCTGGGTAGTAGTGTATGCGAAAGAGATCTTGGAGTAAGAGTGGACTGTAAACTAAATATGAGCAGTCAGTGTGATGCAGTGGTAAAAAAGGCAAACTCAGTCTTGGGTTGTATCAAAAGGGCCATTGCATCGAAATCGCAGGAGGTCATAGTCCCTGTGTATACTGCCTTGGTCAGGCTGCACCTGGAGTACTGTGTGCAGTTCTGGAGGCCCCACTTCAAAAAGGATGTGGACAAAATTGGGAGGTGCAGAAGAGAGCAACAAGGGTGATCAGGGGTCTGGAGACTGAGCCCTATGAGGAAAGGCTGAGGGCCTTGGGAATGTTTAGTTTGGAGAAGAGGAAATTGAGGGGGGACATGATTGCTCTCCTTAAATATTTGAAAGTCTGTCATTTGGAGGAAGGCAAGGAGCTGTTCCAGTTGGCAGCAGAGGATAGGACGCGAAGCAATGGGCTTAAATTACATGCAGAAAGGTATATTAGGAAATTAGGATATTAGGATATTAGGAAAAACTTTTTCATGGTCAGAATAGTTCAAAGGTGGAGTCAGCTGCCTAGGGAGGTGGTGAGTTCCCCTTCACTGGCAGTTTTCAAGAAGAGGCTGGATGAATATTTGTCAGAGATACTTTAGGCTCATCCTGCATTGGGCAGAGGGTTGGACTAGAAGGTCTGTATGGCTCCTTCCAACTCTGTGATTCTGTGATTATGAATGGACAGTGTTCTCCTCTTCTTCCTCACTCACCTGAAGTAGCTACCTCTTGAGAATGCATATACCTTTGGCTGGGATATGACATATAATCAGCATTCATGTTCCTTCTCTCCTTGTTCATGCTGAAGTGAGAATTTGAAAGGTAGAAAGAAAAGATATCAGTGTGAGATGTAGGCATTGTTAATCAGCATTCTTCTATACATTCACAATAATGGGTGACATATTGTTGAAGAAAATGTTAATAGAATAATAATACTGTAGTGTACCCAGGGCTCATTTGAGAGTTGAGGTTTTCTTCTTTTTCTTTCTGCTAGTGAATACACCATCTCTGGTGGTCCAGCAAAAAGCACATCCACCAAACCTGTGCTGGAGGTGTTGAAGTGTGAAAAATCTGTAATATTCCAGGTTATGTAGATCCTGGACCTGAGCTTACCTTCTCAGGGCCTGGAAGGAGAATGTGCAGTTTGCTGTTTAGTGTATTTGATTAGGCTGGCTTTTCTTGTGGTATGTGAGAACTAGTCCTGCTGTTATGAAATTGAGCTACTATAGTGCCCATGTACATAACTCTTAAGTAGGCTTTCCTTTAGCCCAGCAGCTTCTAGTGCTTGGAGCACCCTTTATTTTTCTCAATTTGTGGTCATGTTATGGCTAAAGATGATAACATCAAATGTCTGGCAGCCACTAAGGATACCATTAGCCATTGATATGTGGCAGTGCTCTCACAGAATCCAAATGGGATCATCTGAAACTGGAAAACACTCTCAGACATAGCAAAGGTTGTCTTCTCAGAATTTTCAAGCTTCACAGGCATTTTCTAGCACCCTTTGGTGAAGTCTAGGGCTGATCGGTATCAGGAAGCTCCAACTTGGTCAATGAGGAAGTCAGCCTGAGGCACAGGATAAGAAACAAACTAGGTGATTTTATCAACTTCTCGATAACCAATGCAGAATCATATACTGCCATCAGGTGTGGATGCAAGCACAATCAAGCTACGCCAGGTATTGCAGGAGAATTTGATAATGCCAATTGCAACATTTCTGTTTCCTGAGCCTCCTCTTCCCATTGTTTGCTTGCGGGCCTCTAAGCCATTTGCCCTGGTTCAATGGGGATTGGATGCTATATTAACATGGTCTGACTCAGGCAAGCTAGGAGCACTCCCACAATGCCACCTAGCCTTAAATCTGTTCTCTTTGTGACTGCCTGGTCTCAGTTGACTGTCTATATACATCACCTGAATTAGGAGATGGTGGCCAGTCACTGGGATTTCCCTGTAGTAACAGTTCAGTACATTCATCTGCTGTATGTTAGATTACTGGGGACTGATATTGTCACTTCTCTAGATAGTTTAAATATAAATACTGTAGTGCTTAGGAACTGATGCCAAAATGAAGTTTGTATTTAAATTCAGGTGAAAGGGAATAGTACTTGTTAACAGTTGGGACTTAATTCTGTTGTGAATTTTTGGCTAAAATATCTCTGATATTTAAGCAGCAGCCCCAGGACTCTCATCTTTGTGTACAGTTTGTACAATTAGAACATGTCATTGGGCCACTGCCTGGGACCAGGCCAGGCAAGCTGGATTTCTGTTGATGGATGTATTGTCCTAACAGTACATCCAGATGGATCATCTAGTGTCACCCACTGGACCTCTAGGAACATTAAGATACCTCACAGCTGGTGGTGCTCCTACAAGAGTTCAAAGACATCAAACAAGGAAAGGCTTGTAGGTAGACATGGGCACAAAAAAAAAAAATAACGAATTCGCAGTTCGTGGTTCGGTGCCAACGATGATCCCAAGGTCACGAACTGCAATGAACATTTTCCATTACCGAGCTGGTTCACGGTTCATGGTTCATGGGTCTCAGAACGGCCCCTGATGCACTTAGAGAGCCCATATTCCCAGGGAGTGTTTTGCAGGCTCTCCTACAGCTATCACCCAAGTTTGGACAAGATTGCAAAAGGTATCTTGGAGTTATACCTGCTCCAATCCAAGGCCCCCAGGAAACTCCCACTCGATGCAATTAGAGCCACTGGTTGATGTTGGCCCAGTGTACAGAAGGTGGGTGCTGACAGCGGCCATTGGGCCTGGCAGGCACAAGGAGGTGGTGATGAGCCACCTCCCCTTTAGGGGGTGGGGGTCTGGCTGCTCACTGGCAGCACCCCCATGTGCCCTCCCACCAGGCCAAAGAGGAGCGCGCTGGTAATCCCGGACCAGGCCAGAAGGTGGATACTGCCGGTGGCTTCTGGGCCTGGCGGGCACGGGGAGGCAGTGATTGAGCCACCTCCCCTTTAGGGGGTGGGGGGTCTGGCCACTGTCCGGCAGCACCCTTCATGTGCCCGCCCACCAGGCCAAAGAGGAGTGCACTGGTATTCCAGGTGCAGGCCGGAAGGTGGCTGATGCCGGCAGCTGCTGGGTCTGGTGGGGGGGTTGGCCATTTAGGAGGTGGGGGGGTTGGCCACTTGCTGATGGCACCCCCCATGTGCCAGCCCACCAGGCCAAAGTGGAGTGCACTGCTATTCCCGGCGCAGGCCAGAAGTTGGGTGATGCCAGCGGCCACTGGGCCTGGCAGGCATGGGGAGGCGGCAACAAACCACCTCCCCTTTAGGGGCGGGGGGGTCTGGCTGCTTGCCGGTGGCACCCCCCATGTGCCCGCCTGCCAGGCCACAGAGGAGCGCGCTGGTATTCCCGGTGTGGGAGGGAGAGGACATGTCATTCGGACGGGGGCCTGATCCCCCAGCAACTGCGTGTCCTCACCCGAGGGTCCCACTGAGAAACAGTGCGGCAGCAGCCGACAGTATCCACCTTCCTGCCTTGCCGGAAAGGATGGGAGGGAGAGAACATGTCATGTGGGTAAGTGGGAAGATCCCCCTGCAACCGCCTGGCCTCACAGGAGCGCGCGTTTATTCCCGACGAGGGCTGGAGAGCGGGTGATATTTCTATTCTATTCTATTCTATTCTCTTTCTATTTCAATCTCTATCGTTTTCTACATTCAGTTCTCCCAGTATATACCATTCTCTCACTGCTAACAGACATTCCCTAAGGTGTGCACATACATTCGAGGATATTGTTCATTCTACTTATACATTCTGTAATGTTTGTATCTTTCTCTGTTTTTGATTTTCAATCCTTTTACCCATGGATGGGTCATGTTCGCATGTCATTTGGAGGGGAAGTGGCAAGATCCTTCAGAAACCACAGAGCCTCACCTGAGGGTCCCCCTGAGGATTTCTCTGGCGGCAGCCTGCACCATCAACCTTCCTGCCTTAACAGAAAGGGTGGGGGACACATTCCCACCCAGCTGAAAGGGTTTCCATCAGTCCCATTGACAGGGGAGCCGCCACACTGTGCAACTAACTATATCCATATATGATACAATTGGTTGCGTGATCTCAGGCGAGCTGTCCCTCATGACCAAGAAGGGAGCAGCAGCAGGATAGTTCCTTGTTAAGCGGGGGCTGACATGACCCGCCATCCTGCCTTTGCGGAAAGTAGGGGATAGGCAGGACAGGAGACATTGCTTGGACAGGTCAGAGTGGTTCCTGAGAGGGGGAGACAGAAATGGGACAGCAGCAGCAGCAGCTGACATCGGCCACCTTCCTGCCTTTGCAGGAAGGACATGAGTCGAGGGACCAATTCCCCCCTGCTCAGAGGGCTCAGCATTTGTGATGGATAGGGGAACTGTGCAGATCAACGATATGTGGAACAGCTCCTGAGCTGTTGTGCAAGTGCCCAAAGGAGGCTGCAGCCAGCATCACCCACTTTCCTGCCTTCGCAGGAAGGAGGTGTCATGATGATCTGGCTGTGCCAGGAAGGCCTATCAAGGTCTCATAAGCCTGTTAGCAGTGAGACTGGACCTGGCTAAACCTGACCCAAACATGCCAGCCCTCATTCGAGATACCTACAGGACTCGATGGGCAAGGGTGCATGGTGATGGCATGGAGAACCAAGGGACGAAATGTTTTAGTAGCCTGCGGAAGCCCACACACTCCATGATGGATAGGGGAAAGCCATGTAGGGCAATCCTCTCTGCCAAGACACGAAGGCCTGCCTCCTGAGCCATCAGCCTCAAGGTTCTAAGCAGCACTGTCCCAGACCCCAAGGGGACAACCTCTGTGAGCGCAGCCTGCCAGAGTGCTCTGCTCCCACCAGCGTCACCCTCAGGGCAAAGTGACCCTCCCACTGACCCCCTCTCAGAAGAGCAGGTTGCCCCCTTTCTCCCCCCAACGGATGTTTCACTGGGTGAAGAGGGAGACATGCTTGGGTGGTGCTTCTTCAGATGCCGAGTCAGGTCCGTCGAAGACAGGTGCTTTGGGTTGTTGCCCCTGCACACCAGGACATTACAGGCACAGCGCCACACCACATGGGGGTCATCAGGAAGGGCCCAAAATTGCCTCCATACAGAGGTGTTGAAACGTGGACAACTAACTGTCCCAGGGGAAGGAGGACGAACGGTTACACGCTGCGCTGCGGAGCTGGCCATGGACAATGGGGTGAGGGGTGGAATGCAGGTGGGGACACCACTGAGAGTTTGGGATGGGGACGGGAGGGATATTTCATAACACACAAACCATTCCTCCAGGGATCCATCACCCACCCGTTCCTCAAAATGTTGAGAGAGATTCTCTCCCCCCTGCAGAAAGACCTCTTTGGCCTCCTCCACAGCCTCCACAGGTGAATTGTGGAGAGCAGGAGGACTCTCTGCTGCTCCCGAGCCACACCCAATACTGCTTTCCACAAGTAAACCAGGAGGACTGCCATCGCACTTCACCCCACAACCACCCTTGGTGGCCAACACAACAGGAAGATTAATTGTGCCACCAAACTAGAATTAAGGAGGACAGGAAAGGAGATGACTCTGTGTGCCCTCCGCAGTGGTGCCCACTGAGCATGGACCCAGGGCCTGGCAGCAGCCCTGGAACCAGAGGCTGAGGCTAGAACCCTAGTCCAGCACACCAAGATGCCTGACCACAAGATCAGGCACTGGTAATAATACTGTGAGCCCTCAGCCGAGGTGCCCACTGAGCTTGGCCCCAGAACCAAGCAGCAGCCCTGGCACCAGAGGGAGGGATGGACTAGAGCCCTAGCCCACCACTCCCACAGACCTGACCAGATCAGGCACTAATAATACTGTATGAGCTCTCAGCTGAGGTGCCCACTGAGCTTGGCCCCAGGGCCTAGCAGCAGCTCTGGAACCAGAGGCTGGGGCTACAGCCGTAGCCCGGCACACCAAGATGCCTAGACAGAACAGGCACAGAGACTAATAATAATAATAGTAATAATCAGAATAATAATGAAAATGATGATTGTGATAATAATAATAATAATTTGGTGAGCCCTCAGCTGAGGTGCCCACTGAGCTTGGCCCCAGGGCCTGGCAGCAGCCCTGGCACCAGGGGGAGGGAGGGACTAGAGCCCTAGCCCACCACTCCAAGAGGCCTGACCAGATCAGGCGCTAGTAATAATACTGTGAGCCCTCAGCCAAGGTGCCCACTGAGCTTGGCCCCAGGGCCTGGCAGCAGCCCTGGCACCAGAGGGAGGGAGAGACTAGAGCCCTAGCCCACCACTCCTAGAGGCCTGACCAGATCAGGCACTAATACTACTGTGAGCCCTCAGCCAAGGTGCCCACTGAGCTTGGCCCCAGGGCCTGACAGCAGCTCTGGCACCAGAGGGAGGGAGGGACTAGAGCCCTAGCCCACCACTCCCAGAGGCCTGACCAGATCAGGCACTAGTAATAATACTGTGAGCCCTCAGCCAAGGTGCCCACTGAGCTTGGCCCCAGGGCCTGGCAGCAGCCCTGGCACCAGAGGGAGGGAGAGACTAGAGCCCTAGCCCACCACTCCTAGAGGCCTGACCAGATCAGGCACTAATACTACTGTGAGCCCTCAGCCAAGGTGCCCACTGAGCTTGGCCCCAGATCCAGGCAGTAGCCCTGGAACCAGAGCAGATAGATGCCTATCCCAAAAATCCCAGCTCAATTATACTCTCTCTGTCTCTCCCCAAAGGCTTGCAAATAGCAAGCAACAGCTCTGTCCCACTCCACTGGTTGCTGAAAGTGAAACCCAGCCTGGGAGCCCAGTGTTTTTTATAAGCTGAGGTCCCATAGAGCAATGCAGGAGGTCTGTGTTTGGCTGTCAGAGCTGCCTATCAGGGTTTGCGGGGATGAGATTGGAGTGCCCGTGGCTACAGGACACCCCCTTCTCCCTCCCTCCCCTGGGTGTCTTCTCCCAACTTGTAACCGCTTTGCAGCTCCATGGTTGGAAGTAAGACCTGCCGATCAAGGTAAGCTGGGCTTCCATTCGGGTTTCCAGGGCGACAGAAGGAGCGCAGACATAGTTTTAGGCATTCCCCCGGCTCCGTTTCCTGGGGAATTGATTGATGGCACCTGACTGTCTGGCTTCCCAAACCAGGGCCAAATGCACCAAACCAGGCTTCTTCCAAATGCTGGTTCGTTGGCCGTGGACAATCACAAACTGCTGGATCACGATCATGTGATCGCCAATTTCGTGGGTTTTTGAAGTTCGTAATGTGGTTCGTGCCCATGTCTACTTGTAGGGTCCAGATATAGATCACACTGGATAACATCTTCTGTACTGGTCTCCTTGTCTGGACATGATCTATAGAAGTGAAAACTTGTGGGATAGTGAGGGCTTGACATAACACTCTTATGAGGGCAGTTGAAATAGAGGTTACTTGATTGGTCAGGATCTCATATGGCAGGCCTACCTGTGAGAAAAATGCAGAAGAATTCAGGCTGTACCTGGGGTATATATGTTTCATAATGGAATAGTCTTGAGATATCAAATGGCCAGGTCTGAAATCCCAAGGGGTCCATTACATTGGACTGATGAAATCCCCGGTGACCTACTAAGAAGGTTTTTGTATTATATGCAAGAATTTGAGGTAATCTTTCAGTGGATCCTGAGGCATGCCATGCTGACACTCTGGACACAGCTTACTGAAGTACTTAACATCCCTAAGGGAGCTAGAAGAAATGTTCCTGAGTATGCCAACATGGAACATTTCCCCTGGAAGACATGAGGTACCAGTAGTTTTCTCCCTGTGACACACAGGGGTGCTAGGTTAAAAAACTAGGGATTTATATTTCAAAAATTTTGTATTAATTTTGGAACTTGATTGTGGGTGGGGCCCTATTTTTGTTATCTCAGTTTTCCACAAGTGTTGTTCCTGGTTCAGGATTTGGGGTGTGTGTGAATATTTTTCCAAAAAAATAAAGACAGAGAGAGGCCATTACTTTTGTCATTTTGCCACCTCCCTTCCGCCAAGGCAGCAGAGGGAGGGAAAGAACAAAGGGAAGTTGTCCCTGGATTTACCATTCTAGAATAATCTCTGCTGGAAGCTTCTCCCTGCTGCTGGCATCCAAGGCGGAAAAACCCACCCTACAACTGGAAAATGACAGGTAGGCTCCTGGCTTGCTTTAAGGCTTACCTGCCACTGTGGCCACTTCCTCCCTCTGGCACTGGGGCCTTTTTTAAAAAAAATCAGCAATTGAATATTGTTATAACAGTATCAGGTTCTCTGAATTCTCATTTTTCATTTTAAAAGGTAAGTCTCTAACACTTTTGGGGTGAGGAGATATTCCTTTTCATTCCTCTGCAATGGAATGTAATTGTGTTACATTCAGTTACACACCTTTATTCCTTGATGGAATAAAACATATTTTGCACATTACCATGAATACTTGAGTATAAAAAGGAGAGTATTCAGCCTGGGTCAAGTTAGTCAGGATGATTGTCTGCTGTCTTCTGATACTCTGATTGTAAAATCCTTTTTATGTTGCAATCTGGTGTTCTAAAGAAATGTTAAATGCTTGTTAATTTCATCATTGCTAAAATTACCATAATTAACATTGACTTTCAAATGTAAAAGCTTTAAAAACGATGAATACATTTTTTGTCCAAAGATGCTTCTCTACACCTGGTCTTCCTAAGTCAATACAGCAAAATTCATTAAAGTATTATAAATATGGAAAGACATTTTCCAGAGATATCAGTGTATGGAAACCATGTATTGTGAAAATGAACAAATCTAAATGCAAAATGGTGTAAATAGTATAATATGTTATAGGTAAATGTTATAAACTAGATCCTGGATTATCTGAACTCCATGTCTTTAATTAGATGACTCCAGCATGTGTCCCCCATGTCAACTCAGCCCTATGTAAATAGCACCACTGCATAAACCTCTGGCCATTAAATTATTTTCATATTCCATAGTAGGGCTGTGGTCCAAGAAAAAAATTATTATCATTTTGGATCCGAGATTTGGGTGGGAGGGGACTTATCATAATTGTGGGGTTTCAAATAAGGCATTACATATTTCCGATTAAAATCTGTGGGTATTTTGTGTTCCAAAAGTTCAGGACCATTGTTTTCAATGGGACAGCTGTTTTTAAAAACAGTGGCATGAAATTTGCACAGAACACAGTCCTTCTGACCCCTAAAATAGGTGTCTCTTGGTGCAGGCACACTTCCCTCATTGATTCCTATGGGTGGAAATGGCAGCAACCAAGCAGAAGAGCACCAGCCACCTGCATTTAATTTCTTAAAATGTAATCTTACAGCAACTGACTAGCAATAAAAAAATACCTTTCTGCTGAAAACTCTGCATTTGCCATGCTTCTTGTGGAGAACTGTTGTTTCCTTCCACAAAGTAAGGATGGCTTCCTTTGCAGAAAACCATCCCTCCACCCCTGCAATCTTTGAATATAGTTCACATAAGAAAAAATGTGTGTGTCATTGCATGTAATGAATCAATCGTCCAGTACCAGTGAGACACACATCTTCATGCTGGGCATCCACTGCTGTGGTAATTTAATTAGTACAACTACTCTCTAAGGAATTCTTGGGGGAGGAGTTGGTGTTGAATGGTTGAGGCATAAGAGTTCAAGGGCTTTTTAATGTTTGTTTATGAGTTATATCAATGTTTTGATCAGAGTCACAGCTGATTTTGCTGAGAAGAGGAGGCATGGGTGGAGGATGGGGCTCTTGCTCCTCCCAAACCTTCTTTGTAATCCTAAATAACCCCCAGGGGGGAAGTTATTCACATAAATTTGGAGTTGCATGTCAAGTAGTCTAAAAGCCTTCACCATAGCTTGAAAATTAATTCTCTGGGGTTTGTTTCCAAAGTGATTGGCTAGGAGCACTCACTTCCTGATCCCTTGCAAGGATCTGATTGAAAGGAAGAAATGCCATTGCCTGGGAAATCAGGAAAATTAAAGAACAAGACACCTGATGCTGCTGATAGTAAAAACTCAGACATGAAAAACAATAGGGATTTTTTGGGAGGGGAAATGTTTTGCAGTGCCCAAGAATCACAGATTTATGTTATCCTTCCAGAGAATCATAGTAACAACCCAAACCAGATATTTTTGTGTATATTTTCAGCTCAGAAGTTTTAGAATGCACATCTGTATTCCATAACCATTCAGATGAATGGCAATGGTTTGGGTACAATGAAGCTAAGTTCTCAGGAAAGATCACTAGAGCCCTCTGAACTGGTACAGCCACTCCTGATATGTAACACTGAAGAATGGCAAGTAATATGGCTCAATGCTTCAACTGGAGTGGTGATCAGTGGAAATCACTCCCTTACCTTCAGCCATAGTTTCAGGTAGGTAGCCATGTTGGTCTGCTGTAGAAGAGCAAGATTCCAGTCCAGTTGCACCTTTGCGACCACCTAAATTTCCAGGGTGTATCCTGGAAATCTAGTTGGTCTTGAAGGTGCAGTTGAATCCAAATTTTACATCATCTTATGTGAGCTTCTGGAGAAATGGAGCAAGATGCTTATGCAGGGGAGGGAAATACTTACTTTTGATTGCAGCCGACTGTTCCAAACCCTACAATGTTGCTGAAAATTCTCTGGCCCTTCAAAATAGTTTTGCGGGCTCCAGTGAGGGGATGGGTAAATATCCCTCCCATGAACTCAATTTCATGCATAGCTCATAGAACCCAAGCGATTAATGTTCTAAAAACAGCAAGCAAACAAATCTGCATTGTCCTGTTCATGCAACTTTAGTCTCCAATGACACTGGAAATACAAAATATATAAGGCAAATCTTCAGCAGGATCTACTTCTGCTGATGGAAATACATACAAGTTTCTGCATTCTGCCTAACACGTATTGATTCACCTCAAGGCCAGTCCATGTATTTATAGAATGGATTTCCCATTCTCTCAGACTCCCATTCATATTTGATTAATTGATATGGAACTGTACTATATGAGTAGTCTCTAGGTGATATATGATCTCCAAACACATTTGAATTAGTCCTCACATACAAGTGTTCTGTACTAGAAGCCTAATTTAAGAGGGAGACTCACCTCAAATTTCAAGTAATAAAATATTATGTGTACATATGTTTTGTTTTGAAATACTAAAAAAATACATAAAAGGATCTTAAAAATATACTGCTTTTTGTACATTTATTCTTGGATATATCATTTGATATTGCCCCCCCCCCCTTTAAAGTCTCTCTGCCATCATTCCATTGAAATCTGAAATGGTGTTATGCTCTCTAACAGTGCAATCCTAACAAGAGTTACTTCAGTTTAAGCCCATTGATTTCAATGGGCTTAGACTGGAGTAACTCTTGTTAGGATTGCACTGTAAATGATGTAAAGTTTGAGAGATTCATGAGTATTTCAGATTTAAAATTATAGGAACATAGGAATGATATGACTTCATTTGTTAAAGAGTAGAAGCAACACAAACTTTATCATAGTGGGAAAAGTTGGTCTGCTGAGAACAAATCTGCTCTCAAAACAAGAGGAAATGAAATGCTATATACCAGCCTTGTGAAAGGGAAAACTACTTGGCATAGGCTGCAATCGTAAGAACCCTTTTCTAGGAGTAAGCCCTGACCTGATTAGGCTCCAATAGTTACTGTCCATCCAATTCAACTGTACCCATCCCCACTCTAACAGCAGCCAGTTTAACTGCCAGTTACAGCCATTATATCATGAATTTTTGAAGGATAGCAGGGGATTCTGGATTTTCTCTCTTCTTTAACTGCCATTTTTGTTATGATCTGAAAAAGGAGGGAGGAATTGAATAAACTGATGTGCTAAATCCTGGGTATAAATTTTTGGTGGAGGGGGGAATTGACACTTAGTATAGCAAGCAGTTTCTGCAAAATGGAAGGAAATAGAAAACATGATTTCTCTCCCCTTCTTTATTTGTGATATATATATTTAAACATTTCCATCATATTGTATTCCATATCACTGATTACTCAAGCCCCACAACAGAAACAGGAATATACAAATGGGGACTAACAAGGACTTGGGGGGGGGGATCTAATTTCTTCCTCCACTACCACTTTCTCTTTTCCTTGTCTGAAAATCTTCATAGTCTCTCCCTCTTTCCTGCTTACTTCTCTTCTTCCCATCCAACAACAACAGCAACAACAACATTTTGTCAGATTTCTCTCCTTCTTTCCTCCTTGTAGCATCTCTCCTCCATTGTATCCTCACAACAATCCTTAGACTGGGATTGTGTGACTGGTCCAAAGATACCCAATGGCTATTCATGTCAGAGTGGGCATTCAAACATAATCCTAACCTGAAACTCTAACTATTACACCATGCTGGCCATCCTGCAGCAGGGAAATGTTCAACATAGATAACCTTAGTTGTATCCCCCCCATTTATTTAACTGCTTAGTAGCCCCAAAGAAAAGTGCATCACAAAGTATATTCCATCACAATAACATGCCTCCATAAGCAGCTGCCATGGTAATCACTTCTTTCACGTTGACCTTTCTGGAATGGCCTTCTTTTGCTACAGCATTTATCACTGGGCCAAAATGTCAGTAGAGAACAGGGCACCAGCACTTACAGCACTTTGCATATATTTCCAGAAATACCATGTTCCCATAAAGATCTTCCAGAACAGAAACAAATAGAAATAGGCTAAGAGTTAATTTCTTGGCTACTGTTCTGCCTGCATAAAGACTCTCAATCTGATTTGGAAATATCAGGAAAATGTACTGCAAAACATGTATCTATGAAGGCAATACAAAACCAGCAGGAATGGTAAAATAAGTTATTTCTTCAAGTAAATGCAAAAGGCGCTAAATAAGCATGAATTTTATTTGCTATATTTTTTTCTTTGGGCAATGAACTGACCAATGGAGTGAACTGAAAATAATAAAACTTAAATAAATTCATAATTAATATCATCTTAAAAAAACCCTGGCATTGAGGGTATTTCCTCTAGATGGAAGCTTAAGTTTAAACACATTGACTGGGAAGTACATCTTCCATTAAGTTTACGTTCAGATATAGGAAGACAGAAACACTAACAGGCAAATTGTAGACAGCAGAAGTTTGTGATTATTGCAGGCCATTCCTTGCTAAAGGACATATACACACAAATTTCACATTGTGTGACCAACTAAATATGACACCAGTATCTTCTAAGAACATGACTGAAAGTGCTGGGTTTGTTAGCATTTTACTGGCTCTACTTCTTATGACTTTATGTCTTTTGATATGGAAATATCTAGTAGATAAAGCTTTATAAACACATGGATGCCTTTCTTTGCACTTCAATAAAGGAATAGGAAAATTACCTGCATGGCATGCAACTTTTAAAGGAAAAGATGCACATAAAGAAAGGAGGAAAAGGGTAACCCAAACAAATGTGCATAATGAATCCAAAGATCACCCTAATAGGTACCTATATAATGATTCCTATAGATTTAACTGTCTGGGACACAATTACAGATATTCACAAACATTATTAATTTACATATTACATCTCCAAGTAACAACATACAACAGACTGACATCCAAATGAAAAGCAATTAGAGAAGAATAACCAATTAAAAAGGGGGCAACCTTAGGTTTTATCTTCTCCTTCCAAATGTAGGAATTCCATTTAGGGAAGACAGAGGGTAATTACCCAAATTCCATTTTCAGATTAGTTATGCCTTAGGAGCTCTGCATTTCCTGGCTACGTTGAATAATAATAATATGTCGCGGTCCTGGTTCCCCCTGGTGCTGGCGGGCTCCTCTGCCGTGGCGTTGGCGGGTTTATGGCCATCGCCCTTGGGGCCGGTCCCTGCTTTAGGCTGCCCAGGCCACCTGATCGGTCTGGGAGAGGCTGCCCAGCTCCTGGTGGACACTCCCTTAAGGCCTCAGATCAGGTGCAGGGGTGCACAAGGGGAGAATCCCTCTCCTGAATAGCCGCTCCATTTCCTTGCCCAGAGGACTGACCCTTACTTCAGGGACAGAACCTCCATTCTCCTCCCCAGCCAGGAGCTTCTGTCCACCTTATATCCCTCCCTCCTAAGTGATAGCCCTCCCTCCACCCCAAAAGCCCGCCCCCAAAGCTAGCCCCATGGCTCCTGCCATGGGTAGCCAGACAGCTCGCCCTTGCGGCCAATCACAGGGCTTCGCCCTGGCTCTCCCTGCTTCCTGCTGCTCTGCCCACCTCCCCTCAAGCCCTCCCATCTCCTCCTCCCGCTCCCTGCCGGAAGGGGCCAATGCCCCTATTGGGACACTGTCCATGGCCGCCGAGCTTCCCTTGGCGGCAGTGAGGCTCGTGCCAATTACCAGGTTGTCGGTGCCCCCCGCTCAGCCGCTTGGCTGCTCAGCGCAGCCGCATCTCCCCTCCTCCAGTATGCCAGCCTTCGGGGCGGCGGGCGCTCTTGCCCGGCTGTCCCTGTGTCTCTGGTGTTGTGCCTGGCGGCCCTCCAGATGGGCCCCTCTGCGGGGTGAGAGTGGTAAGCTTGTGGGGGTGGGGGTTGCCCATCTGAACCGCGGCTTCAGTCCCAGCTCCAGACACAATAATAACAACAACTTTTGATTCATATACTGCCCTTCAGGACAACTTAATGTCCACTCAGAGCAGTTTACAAAGTATGCTATTATTATCCTCACAACAAAACACTCTGTGAGGTGGCTGGGGAGAGCTCCAGAGAATTGTGACTAACCCAAGGTCACCCAGCTGGCTTCAAGTGGAGGAGTGGGGAATCAAACCCAGCTCTCCAGATTACAGTCCCGTGCTCTTAACCATTACACCAAACTGGCTTCTATATTTTCTGAACCTGTTTTAGAAATAATTAGGTGTGCATACCTAGTATTTTAGAAATACTAGGTATGCATGCCCAGGCAAAAAAAGAACTTACTTAAAAATAAGGCTATCTTTTGATAATTGCCACAGCCCTTGATCCAGGCCTTCATCTTGTTAGCATTTCTTTCTTTTAAGTTTTTTTATAATTAGGACTGCTTAGTCTTCTAATACTTAATACTGGTAAAGCCTGGACTAATACTGTTACTTCCTGATGTTCACTTGTCATATTAGGAGGGGACTATAGGCTTGAAGGAATCACAAAGTAGACTTGATGAACACACCTAGGAAAACAGGTTTACTTTAGTGGTAAAGCAAACTGCAACTTCTTCCCATTTCAGCGAAATGACACAATGCTGGATATGGGAGGTGCTTTATACATGGTTACATAAATCAGCAGCTTGTAATGTGACCACAGTAATCACTGCTTGGCACTTTTAAACTATTTTTAATGAAGAATAGCACCCAAACTCTTGCCTGTCAAAATCAATAACTGTAATCGTCAGATAGACCAGCAGCATATCTGCCGAGAGGAGAAAGCAAGGCGAAGGGGCAAGCTGTTCAAACTGAGCATGAGCAGTCCCACTACCATGCTGGTTGAGGCACAGGCCACCCCAGGAGAAAACGAGCTAGGAGGAGATGATGCTGGTTCAACAAAAGAGGAGCCTGAAGATCTGGACAAGCCTGAGCCCCCCCCCCCAAGATATTACCGAGAAGATGCGTGCCTTCTGGGGGGAGATAGATGACATTAAGGAAGGACTGGGAGAACTACTGGATGGTTTCCGGGAGATAATGTGAATCCTGATACAACCTGGACCACCTGCGGGGCCCCCTCTGGACAGCGGTATGCTGGGTCCAGTCCCATGACCATGAGACACGCTGGTGGTGCCCGCACCTCAGCCACAGGGGTGGCACAAGCTGGACGCCCAGTTTGAGGGGGATCACAAGGAACTAGGTGTCACAGGTTAGCCTGAACCAGAGCAAGAGCTGAGTTCCAGTGAGGACTATGCAGGAGCAAGGGGGCCTAGTATAGCCAGTGAGGATTCTTCAGAAGAAGTAGAGCCGAGTGTAGCCACGGACTACTCGGGAGGAGGGAAGTCCCAGGCAAGCAACCCCAATACATTGATGTATTGTCGATGGCTTTCACGGCTGAAGAACGATGGTTGTTGTGTATTTTCCGGGCTATATAGCCATGGTCTTGGCATTGTAGTTCCTGACGTTTCGCCAGCAGCTGTGACTGGCATCTTCAGAGATGTAGCACAACCAGAAAAATACAACAGATGCTACGATCAGCAAAAGACAGTAGAGACCCCCTCATCTCTGCAGGAGTATACCGTATACCCTGCAGCTGTGGACAAGTTTACATCGGGACCACACAGCGTAGCATCCAGACAAGAATAAAAGAACATGAAAGACACTGCAGACTTGGCCATCCGGAAAAATCAGCAGTAGCTGAACATAGCCTAACTCAAACAGGACACAGTATCCTATTCCAGGGCACTAAAATACTGGACAACACTTCCAACTACTTCATCAGATTGCACAGGGAAGCCATTGAAATTCATAAGCATAAGCACAATTTTAACAGGAAAGAAGAGACTTTAAGAATGAATAGGGCATGGTTTCCAGTCCTGAAAAACACCAGGCTAGCAAAATACTCTACATTCTACAATAGCCCTGCAGAGAAGATTAGCATATCAAGCACCAATCCATATGCAAAAGAACCTCCTCAGGATACAGTGAAGCCTCCCTCCATTAGCATTCCACACCCTGGGAAACTCTTACAGGATGACTCAGCCCAACCCCACCTTCCTGAGTAGATATAAATTATCTGCCAACATCTTTTCCACACTGTGACACTGAGAGATCTCTGTCTTTTGGTGCTGCTCCTCTGAAGATGCCAGTCACAGCTGCTGGCGAAATGTCAGGAACTACAATGCCAAGACCATGGCTATACAGCCCGCAAAATCCACAACAACCATCAACCTAACCTACCTCTCAGGGTTGTTGTGAGGATAATAATACAGAGACAAGGAGAATGATGTAAGCTGCTTTGGATCCCCATTGTGGTGAAAGGCAGTACATAAATAAAGTAAATTAAGAAATATAGATGAAAACTGGGGGCAAATAAAGGGTCGTTTAGTGGGTTTGAATGAGAGAAGGATGTAGGGAAAAGTGAGCATATGGTGGCGGGAAAAAAAGAGGAAATAGTGCAGGGAACTGAATACAGGGGAAAGTGAAGTAAAGCATTCAGCTTTAAAAGAGCTTCTGCTAATGCTAGGCATTTACCGCCCTTTACAAAACTAGACACTGCATTTGTCTATCAGTACCCCACAGCACACCCCACCCACATGGATGCACACCTGGACATAGTGAGTGGGTTTGAGTGTGGGAGTGAAGCTGTCAGTAATAGCGTCAGGAGTTTAGTCTCTGTCAAGAGACCAATCTCCAAATAGAGTCACCCAAGACAGAATCGTCAAAGATGAGTCGCCAGTCTAAGATGCATCCACCTCTTTCAAGAATCAATGGTCACATTAGCTGAAGAGAACTGACGGTTTCAATTGTGATGATGATGGAGGAATCCTTGAAGGGTAGCTACTGAGCAGCAACAGTAGTGGAAAGTGACAGTGGTGAAGGATCTTTCATAGACAAAAGCAGTGACATTTCATCTAACTCTGGTTAGTGTCAGGTTCAGAATGCTTTCCTTTATGTTATAACCAAAGAGACTCCATTTTAATTCTTTTAGTATGCTGAGTGCTTTATTCACAGGTGCCAAGACGTTCCCTAGCAGCTATCTCACAGAAGAGGAATGTTTTGACTACAGCTTTTCCAGCCTTGGGAAACTTTCACTTTCTCAGCTTCAAGCGGCTTGTTTTGAGAACTATGGGGGGAGGCTGGGCCTGCTGGGGTTTGATACTCTACACCTTGTTCTTTGCCTATCATTTGTAACAATACACATGTACCAGCCCAGATATTGCATCTGGGTCAGTGGACTATAATGATTGCTTTTTTTCAGTAAATCTTTTGAAAACAACGGACTCTTGTCTGATTGCAGAAGGTAGTCTGGATTACAATTATTATTTAGCCACAGGTCTGACATTTTGTTACGAATCCCATCTGTTCCAATGCCTAAGCCGGGGCAGACGAATGCCAAAGCCGTTCCTGACAGGGACCCTTTGTTTGATCCTTATGCCTCCCCCGGTTCGGAAGGACTGGAACTCCAAGGACCCGTTCAAAGGGGAACGGGATCTTCTGTTACTACAATATACACCCTCGCTCCTAGCAGAACTGAAACTCGACCCACAGCGGCAGCGGACCCACTGATATCCCTGCCGACACCGACGCAGTGGGGATCGAGGCCAAGGGATGCGAGGGAAAAGAGAGTGAGCGTGATGTTCACGCAACCCCCAATGGAAGGCCAACACAGCTTGGGCGTGATACCAGAGCACCCCAGTAGTCAACCTTGGTACTATTGGAACCGTGAGGCCGACCAGTTGGAGTGGGACCAAAGAGGTTCAGAAAGTACCCAAACATGGGAAACGTCCCGCCGCGACATGATGAGTTGGGACTATGCTGAAGTCATGCCGTGGTCGGGGCAAAGCAATCCTAATGAGCACATGTGGATACAATTACAAAGCCGAACCATAGCAGTAGATGCCAGAATCTCGGTGGTCACAGGATTGGCGAAAGGAATCCTGGCGGGGAGGTCGAATGAAGAGCAAGGTACCAGGGCCCAGGGCATGGGAGAAATAAGACCTTGGCCTGGGGCAGCCGCGTCCTATGCCGAATATTTAGAGACTACGCAAGCCTCTAATGAGCCTCCCCATAAGTCTGCAGAAACTGAGGCCACCACGGTGGACCGAGGTCGTGTACAGATACCAAAAGAGAGACTGTCTAGTATGGAAGAGAGTTTGGTCCATGAAGTTCATTTGCTTTCTGTACTCATGGTCGGAGGATCAGATGGGAACCAAGAAAGGGCTGCTGGTGTACAGAGTATCAGTCAGAGTCTGTCAAGTTTACAGAGAATTATTCCGGGAGCAGGTACCACTCCTCAAGAACAGCAGCTCCTATTAGCAGATGATCAGTAACAACCCGTACAACCACTGAATCCTCCGCCGAGGCCAGTGGAGGATAAATCTGATGAAACAGAAGAAGAAGAGGAAGAAGAAGAAGAAGAAGTAGAAGGAGGAGGGGATCAACCGCGAGAGGAGCCTATAGAGACCCCGCCACAGCCCGGGGGCACACCACAGCGGCCACAGGAGGAAGCTCCGGTTCTTCCAATGACACCAATTCAGCCGCAAGAACAGCCAATCCCCCAACCTCCACCAACCCAGCCACGAGGACAGCCGTTCCTGCCGAGGTTTGTGGCACCGATTCAGCGGGGCACTACTCCTCGGCCAATACCGCAGCCGGGACCGATTCCACGGGGCACCACTCCTCGACCAATACTGCAGCCGGGACCGAGAGTACCCCCTCCACCAGTACAGCCTGTACCAAGAGGACCCCCTCCGCCAGTACAGCCTGTACCGAGAGGACCCCCTCCGCCAGTACAACCGGTACCGAGAGGACCCCCTCTGCCGCTACAGCCTCAACCGAGGCCCCAGCAACCTCCTGTGCAACCTCCTCCACAGTACCCTGATGGGAGACCTCGGCAAGTTCCAGTTCCAATACAATATTACCCACTACGTGCTCCGGTCGCCAGACCTCAAGAATTGCCGATGGGGTGGGTAAAGCTGGAAGCCACTTTTGACGGGGACCCCTCCAAATTAGGGTTTTTCCTAGAACAAGCTTTACAATTCTTCAATCGTTAGGGACATTTGTTCGGAGATGAAGCCAGTCAGATCGAACATTTGGGGTCTTGCCTACAAGGAAAAGCAGCAGAATGGTATGTAGCCCTTTATGAATTGGGGGCCAACGAACTGAATACATTGCAGGGTCTAGTAGATGCACTCCGAGCCCAATACGAGGACCCCCTAGAGGAAAGTAGAGCCAGAACAGAATTACAATCAATTAGACAGGGCAGCATGTCGGCTAGAGACTATGTTACAAAATTCCGACAGCTGGCCGCCAAATGTCCAAGGTGTGAGGAGTCCGCCAAAATAATTCTGTTCAAACAGGGCATGAATCCCAGACTTTTGGACAGGGCCCTTATGCAAGATAACCCCCCCACACACTTTTGGGGTGGATTCAACTAGCTTGTGAAGTGGAAAATCGTATGCAAGAAGTACACTTGGTTGAACAGCAACAAACCGCTGGGCACCGGCGCTCATCTGTACTTGTGAGAGGGAGCAGGGGTACTGGATATGCAACTCGAGGAGCGAGAGATGCTAGATGGCAACAAGGATTGTGTCGACAGTGTGGCCAAGGTGGTCACTTTGCGGCACAATGTCTATTCCGGCCTGTGCAAAGAAATCCGTTCCTACCAAGGCGTCCAGCCCCCACCTCTCTGCCCACGCCAGCCCGCCCAACACCCGCTCCCAGAGCGACGAGAGGCAGAGGGACCTTCCGCAGAAATCCTCCCGAGAAAGGCTTAGAGCTAGAAGAAATTATGGACTATGATTCAACAGCTCTAATCGGTGAGGAAAACCCCGAAAGTCCTGCCTCGGGAAACGAGATGGATCTGTCGTAAAAGGACCCAAGCGGCAGATCAAAAATCAGTCAATTCCAATTCCGGAAAGACCTCATGGGTCCATACTATTCATACCAGTGACGTTAGTCAATCCAGAAAGAAAAACACATATCCGTGTGCAAGCCCTCATAGACTCTGGGTGCTCTAGAGACATTATTGCACCAGCCCTAGTGAATGGATTAGTACTCCCCATAAAAGATCTGGAAACTCCAGTCATTTTTGAACAAATGGATGGCACCAATATGAATCCAGTCACTACAGAAACGTTGCCTGTCATCACAGGTATGGGACAACATTGGGAGACAAGATCGTTCATAATTAGTACTACAGCCAAATACCCGTTAATCTTGGGAAGCAAATGGTTGTGGGATCACAACCCATATATAGACTGGACGGTAGGAAGCATTACCTTTCCCCATGATAAATGTAAAAATCATCGTTGGGTCCAGAATTGGGGTAACAACCCTACCCTCATTGAGCAAGCCTTGTTAACTCAAGAGGAACTTAACCAAATACCTAAACAGTACAGAGCCTATGTCCAAGCCTTCACCGAAGAAGAAGCCAACTCCTTACCTCCCCACCGGAGGACGGACTGTGCCGTGGAAATTTTACCGGGTTCATCTTTACCCAAGGGCAGACTGTATCCCATGAGCCCAAATGAACGGGAGGAGCTCCGCAAATTCATTGACACTAATCTTCAAAGAGGATTCATCCAACCCGCAAATAGCCCGCATGCTGCTCCAGTGCTATTTGTCAAAAAAAAGGATGGAGGATTGAGACTCTGTACAGACTTTAGAGGACTTAATGCAGTCTCCTCCAGCAATGCCTACCCCATACCACTCATCCGGGATCTACTCAACGTCATGGCACAAGGTAAGATCTTTACAAAATTGGATTTAAAAGATTCTTACTTCCACGTTCGTACAAGGGAAGGCGATGAATGGAAAACCGCATTCAATACGCCCCTCGGCCAGTACGAATACTTAGTTATGCCTTTTGGCCTGGCTGGGGCACCTTCGGTTTTCATGTCTATGATCAATGAAGTATTACATGATTTTTTGTACAAAGGAGTAGTGGTGTATCTGGATGATGTCCTAATTTACTCAGAATCTGAAGAGGAACACATAGATCTTGTGAAAAAAGTCTTAACTACTCTGACAAGCTGCCTATTAAACTGTCCAAATGTGAATTTCATAAGACAGAACTCACTTATTTAGGATATTGCATCTCCAAAGATGGCTTAAAAAGGGACCCGGGCAAAGTGCAAGCTGTCCATGAATGACAAACGCCCACTACTCGTAAAGAACTACAATCCTTGGGGTTTGCCAACTTTTATAGAGAATTTATAGCGAACTTTGCTCAAATAACACTTCCCCTTACCGAACTGTTAAAAACCAAAGACAAAGGGGAACAAGCTAAAAAACCAAGCGCTAAATTGTCTTGGACGCCCCAGTGCCAAGCAGCATTTGATCAACTCAAAAACCAATTTATTTCCGAACCAGTACTGCAATACCCTGACGAAAATTGCCCATTTGTAGTACAAGTGGACGCCAGCGATACTGCGATTGGAGGCGTCCTCTTGCAGCGTGGGGAGGACGGTGTGCTTAAACCCTGTGCCTTCCTGTCCCGAAAATTTTCTGAGCCTGAAAGAAATTGGAACGTTTGGGAAAAGGAGGCTTTTGCTGTAAAGGCGGCACTCTCCACCTGGAGACATTGGTTAGAGGGAGCCCGCCATCCGTTTGAAGTATGGACGGATCACAAAAATTTAGAGGCTTTACGCAGCCCCAGAAGGTTAAATGCCAAGCAGCTTAGATGGGCAGAATACTTTTCTAAATTCAATTTCACTTTGAACTTTTTGCCCGGCAAAACTAACTTCCTTGCCGACGCCCAATCGCGCATGCCTCAACATAAAAGCAAACGGGAGGAGACAATAGACACTGTCTTTTCACCTACGCAATTGGGAGGAGTGGTTACAATGCGCCGTCGCGCAGCCCAGCCTCCTCAACCAGACCAAGGGTGGAGACTAAAACTAAAAGCTGAAGTGGAAAAGGAGGGGGAGAATGTACCCAAGGAAAAATTGCAACAATCCGAGCAAGGAGAGTGGCTTTGGGGGGACCGATTTTATGTACCCAGCAGTTTAAGAAAAGAAGTGTCACAACGCTGTCACAATGCCCCCACGGCTGGCCACTACGGGTACTTAAAACACTCCATCTAGTGCAATGGCAGTTTTGGTGACCAGGCATGCGCAAGGACATTTCACAATATATAGCGTCATGCCCCATTTGTCTCAGTGCCAAGTCACGCAAAGGCAAGCCACCCGGACTTTTGCAACCTTTAGAAACGCCAAGCAGACCATGGGAAACCATATCCATGGATTTTATCACAGACCTTCCCCCCTCCAAAGGCCACACTTGCATTTTGGTCGTAGTGGATCTGTTCTCCAAACAAGCTCATTTCATACCCTGCACCACTATACCTTCGGCCCAAAAACTAGCAGATATCTTCCTAAAACACATTGTTAAACTGCATTCTTTTCCGTCAAAGGTAATTTCGGACCGCGGCGGACAATTTGTTGCCAACTTCTGGCGGGAGCTTCTACAAATTATAGGAATTGAGCAAGGTTTAAGTTCCAGCCATCATCCTCAAACCGACAGGCAATCCGAAAAAACTAATCAAATATTGGAACAATTCCTCCGCTGTTATATCAACTTTCAACAAGACAACTGGATTGATTTACTACCCTTAGCAGAATTCTCGTATAATAACAGCGTGCATGCCTCCACTGGGGAAACCCCCTTCAAAGTAGTATATGGCTTCCACTTTAAGCCCTTCCCGTTTGAAGCGCTCCCCCCTCCTACTTCAGCCTCCAGAGATGTTTCAGAATGGTGGGGGGGAAGCAGCTCAGCAATGGACTTTAATTAAAAAACATCTCGACAAAGCCAAACAGGGTTACAAAAAATATGCTGATCGCCATCGTGTGGCCGAATGGGACTTACAACGTGGAGACCTTGTTTATCTGTCTATGGAAAATTTAAAAGTTACTCAAACCAGCCGAAAATTAGCATTGAAATTTCTAGGTCCTTTTCCTGTTCGTAAAGTGATCAATAAAGTGACTGTGGCCCTAGATTTACCAAAAAATCTGCGCCATGTACATGATACATTCCATGTCAGCCTCTTGAAAAAAGTTCCCCCAGCAAATCAATGGCACGCCCGTGCCCCTCCTATCCCAACTTTAATTGATGATCAGACCCATTATGAAGTGCAGCAAATTTTGGACTCTAAATTTAAAAGAAATCAGCTATTTTATCTTATCAGGTGGAAGGACTTTGACTCTGGGTTTGATGAGTGGGTGCACTCTGTTCATGTTCATGCTCCTAGATTAGTTAAAGCATTCCATACCCGTTATCCGCATAAACCAGGGGGAGGAGCATTTTAAAGGGGGCAGAAATGTCAGGTTCAGAATGCTTTCCTTTATGTTATAACCAAAGAGACTCCATTTTAATTCTTTTAGTATGCTAAGTGCTTTATTCACAGGTGCCAAGACGTTCCCTAGCAGCTATCTCACAGAAGAGGAATGTTTTGACTACAGCTTTTCCAGCCTTGGGAAACTTTCACTTTCTCAGCTTCAAGCGGCTTGTTTTGAGAACTATGGGGGGAGGCTGGACCTGCTGGGGTTTGATACTCTGTAACTTGTTCTTTGCCTATCATTCGTAACAATACACGTGTACCAGCCCAGATATTGCATCTGGGTCAGTGGACTATAATGATTGCTTTTTTCAGTAAATCTTTTGAAAACAACGGACTCTTGTCTGATTGCAGAAGGTAGTCTGGATTACAATTATTATTTAGCCACAGGTCTGACAGTTAGTACTGCGTAGCTTAAGGTATCATCTCATAGCTTGAAAACCTATGATGAGACAACCAAAAAGGAAAGAAGATAAAGTGCTGGAAGACAAGACCCCAGGTCTGAATGCTCTCAGCTGCTGGGGAAGACTAGAGGATATGTATAAAAAGCCTGTTTTTAATGATGCAACCAGATTAAAGCCAAACGGATATTAATTTGCTAATGTGAACAGATACAAAAAGAAGTCCAAAGCTGTACAACACATATAATAGAAACATGGAATGTGAGAAACATTTATTTATTTACATTACTTATATCCCACCTTTCTCATTGAGTCTCACAATGTAAGTCAATATGATCAATGAATGGGATATTCAATAAACAATGCAATAGAATATGGATGCAGAAATTCAAAAGCAAGCAGAAATCTGATACAGACCTGGAACAATGCTGAAACAAAGCATTACATTGCTAGAAGACTGCAGGCAATTAGTGGATGGCCATAATCTATAACAGCTTCTTGACAGCTGTATGTACCTGACTGAGCCAGTTTGGTCTGGTTCCTTCCCTGTGAATGATGCAATGAAGGAGGAGTTAGATGACTCAGCATCTGACTGCTGATTGGACACTTGTCAGGGCTGAAATGTATATATGTGTACATGTTCTGTACAGTTTCCCCCTGCCTAAAAACAGACTGTCTGGCAAAGCACTTTGTCGGATTGTACAAAGTACTGGATAGCTCTTTGGACTGTATATTTTGTAAATACATGTAAATGGTTTTAGCACTAGCCTTTACTGGTGTGTGCGACTCTGTTTTTCTCACCTGTGGCCTCGGTGCTGGGATGCACACACACTAACAGGGTTATGGGCCCAGTATGCTTCCGCTGCGCTGTACCCTGGAGGTTCTAAACGAGGCGAGTCTGCCGGACAGAGGCGTGGTGAGCTGTGTATCCAGTGGCTGAGTGGATGTCTACAGCAGGTGGAAAAACTGTGGAAAACGACCTAAGTCTGTCCAGTGAAACAGAGGAAGACAGTCTGAGCCAGTCTGAAGATAGTGAGTTGGAGGAAGAAGTGAGTGGAACTGATATCCAGGTGCCAGACGCAGATGACATCATGGCACAGGTGACAGCGGCGTTGCTGGTAGATAAGCTCACCTTCACTAACTATAATGTCTGGGCATTCCGAATGAAACACTATCTAAAAAGAGAAGCATTGTGGCTTTACGTTGCTTCTCCCCCAAACCAGCCGACAGCAGAGGACGATGCCAAAGATCAAAAGGCCTTGGCTACTATCATTCTGAGCGTGGCAGACGACCAGCTCATGCACGTATCTGGTAAGGCGAAAGCTAAGGATGCGTGGGACAGTTTGAAGGCAGTTTATGTGCAGAAAACGGCTGGGTCTTTGATTGCCACAACCCGTCACATGTATAGAACTATTATGCGGCCGGGGGAGTATGTGCGAGCTCACTTAAATGCTTTATCAACTTGTTTCCAGTTGCTGGAGCAGCGAGGCAAAAACGTGTCAGAGGAGGACAAAGTTTTTATTATCCTGAGCTCCCTTTCTGAGCAGTTTAACATGCTGATAACATCCCTGGAGTCCCTGGAGATGAACAAGCTGAAATTGGCTTACATCACTGGCAGGCTGCTGGAGGAAGAAGCCAGGCATGGGGAGAGCAAATTGACCTCATCCCATGCTTGTTACCATCCTGGACCAGAGGGAACCAAAGGGGCCAGCTGCAGCAGCGGTGGAGGGAGAGAAAGCAGCAGAAGACAGCATGCAGATCTGGAGCAGGTGGCTCTCAAGGTCCAGAGGTGCTTCTGTTTTGGATCTATGAACCATCTAAAAAGAGATTGTCCAGACGCCAGGAGAGACGGAGGTGGGAGGCAGCCTCAGAAATCTGTGCAAAGGCAGAAAGCTACGCTGGTAGTCACCGATGTGGCTGCTGAATGCAGGGTTTGGATTCTGGACTCTGGAGCGTCTCAGAACTTTTGTCAGAGTAAGAGCCTCCTACAGGACATCCACCCTTCAAGTTTGCAGCACGTGATTCTGGCAGACGGCCGAAACTCCGAGGTACTGTGTGAGGGCAGTGTGACATTTCCTGCCTTGTAGCACACTTTCACAGGTGTGTTGTGTGTGCCCACACTGGAAAACAATCTCCTCAGTGTCTTTGCTTTAGACAAGGCTGGCTTCACTGTTACTTTTGCTGGCAAATCATGCAAGATAGCAAAAGGCAGCCAGGTGCTTGCAGTGGGGAGGTTGCATAACAATGTGTATGTGCTTGATAATGTGTCAGTGGGGGCGAAATCAGTGACAAATAAGAGCCCGCACCATAAATGTATACACTTACTATGCAGGCCTCTTGGGCATGTGAGTTATAACACAATCAACAAGACACTGGCATTTCTCGGGAATGAGAGTGTGGAGGAGTGCAGTAATTATTTAGATTGTGATATCTGTAAATGCACTAAGTCAAAAGCTTTTCCTGTGTCTAAAAAGAGTGATAGAGTATCTGAAAAACTGCTGGCTCTGATACATGCTGATGTAATCGGGCCTTATGCCAACAGTCACTCAAACAACAAATATACACTCATATTGGTTGATGATTATTCCAGGTTTGATTGGGTGTTTGCACTGAAAAGAAAATATTGGGCACGGAGAGTGCAAAAGCAATTGGGTTGTGAAATATGTGCCTTGCAGACGGACATGGGAGGTGAATTCATGTTCTCTGAGTTTGCCCAGTGGCTAAAGGTTCAAAGTATCAGGCACAGGGTATCAAATGTCTCCACGCCACAGGAAAACGGTGTAGCGGAGCGAAGAGGAGGAGTGCTGCAAACAATGATGGGTTCAATGCTAGCTGATGAAAGCTTGCCTATCTCCTACTGGGCAGAGGCCTTGAAAGCTGCTTGTTATATAGCAAATAGGCTTTGGACACAGTCCATAAATGACATACCATACAGGGTACTGTACATGAAAGATCCCAGCTTGGGATATTTGAGAATTTTTGGAGCTAAAGCTTGGGTAAACATCCCTGTTAGCCAAAGAAGGGAGGGAGGAGCAAAGGCTAAAAAGCTCCTCTTCCTTGGGTATCAAACAGGGATGAAAGATTACAGATTTGCAAATGACCAACACATGCTAAGCTTTAGCAAATCTGCTAATTTTTGTGAGGACCAAAACTGGCTCAGAATACATGCAAATGAGTTGCCTTCTCATGTTATGTTTCCACTTTCAGAAAGCTCAGAGGAAACAAAAGAAATAAAACAGGAGGTAACATCTCCTGGACAACATTCCTCTGAGGGTGTGCAGAGTGAGAGGCAACAGCCTAGAGTATCTAGTAGAAGTATGAAAGGAGTGCCTCCAGTTCGCTATGCTTATGATACTGCCGTAAATCATGTTTATGTCAAAGAGCCAAGGAATTTTCAGGAGGTGCTGTCTCTGAATGAGAAAGAGAAAAAGGCTTGGCTAGACGCCATGCAGACAGAGTATAACTCTCTTGCAGATAACAAGGTGTTTACACTGGCAACACTGCCAACTAACAAAAATGTTATTGGTTGCCAATGGTTATACAAACTAAAATACTTGCCAGATGGTGGGGTGCAAAGGAAAGCACGGTTGGTAGCTAAAGGGTACTTGCAAATTGAAGGAGTGGATTATGACGAATGCTTTGCTCCTACAGTCAGGGCAGGCACTTTAAAAATGGCACTGTGTAAAGCAGGGGTGGATAACATGAAAGTCCATCACTTTGAATTTACAACTGCGTATCTGAATGCCAGCATTGATTAAAACCTTTACATGGAACAGATTCTGGGTTTTGAGTGCACTAACAAACAGTTTTAAGAATCAACAAAGCCTTGTATGGATTATGACAAAGCGCAAGAGCGTGGAACGAATGCCTGAGTAAAGCACTAACTGCAATTGGTTTTACACAGAGTATTGCAGATTTATGTTTGTTTCGCAAATGTATTGAAAACAATGATTGTTTTGTGTTGGTTTATCTTGATGATATCTGTTTTCTATTCCACGAAGATACTGAGCTGAATTGGTTCATGAATACCACAGAGGGTCTGTTTAGGGTTAAACATCTGGGCAGCATTCAAAACGATCTTGGTTTGGAAATAACTCAGAATAAGAATGGTTATTTTGAGTTATACCAAGAGGGAAAAATAAAGCAGCTACTGGAAAGGATACGGTATGGCTGATGCCAAAGGTGTGAGCACACCAATGACCACTGGCTATGTGAAAGAGGCAGAGGATACTGTGTTTGAGAACAAAACAATGTATCAGTCACTTGTGGGGTCATTGTTATATATTGCTTGTTGGTCTAGACCTGATATATGCATGGCAGTACATCTACTGTGTCAAAGATGTGCATGTCCTTATAAAAGGGACTGGGTAGCTGCAAAAAGGTTGTTGAGATATTCAAAAGGTACTGCAGCACACAAACTTGTTCTGGATACTATCAATGATCAACAATTGTTAGCTTACAGTGATGCCAGCTGGGGAGACAGAATAGATGGAAGGTCTACTACTGGCTATGCCATTTATGTTTGTGGTGCCTTGGTCATGTGGAAATCTCTGAAACAGACACATGTCTCCACTAGTACGTGTGAAGCTGAATATTCTGCTATCAGTGACTGTGTGATTAAATTAGAATGGATGCACCAACTGATGTCTGATTTAAAAATAACCTGTACACTGCCTATTAAGGTGTTTTGTGATAACACAGCAGCTCAACAGTTGGCTGACAATCAAGG
The DNA here is from genome assembly GCF_028583425.1 of Eublepharis macularius. NCBI lineage: Eukaryota > Metazoa > Chordata > Lepidosauria > Squamata > Eublepharidae > Eublepharis > Eublepharis macularius. The sequence goes on from NC_072791.1 coordinate 101,001,168, forward strand.
GGTCAAAACTCGAAGCAAGCACATCAATATCAGGTATCAAAATGTGAGAGAAGCAGTGAACAGAGGGCTGGTAATTTTGCAACATTGTGAATCAGAGAACAATGTAGCTGATATGTTTACCAAATGTCTTTCTGTTGAAAGGTTTAAAAAACTCAAACAATGGTTAAAACAAATAGCCTGCGTCTTAGGAGGAGTGACAGCATTACATTGCTAGAAGACTGCAGGCAATTAGTGGATGGCCATAATCTCTGACAGCTTCTTGACAGCTGTATGTACCTGACTGAGCCGGTTTGGTCTGGTTCCTCCCCTATGAATGATGCAATGCAGGAGGAGCTAGATGACTCAGCATCTGACTGCTGATTGGACACTTGTCAGGGCTGAAATGTATATATGTGTACATGTTCTGTACAGTTTCCCCCTGCCTAAAAACAGACTGTCTGGCGAAGCACTTTGTCGGATTGTACAAAGTACTGGATAGCTCTTTGGACTGTATATTTTGTAAATAAATGTAAATGGTTTTAGCGCTAGCCTTTACTGGTGTGTGCGACTCTGCTTTGCTCACCTGTGGCCTTGGTGCTGGGATGCACTTTGCAGCTGGATATTACTGCGTGAAAAAAGAAAATCCACTTGCAAACAATCGCTGGAGTGCATTGGAAATGGATTAAAAGTGCATTATTCAGTGTGTGTGAAAGCATATATATGACTGCATAATCCGCCTTGAATATCAGTGAGAAAGGCAGACAATAAATAACATAAGCAAACAAATTCAAACCATGACTAAGGGTGCTATCAACATGGAAATACATTATCTGATCAGGAAAAAAATAAGGAAAAGATGGAAACAATACTCTGAAGAAGTATTCAGAAGAGATAAAATAATGAGATTCCTTCAAAGAATAATCTTTTGATGAAGAAATGGCCGTTTTAGAAAATGAAAGCCGCATTCAAAGCAATTGGGAGAAACAAAGCACCAGGAAGATCATATGAAGTCACATAATGAGAAGACTAGCTGGAAAAGACAATAATGGTAGGGAAAGATTCAGATAGTAGGAAATGAGGAAGTCTTAACAGACTGACTTCATAACAGAAGCCATAGTCTTCTGTTTGAGGCTGTTCATGATAAGATTTTTGGAGGTTATTAATAAATAGAGTTGCCATAACTTGGTAGTGACTTGATAGCTCATAAAACACACACACCAAGGCTGAATATATGCAATTTGTTTATCATGAGAATGCATGCTGAAATTCCTGCTTTGGAATTTTATCAGAAGTACAAATTATGCACTCATCCTTACTGCCACCTCCAGTAAGTCACATACACATCTTTGCTTCTTTGACTGAATGACCCTGCCTCCAGGGAAAAATTTAGCTCCACTTACAACTTCTATAGCTCACTCTTCAGGAGAATTTGCTCCATAGATATACAACTACTACCCATTAAAGTATAATTTAAAGTATAATTTACAAGAACTTTTTTTATATTATCTCAAATATGAGCAGCAATTTTATTCTAAATAAGTTCTGGAAGATAAAACTGCAAATAGGTAGCGACAGGAATGACAGCGCATAAAATATACTCAGAGTAATTACCTATGAAACAAAAATGCAATATTTTAGCATCACTTTAAAGAAAGTTATTCTTTAATCTATAAAGAACTATAAAATAAGAGAATCTATCAATCAATATATTTTTTCATTTTATGCTACCATTGATTCTGTGCAGTTATGGAACAATCACAAACGGCATTTTGACTGACCTTTTTTTAAAAAAATTATTTTTATTTCAATTATTTACAATATTTACAATATGAAATACAACATGGGTAAATTATTAAAAACTACATAACAGAGAAAGGTAAAACATGGAAAGACAAATTCAAGTTGAATGATCTGATATATTTTGGATTATAGATTCAGGATTGTTTGGTATATTTTATTGGGAGGATATAGATTTTCTTTAGAAATGTATTCAAAAAAGGGGAACCATTTTTCTATAAAATTTGTTGTTTTGGGGAAATTTTCAGCTTGATAGATTCCATCACTGATTTTTTCAAATAAAAAATGGTCCCATATTTTAGAATACCAACTGGTAATTTTCAGTACAGTATGTGATTTCCATTTTAAAGCAATTAAATTTTTTGCTGCCATTAAGAAGATATTGATGAGGTCTCGTCGAATTGGTGGGATCTCTATATCATCCCATTGATTCAGAAATATCAGCTCAGGTTTCTTTGGTATTTTGTAGCCAGTTAACAAAAAGATTTGGTGCAAGATTGTAGGCATTTTGACTGACTAAACAATTATTAATTCATACTTAGCTAGTAAAATGCTATGCACCATATACTGTAAAATGTGACTTGCATAGCTTATCCCAAACAACACTGTCATCATGTAAAATAGGGATCTAAAGTTTACTCAGTACATTGAAGATATTTTTCTAACATCATCTGGCTTTAGAAATATTCTAAGCAAGCATGACTAGGAATGGTTAATAGCAGTCACACATATAAATACACTTTAGTAAGCTCATTCATACACTTTTAATTCAGGTACATTACAGAATGGGCATGAAAAAGACAGATCTGTAAGAATAAAATCTATTTAAAATACTATATATTTTATGTTATTTATTATATTTCATCCAAGTAAACCAAACACTTCCTAGTTCAGTTCATATTCTGCTTGTAGGGTTGCCAGGTCCCCTTACTTTCCCAGCGGGAGGGGGGGCTGGCATTCATCTTGCCTTTGCTCCTTGCATGCACTCCCATGCCTGCACAATGACATCACTTCCAGAAAGTGTTATCATCGTGCAGGCATGGGAGGATGTGTGCTTCACAGCGGGCTGTTTGGAGCCCAAATAGGCCTGCTGTGAAGCACAGGAGTGCTCTTGAGGTGGCTCAATGACATCACTCCCAGGAAGTGACATTCTTGTGCCACCCCAGGAGCTCACCCAGGAAGCCCATTCATGCACCTCCCCCCTGCTGGCAGGAGGGGAGGGTGGGCGTGGAAGACCCCACCCCAAATGGGGGGCTTGGGATCCCTACTGTTGCCAGGGACACCCCTGTTTTGGATGCCAACTTCCTGCTTTGCCGTTTTGAGGCTCCACCAGAGACTCTGTTTAGGGGCAGCATTGCCCATGTCTGTTTCCTGTTCTCTCTGCTGTAATGGACTGTGCCACCTATGCCTGTTTCCTGCCTCCTTGGACACCTACCTCACCTGGGCCCAGAGCCATGTCACCAGCAGTACAGTGCCAGCTGGAGGAACCCTCCACGAGCCTGGCCAGTCACCCTCTGGTCAGTTCCCGTGGAGAACCCCTTGCAGGATGGTCACTGGGTCTGCCCTCGCCACTAGGCAGCCTGCTAGCCGGCCCCCGAGACGTGCCAAGGAAGAAGCCATGTTCCCAGGCAGCAAAGTACCAACATGGACAGTTTACTCTGAGGCCGCCATCCTGTCACGTCCACAGCGCCCAGCCTCACCCTGCTATGCATATCACTGGAAGCCACCCCGGAATGGAAACTACGTGCTGTCTGTCCAGAACACCTAATGGACACATTTCAATACAACCACCACATTCCAGAGCAGATGCCATCAAGACAACTCCAGCTTCCTGGCAGATTCAATCAACCCACCCGGCACTCCCCTCCCCTCCTTTGTCCCCTCTTCCCAAGGTGTCACAATCATATATTCAGACACTAAAGTGGCCCATTAGCGATAGTTGTAGACCCATTAAGCCTTTGTTTCCCCTCCTGAGAAACACATGGAAGGCACTCGCCTCAGGGTACATTTTTGGGTACTTAAGCAGGCTTTCCCTGCCATGTGTGTCTAGTGCAAGTATTAGATATCGCCCCGCTTCGCTGCTACTTCTTTGCTTCTCACCGTGACCAGGTATGTATCGCCCTGCTTTTTCGATCTCAAATGGGTTCCCTGCTAATGCAAATGGCTCTATTTTTCCTGCTTTTTATTTCTTGGCTCTTGTATGTACTTTGCTTGTGTGTGTTATTGTAGGCATATGCAGCATCTTTAGTAAACACGTTTTATACTTATTAGTCATTGCCTCTTTATTGCATGAGTAATCTGGAAGACGGACTCTGGTATAGTTGGTTAAGATCTGCACTAATTAAACCCAGACTGCATGCTAATCTCCCCATAAAATAGCAGTTCTGGTAACACTACCTGCTTGCGTGTCATGAACACTGAGCTGATTGTTTGGTGAGCTGTTCAGAGGTGTCTGAGTGAATCTGGGCATGTCAATTTGCATTGTTAGTTTTCTTGCATAATTAAAGTATGATCCTCCTAAACAGAGACATACCCTTTTAAGTCTATTAAAAATCAGCTTGGTATAATGGTTAAACTATCAAACTGAGATCTGGGAGATCTCACACTGAATCCTCCCACTCTGTCACAGCTATTGGGCCATCATACAATTTCAGTCTATCCTATCTCATAGGGTGGTTGTAAGGATAAAAGGGGAGAAAGTTGTAAACCACTTTGGATCTCAGTTAGGGAGAAAAATGAATGGATGGATGGATGGATGGATGGATGGATGAATGCTCCTTATGATCGCACAATTAGACAGCCACCTTCAGTGACAGGCATGACCCCAGTGAACATGACAAAAATTATGATTAGATGAAGCCCAAGTTGTAAGTATCTACCATGTGTGAGATAGTACATCTTTACTGCATATATGGGCTGAAGGTTAAGGTTATCTTACTGTTTGCATGTGGTTTGGAGTATATATGACTTTATAACAGCTTTAGGGCAAAAATATAGGTTAATTCAACCCGTGCTGGAAAAAAACCTTCCCAAGCCCCACTATGTTGGAGAACTTCTGGTCAGCTTCTAATCTGCCGTCCGTTGTTCTATTCTGAGGGCCAAACTACATGAGACGACTTATGTGAGTTTGTGTGAGTGTTTAGAAGTACATGTGCTCCAATGTGCCCATGCTGACTTTTCCCCAAGCTGAGCATGTATTCTGTAACTTCAGTCCATGCACGTGCCCAGTAATCTCATGTAGCTGCATTTGCACGTGCCCATGGTCATAATCAGTGAGTCACCAGTGTACAGCACTGATTTTGGTCAGCGTGGGGGGAGAAAAGAGATGGTATCCCATGATGCACCTTCTCTTTGGGCATGCTTAAATCTTCCTTGGCAGTACAAAGCAAATTTGGTAAAATTTGGTTATTGTTTCCAATGGGAAATTCAATTTTGGGCTTTCCAGGGGATTGGGGGAGCCATTTGTGGACCGAATTTTACCAAATTTGCCAGGGACCTACTTCTAACTGTCCTCTAACAAATCCCCAAGTTTCATGAATTTGCTCTGCATTGCTAAGGAAGATCTGAGCATGCGCAAGAGAAGGTGTATCATGGGATACTATCCTTCATCTCAGAGGAACAGGGAGGAATCTCATGCCAGTCCGTATATAGGATCAACTGCCATGTGGCTGAAGTGTGCAAGTGAACAGGAAAGTAATGGGGAAACATGTGTAAGTGCTATCATGTGCTCAACACATGTAATTTGTCACATGTAGTTCAGCTTTGAGCCTCTAGGCTCTCTTCATGGCTTGTCTAGCTGTGGGGCCGGGTTAGCCCTGTTTCTGTGTGCAGAAACATCTTCTATAATAATCATTTGGTCAGATACAGCAACAGTTCTCCTGTTCCCCAGTTCTGGCAATATTTGTGATACATGTATGAGTGTGTGTGCACGTGCACTCATGTATCCCAACACACACAGTAAGTAATTAAATATTATTTTAATTCCTAGGACTCTTATAGTTAATGTATAGATACTTGAAAATATAGAGCTAGTTTCCAACTTTTTCTGAAAAAGATAATCTTGCTTCGTGATATCAGCTCATTTTGAGGTTGGAGTAGACTTCTGCAGATAAGTAACTCATGAGAAAAGGAAGAAGTAATGTTCAGTGTATAATCACGCCTTGTCATTGAACCTAACAAATAGCAACCATACTGAAATTAGCATGATTTACACATACATTAATTTGTGGGTGGATGATAATGTCATTTTCATTTTAGTCACGAGTTGTGCTTTGAGCACAAGCAAGCTTTTTGAACAATAGACACTCTGATTTACTTTGGAGGGTATTACACTCCCACAGCCCTTTCCACACATCTCTGAAGATGTTAAATAAAAGGTTTTAAGCAATTGTTAAACTAACAAGGTACTCCCTCCCTCCCTCCCAACTCTCCCACAGTTGTATATTAAGTATTTTCAAATGTCACAAAGTGGCTCAGACAAAGCATAGTGGCAAAGAGAAGAAAATGAAGCTTGGTTTAAAAAGTTAATGTTTCTAATCATGCGTGGTAATGGCTCTTCGTAAATTGATATGTTGTTATTGCTTAATTGTAGCAAACATTCTTCCTAAAAAGTATTCTCTCCATCACAGCCTATCTAAAATAAGCTCATTTATGATAATGTCTTTCTCCTTGACATTCGGTAAATTCCTCCTAATGCATTAATTATGACTCCAGATATACCAATGATTATTTCATATATGCTAATTAGGAATCATTTCATTCGCTCTGCCACACACATCAGTAAACAAGTAGAATCAATTCCCCACAGAGGGGATAAAAAGACAATGATTTCCTTTCCAAAGCAGCTCAGAGAATTTACCCCACAATCAAGAAGTAATTAGAGAAGATATGAGGAGTTAGAAAATACTCTTACAGGTGTGAGCACCAGCAAGTGCATGTTTCTTCCAAACAGAAGGGGTAAAAGCAGATGGTTTGAGCACTAATGAGTTTTTACCATGTATGATTAGAAGGCATCAGCTCCTTTCAGAAAAAGTAAATAAAAAATAACAATCAAATTAGTTCCATTTCTAGTAGAACAGAATGATATGAAAGAGCTTGATTTTCAGTGCTGGAATTGTAAAAGTTGAGATGTTTAAAGAGACTATGAAATTTAGTCTTCTGCCTTTCTGATCTTTAAATGCTAAGGCAAGCACTAAAGTTCAGACTAATTGACAATCTTTTCTTTTTTTCATGAACTGTGATGACCTTAGTTAAAAGTCCCAGTCCTGAAACTGGATGCATTCCAATAAATATCATGCACAGTCATATTGAATATTAGATAGATGGCAGGAATCTCCCAGGTTAAGTGTCATCTAGTTCTCAAGTTTGCTACACAGAATTACATTACTAGGTCCTATATAGCTCATTCTGATCCATTTCCATTTAAATGTGTTAATGTATGCCTTTATTCATTAAAATATATGCCTGACACCCCATTATTTCAAGTATGAGCTTACATATGGCCATTTATAACAAGAACACATAAAACTAGAATTTTTAGGTACCCAAACATTTGAAACCAGGAGGTTTCTTTTTTAGTACAATATGGCTCCAATATATCACTGTTACGAAGAACATTATTAATTGGTTAGATCCTATTAATTCAGTTTAATTAGGCTGTGCAACAATGTATCATTCTGCTTTAAATACTAGATGATAGATCCTGCATTATTAATCACAAGTCACAGCTTATGAAGAATAGTGAAGGTTGGAATGGACAATCAGGAAATTGAAACCCTGTTACCATATCAGAGAGATGTGTCAGTGTATGTGATCCATTTTCCAGTTCTATTCAATTCCACACTAAAATAGCATGATCACAAAGAAGAAAACCGTTCTGCCATTTTTCACACCAAAGTGGAGCTGGCTGTTAACTACCCAACGGGAATGAACACCTTCCGTGGGCAGTGAATCTAGCCAGAGAGAAACCAAAAACAAGGTTTGTTGTTCAGGGTACTAATGATATGTGTTGAGATGAAGATTTAGTAAATTCAAGCAGTCAGTAATTTATCAAGCATGAGTCCAAGTGTCCAGGAAACAAATAATATAAAGTAGTTTGAAAGGGAGAAGTGCAGTAGACAGATTACAGAAGTCCTGAATTGGAACTTTACTGTTCAGAAGTTAAAGATAATCCTTGGCAGACAAACATTGATTTGCAGACTGAGGATTGAATCCTGTTGAAAAAATCCACATGCTCAAGAAGAGGTAAAATTCCCTCCTTCTATGTAAGCTCTGAACCCCTCCCCAGATGGTTTTGGGGGACCCCTATCCCCCGGGACAAGCATTTCAGGAGGTATTTTAAACTGCTTGGAGAGAGGGAGGGAAGAGAAGCTGAGCTTTTGTGCTTAGAATTTAGTTGCCTACGTTCTGGGACAAATAGCACTTTAAAGGCCAACTACATTACCAAAGTGTTAGCTTTTGAGAGTCAATGTTCCCTTCATCAGATTCTGGCCCCATATATAGAGAAAGGAGCTTAAATCACAATGAAAAGATCCCCCCCCCCAAATTTGGAAGGGAAAGGATGAGCTGCCAGATATATTGTTGAAAAAAGAGGAAAAGACTTACCTCTACAGCTGCAGTAAACAGAAGTACTGACAAACTAGCGATGTAATACAGAAATAACTATTAGGTGGCAACCCCCGGCCACAGTCAGAAGCTGCTGTGGCTGGGTGCCATCTACTGCTGCCCTGGAAGGAGAGGAGGCAGTTCTCCTTCCCGATACAGGCTCTACCCTTGGCATATCCCCATTCGTGGGGAATTGGACTCTGTCAGGAGTGGCTGGCATGCTTCATGGTGGCCAGCTGTGAGGGCAGACTGCCTGATGGAACCTCCTGTTTAAGTCCTTCCCTCAGACTCCATGGCTTGGAGTGTTTAGAGCTTTAAGGGGGGAACAATTTGTCTGGCGGGCCAGGTCCTAGCCATGCTGCATAGATGGCTAGTGCTTGGGGCAAGCGGTCTCACCCAGACAGGTTCTAGGGGGAGGTTCCAGTGTGACTGCTGGCTTGACCTGTACTGCTAGTTCAGCCCCCTGTTGCCACATTAACTGTTTATGTTGTTGCTTTAATAAAATGGTTCTTTAGTACCCAAGCTTTGTGTCTGCCTCTTTTTTCTGACTAGGGTGGCAATATGTACTTTGCCATTTTGATTAGAATTTCAATCATTTTTAATTGGCTGTAGCCATTGTTATATTTTTACCTACATGTCGTATTTTGTCATAAAATTCTGTAGTGTGTGTGTTGATATTTATGAATTAATATGTTGAATACAATCCTTTTAATAATAACTTTATTGTTGTCTTACATGAATACAACTGTTGTCTGCTGTCATGAATGCTACCTGATTAGCTGAAAGGTATGTGTGTGTGTGTGTGTGCATGTATGTGTGTGTGTGAAAGATCCATTCTGGGTCCTGGGAATATTTCTAAATAAGCAAATAGGAGATTGCCATGCAGGGCAGAAGTGTGTCTGGATGAACCTTGGTTTGATTGATGATACGTGGGTTTTGATGGACGATTAAAACATCCCTATTTTTATATACGCACACACACATACACAGGGCTTTTTCTGGGAAAAGAGGTGATGGAACTCTCTATTACCATACATGAACATGCAGAGCGTGCGCGCGTGCTCCCAGAAATACGTGATGACATTGCTCCCGGAAGTGACATTACTCCCAGACGTGATGCTACTTCCCGGAACCCAGTACAATGCATTACGACAACATAAAAGTTAGTAAGCTTGGACAATTACACTATTATGAGAAAGGGTTTGTTTCCTTTCTGTATCCTTTACAAAAAGTGAAATCTTCCATTCCCTTTCCCAAACATTTCATTTTTTTGGAATCATATTTTAAAATATGCAAGAAGGAGGGGGTCTCTAAAAATCCAAAACCCATCTCACAAATCTAAATTCTAACAGATTCCCTCTGCCAGTGTCGAAAAAAATCTAAAATTCTTTCTCAAAATTCCACAGAGTCTGAAATTCCTAATCTAATGAATATTGAATTTTCAAATTTTCAGGGAGGGTTTTGCTTTACTGGAGCAATTCAAAAGTAGATACTCAACTTCAGCTGCATTAGATTTATACTTAGTTTAAAATGGCTTTTTTTGGTTGCCTGCCAACTCTACCTTACCAATGGCTAAAATGTTGTGACATTATGAAATGCTCATAAATATTCCAATGTCCCAGACAAACAATATTCATAAAAACTTCCTTAACACCCAAATATCCACTGCAATTTCAATGATGTTAATCAGCTGAGAGTAGGGAGAACCATTTGAGTTACACACACAGACACACACACTCACAGAGGAATGAAAAGAAAGCAGTATGCACTTGAAGCAACTTAACCTCTCCTGCAGAGCCCGAGCTGGGCCCCAGCTTACTCTCTCTCTCACTCACAGAGGAATGAAAAGAAAGCAGAATGAACTCAAAGCAGTTTAACCTCCTCTGCAGAGCCCGATCCAAGCCCGAGCAGCATCTGCTGGCTCTCTCTCTCACTCACTCAAACACACACACAAAGAGAGGAATGAAAAGAAAGCAGAATGAACTCAAAGCAGCCTAGCCTCCTCTGCAGAGCCCGCGGGGCTGAAGGAGGAAGGAATCATGTTGGCAGATTCCAGAGCTGCTGGAACACTGTTCCGGGACATTCCCCCTCAAAAAAAAAGCCGTATGTGTGTTTGTATAGGGGTCATTTCCTAGAAAAAGAACTGCAGGAACTCATTAGCATATGCCACACCCCCTGACACCACCAGAAGTGTATCAGAAGGCACCATCCACCCCTCAGGCCCCTTTCCCAAAAAATCTCCAGGTATTTCCTTAAAGCATAATGAACTCAAAGCAGCTTACCCTCCTCTGGAGAGCCAGCCCTGCTTGCTTGCACACATGCACGGACTCTCTCACACAAGTCACAAATGAAAATAAAGCAGCAGAATGAATTCAAAGCAGCTTACCCTCCTTTGGAGTCCAGCCCCACCTGGCTTTCACTCCCTCCCTCCTTCCCTCCCTCCCTCCCTCCCTCCCTCATTTTCTCTCCCTTTCTCCCACGAGTCACAAATGAAAATAAAGCAAGCAGCAGAGCAGAATGAATTCAAAGTAGCTGGAGCCCAGCCCCACTCAGCATGCACTCACTTACTCACTCATTCACTCATTCCCTCTCCCTCTCTCCCACGAGTCACAAATGAAAATAAAGCAGGAGAGCCTGCTGCTAAAGACGAGGACAGCCAGGAGGAAAAGGAATCACGTGGGCAGGGCCAAAACCCACGTGACCTCTTTTCAGATCTACCGAAATGCCATTCAGCGCGTACTGTCTCCAAATGAGCCCTGTGCGTGTGTACAGAGAAAAATCTGAGAAAAAATTGAAATTCCATGAATTCTGATTTGATTCTCTAATTAGGTTCAACTACTTCTGAAAACTGATAAAATTCTGCCACTGTTTTCTATGGGAAAGTCACTCAGGGGAGTGGGCTGTGGGAAGTCATTTTTTCAACCAACTTCACCACATTTGAAGGGACCCTAATCCTGACTGTCCTATAAAGATCCCCCAAGTTTCATGAAGACTGGACCCTAGTTCTGGGGGTATCCCATTCTCTTGCTTTAGTTTGCTTCTGTTGGGCTAAGTTGCAACAGTGTCCTTTGCATCAGTTTGGTTTGGGTGTAATTTACATCATTCTCTGGTGTAATGTTGGTTCTGTTGGGCTTCACTTTGGTTCTGTTCAGCTTTCTCTGGGACAAGTTCAACTTGCTTTTGGGAGTGTGCCCTGGCCATGGTAGCCTTTCCCCAGAGTGTTTCTGCAACAGGAGTCAGCTTTGACTTTTTTCATATAGGAAATAATGGAATGTCTGTGGGTACCTTGTTCAGGAGCCCATAGAATTGGATCCCAGGGTCCAATCTCCCAGAAAATGGAACAGTCTTTAGAGGACAGTCAGGAGTAGGTCACCTGCAAATTTGCTGGAGTTTGCTTGAAAAATGCCATCCCCAGCCCTCCGGATAACAGCCATATATTTTTCCCCTTAGGAAATAATGGAGATTGTAGGAGGTGCCTTATTTGGAGGCCCACAAAATTGCCACTCAGGGTTCAATCTTCATGAAACTTAGGGGGGAGTCTTTAGAGGACAATTAGGAGTAGGATCCCTGCAAATCTGGTGAAGTTTGGTTAAAAAATGATCCCCCTCAGCACACTGGATAGCTCCCCAGAGTGATTTTCTGATGAAAACAAGGACCAAATTTTACAAAATTTTTACTGAAAATTTTACAGAAAATACCCTGAGTTGGCAACACTCTCCAAAGCACAAAAGCAATATACTTAGGGGGTAGATCAGTAGCTTTTTTCTTACTTTGTCCAGACATAGTCTTGTACCAGATCTAATCTAGTATCACAAATGTGTAGTCTTGCCATAGACACATTCCATATGATTGGTCTATTCCAGACGTCCTCAATATGGTGCCCATGGGCACCATGATACCCACCAGCACCCTTTCTGGCACCCACAAAGTGTTTTTAGAAAGTGGGTGGGGCCGGGTGGGGACTTTTGCCCAGCATGTCATCTTAGCTGCTGTAGCTCAGTGATTAAGTGGTTGGGATGAGAATCAGCACTCTGCTGGTTCAAATCCCACTACTGCTACGAACTCAGTGGGTGACCTTGGATAAACCACTCCTCTCAGCCCAAGCTCCCCAGCTGTATTGTGAGAATAATAATAACACTGACCTTGTTCACCACTCTGTCTAGAAAAGCAATATACTGTATAAGCACATTGTTGTTATTTTTAAAACGTTTCAATGGCAGCTGCTGCCACAATGTTGATTTTATTCTCTCTCATACTCTTCTTGCCCATTTTATTCTCTCTGACTCTTCTTGCCTAGAGTACTTTTTAAAATTACCCATATTCTTGCCTGTGCTTGGACTCTCTCTCTCTCTCTCTGTATATGTGTTTGGCTCTGCTTCCTCGACATCCATTTTGTGCATTGCTCTGCATTCTGTGGCAGCCATTTTGCAGTTATATCTGCAAGCCTGTGTCAGATGACCAAAGATGCCCACTGGCTCAAAAAGGTTGGGGACCTCTGGTCTATTCTGTGCACTAAACAATTTACACAAATACTATAGGCCCCATATATATTTGAAATAAGCCTCTGATAAGTATATGAAAGGGTCTATCCAGATTATTTATTTCTGCATGGGCATGCACTGGATTTACTCTGCTCCCTGCAATCAGAGATCAGCTGAGGGGAACTCTTCTTTTTTAAAAAAGGAGAACTCAAATTTGCTCAGAACTGTGCTACAGGGGGAGGAAAGGCTCCTAGTCTCCCCCAATGCATTTTTGTCCCTTGAAAACTGCATGTGAGGGGAATTATTTCACCAATTTTGCAGTTCCATGTGAAGAATCTGCACAGATTCTCCGCATCAAGCAGCAAAGTTGGCAAAATACCCCCACCCCCCCATTTGTGCTGTTTTTATGCAGGAAAAAGGCTTGTTGGAAGGCAGGAGACTCTCTCCCCTTGGTGTACCATTTTAAGCTTGTTTGTGCTCTCTCTCTCTCTTTATTTTTAAAGAAGCAGTTCCATTCAGCTGACCTCTGGCTACAGGGAGCACATTAAAACCTGTGCATGCCCATGCAGAAATGTATCGTCTAGAGAGTCCCTCAGGTTAAGTAGTTTTATACTGTAAATGGCAATGGTAATTGGTAACTGTTGTCCAGTTATGAGTGATGTTAGCAAACATTTATGACAAGTAGATAGTAGAGACAGGCATGAACCTAAATACGAACCAAATAACCGACGAACCAGCCCGGTTCATGAACCAGGGTTCATGGAAGCTTGTTTCCATGAACTTCCATGAACTGGACTACTGGTTTGTTTGGTTTGTATTAAAGGGCCAGTTTAAATGGCCATTTCCCTGGGGGAAATGGCCATTTAAACTTTTCCTGCCACTTGCAAGCGGCATGTCCCTTTAAACTATCAGCTTGCAAGCAGCAGGGCCCTTTAAACAGCCCAACACCCAGTCCCAATCCCACCCCCAGCCCCCAGCCCCAGCCCCTCACCTACCTTCCATCTGATGCTGGGGTGGTGGAGGCCTCCTCCACTGCCCTGCAGGCCCGTGTGGCAGCAGAAGAGGCAGAAAAGGGCCCTCCCATTCCTCAAATGTCAGCCATGGGCACGCAGGGCAGCAGTGGAAGCCAAAAAAGGCCTTTCCACCCCTCAAATGGCAGCTGCGGTGCAGGGCAGTGGGGTGCAGGGCAGCGGAGAAGGCCCAAAAGCCCTTTCCACCCCTTAATGGAAGCCGCAGGGCAGCGAAGAAGGCCACCACCACCCCAGCATCAGAGGGAAGGTAAGTGGGGGGCTGGGGCTTAGGGGGTGAGGGGCTGGGGCTGGAACTGAGGGGGTGGGGTGGGGATTGGGGGTGGGTGCTTGGGTTTGGGGAGTTTAAAGGGCCCTACTGCTTGCAAGGGGAAGGACCCTTTAAACTATCAGCTGGCAGGTGGCAGGGGGGATTCCCCCGCCTGCCAGCTGATAGTTTAAAGGGTCCTGCCCCTTGCAAGCTGCAGGAAAGGGCCCTTTAAATGATTAAACGCTCCTTTCCGTGCCAGAAAGGCATTTAAAACCAACGAACCATGAACCACGAACTGGTTCGTAACTGGGCCAGTTCCATGCCAGTTCATGGTTCGTTGTTCGTGGAAACTCCACGAACCACTAACCCCACGGTTCATTTTGTTTCTGGTTTGTGCCCATGTCTAGTAGAGAGCACTATGTGTAACAAACTTTGTGAAAGGAAGACCTGGGTAAATTAGACCTTACTGTATGTTCATTTTTCAGACTTTTTCACTCATCTTGGGAACTACAGTACTTAAAAATTGAAAAATGATCATGAGCTGACTAGATTCCTGTAAAATTCAGTGATATTATGTTTGTAGCCTAAAGGGGTTGGGGAACTCTCTGATTAAGTATAAAACAGATATGTTATGTTCACAGACAATAAAATAAAAGCACATTTTAAACTGTGTATATGTTCTTTCTTTTATGTTTGTGTCCCCATTAAAAATTGTTTCCTCATTTGTCTGATTAGGTTCTTATCAAATTCATCAGGTACATTCTGATATTCCTGTGGGAAGAATGAAGAGAAGAACCAGCTAACTACACTGTGAAAGAAACCATTTAGACAGGAAGTCAATAGCTGTCCACTTAGATTGTTGAATCAGCCACCCTGCCAAGAAATAAGGGTTACTTACATTCAAATATTGTTGATGCTTAACTTTTATTGAATCCTAAGTAGGTAATTTTGGCAGGATCTTTGAAAATAAGGGAACTAAATGTAATATTCTTTTAACTCATGCCATTTTTATTTATTTAATTATTTATTTGGCTAGATCTGATGTGGCTCAGGTACTCATCAAAGAAATGATAATGAAAAAATTTAAAAAGATGCTTTTATTTATGTTATTTATAGCCCTCCTTTCTTACTGCATTAAGTACAATTTTGTTAATAGTAAATGCAATTACCTTTTTTATTATTTTAAAGGAGACAATGGTCAAATCCACATTCACCCATTACCCGCATGTTTATCGGATATCTTCCGTTTGCCTCCAATCTACGATTTTTTCCTCTTCGTTCACATTCCTGCTTCCAATCCGTCTTTCTCGCGCATCCCTCCGGTCACACAGCCGCTCGAAAACCACTTTTTGGGGTGGGACCTTTTTTCCCACCCATTTTTTTTTTAGCGCACTTTTCCGTTATTTCGATCTTGCCTTATAAAGAAACATCATTAAAGATAATGATGCCTCTCTTTCCCCCACTGACAGCACTGATGGCTCTCTCCCGTTGCTTTTTTGGAAATTTGGAAGCATGTGGGAAGCTTTCGTGGGCATTTCCTATGCAGGACAGTTCAGTGCCTGAATTTTACTGAAGTTTCACTTCCTTGGAGTGTCATTATTTCGATATTTCATAATTTCGATATTACAGTAATATAAAATAAAAAAATAAAGAACAGTTAAAAAGGAAGTTTCGCGGGTCCGTTCTGAGGATGGATTCACCCCAAAATGATTTTTCAAACTACCAGATTTGATTCAGAAACAGCATAATCAATAAATCCAATGCTATGAAGTCAAAAACAATCTTTTGCAGACTACGGAGCACTTGCAAGTTGAATCAGCCAATAGGAACTCTCGGAATGGCCGGAGAGACAGGAAGGGGGGTGGTTTTTAAAAAAACCACGTAAATTGCGCATTGGCCCGTTCACAGCCACCATGAAACTCCCGTTGAAAACCTGTGACCACATATTTGGGAGAAATGCGAATGAAATGCGTCTGTTTAATGAGGTAATGTGACTGGCACTCAGGATTGCATGGGGAATGCAGGGCACATGCGACTTAGAATGAGTAATGTGGATTTGACCAATGAAGAATTGCTATCGGATACATCTGCTAGCCAAAATTAAATTTGAATTTAGTTTCAATAGGAGAGCTGAGTATTTCTCCCTCAATACAATTAATGGGACTCTATGCAATTAATGGGACAATGACTTGGTCATTTTAATGCAATTTGTGTATGTGTGTATGAGAGAGAAATGATTGAATACATTACAATCTTACTCCTCCCCCGAATTCAATGAAATTTACATTGTTTTCCCTGCCTCCATTTTATCCTTGCAAAAACCCTATGTGAGAGAATAAGTGGTAGAAGATTGACCAGTTTTATGGTGAGCAAGGATTTCAACCTGAGCCTCCCCAGGCCTAGTCCATCACTACACCACTAAGCTTGCCATTCACCCACTGGCAAAGGGTAACTCCCACCCTCAATTGCCCACCCTCAATGGTTTGAGGAGAGGCAGGAAAAATAGTGAAGGGGGATGACATCAGTGGCTCTTGGAATGGTCCTTATTGTTGGGATTAGTGGAATTCCTAGAACATATCCCAGAAGTGAATCCCATCCTCCTGAAACTCCATCCTCCCCATGCACTGTCCTCCAAATCTCCTGGCTTAAGGCTGGTAAACTTATGCATCACATCTAGAATGCTTGTTAACAAAATCAAGCAAGTCATCTTGGGTGCATCGTAGTAGAAGGAAAAATTCCCCTAAGAATAAGTTGCGGGGAGGACATTGAAGAGCATCTTAAATAGTGACTAACAGATGATGTCCTGAATTTTCTCAATGCTGTTCAGATTTACAGATGGAGTCATTCCCTTAATGCTTATTTGAACTGAAAATATGATTATATAAATTTAATTATCTTACAAATAACATATGGAAAGTGGAAAAGAGCAAGAGTCCAGTAGCACCTATAAGACTAACAAGATTAATGGTAGGGTATGAGTTTACACTTCTTTAGGTATCTGAAGAAGTGAGCTGTGGCCCACGAAAGCTTATACCCTACCACTAGTTATGTTAGTCTTATAAGTACTACTGGACTCATATTCTTTTCCACTGCTACAGACAAACATGGCTACCCATCTTAACATATGGAAAGTGACTAAATATTAATTATGGTTCCTTTGGGATTGTAAGATTAAGTTGGCTTCCTTGCTTTTCAACAACATTTCCATTTATTTTTTTATGTAACACTCTTACAAAATGTTCAATGAACAGCTGTGGAATTTAAAAATTATCCTCATTGGTATATCTATACAGGCGTACTACTGCTTGGAATTTTAGGTATAAACTGAAAAAATTACCTGGCATTTTCAATATTATTGCCCCCTACTTTGACTAACCAGTTTCAATACTTGTGCCATTCATTTTTAACTCTGTGGGATTGTACACATTAACTGAAGAAATATAGAAAAGGAACTTGATGTATTAATTCTTTACTACATATAACAGCTGACTGCCATAGTTGTACTTTTCTGTGTATTAACTACATACATCCAGAAATGCTGACAGATTAGCCATCAAGCTAGGGCCATACAAAAAAGAATGATTTCAAATTTTTCATCTCTGTTGCTTCAGTATAAAATTTCCTGTTTCAGTTTAGGGTCTATCTTATGCCAACCCAATCCATGATTCTTTATTTTTATGCCATTTTCTTTTCTGACACCAAATTAAATTCATAATATGTATTTTCCAACATTATTTGTGCATGAATGCATTAGCATTGACATTATATGTATACTAGCAACAAAGCCCATTGTGGGAAAAAATACAACGGGTTCTAGAAAGGGGAGGGCAAGCAGGCAGGCATTCCCTCCTCCTACGTCACTGATTCCGGCTGGATGAAGACAGGGGAGTGGGCATGGCCACCTGCTTTGCTCCTCATCTCAGCTGGATGAAGGCAAAGGGGTAGGCATTGACATCATCTCCGCTCCTGATCCCAGCTGGGGGAAGGCAGGGGATGGGCATTGCCACTTGCTTTGCTCCAGATCCCAGCTGGGTGAAGACAGGGAATGTGCATTGCCACCTGTTCCCCTTCTCATCCCAGCTGGGCGAAGATGGGGAGGGGCATTGCCACCTGCTCCCCTCCTGGACCCAGCTAGGTGAAGGGCAGGCAGGCATTGCTACCTGCTCCGCTCCTCATCTTAGTTGGGTGAAGGCAGTGGGTGGGCATTGCTACCTGCTCTGCATCTGATCCCAGCTGGGTGAAGACAGGGAATGTGCATTGAACCCTGCTTCCCTCCTCATCCCAGCTGGGTGAAGGTGGAGGGTGAGCATTGTCACCTGCTCTGCTCCTGATTCCAGCTGGATGAAGACAGATAGCGGGCTATGCCTCCTGCTCTCCTCCAGATCCCAGCTGGGTGAATGGCTGGCGGGCATTTCCATCTGCTCTGCTCCTGATCCCAGCTGGGTGAAGATGGGGGATAGGCATTGCCATCTGCTCCTGGTCACAGCTGGGTGTAGGCAGGGGGGCAGTCATTGCCACCTGCTCCACTCCTCCATGTGAAGGTGGGGGCATGAATTGCCACCTGCTCTGCTCCTGATCCTAGCTGGGTTTAGACAGGGAGCAGGCATTGCCACCTACTTTGCTCCTAATCCCAGGTGGGTGAAGGAGCATTGCCACCTGCTCCGCTCCTGATCCCAGCTGTGTGAAGGCAGAGGGCAGGGATTTTTACCTGCTCCTCTCCTAATCCCAGCTGGGTTTAGATGGGGTGTGGGCATTGCCACCCAGCTGGGTGAAGGGCAGGTGGGCATTGCCACCTGCTCTGTTCCTGATCCCAGCTGGGTGAAGGGCAGGCGGGCATTGCCACCTGATCCACTGACCCAGCTGGGTGAAGGTGGGGGATGGACATTGCCATCTGCTCTGCTCCTGATCCCAGCTGAGTGAAGGCTGGAGGCGGGCATTGCCACCTCCCAGCTGGGTGAAGGTAGGGATGGGCATTGCCATCTGCTCCCCTCCTGATCCCAGTTGGGTTAAGACAGGGTGTGGGCATTGCCACCCAGCTGGGTGAAGGGCAGGTGGGCATTGCCACCTGCTCTGCTCCTGATCCTATCTGGGTGAAGGGCAGATGAGCATTGCCACCTGTTCCACCCTTGATCCCAGCTGAGTGAAGGCAGGGGATGGACATTGCCATCTACTCCGCTCCTGTTCCCAGCTGGGTGAAGGTGGAGGGTGGGCATTGCTACCTGATCCACTCCTGATTCCAGATGGGTGAAGGCAGGAGGTCGGCATTGCCACTTTTAGTGGGCTACTGGCCTGTTTACTATTTTGCGAATGCAGACTAACATGGCTAATTCCTCTGGATCTATGAGCACTTCTAGTGGTAGTCTTCCACATCCTGGAAATTATTTGGGAAAGACATTATTGGGATTTCTAGCTAACAAATCATGTCTGTTATGGTTGATTAGCTACAGTTTGCAAATTGGATTTTTTTTTTGGTCTTTGACAAAATCAAGTCCTTCAATTTTTTCAGTACTATTTATCACATCAGAGAAAATCTGCTCACAAGGTAAGCGTAGGGGAACATTTGGGGGCACTTAGTGAAATGGATGATAGTTTTAATTACTTAAATACAAATTTACCTGCCTATTAATCCCTACAATGATTGTGTTTGCTTTTCACCCATACCAGACACTTAACAAAATGAATACTGAGCACTACTTATTTGTTTAGTTCTACTGCTAATTGCATTTTTAAGAGGCAAATTTAAAGTAGTATCTGGACACTGCATCATGAGAATTAGAGATCACAGCAAGATATTTTGAAAGGTAATTGTCCATCATTCTGATAAATAAAAATAGTGTTTAGTTAGGCAAAATTGATGTGTATTCTAGACATAATGTGCCATCTGGGAAGGAAACAGTTATTACATAAGAAATCCTCAATTTTGTACTGTTATGACTTTGCCAAAGATTGCAGCAACTATCAGGCCATCACATTAATTTCCCTTGCTGGCAAAGTGATACTCAAGATTCTACAACAAAGACACTTACCATATATGGAATGAAAAATGCCAGATGTTCAAGCTGAATTAAGAGTAGAGGCACTAGAGATCATATTGCAAATTTATGATGGTTAATGGAGCACACCAGAGAATTTCACATGAAAATCAGCATGTGTTTTATATAAATTACAGCAAATCTTTTAACTATGTCAATCATGAAAAGCTATGGGTGATGTTAAGATAAATTGGTGTGCCACAACATCTGATTGTTTTGATATGCAACCTGTATAAGAGGCTACTGTTAGGGCAGAATAAGGGGAAACAGAATGGTTTCAGTTGGCGAAGGTGTCAGACCACGATCTGTGTTGTCTCTTTATCTGTTCAACCTATATGCAGAACATATAAAAAAATCTGGATTAAATTTAGATGGAGGTAGAGTGAAAATTGGTGTAAGTAACAATTTGAGATATGCAGATGTCACAATATAACTGGCAGAAAATAGTGAAGACTTGAAACGGCTACTGATGATGTTTAAAAAAGAAAATGCCAAAGCAGGATTATAGCTGAACATCAAGAAGACAAAAGTAATAACTGCTGAGGAATTACACAATTTAAAGGTTGACAATGAAGAAACAGAAATTGTTAAATATTATTCTTTGGCTCAATCCCCAACCCAAAGGAAGATGGCAGCCAAGAAATCAAATGAAGAATGAGAAGCTGACCATTGGAGCCTTTGTTCCAACAACTGGGTGAACTCTCCCACCTTAAGGCACATTTTGCCCTATAAGAAGGGTGCCTTGGCAGCGCTCAAATTGAGCAGCATGTGTACTGGATCCTAAGCGCTGTTCCCTTGAGGTTACCCTAACCCCCGCCTCTCTCTCTTGGTCAAGGATGCTAGACGTTTGAAGCTACTCTCTTCTGTGGACTGGACTACTCTTCAGGATACGTAGATATTCTTTGCCTTCTCTCACTCTATTCCAACTTCTGCCTAGCTTCCTAGGACTCTGTGCGTGTGTAACCATTTTTACTATTTACCCTGTGTGTATGTGCATGCATTTTCCTCTTTCAACGTCGAATTAAATATTTTGAATATATCATTAGCTCCATGGCCAGAAAAAAATAACTTTTGGGGATGTTTAGCAATGTGCTTCTAGGATAACTTTGTTCTCACATACTAAGAGAAGAAGGAAATTCAGATCAAAGTTCCTGCATTTGTCTAGTAAATGTTCATAGACACAAGGAGTTATGCTTGTTAGAGCATAAACATGTAAATTTTACTAACCCATTTCAATATGTGTATGTCTATCAGTATTAATACAGACAGTTTCACTACCAAGTCAGGAGTCACTGTCCCTGAAATTGTACATTAAAGTTTTAAAGCTAAACACAAACGTCCATATTTTATAGATCAATAAGGAAATAAAAGTTAATGAACCTTGCTCAGGCTGAATACAGCAATGTACAGGCATTAAAATCAAAAAAGCCAATATTCTGGAAAAACCCTTCAGAGATTAAACTTCAGTTGGTACAACTGGCTTTAGAAATAACTAACTGGAGTATAAGGAAATACCTCTTTTAGAAGTTAGCTGTCTTTGGACTATAGAAATTCTAATCTATGCCTTTGCTCTACAGTTTCATGAGATCTTTCCCCAGTGTCAATTCATTTTTTTTTTGAAGTGAGTTAAATGCATCTTAAACAAGGTCCTTCTAACTGAAAATATATAGCATGAAAAGGACTGAGGACCTTTTTCAACGGTCCAATAGAAAATTTGGAGAAACACTGAAAAAACACTTGTATTTTTCCTTCCTTTTGGAATAGATAAATGAAAGACAAAATTTTGCTCAAAATGTGTAGATTGTCTTAAATAAAAAAATCAGCCTATAGCATTAGATAATGATAATTCCTATGTATACTGTAGGCATATACAACATTTTAAAGATTTGTGTGTGTGTCTTTAAATATAAGTAATTTTGGCAACAATTAATATGCTATATAAGTTTTGTGATAGTACATAGTTAAAGAGTTCAGTAGTTTCAGTGTTATTAAGTTAATATCTAAATATGCTGGTAGCCTATCTATGGGAGATTTTTGGTCCAAATAACACATTTCCTTTTGTATACTATTTATTTTGTTTTCTACCTTATAATTTTTCCAACTTCATGACTAGACATGGGCATGGACCGGGAAAAACCCACAGACCATTGGCCCATGGTCTGTCAGGTTTCACAGACCCCTGACCATTCATGGACCCTCCCTGGTTCATGGACCAGTTCATCAGTCCATGGTCTCATACTTCCAGGGGCCCTAGCACCACCCCTTCACACTCAGAGATGCCAAACTTGCAGCATGTCTTCAGCAGGCTTTCCTCCAGCCACCCTCCAAGTTTGACCAAGATAGCATTTCGAATGGCCGTGATACAGACTCCCAAATTGGCCACCCCCAGGAAACTTCGAGTAGATAGAATAGGAGCCGCAAACATCAATTGACTTGTATTGGCTTGCAGCAATTGGCAGAGCTCTAGGCTAGCCCAACACCCCACAATTAAATAAGAACTGAAAGCAGAAAAAAATGACAGAAGAATGAGCCCTTAAGGAGACTAATAAGCTTGCACCCAGAGCCTGACTGCAGCTCTGAAACTGGATTGGGGCACAGCCCTAGGCTATCCCACCACCCCACAAGCAAATTAAGAGTTGAAAGGAAAAAAAGGAGAAACAAGAGTGAGCCCTCAACTGAGGAAACCCAATAAGCTTGTACCCCGAGTCTGACTGCAGCTCTGAGACTAGGTTGGGGCACAGCCCTATGCTAGCCCACCACCCCACAAGAAAATAAGAATTGAAAGAGAAAAAATGAGAAACAAGAATGAGCCCTCAACCGAGGAAACCCAATAAGCTTGCTCCCACCCAGAGCCTTGCTACAACACAAGCAATCTGAAAAAAAAAATCTCCCACAACAAGCAGTTCCTCTGAGTTGGTAACCAGCTGGAAAGTGAAGCCATGGCTCCGCTCTGTGTTTTATATATTAAATGCTCACATATAGAATAATGGGAGCTCTCTGGTTGGCAGCCAGAGATGCCTATCAAGGATATTAGAATCATAGAATCATAGAGTTAGAAGGGGCCATACAGACCATCTAGTCTAACCCCCTGCCCAGTGCAGGATCAGCCTAAAGCATCTCTGACAAGTATTCATCCAGCCTCTTCTTGAAAACTGCCAGTGAAGGGGAACTCACCACCTCCCTAGGCAGCTGATTCCACTTTTGAACTACTCTGACCGTGAAAAGGTTTTTCCTAATATCCAGTTGGTACCTTTGTGCATGTAATTTAAGCCCATTGCTTTGGGTCCTACCCTCTGCTGCCAACTGGAACAGCTCCTTGCCCTCCTCTAAATGACAGCCTTTCAAATACTTAAAGAGAGCAATCATGTCCCCCCTCAACCTCCTCTTCTCCAAACTAAACATTCCCAAGGCCCTCAGCCTTTCCTCGTAGGGCTCAGTCTCCAGACCTCTGATCATTCTTGTCGCTCTCCTCTGCACCCTCTTGATTTTGTCCACATCCTTTTTGAAGTGAGGCCTCCAGAACTGCGCACAATACTCCAGGTGTGGCCTGACCAAGGCAGTATACAGAGGGGCTATGACCTCCTGCGATTTCGACGCTATGGCCCCTTTGATACAACCCAAGATTGAATTAGCCTTTTTTGCCACCACATCACACTAACTGCTCATATTTAGTTTACAGTCCACTCTTACCCCAAGATCCCTTTCACATATACTACTGCCCAAAAGTGTATCCCCCATCCAGTATTTGTGCTTCCCATTTATGTGGCCCAGATGTAATACTGTGCACTTGTCTTTGTTGAATTGCATCCTATTCACAGCTGCCCAATTCTCCAGAGTATTCAGGTCTTGTTGAATTTTAATTCTATCTTCTTGGGTGTTTGCTACCCCTCCCAATTTGGTATCATCAGCAAATTTAATGAGCAGCCCTTCCACTCCTTCATCCAGATCATTGATAAAAATATTGAAAAGTACCAGGCCCAAAACTGAGCCCTGTGGCACCCCACGGGACACCTCCCTCCAATCTGATGAAATGCCGTTGACCACCACTCTTTGAGTGCAGTCCTCCAACCAGTTCCCTATCCACCGAACTGTCCTATAGTCCAGTCCACAGTCTTCCAGTTTGCCCATCAGAATGTCATGGGGGACCTTATCAAAGGCTTTACTGAAATCCAGATAAATCACGTCAACAGAGTTCCCCCGATCCAGTAAGCTGGTCACTCGATCAAAGAAGGAAACCAGGTTGGTCTGGCAAGATCTGTTAGGAACAAAACCATGCTGACTTCCCCGGATCACTGAGCGGTCCTTCAGATGCTTACAGATTGATCCCTTTAAAATCTGTTCTAATATCTTCCCAGCAACAGAAGTCAGACTGACCTGCCTGTAGTTTCCCAGGTCATCCTTCTTCCCTTTCTTAAAGATTGGGATAACATTCGCTCTTCTCCAATTTTGTGGCACATCCCCAGTCCTCCAGGAGGCCTTGAAGATGATGGTCAGGGGTTCTGCAAGTTCTCTAGAAAGTTCTTTCAGCATTCTTGGGTGCACTCCATCCGTCCCAGGGGATTTGTATTCATCCAGTGCAGCCAGATGCCTCTCCACAACCTCTCTGTCAATGTCAATTAGCCACTCAGGTATCCTGCCACATTTTCTACTATCTCTAGATGTGCCTGAGTTCTTCAAGGAGAAAACAGAGGCAAAAAAGTCAATAAGCCTGTCTGCTTTTTCTCTGTCCTGCATCAGAGTTTCTCCATCTACTCCCAATGGCGGTCCAATTGCCTCTTTTACCTTGCGTTTGCTTCTCACTTATCTGTAGAAGTTTTTCTTATTGTAGCGAGCCCTCCTGGCCAGACCCAGCTCATACTGAGTTTTGGCCTCTCTGATGGCTGATCTGCAGTACCTAATAACCCTCATATATTCCTTTTTAGAGGTCTGTCCTTCTCTCCATTTCCTGAACATTTCCTTTTTCTCCCTTAGCTTATTCTGGAGCTCTCTGTACATCCACATCGGTTTCTTGGAGCCCTCACCATGTTTCCGTCTTGCTGGAACAGTGAGGGCTTGAGCTTGCAAAAGCTCGTGTTTGAGAAGGGCCCACCCTTCACTCGCTCCTTTCCCTTCCAGCACACTCCCCCACGGAATGACTCTCATCAAGCCTCTGAGTTCATCGAAGTTGGCCCTACGAAAATCTAACCTACAATCTGGCTACAAACTTCCTTGGCCCCCCACAGCAACTGGAATTCAAGGAGGACATGGTCACTTCCCCCTAAGGTCCCCGCCACCTTCATCTCATCTACCAATTCTTCCCTGTTGGTTAATATCAAGTCTAGTATGGCCAAACCCCTTGTAGCTTCCTCCACCTTTTGAAAAAGGAAGTTATCGGCCAGGCAGGTCAGGAAATTGCGTGATTCATGATGCTTTGCTGAGCCTGACTCCCAGCACACATTGGGGAAGTTGAAGTCACCCATAATTACAAGGTTCTGATGTCTGGATACACTACCAATCTGTTCAAAGAGGGCAGCATCCATTTCTTCTCGCTCGTCAGGTGGTCTGTAGCAGACTCCAACAATAATACCCTTTGTCCTTCCTCCCCTTATTTCTACCCATATACTTTCCACTGGGCTGTCCGCCCCATTCTTCATAACTTCTTGACAATCAAGCCCTCTCCTTACATACAACGCCACTCCACCTCCTCTTCTACCCTTCCCATTTTTCTTGAACAACTCATACACATCCACTAGCACATTCCATTCATGAGAATCATCCCACCAAGTCTCAGTAATTCCTACTATATCGTAGCCCTCTGTTTGCAATAGAAGCTCAAGCGCTTCTTTCTTATTGCCCATACTTTGGGCATTGGTATATAGACACTTGTAGCCTTGTACCTTTGTTTGACCTTTCCTACCCAGGTGGGTCCCCACTGTTTTCACTTTGTCATTGAAATCTCCATGTCGATCGTCCCCTTCCCCTTGAGGCATCAGTTTAAAGCTCTCCTGATGAAGTTCTCCAGGTTCATTCCAAACGTTTTCTTCCCTGCCCTTGAGAGGTGAAGCCCATCATGTGCTAGAAGGCCTTCTCTAAGAAAACCTATCCCAGGGTCCCAGAACCCAAAGCGCACCTGCCAGCACCAGCAAGTCAGCCAACAATTCACCTCAAGTATGGTCCGCTCCCTGCGTGCTCCTCTTCCTGTGACTGGAAGGATAGAAGAGAATACCACCTTTGCCCCCAATGTCTTCAACTGCCTTCCAAGGGCTTCATAATCCTCTTTAATTCTTGCAACAGTATTCGCAGCCATGTCATTCGTTCCCACATGAATCAGCACAAACGGGTACTTATCAGCAGGCTTGATAAGTTTTGGCAGCCGGTCTGTAATATCCTGAATTCTGGCCCCCGGCAAGCAACACTTCTCTCGGAATAGGGGATCTCGCCCAGAGACATGGCGTTCCATACCCCTGAGCAAAGAGTCCCCAACGACTACCACCTTCCGTTTTTTTCCACTTCCATGTGGCCCCATGTCTTCTGCATACCCTCTTCCAGATCTTAGCGGTTCTCCTTCCACTCTCATCTCTGTCACCATCTCTAGCACTTCAAAATGATTCTTGAGCTCAAGTGGACCAGAGCATCTTCTTTGTTGACGTCTTTGGGTTTGTACCGTAGATCTGAGAGGAGGCTCAGAAGGGAGATTGACTCTTTCTTCTCCTCCTTGAGTTTCCTCTTCTTGGCTGTGCGGAGTCCTCAGGCTGTTGTCAATAAAATCCTCTCCCTTCTTGATCTCCTGAAGGGTGGTGATCCTCTCCTCCAGGCTCTGAACCTTTTCTTCCAAAAGTCTGACCAGCTTACACTTCTGGCAAGTGAACTCTGTCTTCTCTTCTGGGAGGAAAACAAACATGGCACACTCCATGCAGGTGACTGCGAAGGGGGCTTCAGTAGACATTATTGCCTTCCAAATATATACCTAGAGTACCAGCAAAACCAGTATACCAGCAGAGTTTCAGGTCCCCCAGGCAGATTCCAGGCTAAGAGCCACAGGCCAAGAGCCCTTTAGCTTGCGCCTCTGGTGAGGAGGAGCCTTTTGTTTCAAAAGGTCCCTTCCTGCCTAGCCCAGCAGGGCCCCAGGACACTAGGGGGCGGGACTTGTAACCAAGAGCAACAGCAACCAGCAGCAAACAACAGCAATTCACTCAGCCCCCAACAGCCCCACACAGAACTTAACCAGAACCACTCTCTAGCAAGCTAAACAGAACCCACTCACCCTTAGCTTCTCACACAGTAGCTAGGAAAGGCAGAAAGACAACAACCCCTTACCTTCTAGCAGCAGCTCTCCACCATGTGCTCTTGCCTCAACCCAGGTGCTTCCGCTCTGCCTCTGGTGAGGAGGAGCCAGAGGGTAAGATTGGAGTGTTTCAAGGGCAGCAGAAGGTCTACAGGCAGCTCCTACATTGCCTAGGCCCTAGGGAATTGATTGCTCAGCGCCGGGATGTCTGGTTTCATGGACCAATGGACTGACGGACCGGCCAAAGTTCGTTGTGTCCATGAAAAAGGCGTGTCCCACAACCCACCGGCTCACAAACGCTGAACTGGCCCAGTCTGTGTATGATTTTGGTCCGTTTTCCAATCTGTGCCCACCTCTATTCATGACTGATAAGAAAGTCTCTGGTTGCCATATTGTTTTGGAATTCTGGAAGATATTATGAGTATTGGGAAGATAAACCTACCATTCCCCTGTCAGTTCTTCACAAGCTGCTGAATGAAGAAAATGAAAAAGAAAATGAAGGGTCATGCCAGTATTGTATAAGTGTGTAATGTCACTTCAGCAGAAAATGGAAGTGACATCATTATGCTGGAAATGACATCATTATGCTCTAATATTTGTCCAAAACTCTATGGTTTAACCATAAAGTTGCATCCTAGAGTGTCACCCCAATATAATTGTGTCACTTTTTTTGCTATAAGTGATGCCGTGCACCAATGTTATGCCCAGAGATTTCATGGTAGCCTTTAATTCACCTTCCAACACAAGCCCTGAGAAAGCTGATCTCAGCTCAGGAAGAGATATGTGTTCTGTCATCCCATCATGGAGTGATGGTGTTTTTCTAGTCTTTAGGTGTCATCAAAGCCTGGGCTTCACGGGTATGACATTCTCTCCTTTCCCTCTCTCTTCTTTGTCCTTAAACAGCAGAAATGGCATCAGAGGCATTTTTAAAATTTTAAAGGAAATAATTATTTTATTTATTTTAGAAGGGAAAGGTCAGGTGAAATCAGGGGTTGAAAATTTCTGAAGTAATTCAGTATAGAAATCTCTGAGGTTAAATCAGTACATGCACAGACTTTAGTTCTTATGCTCTTCAGAGTCTTCACAGACACTTAAATGTTCATCTTTTGAAGCTTATGTTTCCCCCAAATGTTCTAGTACACTTTGTTTTAGAATTCTCTTTTTCTTTTGGGTTTAAGACCACCACTTCTTCTGGGGCTGCCCTCGGCCATCTGCTATCCCCATATAAGGACTCCCAATATTTGTTTAAATAGCCTTCCCCCTGACTATTTTAATGACTGCTTAAAATTATTGATTTTATGTTTTTGTGACTTTTAATGTATTTTTTGAATGTTGTTATCTGCCCTGAGCCCATCTGTGGGGAGGGCGGGGTATAAATCAAATCAAATAAGTAAATAATAAATGCTGGTACTCACTTTCTAGTACCCCAAACCCCTTCTTTTAAATACTAGTGCTTTCCTTCAGTTTTTGACTGACTCTTAAGGTCTCCAAAAGGCAATTTTCAACCACACCCAACCAGGGATCTCTCAACTCTCCAGAGACACCTCCCTGGTTGACTGTGTAGGGAAAGTCTCCTCTTCTTAGAAGATCTATCCCCTTTCTTCAGTGCAAATAAAAGCCTCCACCTACTTCCCAAACCTTCTTGCCACTTTCCCTAGTTCTTCTGTCAGTGTTAAACTGCCTTCAGTTAGGACTCCATCTCCTTCACACTCATTTCCTCTCAGCTAGGGCTGAAAACAGACCCTTTTCTTTCCAGCTCATGCTACGCAATCAGATTCCTTGGAGTAGTCTGTCACTCAAAGCTTTCTGTGTCTGTGAGGAATTAACCCTCACAGTCCTTCAACTATTTGCACAGCACTTCCAGGCTCTTAAAAAGTATAGTCTGTCCCAATGGGCAATAAGACTAGGGTTTGAGGATGCTATAGAGCCTGGATGGAGGCTGGTCCTAACTTTGGAGAAGGGGAGGAAATCTACACCTCTTTGATGAAGGTTTTAAAAGTTCTACAGTCCTTTCTCTCTGTGTTGTTGTACTTCTGGGAACTGGAGAAGAGGCGTAGAACATCATCTTGTCTCTACCTCCTGGCTTCCAAAAGATGCACACCCATTCTAAGGAGCCATACTGGATGCTGATAGATGACTCTCAAGTAAAGTATACCTTAGGATGTAGTGTTTTCTTTGCCTTTGCATTCCTAGCTGCGTAACCTTCCTTGCCATGATATAATCTTCCTTGCATACTCTATCTTCTGTAAATATATATACTATCTTTAGTACAACAAAGATCTTTCTTTGATTAGAAGCCACCTGTATTAATTCATTCCTCACCCATGTACCTAACTGCTCATCTGTTTCTAGTAGGGATGTGCTATTTGGGTTTGGTATTCCTTTTAAAATAACAAATTTTACCTGAATTGGTAAAATTTAGTATTACCAAATGTAAAAGGGAATACTGAATCAGATTTGGTATTCCAGAACTCAGGTTTACCAAATTAATTTGGGTTAATTTGGGAAATTTTGGAAATAGAAGCTGAGCTATCCCTTTGCTGTTCATTTGCTAAGGAACAGCAAAGAAACACTGAGGCACAGGCAGAAGGGAGGGGAATGGAAGAAGGGAGGAGGGATTGAGGAGCTCTCCTCTGGTTAATGGGATTCTCTAGAAGAAGAGAACCTTTTTCAAACTGCCCTGCAAGGAGTTAAATAGGCAGGCTTGCCTCAGAGCAGCTTCCATTTTGTGTGGTGAGTGTGCTCTGGCTGCCTGGAGAAATCTGACACCCTACCTGCTGCTGACTGTGGACACTTTCTGTGTGGTCTGGCCTGCCCTGGCCCTGGCCTGCTTTGGACTCGACGTGGACTGCAACTGGATCTTGCTGCCCAGTGGATTCTTGCTGCTGCTTGCTGAAACCTGCTGCTGCACCTGGAGAACTTCTGCTGCTGCCTGGTTTAAGAGTGGTAGACTCATTGGGTTTTTTTCTCTCTTTGGGGGCAGGGGGTTGGCTGGGTGTCTGAGAGGGATAGGGATGGGGGGTAAGGGAATTTTCTTTTTTACTTCGCATTTTAAAAACTGGTTTTTGCTGCATGAAGTGTGATTTGGTTTTGCTTTTGTGTGTGTATGGGGGGGGTAGAGTAAATCCAAGAGGGGGTGGTCCCAAACAAAATGAAACCAAGCCGAAGAACAGGACCACGTACAAAGGAGTTTAATTTTCTTGCTATCAAAACTCAAATATAAAAGCACAACGAAAAGCCAAAATCAATTTTCTTGCTTTCAGAACACAATTGTAAGGCACATAATAAGCCAAAATCAACCGAGGAGTTATGAAGATTTCCCAAACTCCCAGCTGGAGGTGGCAACGGGTTTGCCGGCTTGGAAATTAGGCCCCGTTTCGCACAATGTGCTTTGTCATAAGCCACATGTAAATTTAAAATGAACAAGAGAATACATCATTTGAAATAGCCAGTGTGCCAAACAGTCTTACATAGTTACAAGGTTACAAGGTTTCTCACTTACAAAGAGAGAAAAACTCACCAATTATAGTCTGCTATTGCTACTTTTCTCTTTTACATAGAAGCCACATGTAAATCTAAAATAAATGAAGGAATACATCATTTGAAATAGCCAGTGTGCCAAACGGTGTTACATAGTTACAAAGTGTCTCATTTCCAGAAGCCAAAGTTACTTTAACCACACATGTAAATTACATTCAAACTGCCCTTGCTGGTATATACAGCCATGCAGAAATCATAGCAAATGTTTTTACAGAGAGAAAAGCTCACCAATTATAGTCTGCTATTGATACTTTTCTCTTTTGCATAGATGCAAAGAATCCCATTTCCCGAAAGCCAGGTTACTTTAACAGCACATGCAAATTACATTTAAACAGACTTTGCAGATACAAACATTACAGAAAAAAACTCACCAATTATAGTCTGCTACTGCTACTTTTCTCTTAGAAGCTTCTGTTCCCGAATGATTTTACTTCATGGGGGTGGTGTAGTGCTGACTACATCCACTATTTAAAGTTATATTCATTATTAAAGATAAAAACCCAGTGCCTTCAATTTAAAGGGGCCAGGCTGTGATGTTATAAAAAGTATAGCTGTAGAATGCCAATTGGTGTATATTAGCCCAAAAATGGAGAAAAATCCACCTCAAGATTCAGCCCATGTGGTGCAAGGCTATTTAGTCGGACAATCCACTGCGCTTCCAACTGTAGCAACATTCTGTGTGTGTTAACAGATTGTTTAGGGTCCACTGTCTGGAGCACAGAAAAAACAAATTCTCGCTCATGGGTATGGAATTGATCAAAATGCTGGCTTAGGGGTGCTTCCAGAGATTTGGTTCTGATTCGGGACATGTGTTCTTGGATTCGCAGTTTGAGCTGTCTAGTGGTACTCCCTACGTAAAGTAACCCACATAAGCAACGTATAACATAAACAACCTGTGAAGTAGCACATGTTGAAAAACTTTTGCTGTAGAGATTCTTGCCTGTAATGGGATTAATTATATCTGTGAGACTAACTGAGAGGTCACATATGTTACAGTGACCACATTTAAAGTGTCCCACTGGCAAATTGCCAGATGTGGTTTTTTGTTTGAAATCTGTATGTACCACCAAATCCTTAATGCTTTTCATTTTTCTTAGCCCCACTAATGGTGGGGCGGCACACCCTGGAATGAATTTCAATATGTGCCAGTTTTTCCTGATGACTCTGATGATCTCAAGAGCCAAAGTAGAAAACTCCATGGACCATGTAATTCTATCCTCATCAGACCTAGTAGTTGGAGCTAGCAAACTGTCCCTGGAAATCAGATAAGATTTTAATCTAGCTTTCCTGACCACTTCCTGTGGGTAACCTCGTTGTGTAAATGCCCTCTCTACTCGAGAAGATTCCCTGCTGTAATCCTCAAAGGAGGTAGAATTATGTTTTAATCTTAAGAATTGGCCATACGGGATATTCTTAATAAGGCTTTTGGAATGATGAGAGGTATAATGCAAATAAGCAAACCTGTCGGTAGGCTTTCTATAAGGTTTCACACCTAGCTTCCCTCCTATTCTTTTGTAAATGCATACATCCAAAAAAATGGATTTCATCAGGGCTATAGTGCCAGGAAAACTTAATGTTAACATCCACTGAATTCATCCATGTGGCTAACCCCTCAGCATTACTGCCATCTCTCAAAATAATGGCCACATCGTCAATGTACCTGCCATAGTAGAGAATTTCCTCAAAAAAGGAATTTTGTTGTGGATTCAGAAAGAATTTATCCTCTAATTCTGCCATGTATAAATATGGGGGGGGGGCCTTTGGTTTGAAGCTGGTTACTCTTCATTTTGCTGCTTGTTCTGGTGGGGGGGTCTTTTTTGTTTTGTCCTGTGGTGGGACATCTGTTGTTTGGTGTTATAGTTCCAGTTAATTTTATTAAATTCTCCTGTTCGGATGGAGGGTGAGGGCTGTATTCCCCTGTTGTTAGGCCTTGAGGTAGTGTTTCTTTATAGCATTTTTTATTTAGTTAACTTTGGGTTTTGTTTTCTGTTGCCATAAGTTTGGTTTGGTGTTCAATTGTTGTTGGTTGTTGTTATTCTGAAGGGGGGGGCAGTTGCTGGGGTGCTTGATTCAGTTTAGTTTAAATTACCCAGTGGTGTTTGGGTGTACTTTTTGGGTATCGTTAGAGGGGTATGATCTTTTAAAAAGTGTTTTGAAGATAGACTAGTTGTAAGTCTAGTAAAGTAAAACTTAATTGGTAGCTTTTAGGGAACAAACAGAGTTCTCTCTCCTTTAATAGGTTTGTGTAGGAATTAAGAAGAATTCAGGTTCTAGTCAAATTCTATTAAATAAATAGACCACCCATTTGTGACATTTAACTTGGCTTTCTCTGCCCACTGCTGGCTACCTTGGGGCCAGCCCAGGCACATTAGAAGTAGTTTTTTGTCATAGGCTTATGTATAGATTGGGGTTCAGTGGTAGCTTGAGTCCTGAATTGGAATTCAGCTGCTTGATACCTAATAGGGCCTTTTAAAAAGAGGTTTGTGTGTCCATCTCCAGGTTTAGACCCACAAAGCAAGCTTTCAGAGTAGGTAGATAGGTTTTAAAAGAAACTCTCATTTTTTCTAGGCACTGTGGGTGGTTTGGTAATTTGACTGTTTAATAATGTTAGTTACTAGTAGTGTAGGTTCCAGGGGGCAGAAAAATGAGTGTCAGGAGAACAAAGAGGAGCCCTGGGGGAAGGGCAAGGGATAAGAGTAGAGGGGGAGGGGAGGGCTGCGCTCTCCCCCTACCTATGTGGAGGAAGCCTGCCCCAGTGCAGCTGCCATTCACCAGCCTGGCTTCTGGTGACAGCAACTGAGTTTGCAAGGCCTTCTTTCCTGAGACAGTTGCAAGAGCACTGCCCCCACCACAAGTGTCTGAGGCAGGAGCTGGCACTAGGCAGTGGCCTACTGCTGAGGCTCCCCCTCCTCTACCTGTTGAGATCCAGAAATGGGAAGAGGAGCAGCATGAGTCTCTTGGGATGGGCTTGAGGGATATGTGTTATCTATCCCTTGTGTTCATCCCAGGGACCAGGAGGAGCTGGTAGAGGGGCCCACTATTGTTGAGTCTTTCCCAGTTTTCTATGAGGCCAGCAGAAAGCCTTTCAGGGTAAGGTAGGAGGAGAGGATGGTGGAGGAAGAGGAAGAGAGTGTGGAAGTGGTGACCCCCACATCTCTATCCCTTTACCTCAACCATCTTTTTCTGCTTAGGTTAGACAATGTGTTTGGCCCAAACCCTTCACAGGGTCCTGTTGTCCTTCAACATCTGGGAGCATTTCCGGAAAATGGAGGACTCTCACTATGCACAGTCCCAGCACTGTAGGGCCTGGGTCAGTCAAGGGAAGGATGTGAATTATCTCTCAATGACCAGCCTCATGAACCACATGAGGAAGTACCACCAGGTGGTGCTTCTTCAGGAGGAGAGACTGGCACCACACGCCTGTCAGCATGCCACCATGGGAGTCATCCCATGACCACCTCTGATACTGTCTCTCCCCCACCCAGATTTCCTATGGGGAATGAATGCCAGGCATATTTGATGGAGATGTTTGATGTGCGTGACACTAGTGTGCCAAAGTGGATGATTCAGGGGGCATCTAGGCTTGTCACTCAGAAGATTGAAGAGATGATTGCTGTAGATGGGCAGCGTTTCTCCATAGTAGACTTTGTTTTCCAAGAGCTGCTTCAGCTAACTTGTCCTTGATACATGCCCCCTACTCGCATTACACTGAGCATGACTGTGATGCCTTTCATTTACAGGGCTTCCAAAGAACATGTGAAGGTGCAGTTGTCTCAACAATGGAAAACTGCACACTTCACATCAGACTTCTGGACCTGCCTCAGCATACATACCTCACATTTACTGCACAGTGGTGGCAACCTGATGACCTTCAGAGTGAGGGTGGGGTGACCAACATCAGACAGGGCCAGATGGAAGACCACTGGGCCAGCTACTGCAAGACTTTGCTCCACACAGAGGTTTTTGATGTGGCTCACATAATGGACAACATCTCTGTCACCACTGAGAGTGAGTTACTGGACTGGGTAGGTGAGAACAGTGTCACCATGGGATACATGGTGACTGATGGTGGTGCAAAAATGAAGGTAGCAGTGGCACAAGTGGGCCTCACGCACATTTACTGAGTGGCCTACAAACTTCATCTCATGGTGAAGGATGTGCTTGGTCTGGGTTCTGATGAACCTGCAGAGAACTTGGCAACTTGTGAGTTCCTACTCAGGAAATGCAGGTGACTCAGAAGTCACTCCTTGGTCAGTGTAAAAGCAACTCACCAGCTGTTCAGAAGCAGGCTGAGACAGGAGTGCCAGAACATCGCCTGATCTCTGATATTGTCACTCACTGGAACTCCACCCATGCCATGCTTGAACATTTGTTGGAGCAGTAGGCTGCCATCATGTTATGGTTCTTGGAGAGTGACACTTGGAGTGGGGAGGGTAAGTTCAACCCAGAGGATTGGCTCACCATCTTCCAGAAAGTGGAGATCCTCAGGTACTTCAAGGAATTCACTGTCACAGTCTCATCTGACATGCCAAACCTGGATTCAGAGGCCCACAGAATTGGATACAAGGGTCAGATATACCTGAAACTCGGAGGAGTATTTAGAAGACAGTCAGGAGTAGGTCCCCTGAAATTTAGTGGGTTTTGCTTGCAAAATGCCACCCACAGCCCACTGGATAGCTCCTAGATAGTTTGCTCCATAGGGAATAATGGTGATTGGAGAGTGACTGGTGGCACCTTCTTTGGAGAGTCATAAAATGGCCCTGGGCCAAATATTTATTTAGAGGAAAGTCAGAAGTAGATACCCTGAAAAAGTTTGGTACAATTTGGTCATAAAATGTCCCCCAGGCCTCCAGATAAACTCAAAATTAGTTTCCCGTAGGAAACAATGGCTGAATTTTACCAAGTTTGCTCTGTAATACTGAATTGAACTAGACAATCAATTTGGTATTCATGGAATACCAAATTTCTTTTCCTAAGCATTCTTGCTTAGGAACTTTCGGTTTTGTTTGGTTTTGTTTTCTGTTTTGCATAGGGCTTTGTCATAAAAAAAACATACAGAGATTTAAGGAGATACAAATAAGGTTATAAAATTTCTGCTGTAGATGGTAGACAGATACAATTTGATATAATTTGAACCACTCATGCTGGCAATCCATGTAATATAAATGAATAAGATATTATATTCTTTTGCATAGATTTATATATTCACAAAGCTGGATGAATGATGATTTCCACCAAAATATATGAGATATTGATGGTTGTTGGGGGTTTTCCGGGCTGTATTGCCATGGTCTTGGCATTGTAGTTCCTGACGTTTCGCCAGCAGCTGTGGCTGGCATCTTCAGAGGTGTAGCACCAAAAGACAGAGATCTCTCAGTGTCAAAAGACAGAGATCTCTGTCTTTTGGTGCTACACCTCTGAAGATGCCAGCCACAGCTGCTGGCGAAACGTCAGGAACTACAATGCCAAGACCACGGCAATACAGCCCGGAAAACCCCCAACAACCATCGTTCTCCGGCCGTGAAAGCCTTCGACAATATATATGAGATATTATTTTGGATCAAAACCATATTGTTTTGATTTTGTCCTACCCTTTGTTGTTGCAGTTGTTTTCAGTGCATGATACAGCACAGCATTGACAAGGAAGCTATAGAGATAAGAGGATTCATGCTCATTTGTTTATTAACTTCAGTGCCCAAAATTTCAGGGAAATGTATCTTGTTTAATCACTGCTTCAGAATGCCTAGTTACAATTCTTACTGTTATAAACATTTCCTTAAAAGCACAGGTTTCTAAAGTGAATGGCTTGAGATCAGAAAAGAATAAATCTTTCCACTTCATTCATCAACAGCAAATCCCAAAAGGCAAAAAAGAAATTTAAAAGGCACAGCATTCTGAGAGAACACCAACCACATCTTTCTTTCCATGCATAGCCAAGGAATGTTCCCCTTGCTCACACTGACTTTTACAGAAACCATAGGTTTGGAATGAAACATCTGACGTGACTCATATGGTGATTAGTCAGGTAATTACTTTTAATTCATAGCTAATGATAATATTAAAAAAATAAGAAAGGGTGGATGGTGTAGCAAGCTTTAATCCTTTCAAGCATAGCTTTTGGAAAGCCCAATCTTTTATGAAGAATATAGCCTATATTTCTGGTTACATTACACCCCTGTTCACAGAGCATAAATCTTTCACGGGTAGTCTGGTCTATTCCTAATGAAAGTCTTAAACCTTAGAATAAGCACTCAGCTGAGGTGCTTTAGAAATAGTATCTCATTTCAACTGCATAGAAGGCTGGCTAAGTACCTCACTGTCCAAATGACTTAGGGAAATTAATGGCCCAAATTAAAATAAAACCACTTATATATTTTTTTCTTGCCACAAAAATCAGGGCGAGTTAAATGTAGAAAATTGTGAGAAAGATTATATAAGTAATCAGCAGCTAAAAACGCTTTCCTAAGTGAGATAATACATCAACATTATGTAGAATTCCAAGAGATTCATTGGAAACCATAATCACATCAGTTAAAGGGAGTTTAGGCTCTTTAGGACTTTGAGATCTTTGATTTTGTTATGGTGTAATGTTTTTCATCCAAGATTCACTGCTATAAGGCAATTGAATTATTTAGATGGAAGAGCTGAAGTTCTCCCTGAGATGCAAAAAACCTCTGACCTAGATACTTATTAATACATGTTCAGAGTATGTTCAGTTAAAAGATTAGCTCAAAACAGAATAACTTGTGGAATTCGGTGATAGGGTCCATTTTTTGAAACTCACTTCAATTTTACTTAGGAAAGACATTTAACATTTGCAAAATTAATATATATATATATATATATATATATATATATATATATATATATATATATATATATATATATATATATATATATATATATATATATATATATATATATATATATATATATATATGGATTCAGTATAGTGAAGTTACTTAATTTCTCCTCTACATTCAATATGGTTATCCTGAAAAATGACAAAGATGAGATGAGAAGAGCAAATCAACCTAAGTATCAGTAACTTATGGGCTACTTAGCAAACCCTTCTTGGTTTGTTTATAGACATTATTATGCACGGAAGATGTACACTTCATAGAAAATGTTTGAATCCAACACAGTAATGAGGAAGTCCCAAGGTTTTTTGGATGCTTCAACCCTTCTTCTGTGAAGCATTTGCTGCCAAAAGCAGCGGCATGAAAAAAAAAACCCTAATTAAAATAAGCACTACTGCAATGGATCATGATCTTCCGTCAGTTTAAAAAAAAAGCAAAGCAGCCAAACTCAGTTGAATTTTATCCCAAGTAAATCGGCATATTATTGCAATTCTTTCCTTGGTGATGATTCAGAAGGGTCTGTTCATGCCCTGTAGTTCCAGTCCATATTAATATTAATTATGACTAAATACCATTGAAACCAATGTAACAAATATGTTATTAATGTCTCATATAAGTTCCATGATTTTTTATGGAATAGTCAGAATTAACGGGATTGACGGACTGATTATTTCGAATCAATAAATGTTCTATGTTCTTTGCAGTCTCCTTTGCATCAGAGTTACTGTAAGTGGCATAATATAACAATGCTAATTGCCCCCATATTCGGAAAGAAGAGACGGACACAAAGGCATGGGTGAAAACAGGGCCTTTTATTGACCATTCAACATAAACTTGACTAAGATTTAACTAACGGCAAGGGTGAAACTAGCGGTACAGTTCGAGCAAGGGGGTCACTGTGACCAGCTCCTCGTACTGCATGGGCGAGCACCCCCTGCCCTAGGCGCAAGCCATCCATTGCATGGCTATAACCCAGCCGGCCAGGCTAATGGTTCCCCCCTTTAAAGCGCCATACACCCCAGCCGTAAAGCCCGAGGTAATGCCTTTTCCAGGGGGTCCCAAGGGCAGTCTGCCCTCTCAGCTGGCAGCCGTAAGGCCCGCCAGCCGATCCGAGACAGACCCCCATTCCCCACCAATGGGGATGTGCCACCGGGTGCTCACCAGCCCACTCTGCCTACCCCAGCTAACCTGCCATCGTTGGGGTCAAGCCTCTGCTTAGGCCCCAACGCCCCACATCTCCTGCAGGGCCAACCTCAACCCTTGCCGCAGGTCAGTAAGAAAGATCTCATTACCTTTAAAGGACAAGTGAACACCATCCCCCCTATAGAGGTCGGCGTACGTGTCCCTGATTTGAGGATGGGGCAAATATACCCCCAGGCCCTCACCCAAAGCCTTAAACATGGCCTTATTGGCCTTACGTCTAGTCCGCTCAACAGCGTCATGGTCCAGGGCCTCCCTCCACACCCGCCGGGGGAGGATGGCCGACCACATAATGAGGACGCCAGGCCACCTGCTTAAGATAAACTTAAGATTGGCTTGCGCTTGCAGTGTAAGCGCCTTCCCCTTAATCCAGCCCAAATCATTACCTCCTAAATGAATAACTAGAAAATGAGGCGGAGGGGCAGACCTTCCCTCAAACAAGAGAGGCAACAGGCCCGGCCAACGTAGGCCCCGACGGCCCTGCCACTCAATCTGGGCCCAACGACTGAGGCCAAGCTGGGAACCAAGGTGGGTCCTCTTGGCCTGATGGGCAGCCCAGAAAACCATGCTGTGTCCGCAGATGAGGATCCGACACCTCCCACGGCGAACCACAGCACCTAAAAGAAAAAACAGTCAAACACATCTCAACTTGAGGCAGGCAGAGGGCGGATATACCCCTTGTAAGCCGCCGAACGCCAACGACCCACCTTGCGAATAGCAGCTTCAGGGTAGCCCATAGCCGCCGCCGTAGAAGCCGCCCCAATTCTAAAAGAATGGGTACCAAACTTGAAACCCTCAAGGCCCAATTTAGACAAGGCCCGCCCAGTAACGGACCAAAACTGATACCTAGTAAGAGGGGACTGATCGCAATGGCGAAAGAGAAGCCCTTCGCCCCCTCCCCTCTTTTTAAGGTATGCCCTCAAGCCCCGAACCGGGCATAGGTCAGCGTCAGCACACGAACCCAGCCAAACCGTCGACCCTTTACGACGTTGGTCCGTTTTGGATGTCCGTATACATAAAGAGACTCTCTCTCCCACAAACCGCACATCCCTGAGCAGCAATGCCCGCTGCGAGAGGTCTGAGCACGACTGAGCCACCAACTCACCTACCCTTAGGGCCCCAAAGAAAGCTGTAAGCGCAGCTGCATGAAACAGCGCCGCTTCGTAATCCGACGAGCAAACTAACTGCCAGGTGCCAAACAGGCCCCTCAAGATGGCAGGCGAGACAGGTTGCCTGGTATCCGGCCGCACGCCGGCCTCCCTAGACCAACCCTCGATCATCTTACGAATCCTGAAGTCGCCAGTCACCTCTGGAAATCCTTGTGCCTTGCTAACAAAGGCTAGGGCCGCTAAGAGCCCCCGAATGGACTTAACCGATAGGCCGTCCGATCTCCTTGCCACACAAAACTGCAGAAGATGCTCGACCGGAATGGGCCAGCTCTGCTCCAAACTGGCCCCGATCCGAAAGCTTGCAAACTGACGTACAGCGCGATCATACGCCCTCCTTGTGCTGGGGGCGATGGCTAGACGGATGGCTCTGCGCACTTCGTCCCTCCAAGACTCCACAGCTCCATGGGCATCAAAGAAGGCAAGGGATCGGCTCCGGGGGCGAGCAAGCGAAAGCGCTCCATCTGCTGGCGAGACAGAGCGTCCGCCACCCCATTGTCAACACCAGGGACATGCCTTGCCCGAAACAGCATGTTAAGGCGCAGGCAACGGAGCGTGAAAGGCCTGACCAGCCCCATGACCCTGGGAGACCTGGCAGAGAGGGAATTGATAACCTGCACCACCGCCATGTTGTCACACCAAAAGTGGACAACATGGTTGGCAAGCTCATCCCCCCACAACCAAAGCGCAACCAGAATTGGAAAAAACTCCAAAAACGTGAGATCCCTGGTAATGCCCCCAGCGTGCCACTCCGCCGGCCAAGGCTCAGCGCACCAGTGCCCCCTAAAATAGACACCGAACCCCCAAGTCCCAGAAGCATCCGAAGCCACCCGCAATTCAGCTTCCAGAAGCAACTCATCCCGCCATAAAGTAATTCCATTAAACGAGGCGAGGAACTCCTCCCACACCCGAAGGTCCTCCTTAACACCGTGAGATAACCTAACTTTATGGTGGGGCAAACGGAGTCCAGCCATAGCGCCACATAGGCGGCGTAAAAAGGCACGCCCCGGCGCCACAGCCTTACAAGCAAAGTTTAGGTGACCAACGAGCTGCTGCAGCTCGCGCAGCGTCACCTTGCATTTCCCTTGCACGGCGGACAGCCGCTCACGCAATTCAGACACTTTGGCTACTGGGAGACGAAAGGTCTGCGCCACCGTGTCAATCTCAATCCCCAGGTAGGTCAGTACCTGGGTGGGTCCCTCAGTCTTCTCGTGCGCCAAAGGCACACCTAGCTCCTCCGCTAATGCCATAAAGGCCGCTAACAAACGGGAACATTGTCCCGACCCCTGAGGGCCACAAAAAATAAAATCATCAAGGTAGTGGGCGGAGTCACGGCATCGCTGCCGTTGACGCAAAGCCCATTCCAAAAAGGAGCTAAACTTCTCAAAGGCCGCACAAGACACAGAGCACCCCATTGGGAGCGCCCTGTCCATGTAAAATTGGCCCTCGAACGAGAACCCCAACAACTCAAAATCCCCCGGGTGGACAGGAAGAAGGCGAAACGCCGACTTGATGTCGCATTTCGCCATTTCCGCACCAAAACCATTTCTCCTTACCATGCGAACCGCATCATCGAAGGACGTATACCGCACGGAGCATAAATGCTCCGGAATGGCATCGTTAACAGAATCTCCTTTTGGAAAAGACAAGTGATGTATCAGCCGATACTCACCCGCTGCCTTCTTAGGCACCACTCCAAGGGGGGAAACCCTCAAATTTGACACCGGAGGAACCGGAAATGGGCCTAATACACACCCCTCAGCACATTCCTTGGCAATCTTGCGCCTAACAACGTCCTCCAGACCCTTAACCGACTGCAAATTTCGAGACATAAAAGGGGACCTGGGACCCTGAAACGGAATCCTGAAACCAAACGTAAAACCATCCAACAGAAACTGTGCAGAAGCACGATCAGGATAATCCCTCAGGGCATCAGCCAGAGCCCTCAGTTTTATGGGAGAAGGACCCTTTGTCAGGGGCAGCCTGACCGGAGCCCCCTCCCGGCCGCCTGGTCCCACCACCCCGTGGCTTGGGCCGGGGACAGGCTGAAAATGAGTGGGGGCCCCTGCAACGCGGGCACTCGTGCTTAAACCCGCAGCCTTTTCTGGAACACACGCCCTGATAGGCAAAATCCCAACAAAGCAGCCGGGGCTGAACTGACTGCCCCGCTGAGGCGCGGGTACCAGAGGCGGCGGCAGGCCTATACAGCAAGTGCCCACTATCTGCCCTATCACCCAGATTGGGCTTAGCAGGGGCCATTAACTGCAGCCAAAGCTGCGGATGAATCCGATCCCACGGCAAGGTGGGATCCGCGGCAGCACGCATACGGAACTCTTCATCGTACTGCATCCAAGCAGCACCGACGAAGTCCGAATATCCCCTGTAAATGATGTCAATGTATTGAAACAGGGGGGCCGCCCTCTGAGGCTGCGCACGGGCGATAACCCCGGCGTAGATCAACATACCCGGCAGCCAATTAGCCCACGATCGGTCAACCTTCCATCGCCTCATCCTCTCCTTATCGCGCTCGTCCATGTCCTCCTTATCCTTCTTTTCCAGCTCCCGGAAAAGAAGGG
Organism: Eublepharis macularius; assembly: GCF_028583425.1. Classification (NCBI taxonomy): domain Eukaryota; kingdom Metazoa; phylum Chordata; class Lepidosauria; order Squamata; family Eublepharidae; genus Eublepharis; species Eublepharis macularius. The sequence goes on from NC_072791.1 coordinate 101,043,944, forward strand.
TAAAGACGTCAACGAACTCACCCCGCAATATCTTATCCCTGGTGGCAGGGGTCAAGTGGTCCCCCAAAGGGAGGGCTGCATCCCCATACGGGGTGGCCCTGTAGGGCAACGCCCCCAGGGCAGTCGGCAGATAGTAAGGACCACCTGAATAAGAAGGCCAGAAGGCCGAAGGTTGCCCCAACAGCTGTGAGCCACAACCCGCGAAGGCTCCAGCAACTGGCGCAGTAGGAACCTGACCAGGCCCCCCAAGCCCTTGCTGACCTGGAACGGCCAGGTGGCTCCAAGACTGCCATGGCCCAACCCCTACCGATTGCAGCTGCCCGGGACTCCCAGGCCAGGCTGCCGGACCAGCAGATGAAGGGTGTGAAAACTGAGAGCCCCAACTGACGGGACTACCCGCTGTCGCTATGGGCCCCCAGGGCCAAGTGTGAGATGCCTGTGGCAAAGCAGACTTACCCTCACTCTCAGCTTGCTCCACGGCCACTGCCACGTGGGGAACGTCCGACACATCCGCCGCGTCATCCTCCACTGGTGCAGATGGTCCAGCTCCAGCATGTTCCTCGTGAGGCACGCCTACTTCAGCCATCACATTACCTGCAGAACTTTCCAGGACAGAAAGACGCGTGAGGACATCCCGCTGAAAAGTGGCCTGGGAAACCTTTTTTGAAGTTCTACCTGCCCTACTAGGCAGTACATGCCCAGAAGAAACCCCCTTTGCCCTCTCCAAGGCGGCCAACTTGTCCAAAATCTCCTGCCGAAGGGAACCGGCATCGCCCTCGTCAGAGGACGACTCAGGGGCAGGCACAATAATTCTGGGGTGCTTAACAGGCTGTTTGCCTTTGCTCTTGCCCCCACCCTTTTTTGGAGGCATAATGCCGAATATGGGGGATGATAGATAACCACCAAACCACAAGCCCACCGGCCACACTCGGCACCCTACCAGGCACGCACTCAAGGCAAGCCCCCAGGTCACGGCAGAAAGGCAACCCTACTAAACCAGTTCTACACCCCTTTCTTTAAATTAACAAAGCCCCAGAGTATATGGGTTCTACACCCCTTAAAGAAAATGGGCAGGAGCCGCCCCAGTAGGCACAAAGGCGTAGCTGCTGCCACCCCTGCCTCCGACTCAAACAAAAACCCACCCTAGGGGGGCAAAGAAGGGGGGAGGCAAATGGGCGAGGGGATTCGTGAGCCCGCCGCGGGCGATTGTCCACCTGCCCCACGCAATGCACCGCCCGCTGAAACCGCGGCGCAAAAGGCAACGAGCCGCCCTTCAAACGCCGCAGCGACCCAAAGCGCGGCAAAAAACCGGCCTTCACCGCCGGACGGCCCGCGCCGAAAGAGGGAAATCCCCCACCCCTGGGAGAAGGGGCCGACCCCTCCCGCTTAACACCGGGCCCGGCGGCAGCGCCGCGAATCGGTGCCGCAGCACACGGATGACGCAAGCAGACCGCCTTGCTAGGCAAACCCCAAAAGACAGTCCCCGCTGACGACCAGGCAAGGGTGCGGCCCAGGCGCAACAGCAGCGAGTCGGCCGCACGTCCTCCTCCTCAAACGAACAAGCCCGGACTGCACGGAGGGAAAGGCGGGCTGAGCCAATAACGGCTCCGAAACCCCGCCCACAACAGGCGCCCGGATGCCCGGGAAAGCCTGCCGCTCTCCCTCCGTGCATGAGGGCAAAGGCAGGCACCCGGGTAAGCGTGCATGCACGCTCCGGGAGTGCCTATTAGTAAGCAGTTCAATATCATTTTAGATGTTTGAAGTATTTCATACCTATTATCCCATCAACACTGCAAGGTAAGTCAACAAAATTATTGCCGTTTTGCTGATAGAGCAGAGCAGCTTGCTAAGAGTACTCACTGAGTTAATGACAAAAGCAGAATTTGGACACAGGACTTCTTGATCCATTCCTCTTATATCTCCAAACAGCCTGAACATGTTCAGTTGTGCAAAAAAATGACTGTCCATGCATAATTACATACTGCTTTGCTGCAACTGACTCCTTTCTTGCCCCAACCTAGCTACAGTATATGCATCTGAGTCTGCCTATAAAAACAGTTAAAAGATGACGATAACCATTTGCTTAGTTTTTATTTGTTTTTAAACCTTTGCCTTTGGGCCTTTAATCCAGCTCCTCCTTATTTTATCTTAAACTTATACCTCAAGAGGGTTCTGGTCACAACCAATGCTCTTTTTATTTCCACTCACATAGTGCTTCAGGTGTTTTCTTCTTTACCTAATTCTTTACCTCAAGAACACCTTCCCTTTTGTGTTTGGGTTACCTATATATTGCTGCCTCCCTGACTCCCTCAAAAGGTGTTCTCTGCCACAAAGTCTTTCATTTTTGACCTTTTGGGTTTAACTGGCAATATACAGGAAGGCTTGTTATAGATTGACAGAACAGTCAACACATAGAGGTGGCTGAGAGGTAAAAATGGGATTTTTTTTTCTGAAACAAAACTAGAATCTATTTATAAGAATATAAGCATGGTGGTTTAAGTATTGTTTTAAGAATAGTTCTTAAGTTTGGTGGTTTCAAAAATAGTTATTTCTCCTTAAAGGTATATTCACAGACTCGGTCACACAGAGTAATTTTCCGCACAGGTCTTCACTAATAAAATAAACTCTCATTTTATCCACACATACATAGATTCACTTAGGTCTTTCTCACAGCTTGCCTGACTTAAATAGAATACTCTCTCTCTCTCTCTCAGATATATACAAACTGACCCAGGTGCATACATAGGTTGCCTGACTTAGAATCAGGTTCTTAGACTTCCACGTTTTGCCTGATTTAGCCAGAAGCCTTTCTCTGAGATACTCAAAGATTGATTTAACCAGAATTCCCTGGCTGGGTAACTTTCTTTCAGAAATATACTGACTCTCTCTCAGGCTCCACACAGTTTGCTTGAATGAATAATTTCTCTGAGCACACTGACTAAAAACTGCAGTTCACTCTTGCCCCTTATGTACAGCTACCTTCTAATCAGATCACGATCCATTCACCATCCTCTTTCTTTCCTCAGTGGCTTGCATTTAAAATCACAGTTAAAAAATTAAATACCCTACATCAGCAAACAGAAATAAATTACAAATTAAATATATTACATACTAATCATTACAATGATATTTGATATTTTGAGATGAAACTTACTAATCAGCGATCTCTGTCTCCCTTAGGGCAGTGCCACTCAGTATTTACTAATGGCTTCTAAATTGTCCTGATCTAGGGAAAATCATACATGTTAATATAACTGGCCTTAAGTCAGCTAGCAACTTTCTGAAACATAGTAGGGATTCATACCTGGATCTCCTTGATCCTAGTCTGACAATATAAGTATTACATCCAGGGCTGGTGCACCCATTGAGGCCATGTAGGCGGTGGCCTCGGGTGCGGGGTGCCAGAGGGAGCATCGGAGGAGGTGTGGGGGGTGGGAGCACGCGCCACAAAGCAGCAGCCTCCTATCCCTCCCACCCCGTGCTGCCGCCGCCACTGCCAGCACAAGCCCCCGCCCGGGCGCAGCTGCCGTGGGCAGGCATCTGCGGCGGCGCAGGCAACCGAGTGGGAGAGCTCGGAGGCTGCCCGCCGCAGCGATAAAGCTGGTGGCAGCTCATGCGCTCCCATGGTGATGTCACACGTGACATCATCATGCAGGCCGGTGTGCACGCACACGCGCCCGGCCAGCCAGCCGCGAGCAGTGCAAACCCTTGCACCATCCCTGATTACATCTCACAGGTTCTATAAGGTCAGGGAAGCTGTTAATCCCCCTCTTCCCTTTTATGTATTTATTTATTCCACCCTCGCAGTCTGTGCTACTTTCCCCTGCTGGCTTCTTGTGAGTAAAGTTTTGCATCCATTGTAAATACCATTAGGATGCCTTGGAGAAAATCCTACCAGGATAGTATGATTTCCCTCAATTTTGGCACTGCAGGTTCCACCACTATCCTGAAAACAGCAGCCAATATTGAGACTCCTTGCTTTGTTTTCTGATAAGTTATTCCTGCAATGCCCTAACTTGGATGTCCCATGTTAGCCCAATTTCATCAGATTTCAGAAGCCAAGCAGGGTCAGCCCTGATTTGTACTTGGATGGGAGACCAAGTACAAAACCAAAAGGGGAACAAACCAGGAGAATCGTTATGCAGGGGCAGGCAATGACAAACCACCTTTGGAAGTCACTTGAAAATCCAATGAGGTAACCATAACTTGCCTGTGACATGACAGCACTTTGCACAACCACCATTCCTGGCACAGATAACCATAGCTTCCAATGCAAAATATCAGAGTGGGGGGAGTGTGAGGGTTTCTGAAAATTGTGTAGGTCAGGATGTTCTGATTCTTTTCATGTTTGGCACTGTAACTCCCACAATCATCCAGAAGCCAGTGGCCAGTTTTGAGGCTCCTTGCTTCTCTTCCTCCTCCTTTCTGAGTTATATCTGCCCCAATCAACCTCAGTGCAAATAGTGTGTGTGTGTGTGTCGGGGGGGGGGGGTTCTGGAGATAACTTGGAACACAATGTTCTGAGTCCCTTCCTTTCAGGAACAGCAACTCCCATCATCATTCTGAAGTCAGAGCCAGTTTTAAGGTTCATAGCTTTATTTTCAGGTGAATTATGCCTGTCACAGAAAACTTATCTGATGAAATCAACTTGACTCTTGAAAGTTCCCTGGAAAATCTTGTTGGTCTTTAAGGTGCTACTGGACTTGAATTTTGCTCTTCCACTACAGACCAACACAGCTACCCACTTGAAAGCTTAGGTTACATTGCGAATTATCATTGAGGGGCTTCTGCAGACAACCCAGGCTACAATGGCTCAATTGCCTTTCTTGTTGTCACAGCCACTGCAATGATCATCCTGAAGTTAATGGGGAATTTCCAAATTCTGATGAGCTGTGACTTTCAAAGACAACAATGTCTTCCAATGCAAAAAGTGAGGAGAGTGGAGTGCATGGCCATTACACGCGCTGGTATCTTCTGATTCCCTTCATGTTTGGCATTGCAACTCCCATGACCATCCTAAAACAGGTGGCCAGTTTTGAGGCCCTAGCTTTCTTTTCTGATGAGTTATGCCTGCCAAAGACACTCTTAGATTCCACTGCAAATAGGGTCAGAAGTAGAGATGGGATGAACAGCAATACAAACTAAAAAACCCCATGAACAGCCCAATCGGCTGTTTACAACCAAGCTGTTTGTGAGGCCCCATTCTAAATGAACAGGTGGTCATTGCAATCCTCATTCATTGCTGTCCGTCAAGCCAGACAGTCTGGCGCCTGCAATCAATTCCCTTAGCAACTTAGGCAGGGATTGTCTGAACTCTGTCTGAACTCCTGCTGTTGCCCTGGAAACCCCAATCTAAGCCCAATTAGCGTGATAGGCAGGTCTTCCTTCCAAGTGTGGACTGGAGCTACAAATTTGTTACAAGAGGAAAAGACCAGGGGGAAGGGGGCTCCCAGCTCTGGCTTTCAGGGAGAGACAGCTGCTGTTAGAGAGACAGGGTGAGTGCATTGGAGCTTGAATTTTCTTTGTGTGTGGTGGGATAGGGATCTACCCCTTCAGGTTCCAGGGCTGCTGCCAGGCTCTGGGGCCAAGCTATTATTTATTATTGGTACCTTTCCTGCTGCCTGTTCAGGTAGGGCTTCTGGGAGTGGTGTGGTAGGGATCTTGATGGCTGGAGGAGAGCCTGCTGGCCCCCACGAACAACGAACATGTTCATGAACAGGATCATATTCGTCAATGTTCATTGTTCATTGTTCGTGGATGGCAATGAACAACAAACACCATGTTCAGGGTTTTTTCCTGTTTGTGCCCAGGTCTAGTCAGAAGGCTTCTGCAGATAACCCAGTCCAAGATCACCTGATTGTGTTCATTTTTGGCATGGCAACGCCTATCATCATACTGAATTGGGTGCCCAAATGTCATATTCTTAGCTTTATTTTTGATCATTTGTGCCTTCCAGAGACAACAATGATATCCAATGCAAAAAGTGGAGTTTGGGATTTCTGGCAATTATGAGGGCCGGGACATTCCAATTGCCTTCATGTTTGGCACTGCAACTCCCATGGCCATCTTGAAGGCCTGTGGTCAATTCTGAGACTCCTAGCTTCATTTTCTGAGGAGTTACATGTGCTACAGATGGACAGACAGATGCTTTTATTATTATAGAAGATTTCTGTGATACAACACCTACACTGAAAACTGAAAGGGAAGTCAGCTGAAGAGTTAAATCTGAGCATGTATGTTCTAACTTGGTCTCTACAGTAGGTCATTTAATGATTCATCTGCTTGTGCTTTGTGAACTGTTAGTACTTTTAAATGCTGAACAAGTGCTTGGCGCTTGATGACAATGACCCCTTCTTTCCAGTGATTAGAAAGTGATCTTTTCTGCGCTGGCACAAAGGCAGAAGCAAGCTGCTACATATAAGACACAAATGAAGCTTATTTATGACCTGCCACTAACCTTGTTGAATGAAGAGTTACTGTTTGGATGCAAAGCTGATCAAAATCATTGAGTATTTTGATAATGCTAACTTTGACTTAGTATTCTGTATATGTTAAACCTTCCAGTATTCTTGATTCATAATATCCCAGTCTATTAACAACTATGCTATACTCAGAGGGTTTGTGTGTGTGTGAGTGTGCATGCATGTCCATGCTAATATAAACTGGTATGGCATATCAACATCTCTTGGCTGACAAAGATTGGGGATGCTGCCTTAGCTTGCTTGCTAGGCTACCAGCTCCCTTACCACATCCTTGGCTTGCCCACCTGTAAGGGTCTCATCAAGCAGCCAGTTCCCTCTTTGCTGGCAACCCATTGGCATGCCTGCCCACAAGGTGCTTGTTGGGCTGCCAGATCCTTTGTCTCTGGTACCTCCTTGGCACACTCATCATTAAGGAGCATGGTGGGGTGCTGGCTCCCTTGCTGCCACCTTGGGTCACCTGCAAGGAGCTAGTCAGGCTGCTGGCTCCCTTGCCATTGCCTTAGCTTGTTCACCCCAAGGGGCTCATTAGTTTGCTGGTTCCCTCACTTTAGCCTTACCTTGCCCTCTGGCTTGTCAGGCTTGTCAGTCTGTCAGCTCCCTAGCCACATCAGTCAGCTAGTTGCCCACCAGGAGAACCATGGCTGTCCTTGCAGCCCAAGTGCCCTTATTAGTTGGGGAGAGGGAGAAGAGACAACAAAAGGGAAGACTTATCCCATTTTTGTTCTATATATATTTATACATATATTTTTATATTTTTATATTTTATATATTTAATGTAATATCATAGTGAGCTCATGTTTCCTTAAAGCTCAAGTCCTATGCACAGTTTCTTAAGTATAATCTCCATCTATATAGTGGATTTTCCCCCCAATAAAGATGTATAAAGATGCAGGCTGCATGTCTTTCCCAGTGAAATTACTGCGGGTTGGGACTGTGCCTTTTAAAAAAATAAGGTAAGCTTTAAAAATAAATTTTCTTATGTATTTATAACATTTTTATGCTGCCTCTCTTCCTGAATAGGGTCCCCAAGTTCATGAGTACTGGCACTTCTTTTTTCTAGCTTCACCCTCTTATGAGATAGTTGCAGATAGGTAGCCATGTTAGCCTGCAGTAGAACAGCAGGATTCAACAACAGGACCAACAAGGTTTTCAGGGTATAAACTTTTGGGTTCTTCAGATAGTATCTGATGAAGGGAGCTTTGATTTTCGAAAGCTTATACCCTGAATATGTTGTTGGACTCTAAGGTACCACTGGACTCAAATCCTGATGTTCACCATCTTTTGGAACTCAATGTATTAAGGAATAGAGAGAATCAGAATGGAAATTCCAACTTCTTAGCATAAGCTGCTTTGGACAAAAAACTACTCATAATATAAATGTTGAAAGCTTCCTGGAAGTTTGGAAAGCAACTGGGAAACTTAGTAAGTGGGCATGGGGGATTCTATCAGCAAAAATGGTAGAGCTGAAATCAGTCAATAGAACAACTGCCTCATATCAGACATTCTGTAGGTTAATCTAGGGCACTGTGAAGATTCTGTCAAAGGAGAAATCACCAACCATGCATCCCTTGATAACCATTAGAGACAATTAACCATTATTGGAAATTTAAATTCACCAGTAGTAAGCAAGTAGTTGCCCTCAACATCATAAGGAATCCATCCGAATGTGGAGCCAAAACATGGCCGTTGGAAAGGAAATAAAAGGAAGACTTCATTAATTCCACATGAAAAGCCTGGTAAACAGTCAAAAGGCTTTCAGAAAATTCCAACCTTGCCAAAGAGATAATTCCTAGTCACTACTACTATAACTGTTTCACAGTGAATCTTTGCTTTGTGATTATTTATGGAGTTTTTCCAAACTTTTAAAACTACATAGCCAAAATTAAGGTGGTGGACATCTTGCATATGCTATAGCATATTGGTTAAGTGGCTGGGCTCCAAGCCAGCACTCTTTCAGTTCAGCTCCCACTACTACCATGTACTCTGCTGGTGGCCTTGGGTAATAACAACAACAACAGCAGCAGCATTCAATTTATATACCATCCTTCAGAACAACTTAATGCCCACTCAGAGTGGTTTACCAAGTATGTCATTATTATACCCACAATAAAACACCCTGTGAGGTGGGTGGGACTGAAAGAGCTCCTAGAAGCTGTGACTGACCCAAGATCCCCCAGCTGCCTTCGAGTGGAGGAGTGGGGAATCAAACCCACTTCTCCAGATTAGAGTCCTGTGCTCTTAACCACTATACCAAACTGGCTCATGGGTAAGCCACTCCTCTCAGCCCCAGCTCCCTAGCTGTACTGTAGGAATAATAACAACACTGACTTTGTTCACCACTATGAGTGTGGCACTAATCAGTCCAAAAGAGCAGTATATAAGCACACTGTTGTTGTTATCTACATACTGTGTATTGGCTACAGAAATTGGCCATGAAAATTGCCAAAAGACAAAAATCCTTAGACCTTCATGGCACACATACAATATTTTGCATATATAGAGAGCTTTTAGAGCATTCAAAGCTAATCATATATATTATTTCAGTAACCTTCCTTAACAACTATTTGTGGTTTTGGTCTTCAGCCCATGGGCCTCAGGTGGGTCACAGAGCCCCTCTTGCAGAGGCATTAGCCATTACAATGCTGTCATTATTTTGGGCGCCTTTTGGAAAGACAAGTTATGTAAAGATCAAGGCTACCAAACAGTTATAAGATGGCATGAGGATACACAGTTGAGGAGGATTCATCCATGGCTCTGTCTCTTGTCTTGTTCCTCTATATAGGTACCATCTAAATAAGCACCCCTCAACTGCAAACTAAATCCAGAATTCAAGCATTCAAGAGATTTATCTATTAGCACTTACTTGTGACTTACAGTGTTCATCTTTATAAATTTATCTTCTGTGCACCTGCCAGAAAAAAAGAAAAAAAGCATAGACTTTATTATTGTGTTTCTGGAAATGTACCTTTTATATAACCACCAGGACTCTTTGGTCATCTAATAATTTGTGTATGTTATTTATTAAGGACATTGATTGTGGAATATTTTGATATGAAATTGTTCCTCTATATGGCAAGTTTGTAGTGTTTGGCTTGCATTTCTTGTGCCAAGATGTTTTGACTGCTGCCCATCTCCTGACCTTGACACTGGTGAGTTTGTAGTTCTAGCTCTTGTCATGGTGAGATATGGCCAGTGATTCATCTTTTCAAAGCCAAGAGAAAGTGAAGGAGAAGGAGCAAGCCAGAACCACAGTTCTTTGGGGTCCTGTTCCAAATCCTGACTTGGGCTAGCCAGGAGCCATCCTCCCTGTGCCACTGCCTGAGAAATTTAGAGAATGAAGGAAAAACAAGACACCTGCTGCTGATAATGATATGCACCTGAACTCAAACTACATGAATTGGGGGGGGGGGAGGGTCCATAATACCTAATAATCCTGGATTTGTATAACTGTTCTGGAAAATCATGCTAATGATTCAAAACAGCTTGGGAATTCCAGAATGCATGTCCTTAGGTATAATAATCTTGCCTCAAACATTATTGGGTTACTCTCTCTCTCCACTCCTGCAACGAGACAGCAAGCAGATAAGAGAGACAGAGAGAACTCCTGTCCAGAGGCTAGGGGGGATTTGTTTTGTCCAAGGTAAATCCAGGCTTCTTTATGGGAATCCTTCACTGCTCCCAAATCGCATAAGAGGTCTGGGGAGACTTCTTATTTGGTAGCTGCAACCATCTCCTGAATTGCACTCCTCTCACTGACTTGATGCCAGGAGGAATGTCAAACATGTTGCCTGGGACTCCCTCCCCAGAGTCTGGACATGGACTTTATGTATGAACGGGACTTAACTTGGTACTGAGGCCAATATGATACATGAAGAAGGGAACATCATGGGACTGGCAGGGCAACTCCCTGATCAGCACCCACAAGCCACCCTCCTTGCAAACACGCTGGAGTGGCCACACTGCACCCAGATAAATGAGTCTGCTTGCCAAGATGCCAGCCTCTGCTGAGATCCCTACAGGAGAAATGGAGACAACTATTTTTCCTCTGGATGCCATAGCCAGTCAGTGCTGCTGTCATGAACTGTTTGCATATTATACCTTTGATGTGCAGATATCCAAAGCAAAGACCAGGAAACGAGGCACTGTTGGAAAGCGAGTTCAGAACTGTAGCTGAGCTAAGAATGAGGCTCCCACACCAGATAGCACTTAGGTGTAATTATTGTTTATTTACAGTGACTATTTACAGAGTTTTGTTCCCAGCTTCAAAGTGCTTTGCCTAGCACCTGATGGAACAAAGCCCACCACAGCATAAGACACTGCTGGCTTATATGCCCCAACAGCACCTCCCAGTGTCCAATCTCAGAATAGCTTCTTTGTCAGGTGATGTTCTTGCATAATCCAGGACCTGTTCTTGCATCATCCAGGACCTGTCAAATAGATCTTTTACATCTCTAGTAACATGACATGACAGATGCAAACAGCAAGACACAAACATGATTCTTGACTCACTATCTCAACACTCCTCTTTGAGACAAGAGGCATGTACACCCAACATTTCTCTATATTTAACCAGCATTTCTTGGCTTTGCCCTTTGGTTAATAGATCTGCTAGATTCTCATCCGATTTGCAATGAGATAAACATACCATTCCTCAGTGAATAGCACCACACACGTTTTCATAACGAATTACGATATGTTTACTCTTGGCACGGATGCTTTGATACTGTGCCAGTTGCTCTGCAGCAGAACTATCACATTTGATCTTTACAGGTAATGGACACTGCATATCAAGATCATCCAACAACTTAATTACCCACTCTAGTTGTAATACACAGTCGTTTAATGAGGCATATTCAGCCTCACAAGAGCTGGTCACGACTAATGTCTGTCTCTGAGACTTCCAGAACACCAGCACTCCCAAAACTTGGATCAGATAACCAGAGGTAGATCTTCCCTCATCATCTCCCCATGATGCATCACTAAAGGCCAATACTCCAGCCCCTTTAGTAGTATTCAGCACAAGCTTATATTCTGAAGTACCCTTCAGATAGCGCAGCACCCTTTTTGCCGCTTGCCAGTCCCTTTCACAGGGATCTGCACACTGCCTACATAGCCACTGCACCACATAGCCTAAATCAGGGCGGCTCCAGCAGGACAAGTACAGTAGTGACCCAACCAGAGACTGGTACTTAGTTTTGTTTTCAAAAGGAGTGTTTCTTGGCTCATTATGACACCCAGCAGACATGGGGGTTAGTACTTCTCGTGCCTCTACCATCCCATACTGCTTCAGCAGCTGCTTAACTTTACTGCTCTGGCTCAGCTCAAAACCCCCTGAGCCGTTTTTAGCAATTTGCATACCCAGGTAGTTAGAAATAGGCTCTAAAAACCTGGTTTTAAACACTTTGGTTATAGCTTGCTGGAATTCAGCCAATTCCTCAGGTGACCCACAAAGAAGACAGAGGTCATCCACATAACAAAGCAGGTAACACTGTTTACCACCATTCACCTTTTTGTATAAACATGGATCAGGTTTTGCCTGCTTAAAACCAAGGCCAGCCAGTGCTTTTGTCAAACACAAATTCCATCACCTTGCTGCCTGCTTTAATCCGTAAATGGACTTAAGCAATTTCAACACTAGACCTTGTTGCTTAGATTCAAACCCTGGAATTTGTTCCATGTAGACTTCTTCCTCTAAGTCTGCATGCAGGAAGGCAGTTTCGATGTCAAAATGAAAGACATCTTGCTTTACAAAGGGCTGCTCTAAAGGTCTCCCCCCTCATGGTGGGAGAAAACACTAGATCATAGCCCTGCCCTGGAATTTGAGAGTATCCCTTAGCCACAAGGTGAGCCTTGCACTTGAACTCTCCATTTGGATTGTACTTTACTTTATACAGCCATTTGCAGCCCACCGGGCTTTTCCCCTCTGGCAACTCAGTCAGAGTAAACATCTGATGATTTGTGAGAGACTCATACTCTTGTTGCATGGCAGCAAACCAAGCCTCTCGCTCAGACCCATCAAGGCGCAAAACCTCCTGAAAGTCGGCTGGTTCTGGCACCCATATGAAATTAACCTGCGGCTGACTTGGCTCAAAGCCATATCTTACAGGAGGCACTCCTTTCGTGGAGCGTTCTGACACCCTTGGAATTTGAACACCAGGATTTTGTGACTGGGCTCCAGGAGACATTATCTCCTTTTTGACTTCTTGTTTAGAAACCATACTTTGTGGCTGACTCGTGCCACTTTGAGCCTCTTTGTGCTCTGTTAGAGGCAGTAATACTTGTGACTGCTCCTCCAACCCATGGAGTCTTGCCCAACCGCTATTCTCATTAAAACTGGCATATCTGCTAAAGCTTATCTTCCGGTCATGTGTAACAAACCTGTAGGACTTCATGCCAGACTGATAACCCACAAAAATATGCTGAACCGCTCTAGCAGACCCCTTCCTCCCTTGCTTGAGAGGAATGTTAACCCATGCTTTGACTCCAAACACTTTTAGAAACCCGAGCTTTGAATATTTATTGTACAGTACTTTGTAGGGAATATTGTTTATTGCCCTACTCCAAACCCTGTTGCTTACATAACAGGCTGCCCCCAAAGCTTCAGCCCAATAAGACACTGGCAAGTTTGCATCTGTTAGCATGGCTTTCATTATCATTTGAACTTTGCCTCCACTGCGTTCCACCATGCCATTTTCACTTGGGACCCCCAGGTTTGTAACTCTATGAATAATACCTTTTTTGTTTAACCACTTGGAGAATTCATTCGTTTGGAACTCACCACCCATATCAGTTTGAATGGCACATACTTTCTCACCCAGCTGTAACTCAGCTCTTTTACACCAGTATTTCATTGCTTGGAAAGTTTCCGATTTGTACATCAGCACTTATGCCCAGAGAAAGCGACTCTTATCGTCACAGATAAGTAAAGCAAAACGTTTTCCTGAATGACTCTGAGGATATGGCCCTATCAGATCCATATGGACCAGCTGTAAGGGCCTTTTTGACACCCGGCTACTCGACTTAGCCACAGGATATGCATGACTTTTCACCTGCTTACAGACCTGACAGTCTAAAAAGTGATTACACGGTTTCACACTCTCCCCTGGTAGCAGAGCCAATGTTTTTCTCAAAGCATCAAACCCAATGTGACCAAGCCGGCGATGTAAGATATGCACACACCCCTCATGGTCACACCTGTTGGACACAATTTGTGCTCCTGCCTGGATATTCTCAACTGAATACACATTGTTATGCAATTTACCTTGCAACAGAGGCTTTCCCTCTTTAGAGATTGTACACCCATTCTGAGAAAAAGAAACGTCAAACCCTGCTTTTGTTAGAGCACACACACTTAACAGATTGCTTTCTAACGAAGGGACACATAGAACGTCTCTGAAGGTATAACCTAGGGAAGAAAAGGTTAGCTGCCCCAGGCAAGTCACCTTGGCACACCTCCCGTCAGCTAGCCTGACGTGAGGCAATGACGACTCTTGGACTTCCTCCAACTCGGATTCCTTTCGGCAGATGGTTTGTGACGCCCCCGAGTCAAGGACCCAGGACTCCCAGGCTACAGCAGACACCACGAGCCTTGCATCACTGCTCCTGGCTTCACTCCGGCTGCTGCTGAATACTGTCTTCCTTCCTTTCTTGTGACGTGGGCATTCTCTACGAAGATGAGACTCACTCCCACAGGTCCAGCACCGTCTAGCTGCCAACACGACTGGAGATGACTGTACAGCATGCCTGTAGTCTGTTTGAAGTCTGCTGCATTCCTCTGGCTGGACGTTTCTTTGGATGCCGGCCCCTTCAGAACACACTGAAGACTTGGCTGCATTCCTGGACTTGGCTGCATGCCCAGACATAGATAATAGTGTTTCTTTTTGCCTTCTCTCTGTGTCGAACCATTTTGCCACAACAAAGTTCCAAGTCAAGTCATCTGAGTCTACCATCTCTAGTGTAGTTAGAAGGACTTTGTATTGTGGTGCAAGGCTAGAGAGCAAAATATACACACGGTCTGGTTCAGAGAAAACCTTCCCTTGTAGCTCCAGATCCCTGAAGCTCTGCGTCATTGCATCTATTTGGTTTCTCACTGGTTCTCCAGGCTGCTGAACCCTCCGATACAGGGCTCTTGTCAAGGCTATCAGTATTCCTGCCGAATCTCACAGATGCATGGCCTTGAGTGCCTTCCAAGCCGCTTGAGCTGTGTTTTCGTGTGCAATGTGGTTTAGCTGGCAGTCGGCTACGCTCAAAATGATCGCTGCCAGTGCTCGCTCAATTCTTGTCTCCTCTGCCAGTGTGGGGGCATTTGGAGGGTTGTTGACACAGACCCAAAGACCTTCCCTCTTCAAATAGTGTTGCATACGGAGGGACCACACCTGGTAATTTTCACCCATGAGTTTCTCCACCGACAGGGCTGTTTGGATCTGAGCCATCTCCGATATCCGGGCTGGGAGAACGTCTTCCTTCTCCTCCTCCTCCTCCACACTGCTTTCCTGCGAGGACAGTTTGCCACCACCGCAGAACAGTCACTCCTGGACTCCACCGCCATAGCCTCCAGCTCCAAGCCACACAGGACTTCACAGCTCACAGCTCCTCGAACCTGCAACACCTGCCCAGCGGGTCTGGGCCCATAACCCTGTTGGAAAGCGAGTTCAGAACTGTAGCTGAGCTAAGAATGAGGCTCCCACACCAGATAGCACTTAGGTGCAATTATTGTTTATTTACAGTGACTATTTACAGAGTTTTGTTCCCAGCTTCAAAGTGCTTTGCCTAGCACCTGATGGAACAAAGCCCACCACAGCATAAGACACTGCTGGCTTATATGCCCCAACAGCACCTCCCAGTGTCCAATCTCAGCATAGCTTCTTTGTCAGGTGATGTTCTTGCATCATCCAGGACCTGTTCTTGCATCATCCAGGACCTGTCAAATAGATCTTTTACATCTCTAGTAACATGACATGACAGATGCAAACAGCAAGACACAAACATGCTTCTTGACTCACTATCTCAACAGGCACCTCAGACTCTGGAAATCCCACATCAAGACGATCACCTCCAACGATCAAAACAACAGACTGCAATAAAATGCAGATGGCTCCCCATTTATCCTTCCTTTATATCTTTTCTTCTCGATGGAAGTGTCACTAAGTACCATCAATAAACTCAATTGCTTCCTTCCCACTCTTCCCCCCCTCCCTCCTGTTCTCTCGAGGTGTCACCAAGAAAAACACTAGAATCCAAATTATCCATCTTGGATATCTTGTGTCCTTTTAAAGTGACACATTAATTGCTTTTGTTAAATTTCCTGAGAACCATCAACGGGGTGTAGATCATTTCACTGGTCTTGCCCCAAGATAGGAATTGGCTATATAAGGGAGATGGTCTGATCCCTTGGGGCCCCTCCCCTTCCCATCTCTCCCTCCATCTCACTCCTTCTCTGCTCTACCTAGTGTAGTGCTGGCCATTACACTAAGCACCCTTGCTGTTGAATCTTGCTTCTCAAAGGACAGGTGCGTATCACCCAAACATCGATCCTCCTACTAATCCGACAGTCTCTATACCTTCCCACCTTTTATTTCCTAGTCTTGTAATGAATGTGTGTATGTTTCTTGTACTCTGTATACTCAAGATTATTAAGTAAAAGCTTTGATTCTTTGAAGTATTAGTCTCTTATTAGGCGGAGTCCAGGATTTTTGACCCTAGTATACACAGGTCACGATCCCTTAATAATAGCCTCCTGCTTATTATTTCCCCATCTTTGAGGCAGTTTGGCTAACAAACAAGGCTGCTTGGTAACTTGGGCATGGTAAGTTTCATGAGTAGGAAGCAATGGAGTTTTTTTTTTACTCCTTAAACAACACAAACCTTTATTCTACTATTGACATCTCTTGAAAGTATATAGGGTATGGAATTAGGGTGCAGGTTCTAAGAAATAAAGTAAAACAGAAAAAATTCTGACCTAACTTGAAAATGAGTTACCTGGTGTCCGAGGCCCAGGCCTACCCCCTAGCCCAGAAACCAACCTGTGCTGTGGCCCACTGGTTCTAGCCCCCAGGACAGCATCTGGCCTTCCAGCAGCTGGCCAAGGGCAGGAGTGAGCTCATTGGGTGAGGAGGTGCCCGGAGGCAACAGAGAGCTATGGTGAGGCAAGGCTAATGGAAGCAACATTTGGGCAGCTGGAGCCACCAGGACGGCTCCCATGCTAGCTGTGGCATCATCTCCAGGTGCCATGATGGGTGGGGGGCTAGAGTACAAAAGTGAGCCTGGTGGCAACAGTCCCATTGGTGGGGTGAGAAGATTGCATGGAGAGGTGGAGGGTAGTGGTGGAAGACTGAGCTGGGAACATGGGAAGCTCACTGGACTACACCCTTGTAGGGGCAGGACTACAGCCTGGCCAACACTGAGTAGGGAAGGGCTAACTGGAAGCAGCTGATAACAGCCCCATGGTCAATGGCCACTTAGGGGAGGGGCGATGAGGGGCAGAAGCTGGCTCCCAGTGGCTCAAATCATGGACAGCACCCTAGAGATGGTGATGGGGAGGAAACAAAGTAGGGCTCGCTCTTCCCCCTCACATCTGAGACCAAGGGGGAACCTCTGCTCGGGAGCATAACCATAGCAACATGGCAGAGGGCTGGTAGGTTGCCCCAATAGAAGAGGGTCTTGACAACATGGTGGAGAATGCAGGCACTCAACCTGCCCTAGGATGATCTGCCCCTCATATCCCAACCCTGCCAGGGTGGACCTGCAGCCTCCTGCTACTGTGCCCATCAATCCTGACAATTCCTACCAGTATCATGAGGCCCCTGTCCCCACTTGTAGCTACCAAAGAGGAAGGGACATCTGGAAAGGTTAAAACGATGTTCTTTACCAGCATGGTCCTGTTCCACTTTGGACAGTGGATGGCTCAGCACCAAGAGATGTTTCTGAGGCTGTATAATTTTTAATTTAGTGTCCAATTTAGAATCTGTATAACTCTTATATTATGCACTTACTTTACTTTATTTTCTTTAATAAAATTCTTTATATTAAAAAAGAGAGAGAGAAGTTGCTGAGGGACATCACAGCCCAGAAACATGAGGCCCAAGAGGCCCTGGTGAGCAACCTATCCTGGGCCTTGGAAGGGAGTTGCACACCTCCCACCGGCACAGGTCCTTCAGGGCTGGCAGCAGGACTGCTGGGACCAGGGAGACCACTGTCTTTCCATCTCTTGAAGTTAGGCCCAAGGATGATGTGGATGTTTTCCCTGAAGCCTTTGAACACACTGCAGAGTTGACACAGTGGCCCGAGGACCAATGGGCCTTCATCATTGGCCCCTACCTCACTGGCGAAGCCCAGGTCGCCCTGATGGCCCTCCTCAAGGAAGAAGATATTAACTATAAAAAGTTAAAGGAGGTGGTGCTGGATTGGTAAGAGATCACTCCAGACTCATATTGGCAGAAATTCAGGTCTTTGACATTTAAATGGATGGATCAGCCTTAGGCTCTGGTGATGGCCCTTAAGACGACAACCAAGGGGGAGAAGGGGATTGTGGATCAGGTTGGCCAGATGAGGAGATCTTCTACATGGATTGGCTACTCACTCTCCCCTCCCTTGTTCCCTTCTTGGAAAAAAGTGGAAGATGCTCAGGAAGGAGCCAGTCAGAGGCTGAAGCCATGTTTCCTAGATTAACTCTGATTAACTCAGATTGATCCAGGAGATCTTAATCCAGGTTTCTGGATCAGATTTAGGATT
Source organism: Eublepharis macularius (assembly GCF_028583425.1). Classification (NCBI taxonomy): domain Eukaryota; kingdom Metazoa; phylum Chordata; class Lepidosauria; order Squamata; family Eublepharidae; genus Eublepharis; species Eublepharis macularius. The sequence goes on from NC_072791.1 coordinate 101,062,156, forward strand.
CTCTAATCTGAACTGGTAATGCCAGATTTATCTGGATTGGCATAATCCGTCTTTTTTGCCAGTTCCTGGACCCAGATCACACATCTCTAGTGACTGACCCATAATCACCCAATATTTATGGGAGAATGAGTATTTGAATCCAAGTCTCCTAGCTTCTAGTCCAATGCTTTTATTAAATTAGGAAAATTGATGACACTTGTAAAATTCCAAGATAGATAATCCAAATCTGAGTAGGAATCTTTGCTATATTACTCACACTTCATGGGGGAGTGGGGGGTATTAGTAAGAGTTTGTAGTTACCTTGTACAGACTTTTGGATATGTAATGTACCTAAATCTAGGTGGCTAAAAATAACAAGTCATCATTTCCTCAAATCAAACAGGAAAAGGAATTCTACATAAAAGATCAAATTGCAGGGGAGGACACACAGGAGAAAACTTTGTGCTCGTGGAAATGCTGCTCTGGATCCAAGCCCTTGCTTCCTTATAACTAAAGGAGGTAGAAATTGGATGTGGGACCCCTACATTTCAAGGCGTGTACCCCACCACTGAGTTATAGCCATTGTTCATTCCTTTCTTGACTGCCTAAGGAGACAGAGAAGAATGTATGCTCCCAGTGACACAGTGCTAAATAAAATACAGCACCCCACCGATATATTAAAAATAACCCCCAAAGCTGAGAAAAATAAAGGCAAATAATTGTCTTACTTTATCCACTCCTCACATCTTTACTTTGGAAAGTGCTTTTACAGCTGGCAATTTTAAAAAATTTAATACCCCATAGTCCAACATTCTACCCATATTGTTTCATACTATCCATTACATAGCTTTTAGTGCAGGCTCTTCAAATAATTTTTTTAAAAAACAGTATTTCCATCAAATTGTTATCCTATGCTTCCTCTTAGAAAAATGAGGGCAGCATTAACAGTTTGCCTCTCCTCCATTTTATCTCTACAGCACAGTGAAGTGCAGACTAGAAGAGAATGAATGTTCTGCTCAATGAGTGATCCCCATGATTAAATGGGGCTTTGAATCTGAGCCTCCCTGGTTCCAGGAGGACATGCCAGAACAGTCTCTTTTTATGACATAACTATGTGACCAGTGGGTTCTGTCAGGGCATCCTGTAGTGAAATTGCAGAAAACTTTTATCATCTCAAGGAGTCAGGTGGAATGTCACAATTTCTTCATTTGTATCTGAGCTGCCTTGCAGGAGACCCCAACATTTATCTATGCTTTGCACATAGCTTTAGTTGATTACTGAACTAGGGATCATGTGGCTGATAACTTATGCACCTGATATGGGGTAAAGGGAGTAGTGGGAAGACAATACAGTTATCTATGTTGGATCCTTGCTATATATCACTGCTAATCAGACGGAGGAATCTCAGATGTTTCACTTCTCTCAAGGTCAGTTATGTATTAGTTCTTCTGTAGATGTGGTTTTCCTCTGTACACTACTTTCGCTATTTAATAAAATGTATTTTCCTTCACCATATTTGTGTTCATTTCCTCTGTATTCCTTAGAGGAAAAGAACCATTGCCTCTTGGCAATGCACATCCAGAGAATGGTGAATGTTACAGAAGCCACAAAGCATCACCCCACACAACAACACATGGGTAATTTGAGAAGCACAGAATGGAGAAGGGACTTGCAAGAGTTCATACCAACAAAATTATATCACGAGCTACAGAAAGTTTGGCTGTTTCAATTTCTTACATAAGTTGTAGGATCTCTAAAACTGCCAATCTTACAAGAAGTTACTGGGACATTAAGGGATTAGCCACTCCTGTGCTAAAAGGCGGAATCGCACTTTGAACTATATATGTAAATCTTTTGCCAGTTGGAAGAGATAAACCAACAGATAAACCAATAAGATCAATTTTCTGCATCATAAAATATATATTCTGATTAATGTAAAGATGATATACCTCAAATCAGACCATATATCATTGGGAAAGTGACTAGGAGTGTATATTACAAAATTCCTCTGCTGAAGATATAGATGGAAATTGCTCTTATGGGTCATTACTAGACATGGGCAAGAACAGCATTACGAATGCAAAAACGCCACGAACACCCCGTTAGTCGATGAACAAGCTGTTCGTGAGGCAGCATTGCAACCAAACAAGCAGTCATCGCAAGCCTCGTTCGTGGTGTTCGTCCGCTGTTCGTGAAGCCAAACAGCCAGGCACCTTCAATCAATTCCTTTGGCAACGGAGGTAGGGACTGTATGAACTCTCTGTCTGCATTCTTTCTGTCACCCTGGAAACCCCAATCTGAGCCCTACTTAGCTTGATGGGCAGGTCCTCCTTCCAAGTGTGGAGCTTCAAATCGGTTACAATTGGTTACAGGGAAGCAGAGACCAGGGGGTGGAGGGAGGGTGAAGGGGTGGTGTTCTGTAGCCATGGGCACTCCAATCTCATCCTGGCAAACCCTGTTAGGCAGTTCTGACTGCCAGCCACAGACCTCCTGCTTTCCCCTATGAGACTTCTGGTTATAAAAAGGCACTTTGCTCCCAGTTCTGGTTTTCAGTTTCAGCAGGCAGTGGTGTGGGACAGAGCTGTTGTTAGCCTTTTGGGAGAGAGACAGGGAGAGTGCATTGGAGCTGGGATTTTTTCTGTGTGTGGTGGGTGGAATAGGGATCTATCCCCTCTGGTTCCAGGGCTGCTGCCAAGTCCTGGGGCCAAGCTCAGTGGGCACCTCAGCTGAGGGCTCACACTGATTATTAGTATTATCAGTGCCTGATCTGGTCAGATTTCTGGGAGTGCTGGGCTAGGGCTCTAGCCCCTCCCTCTGGCTCCAGGGCTGCTGCCTGGCTCTGGGGCCAAGCTCAATGGGCACCTCAAGTTGGGAGAAAGTGAGACCACCCTTGTGGAAGATTATTGATATGTTCCTCTAAAAAAAATAGCAAAGTGAGCTGAGGGCTCACACTGATTATTAGTGCCTGATCTGGTCAGGTCTCTGGGATTTCTGGGCTAGGGCTCTACCCCCTCCCTTGGGTTCCAGGGCTGTTGCCTGGCCCTGGGGCCAAGCTCATGGGGCACCTCAGCTGAGGGCTCATACTGATTATTAGTGCCTGATCTGGTCTGGTCTCTGGGAGTGCTGGGCTAGGGCGTTACCCTTTCTTTCTGGTTCTAGGGCTGCTGCCTGGCCCTGGGGCCAAGCTCATTGGGCAACTCGGCTGAGGGCTCATCCTGATTATTAGTGCCTGATCTGGTCAGGTCTCTGGGATTGCTGGGCTATGGCTCTACCCCCTCCCTTGGGTTCCAGGGCTGCTGCCTGGCTCTGGGGCCAAGCTCAGTGAGCATCTCGGCTGTGGGCTCACCCTGATTATTAGTGCCTGATTTGGTAAGGTCTGTGGGAGTGCTGAGCTAGGGCTCTACCCCCTCCTTCTGTTTCCAGGGCTACTGCCTGGCTCTGGGGCCAAGCTCAGTGGGCACCTCAGCTGAGGGTTCACATTATTATTAATGCCTGATCTGGTCAGGTCTCTGGCAATGCAAGGCTAGGGCTCTAGCCCCTTCCCTCTGGTTCCAGGGTTGCTGCCAGGCCCTGAGGCCAAGCTCAGTGGACACCTCAGCTGAGGGCTAACATTATTATTAGTGCCTGATCTGTTCAGGTCTCTGGGAGTGCTGGGCTAGGACTCTACCTCCTCCCTCTGGTTCCAGGGCTGCTACCAGCCCCTGAGGCCAAGCTCAGAGGGCACCTCAGCTGAGGGCTCACCCTACCTAATCTGGTCAGGTCTCTGAGAGTGCTGGGCTAGGACTCTACCTCTTCCCTCTGGTTCCAGTGCTACTGCCAGGCCCTGGGGCCTTGCTCAGTGAGCACCTCAGCTAAGGGCTCACAGTGTTGTCCCCTTTTCTTTCCTCTGTAATTCTTGTTTCCTGGAACAATAAGGCTTTGGCGTGGGGCCCAAGGGTGGTCGTGGGGGGAAGTGCAAATATTGTCCCGGTTGCCCTGCGGGAAGCAGTACTGGGCAGGGTTCTGAGATAGCAGAGACTCCTGCTCACCAAAATAACCTGTGGGGGCTCTGGAGGAGGCCAAAGAGCTCTTGCCACCAGGGGAAGAGGAACTCTTTAAACTGTTTGAAAAGGAGGAGGGTGAGGGATCCATGGAGAAATGGTTGGGGTTTGACGAAACATCCATCCCGTCCTCACCCCAAACTCCCAGTGCTGTCCCTGCCTGCAGTCCACCCCTCACTCCATCTTCCATTGCCAGCTCCGTGGTGCAGCCAGTAACACTTCATCCTCCCTGCCCTGGAACAGTTAGTGTGCCATGGTTCAAACTCTCCATATGGAGGCATTTTTTAGCCCTTCTTAATGACCCCCATGTGGTGCAGTGCCATGTCTGTGATGGCCTGGTGCTCAGGGGCAATGACCCAAAGCACCTGTCATGAACAGTCCTGACTAGGCACCTGAAGACGCACCACCCAAGCCTGTGGTCTCTGTCCTCGGCCAGTGAAACATCCAGTGGGGGGAGAAAGAGGGCTACCAGCTCCTCTAAGCCGAGATCAGGGGGAGGGTCACTGAAATCCAGCCCATGCAAAAATCCTTGCCTTTAGGGTGCTGTTAGTGGGTCAGGCAGGCTGCCCTTGGGGACATTGTTCCATCGGGGTCGGGGATAGTGCCGTTGAAAAGGGTGAGGTCAAGGGCTCAGGAGGTGGGCGTTCGTGTTGTGGCAGAGACAATTGCCTGGAAAGGATTCCCCCTATCTGTCGTGGAGGGCATGGGCTTCCAAAGGCTGCTTCAGCACTTTGCCCCATGGTTGTCCATGCTGCCATGGCGCACCATTGGGCATCGAGTTTTGCCTGCCCTCTACCAGTCTTTGCGAGACATGGTGCTCAGCGAGCTATCGACCGCAAAAGGCCGTACAGTACACTTCATGGCCGACCTCTGGAGTGGCTGCCATCACGGGTACCTTATTTGTTCCCACTCCGGACTATGATTCCTTCCAAACACATATAGATTTTTTCAAACTGATACGTTTAATAAAACTTAAATTTTTTTTGCTGACAAACCTGACTCCTCCCGTTGTGTATCTGGTTTAAAGAGCCATTCCTCATTTATCCCGCCCACCGTAGAACCTATGATTGAGGCTTTTGAATGGGTAGTGTTGAGAGACATTAAGGAGTTGGAGAGTAATCGATGCTGTAATTGGCATAATTTATCGAGAGAGGACTGGGAGGCCTTACAAGCATTGGACCGTGACCCCACTATTACTATTAAGCTGGCAGACAAGGGTGGAGGCATTGTGATTTTGGACACAGCAGTTTATATCAAAGAAGTGGAGCATCAGTTATCTGATAAGTCCAGCTACTTTAAGACGTCACAGGATCCGACCTCACACATTGAACACCTAATTAGGGTAGTATTGAACGAGGCATTAGCAGTAGGTGAAATTGATGACTCAGTACATAAGGCTTTAATAAATCCTAGTCCTCGTATTCCAGTGTTGTACATATTACCCAAAATACATAAAATTCCCCCCCCCAGGGCGCCCTATTATCTCAGGGAGTAACTCGGTCCTGGAGCCTTTAGCAATCTACATTGACCAGTACCTCCAACCCTTTGTAAGAAAGACTAGAGCATTCAAACGTGACCCGAGTGACTTCATTCAGCGTATTGAAGGGAGATTGATTGATGAGAACTCTACTTTGGTCACCATAGATGTCACATCCCTGTACACATCCATTCCACACGATCTGGCCAGACTAGTTGTGGAATTGGCCTTGAGTTCACATGATAAACAGCGACCATCCACTGAATTTTTATTACAACTTTTTGACGTAGTAGTGGAGAAAAATTATTTCCGTTTTGCTGGCCAGTTCTACTTCCAAATCAAGGGAGTGGCTATGGGCTGCGCCCCAGCTCCTAGTGTGGCTAATTTGGTGATGTCGTATTTGGAGGAGAAATTTGTATACAATCCGGCATTGAATCCAGTTTTGGACATTATGCCCATGTACTTTCATTTCATTGATGACTGTTTCCTTATTTTGGATAGAGTAGAAAGTTTGAATGACTTTGGTAATTGGATTAACTCTATACATTCCAACATCAAATTTACCTGGGAAAATAACAGATCTTGCATTAACTTTTTGGACATCTTTTTTTTTTTCATCCAGATAAGAGGAGTTAGTCTCTGAGTCCTCTCCTTCTTCTATTCCTCCTTGATTCTCCTTCTCCTTCCTCCTTGCTTAATTCATCGCCGAAGGTATTGTATCCTATAGCCGGGGAGGGTTGAGAGTTTTAGTGTATTTTGGATGGCTATTTTCCATTCAAGTTATTCATCTGTATTTCCATACCCTTATCCCTCCCCCCTCCCTTTGGCTACTCATCCTTTCTAGCCAGGGGCACAAGCTTAGGAGCTTCCACCGAACGTCCCGTTGTTGACCCTCCATGACCCATTTTAAATATAAATGCCATTTTTCCTTAATCTTTCCTATTCTTAATTCCCATGACTCATCCTGATTAATTATGGGTATAATGTCTGATAGAATGTATTCAAATAAATAATCCTGCCAGTTTAATTCCGTCCACTTAGTTTTGTCTTTCCAACCCAATGCTATTACTGCTTTACCTGCTAGCACCATTGCTTTAAATAAGTCCTGTCCTTCTTTTCTAATATCTTTATGACCTAAAGTACTACCTAACATCAATTCTAGGTCTATCTTTGGTCTTATTGCGAAGAACTTATAAAGTTGCTCTGTTACCTTCTCCCAAAAAGCTTTAACTTCTGCACACTCCCACCACATATGGGAGTACCATCCTTTCCCGTTTCTGCAGTGCCAACAGTTTGAGCTTAGTCTTGGGAACATATTAGCTAATATAGCCGGAGTTCTATACCACTTCGTGTAGAATTTCAATTCCAGCTCTCTGAATTTATACACTTTTATCTCCTGTATACCTTTTATAAGTCCCACTCCGGACTATGATTCCTTCCAAACACATATAGATTTTTTCGAGAGAGGACTGGGAGGCCTTACAAGCATTGGACCGTGACCCTTCTATCCGCTAAACTAATTTCTATGCTCCGCTTCCCCTGAAGGAGGGTTCTTGTCCGATCATTATCAGACATCATCCTTCTATATATCCTCTTTTTGTGTTTATCATCACCTTTAATAATTCCTCCGTTGGTTCCCCCACCGTCAGAGTCCTGTTTTCGATTATCTTTTTAAGTCTATTATGTAGACCTATTAGCTTCAACCAATATTGCCTTCCTATTTCATCATGTAATGTTTGTAATGGTTTAAGTGACTGCCCACATAGTATATCTTGCAATCTAGTGTACCCTTTCTGTTTAAGTAATCTCCACCATTTCTCATCTTCCTCCTCCTCATCCAATGCCTCTAATAATACTTGTTTAGATACTCCCTTTAACCATTTCGGTTGCCATTTCCTCCAAATCATTAATGCTGTTTTTCTTGGTCCCGGTTCTAACATGCTGTATTTAGACTTTCCTCCTGTAAATACTCCAAATCTTCCAACCCCTTTATTTGCCTCATTCTCGATTCTAACCCATTTTTGTTCACTTCTCTCCCCTATTTCCATTAATGTTTTTATTTGAAATGCTTCATAATAATTTCCCAATTCTGGGACACCCCATCCCATGTCAGATCTATAAGCATATATGAAATATCTAGAAACCCTACTTTTTTTTACTGCCACAGACCCATTCTTTTATTCTCGCATTCCAACTGTTATTTTTTTGTCTATTGATTTCTAAAGGTATCGTTTGAAACAAATATAATAACTTTGGGGTCCAGAACATTTCCACTATATTAATCCTAGCTGTTATGTTTAATGCCTTCTTGCCCCACCTCCTCATTTCTTTCAATATTGCGTTCCACGTCCGATTATAATTCCTCTCTACCATCTTATTAACATTTTTAACTATATCTATCCCTAAATATCTGAATTTCTTGACCCCTAAACCTATTCCTGTCCATTTATGTATCGCTTTCCTTTCTTCCATCCTCACATTAATATACATTATCTCTGATTTTGCCTTATTAACTTTTAATCCTAAGTTTAACTCAAAGTCTTCTAATATAATTTTTGTCTCTTTGACTCCTTCTTCAGGATTAGATATAACTATGATCAGGTCATCTGCAAATAAATTTAATTTAATTTCTTCCTTGCCTATTTGACATCCCTCTATCCTCCCAGAGTTCCTAATGTGTTGAGCTAATTGTTCTATAGCCATTATGAAGAGGAACAGGGAAAGTGGACATCCTTGCCTAACTCCTCTCTGAATTGAGAATTGTGAGGTATGTTCCCCATTGAGTCTAACTACTGCTGTGCCTTCTCTATATATTTCCTGGAATACTTGTATAATTGATTGACTAATTCCATATTTGGCCATAACTGTCCATAAAAATTGATATGACAGTGTATCAAAAGCTTTATAAACATCTAATTTTACTAAAGCCAGTTTCCTAAATTTACCATGACACAAGACATTAATTAAATTTCTTACCGGGTTTCTACCCTCCATAAAACCGTATTGATCCTCTTTTATCACTTTCCGAATAATATTCTTAAGTCTATTTGCCAGTATTTTGGCAAAGAGTTTATAATCCTGATTCAGCAGGCTAATCGGTCTATATGAACCCACTTCTTGGGGGTCCCTCTTAGGTTTCAAAATCACCGTTATTTCTGCTTTCCTCCAGGTATCTGGGGCCTTTCCTCCTTTTAGTATATTGTTAAATACTTCTTGTAATTCAGGAATCAATACCTCTTTCATTTCCCTATAAAATTCAGCCGAAAAACCATCTAACCCTGGAGATCTACCTATCTTTAAGCTACCTATTGCCTGCTCAATCTCTTGACACGTTACATCCTCCTCAAGCCTCCTTCGTTCAGTTTCCATTAACACTGTCCCTTTCTCTTCCTCAAATTCCTTCACCTCTTTTCCCTCATATAAACTTTTATAAAATTTCTCAAATGCTCCTTTTATCTCCTCTGGCTCTGTGTCACCTTTTTATTTATCTTAATACGCCTCACCCTTTGTCTCTCCTTTCCCCTTCTCAGGTAATTTGCTAATCTCTTGGCTGAATTAAGTGTATTTCTCTGGTATTCGTTTTTTACCATAACCTGCTTTTTCCATAATGCCATGGAGTCAAGAACATCCAGTTTTTTCCGCAGTTCCTTAATTAATTTATGTCTATTGGGGCAAAATTTCTTGATTTGGTCCTCTTGCAGTTTATTTAATTCCTGTAGTTTCCCTTCCCTATCGGCATGCCATTTTTTCTTTATCTCCTTTTCTTTCATAATACATTGCCCTCTAATTACCGCCTTAGCCGCATCCCATAGTGTATTTGTCTCCACCGTTCCCCTATTCTCTTTGAAGTATAGCTTAATTTGATCCGTAATATATCGCCTGTCCTCCTCCCTAGCCATAATCATGTTGTTGTATCTCCATGGTCTTCTAACTTGTTTTTGCATTAATATTATTTCTACACTTACCAGGGCGTGGTCTGAAATCCATGTTGGATGGGTGGTTACTTTTTTTACCTCCCAGGTACTCGTTCTATTTATAAGTACATAGTCTAAGCACAAGGTAGTTTTATGTCTACTTGAGAAATATGTGGGTTTGGGCACTAGGTTAAAAACTTTGTGTACTTCAGTCAGGTCCCATTGTTTCCAATTAATTATGTTATCTTTATTGAAATCCTTATTTAAATCTCCTGCCAAAATTACCTCTCCTTCAGAGAAGCTACGTGCTTTTTTTAATACCTTTAATAAAAAGGTTTTCTGTCCCGTGTTTGGAGCATATATGTTTATCAATGTTGTTAATCTATTTTAAACCAGGCACTTAACCATTACGAACCTCCCTTCAGCATCTCTTATCACTTCTATTACTCTTATATCATTCCTTTTGTGGGCCAGGATTGCCACACCTCTTGCTTTTGCTGATCCACATGCCTCTGCCAAAATCCCCCAATTAGGGTCTCTAAATAAAGGTCTTTTATCTTTCTTTGCTTTATGTGTTTCCTGGAGCCATGCTGTATCTATATTCTGTTGTTTAAGAAATCTAAAAAGTTTATACCTTTTAAAATCCGAACCCAGACCATTGACGTTCAGTGTCAGCACCTGTAGCATTTTATCCATTTTCAAACTCAGATTTACCTTCCCTTTGTTCTCCTGGCCCGATATTTAGTTTGATATTCCCCTTTGTATACCCAACTTCCCTCCCCTTCCCCATCCCTCCCCCTCCCCTTCCCTTGTGTAGAGCCATGAGCTGGGGATGAGTTCTCATCCCTTCTCTACACATCTGGGGTAAGCGCACCCTCCACTCCCTGAGTTATATTAATAACCATTTTAATACTATTTTAATTTCATCTGTATACTTCCCTTAATATGTCTCAGTCTCAAGACAATCTTGGCCTCTTGTCCTGACGGTTAGGTGGACCTTCCTCAGAGTCCGGTTGCTGTGGCCGAGGTTGATGCGTTTCATCCATCGGGGTTGACTCAGTATTCCTCACATTTACTCCCAAAGTTTCTAATAAGTCTCGTGCCTCTTCAGGATTCCTCGCACAAAGCCTCCTCCCCTCTTGGTAAATAACCAGGGATTCTGGGTACGCCCAGCTGAATTTAATATTGCTTTGGTTAAGTTTCTGTGCAAAAGGTTTCATTTGAGTCCTTTGATACGGCGTTTCTTTGCAAAAATCTTCCTTCACATAAACCCTTCTGCCTTTAAATGTCAGCTCTTTATTTTTCTTGAGTGTTTTGAGTATCCTCTGCTGTAACTTCTCCCTCACAAGCTTCATTATCACCGGGCGCAGTTCCCCCCCCCCATTCTTCTTGTTTGGAGTCTGTGGGCACGTTCAATCTCTTCTTCTTCTATTTCCAGCTCCTGTTGTGATAACCATTCCACCAGATTCCGCTCTAAATTACATGCTTTAACTTCTTCCGAGATACCAAAGAAAATAATGTTCCCCCTCCTATTGCGGTCCGATAAGTCTATGTATTGTTTTTTCAATGAATCAATCTCCACTTTGTTCTGTTGTGCAAGAGCCTTGGCTTCCGATGCAATGCCTGCCACCAATTTATCCTCTGAGCCCAAATTCCTCATTTCTGCTGTTAGCTCAGTTAAAGAAGTTTGTATTTTGGTCTGGGAGTCAAGCATTAGTGCTTGAAATTGTGCCAGTTGTTCCAATAACCCTTTCACAGTAACCGCCATGTTATCTCTGTCTCAGCTCGTCCTCCCTTCCCTTTTAAAACTAAACAAGTTCTGTTATCCTCTTACCTATTCTTTCACCAAGCTTCTTCTTGTTATGCCAGACGTCTCGTAAATGAGTTTCAGCAGTTTCAATCAGCAGTTTACATTCTTTTAAAGCTGTTAACTTTGATGTCCTCAGGAGAGTGGAGACAAGGCATCCAAATGCTAGCACGTGCGCATTGCCCTCAACTTTAGGAGTGAGACCATATTGTAAAAATACAGATCATAATTCATACTTGGCTTTTAATTCTCATCACCCTAGACTTTTAAGGAACAACATCCCTTATGGTCAACTTTTGAGGGTTAAGCGTAATGCCACTGTCCCATTAGAATGGGAAAGAGAGGCAGACAACATGCTGCAGGCTTTCTGTCAGAGGGGGTACCCTGAGAATGTATTGCAGGATGCTTACCAATGGGCTAGGGACACCCGCAGGCAGGATCTTTTTGCATTCGGAAGGCAGAACAGGATGGACAGGCTCACTTGGACAATGGAATTTACTTCCAAGTCCAATCAGATTAAAAGCATAATTACAAAACACTGGCACCTTCTTCGAGGAGTTAAGGGATGCGATGTTTCTCCACTGATTGGTTGGAGGAGAACCAAAAATTTGAAAGATCTTTTGGTTCACTCAGATCTCTGGGCTGGGACAATTACCTACCGGGCATTTTAAATGTGGGCGTTGTCGTTTATGTCCTAAAACAATCACAGGACAAAATATTTCGGTCCCAGGGACAAATGTAGTTGTTCGATTGAGACAGTATACAACTTGCCAATCTGAGGGAGCTGTCTATTTAATTATTTGTCCATGCAACCTACTGTATGTAGGCAGCACCAGCAGGGCTGTGAAGACCCGTTTGTTGGAACATATTTCACGCATAAGGAATTGAGTGCCTGAAGCTCCTTTAGTGGAACATTTTACACTTAAAGGACATAGGGAGGATGATTTTCATTTTACAATTTTATTTTCGGGACAGGACATACCAGATTGTAATCGCAGGAAAATCTTGCTGCAGAAGGAGTCCATGTGGATTCATAAATTATAGTCTCTCAAGCCCAACGGTCTGAACCAGGAAATTAATTTAGTTTGTTTTGTATAGGCAATTGGTCACGTTTAACATTGAATCTTTAGATGATAACAAGGGGTTTGATGAATGCCTCCTTAAATTGGTTTCAAGGGAGGTGCTGGGGGCATCTCAGCCACCGCTCTTCATTTTTTGACTGTTTGATTATTTGACTACGTCAATATTCACTGTGGAGACATTTATTAACTTCGGTAACTTGTAAGTATGTGATGTATATTTTTATTATGAGTGTTTTTGTACATAGTATCAAATTCTTGTGTGTCTGCATTTGATATGTTTTGTGTTTAACAGTGAGTTTGTAACCGCTCCAGAAGAGGTCTACCGACGAAACAACAGGCAGCACTGCCGGCCCTGTTTGTCGGGTGGAACAAGGAACACCTGACTGGCATTTTAAAGAGACTCACCTGCGGCAGAGGAAACGGAATCTTTTTGCCACTTTCCCAAACTGGATGGTATTTACTCTGAAGTCCTTCACTTGGGACTATTTCAAGGGAGATTTATTTCGCCACCATAGTTTGGTTGACGGGACATTTACTCATTCAATTAATAACAGCAGCTTGAGGCTGCATTGCATAGTATTTACTATTACATTGTTTTGTTGACTGTTTTTGATTTATTTTGACAACAACACCATTGTGCAAATTGGTTGTGTCATTGTGTTGACACTGATTTATTTCACCTTTCCTTCACGTGTAGTTTTCTACCTGCTGTTTTTGTCATTCTCTGTAAAGGTGCCTTCTATATAGTACTATCACGGGTACCTTGCCATCACCTCCCACTGGTGGCAACCAGAGGACCTCCTCCGGCGCAGACCAAGAACTGGCACCTGGAAAAAGGTGTCATGCTTGACACTGGGCTATAGGGCAGTTCTTCTCCAGGCCCGGGGGATGGATGAGGTCCATACTGGGAAAAGCTATGGTGCAAGAGTACCTTGCAGAGCCCACCAAGCCCCCTACTCAAACCCCTTGGAGTACTGGGCAAGTAAATCTGCTGTATGGAAAGACCTGTCCATTGTGGAAACCAACATCCTGTCCTTCCCTCTCACAAGCAAGCAGAGAGAGCAGGTGTTCTCCTACCTGGGAGACCTCCTCCATCCCCGCCGTGCATGTCTGCACCCGGACCTGGTGGACATGTTGACCTTTGTGAAGGTCAACCTCAACCTCCTTTGGTATCCCTCCTTCAGCCTGGACCTACTTGTGCTCTGAACCTCCCTAAGTGTACTGTGGTTCTCAAGGACAAACTCCTGTGCAGCGGTCTCCAGCCCTCCTCGGTTCTCGGGGCTGCTTCCATGGCTGGTAACACCTGGTCCTCCTCTGCCAGACAAGTTCCCAGATGCTCCCTCTTTCAACCTCTCCCTCTCTGGATGGCACCAATACAACCCTTCCCCACAACTTTTCCTGCCCATCGTGTCCTCTCCCTGACAAGTTCCCAGATGGTCCCTTTTTCATCTTTCCTCCCTGTGGATGGAACTGGAATGACCCTTCCCAACGACCTCTCCTGTCCTGCTCATCCTATCCTGTCTGCGAAGGCAGGAAGGTGGGTGATGTCATCTGCCGCTACTACCCCATGACTCAGTAGTTTTCTCAGCTCATGGCTCACCAACAAAGGGGTCTTCCCAGTCCTTGTCCGCGATACAGCCGGCGGTAACCCTTTGTCCATGTCTCCCTGACATGTTTCCTGATGGTCCCTCTTTCAACCTCTTCCTCTCCAGAACTGCTCAGATGCCTCCCAAACTGTCCTGTCCTGCCCACCCCATCCTTTCCATGAAGGCAGGAAGGTGGCCGATGTCAGCTGCCTCCACTTTTGGCCACAAGTCACAGCTCTGCTGCTGTTGCTGATGATAGGGTTATACAGCACGCCCCCCCCCCATCTATGGGCGCCTGCTGTCCCCTCTGTGCAGGGAGGAATGGGTCCCTCCCACCTACCCTTTCTGTTAATGCAGGAAGGTGGGTGCTGTCTGCTGCTGCTGCTTTTGGCCACGAGGGGCAGATCAGGAGCTGTTGCACATGTAGTTTTTCAGCATGGTGCCCCCTATCCATGGGCACGTGCTGTCCCCTCTGAGCAGGGGGGGAATGGGTCCCGTCCGCAACTCCTGTCCTTTCAGTGAAGGCAGGAAGGTGGGTGATGCTGGCAGCAGCCTGCCTGTACTGCCTTGACAGGTAAACTGTCACTGATTGGAGCAGATTCTGTGGAACTGCTGTCTTCTGTATGGTAACCCTTTCCTCTCCTCTCACAGACAAGTTCCCCTTCCCTCTTTCAACCTGTCCCTCTCTGGATGGCACCAATACAACCCTACCCCACAACTTGTCCTGCCCATCCCATCCTGTCCATGAAGGCAGGAAGGTGGGTCATGTCATCTGCCGCCGCCTTTGGGCACAGGGGACTACCACACCACTGTTGCCATCTTTGGGCCTTCCCAGTCCTACTTTGCAATGCAGCTGTGACAAGCAACCCGTTGTCCTCCTCTCCCCAACAGGGTCCTGGACATGCACTCTTTCAACCTCTCCCTCTCTGGAACACTCCGACCCCTCCCAACAACCTCTCCTGTCCTGCCCATCCCATCCTTTCCGCGAAGGCATGATGGTGGGTGATGTCATCTGCTGCTGCTTTTGGCCACGAGGGACAGTTCTGCTGCTGTTGCTGATAGGGTTGCACCACACATTAGCCCCCTTTCCATGGTACCTGCTGTCCCCTCTGAGCAGGGTGGATTGGATCCCTCCCACCCACCCTTTCCATGAAGGCGGGAAGGTGGGTGCTGTCTGCTGCTGCTGCTTTTGGGCATGAGGGGCAGCTCAGGAGATATTTCACATATGGTTGCCCAGCATGCCCCCCCATCCATGGGCACCTGCTGTCCCCTCTGAGTAGAGGGGAATGGGTCCCACCACGACTCACGTCCTTTCCACGAAGGCAGGAAGGTTGGTGCTGTCTGCTGCTGCTTTTGGCCACAAGGGGTGGATCAGGAGCTGTTGCACATGTAGTTGTGCAGCATGGCACCCCCATTCCATGGCACCTGCTGTCCCCTCTGAGCAGGGGGGGGAATTGGTCCCTCCCACCCTTTCCATAAAGGCAGGAAGGTGGGTGCTGTGCTGCTGCCACTGCTTCTTGGCACGAGGGGCAGCTCAAAAGCTTTTACAGATACAGTTGTGCTGCATGGTGCACCACCATCTATGGTCACCTGTTGTTGCCACTGTGCATGGGGGGAATGGGTCCTGCGACTCACTTTTTTTCCACGAAGGCAGGAAGGTGAGTGATGTTGGCAGCAGCCTCCAGTTCAACACAGGAGGGGCGGACAAGCCTCTCCAGCAGCAGTCTGCACAATCCTTCAGGGTTGATGTTGGGGTCCTCAGTCCCGGTCATGCTGCACAATGAGGCCAGGAAGCATTTGTCCTCCTCTCCCTGTCAACTTCCACGTTCCCTCTTTCAAACTCTCCCTCTCTGGAACCGCTCCAACCCCTCCCAATGACCTGTCCTGTCCATTCCGTCCTTTCTGTGCAGAAAGTCAGGAAGGTGAGTGATTCTGGCGACAGCCTCCACCGCAACACAGGAGGGGTGGACAAGCTTCTGCCAGAGCAGTCTGCGCAATCCGACATGGAGGATGTTGGGGTCCTCTCTGTCCTCCTCTCCCTGTCAACTTCCACGTTCCCTCTTTCAACCTCTCCCTCTCTGGGACTGCTTCTACCCCTCCCAATGACCTCTCCTGTCCTGTCCATCCTGTCCTTTCTGTGGAGGCCGGAGGGTGGGTGATGGCTGCTTCCGCCGCTGTCAAGATCAGTGGGTTTCAAAGATGAAGGCTCCCAAATGTTTGGGTGTTTCCCGGTCCTGCTCTGCATGTCGGCCAGGAACTGGTAACACTCTGTTCTCTCCCTGACAAGTTGTTTGTCCCTCTTTGAACCTCGCCTTCTGTAGAACTGCTCTGACCCTTCCCAATGACCTCTCCTGTCTTGCCTATCCCATCCTTTCCATGAAGGCAGGAAGGTGGGTGATGTTAGCTGCTGCCGCTGAATACCTCAGTGGGGTCCTCGGAGGAGGCCTCACAGCAATTGTTGGGATCTTCCCAGTTCCCCTTCCCTGTTTCGAGCTCTCCCTCTCTGGAACACTCTGACCTCTCCAAACAATATCTCCCCCCCATCCTTTCCACAAAAGCAGGAAGGTGGGTGATATTAGCCAATAGCAGCCAGATCACCCCACCCCCTAGAGGGGAGGTGTCCTGCCACCACCTCCCCCAGCCCACCAGGCCTGGTGGCCGCACTCATCACCCACCATCATACCTTGGCAGAAAGTAGCTTCAGGGAGGCCTAGCAGGTGGGCACATGGGGGGGGTGCTGATGGAAACTGGCCAGACCCCCTACTCCCTAGAGGGGAGGTGACCCGCCAATGCCTCCCTCAGCCTGCCAAACCCAGCGGCTGCACTCATCACCCACCATTATACCTTGGTGGAAAGTAGCCTCAGGGAGGCCTAGCAGGTGGGCACATGGGGGTGCCAATGGCAACTGGCCAGACCCCCCCACCCCCTAGAAGGGAGGTGACCCACCAATGCCTCCCCCAGCCTGCCAGACCTGGCGGCTGCACTCATCACCCACCATCATACTTTGGCGGAAAGTAGCCTCAGGGAGGCCTGGCAGGTGGGCACATGGGGGGTGCTGCCAGTGAGCATCCAGACCCCCTGCCCCTTAGAGGGGAGGTGGCCCTCCAACACCTCCCCCAGCCCACCAGGCCCAGCAGTCACCGACATCACCCACCATCATTCCTTGGTGGAAAGTTGCCTCAGGAGGCCTGGTGGACAGACACATGGGGGGTGCCACACGTGAGCAGCCAGACCCTCTGCCCCTTAGAGGGGAGGCAGCCCACCACCACCTCCCCAACCCGCCAGGCCCAGCAGCTGCCAACATCACCCATATTACTTACTTCCATCTGGAAAGCAGCCTCTGGATGACCTGTCAGGTGGGCACATTGGGGGTGCTGCTGGCAAGCGGCCAAAGCCCCCACCCCCTAGAGTCCACCACTTGTACATGGGGCAAAAGACAATTGGTGGCTCCCATTATATCAAATGGGAGTTTCCTGGGGGCATTGGATTTGGGAATGTATAACTCCAAGATCCATATTGCAATCTTGACCAAACTTGGGTGATAGCTGGAGGGGAGCCTGCTGAACACTCCCTGTGAATATGGTCCTACGGGGTCCTAAGTCCTACAGGGGCTGTTCTGGCACCCACAAACAACAAACATGTTCGTTTACGGGACATGTTCATTCCTGTTTGTCTGTTCATGTTCATCAGCGGCAACGAACAATGTGTTCATTTTTTTTCCGTTCGTGCCCATGTCTAGTCATTACCATGATTTTTTGGAATGTTAACACAAATCTAAGATGCTTAGGAATTACCACCACCACCACCACCACCACCCCAACAAAGTGTGGATTTTTCTCCCAGGTTCAGGTACTTATCAGCAATGAGGCATGAACAAGTTTTTTCTTTGTTTCTACGGATTTACTAGGCAATGATATTTTAACCTTCCAATAGTTACTTGAATGGGAGGTGCACATTCCTCTCTCAACCAGTCATTTACATAAAGTTGCCATTCTCCTTTGAGGGAAAGAGTCCTTTTTTCTCTACAAGAAGCAGCTGGAGGCATATTGTTCAGGCCCCCCTAGAGTTGGAACCCTTCGTCCAATTTGCTTGAAACTTGGTGATTGTTTAGTGGACAGGAAAGGCAGCAGTATCTTCACTGCAGTTTGGTGTCATTTGGTTGAAAAGCAGGTATTACCCCCCCCCCCTCTGATAAATTTTCCCATAGAGAATAACTGCAGATCTATGGGAGCAGGGGGTAGTCTGCAAAGGAAGCCTTTCTCACTTTGTAAAACAAAAGAAACAGCAGGCCACAACAAGGAAGGATGGCAAACACAGTTTTCAGCAGAAAGGTAATTTTTTTGTCAGTCACTGTAAGAATAGGAAAATAAAATGACTGCTGACAGATATTTTTTTAATGCTAGTGGCCACCTGGAGCTCTCCTGCTAGACTGCTGTTTTACCACAAGTGCAGCTCCACAGAGAGCATCTTCTTTGGAGGGGGGGGGGGTCTGTAAAATCCAACCCCTTTGTTCAATCTACTTTAAATTTAGGGGATCTTTACATTAAAGAAAGGGCTAGCTTATGTGCAAATTTGGTACCATTATTTTTATAAAGAGTTACCTCAGACCTTCCAATAGATGTCCCATTAAAAAAACAGTCCAGAGCCACCAGAACCCCCCCCCCCAAAAAAAACTCACATGGATTTGAATTCTGAAATGGCTGTTTTATACAAATCTAAGCAATTACAGAACTGATAAGTGCTGGAACTTGTGGAAAAAATGGATATTTTCAGGGAGAGTTTTTTGTCATTCCCAAGCATCTTGGATTTGTATTACCATTCTGGAAAATCAAGGTAATATTTGATACTGCACGTATGTCTTTATAAACTTTGATGATTATGTACTGCTCAATGAAAGTAGACAGAGCTTATAATTATGTAACTTTAGTAATATGCCATGAAGAATGCTTCTCTCCTGGAGAATTTTCTTCTGCATTTTCTGGTATGCCAGGACATAAACAATAGTAGCACACTGCTTTTGCAGTGAACTCTACATTAGAGATGTGTATAATGGAAAAACCAACCAAAATTACACACAAAACCAGTGGTTAGGCTTGTTAAAGCAGCTTCCGGAATGCTGAACCAAATCTGGGAAACGAGACTGTAAAGATGTCCCTACCCTGCTAAAAAAATTGTGCATTTTGTTTTTGTATTTATCTCACAGAGGCTGTGCAGGCAGGCCAGGCAGTCAGAGGCTGTATGGCACTATGTTTCCTTATCCTTAACCAGCAGAAATTACACCAGAGGCATTTTCATGTATGTATGTATGTATGTATGTATGTATGTATGTATGTATGTATGTATGTATGTATGTATGTATGTATGTATGTATTTATTTATTGCCTGCCCTCCCCACAAGCAGGCTCAGGGCAGGGTACAACAGATTAAAACACAACTTAAAATCAATCATAAAAACAGAAACAGACAAAATACTGTACCCCTTTCGGGGCAACCAGCATCAGTGGACTCTCCATAACCCTTGTAGAGGGAGACTGGTGGAAGGCTCGGCAATGATGTGGTAAAATTAGCCTCCACCATATGCCTGGCAGAACATCTCTGTCTTACAGGCCCACCTAAATGACACAAGATCCTGGCGGGACCAAGTGTCCTCAGACAGAGAGTTCCACCAGGTTGAGGCCAGGACTGAAAATTAAAAAAAGACCTAACTAGTTTATTTATTTATTTATTTTACAGGGGAATGGTCAGGTGAAATTAGATTGAAAATTTCTGAGGCAATTCAACACACACACACACACACATACACACACACACATATGTATGTTGAATTGTCTCAGAAATTTTCTCCTTCTTCTCTCCAAACACCAATGCTTCCCTTCAGTTATTAACTGAATCTGAAGGTCTCCACAGGCAGTTTCCAACCACACGCGACCAGGAATCTCTTCATTGTCCAGAGTTATCTCCTTGTTTGACTGAGTAGTGAAAATCTCCTCTCCTTAGAAGATCTATCCACTTTTTTTTGGCCTTTATGGAAGTCTGCACCTACTTCCCAAACTTCCTTGCCAACTTTTACCCAGTTCTCCTGTTGGTGTTAAACTGCTTTCAGTTACGATGCCATCTCCCAACTTTTTACACTTCACTTTCCCTTGTATACCCTTCCCTACAATATTTCCTCTTTCTCTTTTCCTGGCAGCCTCCATACACTCACCTTTCCCTACATCCTTCTCTCCTTCAAACCCACTAAACAACTTTCCTTTCATCTGCTACCCATTTACTTAATTTATTTCATTTATGTACTGCCTTCCTCCACAATGGGAATCCAAAGCACTTACATCATTCTCCTTGCCCCCATATTATCTCCACAGTAACCCTGACAGGTAGGTTAAGCTGAGACTGTGTGACTGGACCAAAATCTCCCAGTGAGCTTCAACATTAGAATGGTAATTCAAATCTAGGTCTCCTACATCCTAGTCTGAAACTCTAACCACTTCACTATAGTAGTTTTGGGGACTGGGGGCTGCTGCTGCTGAAGAGCAGCAAGAAGCCAGACCTTGGTGAGTTATATTAGTCATTTGGTATCAAGTCATCTTGTGGTTGCCTGGCACAAAGGCCAAAAGAGCCCTGGAAAGAACTTTTGTCCCCTCCCCTTTTCTTTATTGACAGCAACCAAGACTGGAATACTGACTAAACTGTTACAGTTGCCTAGCAACAGACAATGAGGCCATCTGGTTAAAGCTACAAGCACTCTTTTTATCATTTTGGGTTTTTAAACCCCCATTGTATTTTTTTTAAAATTTCAGATTTTTCTGCAAACCTGGGGAACTTTCTCAGCTGTATCTTGTCTGTTCATGGCTCAAGTCTCCAGATTTAAGTATCCTCAGATCAGGGCCACTTGGTTATTAGTATATAAGACCCTGCGGTGCTGATCAGAGAAAAAAACCCCAGAAAAAAATAACTGTTTCTAGATATTACTTGTGACTCTTCAGAGTGGAAACACCTGGTTTCTTGTTAATCATAAAACCCCTCCCTGAAAAAAAGCCTGCAGTTTTTCCAAGTTCTAATGTTTTCCAGCAGCACATGCTCTCATTTCACTTTGACTCTGTACTGATTTCCTGGAGAATTTCTCTGATCCAATCACATTGTTGCAAGAGAGAAGCAACGAATACTCCCAGTCAATCTCAAGCCTTTCTCCCTTCACCCATCCTTGTGGGCTGGGGAGAGACTTTTTTTCTTGTGAAACTGGGAAAGCCTTGGCTTCTTCAGGGGCCCATGGAATTCAATGTTTTGTCAAATTTGCTTGAAACTTGGAGGTTCTTTGAAGGACAGGCAGAAGACACTCTGTGGCACTTTTGGTGACATTTGTTTGAAAAACCACTATATCCTCCCTCCTGGAATTCCCCCATAGGGAATAATGAAAGTGCAATGATGTTTTGGGCCGGTGCTTGCTGAGGGTCCACTAGAATTCTAACACTTTGCCCAATTTTTGGAAATTTAGGGGTTCTTTGAAGGACAGGCAGAAGTTGCTGTAAGATCAAAGAAATTAAATGAATACAGATAGGGCTTTATTTTTTAAATGATGATGGCTGGCTGGAGCTCTCCTGCTGGATGCTGCTTGACAGCAATTTTAGGAATTAGTAGAGAGAACTTAGGGTGGCTACACAGAGAAAGAACTACTTTGGGGGGGTCTTTAAAATTGCCTTTTTTTAAACTTAGAGGTTCTTTAGATTAGAAGGAGGACTGTTCTGTGATATTTTGGTGTCATTAAGTACAAAAACAACTGCCCATGAGCTTCTAATTCCTCCTCCCTCCCCCTTTGAAAAGAATGGTCACAATAATTGAGAGAGAAAAAACCCATCATATTTCAATCCCAACCTTGCAAGGCTTCACTAGAAACCTTCACAATCACTTTTAACATTTCACTCAAGTCCCAGAGAGAGCAAGAGAGAGCAAGAAAACGAGAGCAAAAGAATGAGAGAGATCTGGCGTAAGAAGGATATGCTACATGCTCAAAGGAAATCCCAAACATAAGAATAAGCTCAACTGGCCAGTTCTGTTTTGATCTAATATCTTGTGTTTACTGGAAAGTAAGTTCCGTTGCTTTGAGAGGGACTTACTTCAAGACAAGTGCTCTGAGGATTCTAGATTTTAATAGCAACTAATCCCAGATGCTTCAGAGGAAAGCATTTAATAGAACAGAACAGAAATATAGCACTTCTTATTATTGGTTTCCAGTGTTCCAGTCAAAAGTCAAGTACCTGATTTCAATGGAAAAGTTAAGAGGATGACTAAATCTTTCCTGTTGATACCAATACAATTTTAAAGGGCTTAAATTTGACAGGATCATCATGAGCTTTCTTTATTACCTGAGAGTGCATGCTCTGATTATGTTAACTGCTATATTCCAGTATTTTTATAGAACATTCTTTTAGGCCATGAGTAAATTAACTGAATACCATCATGGCAATACAGGAAAGCCCCTGACCACCTGCTTTCAAAGAGAGAGATGCAGCCAAATTTGTGGAAAACCTGTCATTCAGTTGCAAATTAAACAAGTAGTTCATCCAAGGAACATTTATTTTAAACAACTCAATTACTTTGTGTCAATTTACAGTTGTATTGAGTCCTGCTTTGTATAGGTTATATGTTTCCTATTATATATATGGCTTCATCAGTACAGATATTTCTCCAAGAATTTACAGCAACTAAGCTACTCATCTTTTCTTACTGAATTAAGAATTTTTAAAAAGCCCCTGGAAATAGGAAATAAGAACCAAAGGAGGGTAAGCTTTGAAGTACACCATACTGTTTATTAGCCTTTGTTATTGTTACTTGATCAGTAACCAGTTACTTGAATAGAGCCAATTTGGTGTAGTGGTTAAGAGCATGGTACTCTAATCTGGAAAGCTGGGTTTGATTCCCCACTCCTCCACTTCAAGCTAGCTGGGTGACCTTAATTTAATTTAATTTAATTTATTACATTTATATTCCGCCCTCCAAGATGACTTGGAGGGCGGAATATAGTCACAGCACTCTAGAGCTAGTCACAGAGCTCTAGAGCTCTCTCAGCCTCACCCACCTCACAGGGTGTTTTGTTGTGGGGATAATAATAACATAATTTGTAAACCACTCTGAGTGGACATTGTTGTACTGAAGGGCGGTATAAAAATCGAATATCATCATCATCATCATCATCAAAATAGTGATATAGTAGCAGTCATGAGAATGGCTGTCTATAATAGCAACAAGAAAAGGTGGGGTGGGGAATAGAGGTAAAATGGCAAACAAAAATAAATTAAGCAACAGAATTAAGAACTGAAATTCCTCAGAAGGCTGAAATGGCTTTTCTTACTTCAGTAGCAAGTACAAAATATGACTACTGTACTACTGGAGGAAGTGATGGTGTGCACATTCAAGCACACTGTGCACAAAACCTCATTTACATAATGAGTTCTGTCCAAGCTGGGCAACACTTTTTTATGCACACATGCAAGGACTTTCCTATTCATGAAGAACGCAGATTTGTATAGACTTTCATTTATGAGCATGGAGCTTCCCCCAATTATTGAAGTGAATTGGGAAACTCCCCATGCAGTTGCTCTTTATGCCTGTTGTAGTTTCTGGACCAAAGAGGTTCTCCATAACTGTCATTGCTGGAGGTGTGCACTGATAAAATTTCCATTTCAGTTGTGAATCCAGGGTTTTGGAATGAACTCTGTACCATTATTTGTCCCAAGTGGTCTGGTTCTGATTTGGATCTAATCTGTTTGGATTTTTTTGTTATAATGAATTTTGACCGATAGTGCATGCACAAGGCAGGTGTTGGCTGTACATGTACACATTCATGTTATTCTTTTCATGGGAGGTTGGGGAGATGAGGCTCTGGGGCAGCTGTTTTTGCACATAACAGAACCAAAATTTCACAGAACACAGTCCTCCCTCCACGTCACCAACCCACCAAGTTTGATCCCACACACAACAATGAAGCTCTGTGTTTATGGACTCCAAAAATGCTTGGGGAAAGGTATCGAGGCAAATATTGGGACACAACACTGTCCTTTTCAGGGGAGGTTGGGAAACGAGACTCTAATCATTACCAACCATTATTCTCCCTTTCTAGTCCATAAACCCATTGATCCAACATGTTTCTCCACAAGCACAAAACACACACAACAATGGACCTCAAAGAAGAAAAGCGCTGGTGGGTGCACACAATGATGAGAAGCTGGCTAGCAAAGCAGCAGCAGTGAGCTGGTCCCCAAGCAGAAGAGCGCTCTATTGCCAACCAGCATAGTGCAATAATTTTTTTTAAAATCTCTCCTGATTTAGGAAAGTGCCAATAAATTTTGTTTGTGTCCTTCCATTGCCTGCTGATGCCATGTTTCCCTGCAATTTGTTGTTTCATTCCCATTCTGAGGGGAAAATTCTTGCTTTTGATGTTTAAGAGGAGCCACCTGCCAGAGTAGTTGCTGTCTGCTGCTCCCCTCCTCAATGCAAAGCAAGCCTTTCACAAAGCCACTCAATACCAATGTCATTGCTCGGGAAGTGCTGGAGAAAAAATGCATTCATGGGTAATGAGCACATTCCCCTTCCCACCAATGGAGTTATGCTACATTAGGGCTCAGTCTCTCCACTTGGTATCCAATTAGTTGGTTGCTGTTACACTTACAGATACTGTCCTCTGCCAATGCTGGCCCAGTGCCTGCCTGCCTGTGCTACCACTGCATGGTAAGAATCAAACTAAAAGCCATAAACTTTTTGGTGTGGGGGGAGTGGTTACATTTTAATTTCCCAAATTCGTTTCACCATTCTGGAAGTTGTTTTAAAAAACCCAATGATTTTAAGGTGTATTTCTGGCTTGTTTCTTTCATCTTACACACCTTTACTTGTTGTTTTCATCCTATGACTCATATTCATGACTTGCTACTTCTCACTGGATTTATGCCTGTGAACTGGGGATGTTCCTCCAATCTGTTGAGTCTTGCTCTTTAAGGCTGCTCGTACCATATAAGGAATACAATACATATATTCCCTTGCAAAATTCATATATTCCCTTGCAAAATTACCCAAACAAGAAAGCTTTCCTAAGGCAAAAAAGTCTCCCATTATAACATTCCCTTTGTTTTATTATTTTTAACAAGTTCCTCCAGCTTTTCCATCTATCCTGAAAGAACAGCTTTTTAACTTTTCATTTCCTTTTTTGAGGTAATAGGCTTCTCCTGTTGGGACTAATTAGTACTACTTGTGACTCCACACATGCTCTAATTCTGCAAACACTTACATACCACAATATAGTGTAATTTCACACAATAAAGCACCAAAGTAATGTTAATGTGTTATAGCATAGACATAAAGACAAACCTTACATTAACTCTTCCTCTCACAGTAAATATCCTCCCTGACACAACCCTGTGCAGATCAGAGTTTGAAAACGTATTTTGAGTAAGATCGAAGTGGGGAGAAAATATACGACTACAGTACCATTAAACGTATTTTTTCTTGTGGTATAGCATGAGGACTGGGAGGTACAGATATAAAAAGTCCAATTTAACACTAAGCAAGATTTTTTTTCATACATAATGCCTACTTTAAACAAAAGTGACTGAAATAAAAATAGGTTGAGTTTTTAAATAGAAAGCTTTAGTCCAATGGCTACACACTGAGGGCTCTTTATGCAGCAATGCTATATAAGTGTTCACCACTTTTGCTATTACAAAGTTAATAGCCAAGCCTTGAACTCTTGGTGAGGGAAATTCTATAGATACAGCTGTCTGATCAGGCTGCTAGGCTGTTCTGTGAAAATTAATGGGAACTTAGCCATGATATTAAATACATAAAAATTATTGCTTTCATTCAATTGCAATTAAGCTGCCGTTAAAGCAGTAAAATAACCATCCACAACTGCATTTAATTGATTCACATTTTTAATTACACTTTGCAAAAAAGAATATTAATCTACAGATGATTATCCATTAGTAAATATTTATGGTAATTAGAAGGTTGAGACATTTTGAGGCCCATTAAAGAAGCAAACCTGTGATTAAAAAACTGGTGGCCTGCTACTGCTTTAGCTATTCTTAACTATGATATTGTTATTGGATCTTGGGTAGTCCTTGCTAGTACCTATAGAGGATATGAGTCTCTTTATTTCTGTGTTAAGGACTGTTTCATAGGGCTATTATTAATTTGGCTCTAAAGTTACCTATTCCAATCTCAACAGAGGGGCAAAAACTCCATGATTATGAGGAGGAATGTGTAGGAGGCATATCAGCACTGCCTTGATATATCAGCACTCAAATGAACTGAGCCCATGCAGCCCAGGTTTTAGATTAGCAGCAAAATAAATTCACTGGATCAAAGAATCCTATTTTCACTCAGTGTGTACTCCATAAGATATATCGTTTGGCAGCATAACTGAACTACAGTACACCGTTGGAGTTCTGCTAAACAGCAAGGCCATTTCCAGCAATCAGCAGCCTTCTGGCCCAGGCAGAATACCGTAAAATGTCCATGTCATCCCACCTTCTGCCTTTTCAGTGTCATCTGACTACCTCTCCCAGTCTAGCAGTAGAACAATGGCTTGGTGGCAGGAGACTGAACCCAGAGATAGGCTCTGGGAAAGGGTGGAAGGAAGAGTGTAGCACATATTCTACCAACTTTCATTTTAGGGATTTCCTTCCACAAAGTGAACATAAAACTGCTTAAATTCTGCTACTTGTACATCTCACAATTAACTTTCATGCTAAGTTTGGATGTGTCTGGCTCAGTTTGTCTATTCACCCACATTCATCGGACATTTTTGGTTGTAAACAATGGCTTGGATCCACTGGAAGATTTCCACATGCACCAGTGGAAGTGTGAAAAATCCTTCATGCACTAAATTAATCGTATTTTAAGCTGCTTTCTGTTTGTGCAAGAAACTATTTAAAGCGTATATCACCCTTCCTATTTTCAAATTCCCCATGAATTTGCTTTCTACAACCTCACTCTAGCCTGGAAGATGGCTTCCTATCTCAACATGGCCAATCTTGAAGGATAGAGATTTTGAAGGACATCATACTCCCCATTTTCAACAGAGTTTGTCTGACCCTTGCAGACTCGGTTAAGAGCCTAGGGGTTTTACTGAATCCAGCACTACTACTACAAAAGCAAGTTAAGGCAGATGCAATGAGCAGCACCTGTGTGGCTCTTCTCAGCTTCTGTTTATTGCTCCAGTACTAGAAAGAGAAATAGGTTCCATTCCTCTTGCTTCCTCAAACTTGATTTGTCTATGAGTTGTTTAATATATACTTTAACAACCTATGTAAAAAAACTGGACGGTTTCAGCCTTTGCGTTTGGCATCAACCTACTAAATGAAGCATGAAAGCTAGATCTGAAGTACCACATCTGAAAATCGTTTGTAAATTGGGAGAACCTAATGTCTCTGTACAGATTCCAGAAAATCGTTTTTACTTCTTTGATTTTTTTATCAGATGAAGTTGGAGTATTTCAGAGATGCTGAATGTGTTCTTAAAGAGAAAAATAAGAAGAAAAACACAGATTCTTCTAAAGCCTTTCAGAAAAAAATTGCAGCTCTTTAAAAATAATCCTGTTTAAACTTTCTCATGCTTTGATTTATTTTAGTAGACTCAATTATGCGATTTATTTTAGTAAAACCAATTATGTGATAATACCATGGCTTTTTATTTTTGCTTCTAAAAACAATTTTAACTTTCTCCATTCCCTCTAATGCTTTCAGAAACAAATTACAGTGTTTAATTAATTTTACTCTTTCTTTTTCCTATTCTTCCTTCCCAGAGAGTTAATAAAAGGGATATGCCAAGATGCAGTATTTATAAAACACCAAAAGCAATACTGAGTTTTACATGACTTGATTCAATAAGAGATATATAAGAATAAGATTAGGTTGAATGGGCAAGGGACCCAATTAAAATTATTAGAATTACTCATGTTTTAAATATTGAAGTGTGCAGCTATAATTAATATATCTTGCAAGATAATCATAATTTATACCTGTACAGGATCTATAAAATCTACTTTACTCTACAGTAAAATCTTCCACTTAAAAAAAATCCCAGACACTTTCCAAGAGTCTTATCAAACGGAAGTCAGCAGAACAAATATAACCACAGTTGGACAAGTGCAAATTGCAGCTGTGCTAGTTAAACCAGTTCATTTCTGGAGTACTTCTACTTTTGTTATGGGGACCTTTCCTGAAACCTAGACTTCAAGTTAATTTCAGCAAAATATTACTTTATGTACATCATTGAGGAAGTCAGGAACTGTACTGGGATAAATATTTGTGCCTGTTCTTGTGATTTAATGAAGATGTTTTAAAGAAAAAAATTATTTATAGTTGTGCATGGCAGACATTTTTGAAGTGGAAACTTTTTCAGAACTTGATTCTCGAAAGCTTATGCTACAATAAAATTGGTTAGTCTTAAAGGTGCTACTGGACTCTTTTTGATTTTTCGATAGTGTGTTCAGTTGTGCCAATCAAATTGTTTTTTATTACAAAAGTGATTTTTGAAACATAATTAAGAAGAAAGTAGGAAAAGATGCTACATATGCTAATGGTCCTCCTTTTCAGCTCCAGAGGAAACTATAAAGTTTGTTTTAAATGTGCCACTGGTGAGACAACGATGTCAAATGAGAGCATCATGGAATGATAGCTACTAACTGCAAAAAAAAATCTGTGAAAATTTACTAAATGAACATCAATACACTCACAAACAAAGCAAAAATATTCTGTGTATTAAGTGCAAATAAAGACATAAATGCTATTAAAATACTGTGTGTCATGTATACCCAACAATATTAACTCCTACACATTTTCATCACAAAAATACATAAATATTAGTATCCAATATCCTTCACTGTGTGAGCTAGAAATGTCCAATGATCTTCCCCTTATGTAAGCATAGATGAAAATTGCTCATTACCCTGAAGGAGAAGCGACCTTTCTGCAGAGACCACAATAATTTATTTCCTTTGAAAAGCACCGAGAAACTCTGCAACTCTGTTTAAGGATAATCCGCCTTTCTGTTGCATACAATAATTTCTCCTGGAGGTGTACTACCTTGTGACTCCATTGCTAGCCAGTTGAGCAGGAAGCACAAAAATGTTTTCTAGAGATGCGCTAAGGAAATCCTTGTGATTCCATTTTCAACAGAGAGCCAGCTTGAATGCTCCATTTCAGAATTCTTCTATCAAAGCCCAACTCACGCAGATCAATTCTTTTTTACTGCTGTAATCACAAAGTCTCATCAATATTAAACATATTAACCAACTTAAACTCCTGAATTGTAGTGGAAATATACTCACAAGCATCTCTTCATCAAGCCCTTCTGACAGTTTAACTAATCTCATTCTGACCTTAGCAAACCTCATAAAGAAGTTGAGTCATAGTATCCCCTTATAACAATGCTGTTCAGCTGGGGCATCTCAGAACTGAGTTCTTAAAGAGACAAGAACATTTACTACATACTATTGAAAGAGTTCTTTACATAAAAATTCCACTGTTTCATCCATATTGGAAACTATAGAAAACAAATAAAATCAGCACATATTCAGACCATGGGGTATGAGAATGTTTAACCTGAACATCTAATAAGCCTCTTGTCTAAGAATTTCCCTCTGTATTTCACATCCACTGTATCCTTTAGCTACATACAAAACTGAACACCTGAAGTAATTATCATTGTGGGGAAAAATGACTTCCATTACAGAAACACATGAATCATGGCTTCCATAGCCACAGGCAAACTCCCAATCTCCACACCAGACAGCCCAACAGAACCAAAATGTAGCCCCCCCCCCAAAAAAAAACCACAGTACCACTTGAGCAGGCTGGCCATGATGAGAAAAGAACTTAGCTTCCTACAACATGACAATTTCAATCCAATTTATTTCGTCAGGAAAGATGCAACACAGCCTAAATCTATCATTAAAACCAATGACTAAAAGAGCATAACTTGGCTGTATAGAGACTTGAGCTTTTAAAATAAACATGTTGACCCTGGACAAACTACAAAAGAGAAAAGCAAAAGCTCTAGCTAGATTTGGGAAGGGAAAAAGAAGGTCTTAAAAATGAGTATTTGCTAACTTCAAAATAGATCTAAAAAGATAAGCTGAGCTATTGTTTAATAACCTTAAAATTACTATTCTAATTGTTATTGTTTAATAATACTATTCTAATTTTCTGTTATTTATTTGAAGTTTTCCCCTGCATCAGTTTGGTTCGGGGGTGGGGGTGGGGGCGGGGGCGGGGGCGGGGGCGGGGGCGGGGGCGGGCCTTCCATTGCTCGAATTTGCTTCTAGTTGCAAGACTCCCTTGCTTCATTTGGGTTTTGGTGATTCTCTGGTGTGATGTTGGTCCTCATAGGGAATAACAGAGAGTGGATGGTCAGCCTGCTCAGGGGGCACTTTTGGGGGGGGGGTCCAGTTTGCTTCTGTTGGGCTGTCTGGTATGTAGATTGTAATTGGGAGTGTGCCTGCAGCCATGACAGCCATAATCCATGTCTTTCTGTGGTGGGAGTCAGTTTTTCTCCCCACAATAGAAACCAATGGGGTGGCTACAGGCACCTTCTTTGGGAGGTCACAAAATGCCGCCCCCCCAGGTTCCAATCTTTCTGAAACATGGTGTGTCTTTAGAGGACAGTTAGGAGTAAGTCCTTTGCAAATATGGTGGATTTTGCTTTCAAAATGCCACCCCAGCCCCCTAGATAGCTTCCTTAGTTTTCCCCATAGGGGATAACGGAGACTGGAGGTGGCTGTTGGCACCTTCTTTGGGGGACCATAAAATGCTCCCTGGAACCCAATCTTTGAAACTTGGGGGGGTGGTCTTTAGAGGACAGTCAAGAGTAAGTCCCCTGAACATTTTGTAGATTTCTTTTTCAAAATGCCACCCCGTCCCCCTGAATAGCCCCCATAGTTTTCTCCTTAGGGAATAATGGAGAATTGAGGTGGCTGTGGACAAACAGGCAAGAAGCAGTGATTCTTGCTGGCAATAAGAAATACTGTTGCCACAGCTCCTGAAGTTTATCAAATTTTACTGAGTACATTTAATAAACTTCAGTTCGGTATTGCTGAATCACATCAGCAATACTGGATTGGGTTCAATATTGCTGAATTTTACTGAATTAGGTAAAATTTGGTATTTTTTACCAAACCTTGAACCCAAATCACACATATCTAGGTGTTATACATGGGAAAAAACTGCAATTTAACAGTCCTACCTCCCCTCAATGGTTTAAAATCCTCTTCTTCCATTGTATGCAAACAGATTTTTCATCTTCTACATTTGAAATGACCTTTTGATAATCTTTTAATTGCAGGTTTGCTCATTATATCTGAATGGATAATCAAATCCCTTATATTCTTTGTCTTCCTAAAACTTACAAATGTAGGGGTCTCATAGCCAGGAAAGTTCTCAATCAGATGCCAATACTTGAGAACCAACTTCTTAATTGAGTTAGTCAATGGGTTATATTTAAATGGACATCTAATTCCACTCCTAGGGGGATTGCTTTGTTCATTTAAAAGACTTTCAGTACAATCCTAAGAAGTAGTACTCCAGTCTAAAACAATTGAAATTAATGGGCTTAGACTGGAGTATCTCTGTTTAGGATTGCACTGTCTATTAACCAAATTAGCCTGTTTTCTAGTTATTTACAATCTCCTCTTCTAGGTATCCCCTATTTCTAAAGAATGGTGACATTTCTCTCCTCTTCTTGATAAAGTCACTATATTGAGTGGAATTCCTCTTGAGTTTTAGTAATTGCCCAAAGGGAAGACTCCGTTTAAGATTGGGAAGATGGGAGATGCGGTAATGCAGATAAGTATTCCTGTCTGTGTCCTTTTCCTACGGATGCACCCCAAGTGTGTTCTGCTGCATCTGTACACTACGACATCTAGAAATGCACTGGAAAAACAATCATATTGCCAAGAGAACTTAATATTGCTATTGACACTATTTGCACAGAAACAGACCTGTTACACTCACCTGTTCAATATACCTTCTAAAGAACTAAGTTTATGAATTCTTGTTATTTCCATGGGATACTCAACATATAGTAATAGCATTCTAGTGTTTATGTATGCTTGTGATGAAAGTGTGTAGGAGTTAACGTTGTGTATACATGGCACGCAGTATTTTAATAGCATTTCTGTCTTTATTTGCACTTAATATACACAGAATATTTTTGCATAGTTAGTAAGTATATTAATGTTCATTTAGTAAGTTTTCACAGTGGTATTTTTTTGCAGGTACTGGTGAGACAACAGCATGTCTCATGAAGCATTTGCATTCACAAAGCATCTAATTTAAACTGGACAGTCTGCTATGTGAGTGAAAAGCCCCACAGGAGAGTTCTTTATCTTCAGTAAGCATCATGTTTTAATTTTGCCTTTGTTACCTTAAATAATGATTGTATAGTAACTAGGTCAAATGTTCATTGTAAGGGACAGGTCTAGTAGGGGAAGATAAAATATGGTTGGTCCCAGTCATGCCAGTGGAACCGATCCAGTTATATAAGACATACTCCCAGGTCTCCCATGTGTGGCTCTTTTCAGCCACTGAATCTGTTTATTGCCCCAATACTAGACAGGGAAACAGGTTCCACTCCTCTTGCTTACTCACTTGATTTGGCGTCAATCCACTGAATGAAGCATGAAAGCTAGATCTGACATACCATATCTGAAAACAGTTTATAAATTGGGAGAACTTAATGTTGTGGTTGAATGAGAACCGTGGGGTGAAGTGTATAACAGTTGCTCTTGGATATACATAACCAGCTCCAAAAATAGCATTTTCATGAGAACACAAATTTCCTCCAAAATTTAATGGCTATGTACGTATGTATGTACGTATGTATGTATTTATTTATTTATAATCCATCTTTCTCACTGAGATCCAAGGCAGATTACTGCAAGTGAATACAAAATCAGCAATAACTAGGACATTCAATACCTAGCACATTTACAGTAAAAAATATAGCAGATGGAATATTCAATGAAAAACAGAATAAAATAGGGTATGGCAGCCTCAAATTTGAAAAGTAGCAAAAATCCAAACCACGTTGATGAAACCTTCCTGTGTACTTGTCCTGCATGCTCAGGTCAGGCGTCTCTGTGTGTGGTGGGATAGGGCTCTACCCCCCCCTGTCACAGGGCCACAGTCTGGCTCTGGGGCCAAGCTAAGCGGGCACCTTGGCTGAGGGCTCACCTTCTTTCTTTTTGAGTTTATTATTATTCTCTTTTTCTTTTGTGTACTTGTCCTGCATGCTCAGGTCAGGCATCTCTGTGTGTGGTGGGGTAGGGCTCTACCCCCCCTGTCACAGGGCCACAGTCTGGCTCTGGGGCCAAGCTAAGCGAGCACCTTGAATGAGGGCTCACCTTCTTCTTTCTTTTGGATTTGAGTACTATCTCTTTTCTTTTGTGTACCTGTCCTGCCTGCCCAGGTCAGGTCTCTATGAGTGGTGAAGTAGTGCTCGAGGTATCTCAGGAGGAATGGTGGGGGTTTGGAGAAACCTTCAACCTTCAATGAGGGGGGGCACATCCCTAACTCTTGGGGCTGTCCCTGCCTGCAGTCCACCCCTCATTCCATCTTCCCTGCCCAGCTCCACACTGCGGCTGGAAATCCTTAGTTCTCCTTGTGACCTTGCTCCTGGTTCTCAGTTTCAATCTCTTACTCTGGCAGCACTTTTAGATCCTTCCCAGCGACCCCTGTGTGGCATGGTGCTATTCCTGCAATGGCCTGATGTGTAGGGGGCAGAGGCTACTATCTCTTTATTTTGTGCAACAGTACTGCCTACTCAGGTCGGGTGTCTGTGTTCAGTGGGTTAGGGCTCCCACGCAATGGGGATTGATGTATCTGTCCCTTCTGGGTGCAACTTGCCCTATCCATGGGACTTGGTCTCTCCTCCCCAATGGGGGGAAGGGATTCCACTCTTGCCGCTATGGCTGGAAGGCAGGTGATGTCAGCAGCCATGTCTTCTGGTGCAGGGGGGGGGAGTTCAGAATCATTTCTGTGTGTGTTCTGTGTTGTTGTCCCCCATGGCAGCCCTGAAAGAAGTATCCCTTGAGGGCCCTGTTTGCCTGCTGCCAATAAGCCGTACCTGCTCATGATGGGATGCGCACCATGAAGGGCAGTGGGACTTTCCCCCAAGGAGGGGGAGGCATCCATCTCATCCACCATGGCCAGCAGGTGAGTGATGTTTGTGTCCACTGTGCTCAGCATGAGGAACGGTGTTACACATGTCACTGTGCAGGACTGTGGGAGGGTCCCCTATCATGGTACTTAGTGTATCCCTCAACCACTGACCAAGGGAAGGGGTTCCATCCTTGTTGCCATGGCCGGCAGGTGGGTGATATCTGTGGCCACCACATCCTATCCTATCTGCTGTGGGCTCAAAGTCTCAGGGCCACTGTCTGGCTCTGGGGCCAAGCTAAATGGGCACCTTGAAGGAAGGTCTACACTCTTGTTCTTTCTTATTGAGTTTATTATTCGTCTCTTTTTATTTTGTTCACCTGTCCTGCTTGGCAAGGTCAGGTGTTTCTGTGTGGTAGGGTAGGGCACTCCCCCCACCCCCTGTCTCAGGGCCACTGCTGGCCTCTGGGGACAAGCTAATTGGGCACCTCACCCAAGGGCCCACAGGACCAACTTTTGTTTTCTGTTCACATTATTCTTGTCATGTGCCCCTGTCCTGCCTGGGAAGGGGAAGGCTTCCCTCATGGCCACCATTTTTGTGACTTTTTCTTCTGGGTCTTGCGGCAGCTTCCATCCATCTGTGGAAGGCAATGGTGGAAGGCCTATGTTGAGGCTTCTCTGTTGGTGAGGTGGTTATGCCCTTCTTTTAGCCACTGCTCCTCCATAGGGGGGATGTTGTTCACTTTCTTTCCACACTGCTTTCCCACCGGTAGGGCCAGGCACCTGCCCCCCAGAAAGGGGACTTCCAATTGGTTGAAAAAGGCATCTGTGACTGCCACCACTGTAAGGCAAGTGGGTTTTGCTGCTGAACATAACACTTAGTGAGGTAACCCCCCCAATGGTTCCCAAGGGTGGAACTCAAGGAGGGGGAGGCCTCCGTTGTTGCCACTACAGCCAGACCATGGGTTTTGTCAGCAGCTGCATCCCTCACATCCCCATGCATGGGACTAGATCTGTCACTCACCCCCCCCCCCCGGGGTGTTTCAGCAGCTGCTCTTGTTCTGGCAAGAGAACACCACCCAAAATCCTTCCCAGCACTCCCCCCGGGGGGTTTCAGCAGCTGCTCCTGCTCTGGCCACTTAAGAGTCTGCCACTGCTGGTTTTGTCAGTGGCTGCATCCCTCACAACCCCCATGCATGGGACTAGGTCCATCACTCACTTCCCCCAGGGTGTTTCAGCAGCTGCTCTTGCTCTTTCAAGAGAAAAGACCCCTAACCTACCACCCAGACACCTTCCCAAGTGGAACAGCTATACAATGTGGGAATGGTCTTCAAATTGCAGTACCAAGAAAGAACAACCAGTCCAAAGAGACCTTATAGTACACACAATCATATAGATTCTATTAGCAGTCAATGTACAATTTGAGAATCTAATCCACCAAAAAAATAGTTACAGCATTTACAATTAATGACATTGTTTTTCCACAGGCACAGAACCTTTATAACTGTGAAGATGCTCATATGCAGCAAACTGTGTTTTTAACAGCCAAGCTGCTCCCCCAGGGAAGCTCCTGGCAGGAGAATGGCAACGGGTATGCCAGACTCCAAAACAGGATACCACCGAGGAGAAGAGGAGATTGAGGGGGACATGATTGCTTTCTTTAAATATTTGAAAGGCTGTCATTTGGAGGAGGGCAAGGAGCTGTTCCAGTTGGCAGCAGAGGAGAGGGCCCAAAGAAATGGGCTTAAATTACATGCAGAAAGGTACTGGCTGGATATTAGCAAAAACTTTTTCACGGTCAGAGTAGTTCAAAGGTGGAATCAGCTGCCTAGGGGTGTGGTGAGCTCCCCCTCACTGGCAGTTTTCAAGGAGAGGCTGGATGAATTTTTGTCAGGGATGCTTTAGACTCATTCTGCATTGGGCAGGGGGTTGGACTAGAAGGTCTGTATGGCCCCTTCCAGCTCTGTGATTCTGTGAGTCTGTGACACTTCTAACAGTACAGATGGGAATTAGAGACAATTCTGCCCTATTATTCTTACTCGATTTGTCAGTGGCTATTTAGAACATGGGCTGGCAATCTTGGCAACTGCTTTTCATTGGTTTAGATCAGGGAATCAGAAAGAACTCAGGGAGGGGCTATCAGTCAGGCTTACATTTCCCTGGCTAACTTCAAGGTCCCCTTCATGGTTCCAGCCTTTCAGCCATCTTTCTAATATCTATATCAAGCTATTAAATGGAATCATTTGAAGCTTTTGGATTGGTTGATAAGACCCAGCTATGTATCATTTTAAGTAAGCCTCCTGAAGCATCTGTCTCTGTTTCAAATTAGTTTTCCAATGTTGTGGTCAAGTAGATAAAGGTGAGTAAGCTGAAACTGAATCTAGACTGGATGGACATGGCACTGGTGGGTACAGTTGATATATATGAATGGAATGACTCACTGGTTTTAGATGGGGTAAAGCTAGTCCTGTCAAATATGGTAAAATGGCCAGGGGGATGGGGTCTTCTGGCAGTATGTGACTGTTGCTAGGAGTGTCTTCTTCCATCAGCATTCAGTTTACAATGTGTCCTCTCTTCTAGATTCAGCCAGTTTGGCCACACTGATCCATGATTTTGTAACTTCCAAGTTGAAAGCTGACCAATCAATACATATCACGGTGGTCTTGAGAT
The DNA here is from genome assembly GCF_028583425.1 of Eublepharis macularius. Classification (NCBI taxonomy): domain Eukaryota; kingdom Metazoa; phylum Chordata; class Lepidosauria; order Squamata; family Eublepharidae; genus Eublepharis; species Eublepharis macularius. Next base: position 101,098,855 of record NC_072791.1, read on the forward strand.
ATTTTATGGGCTGCCTTCAGGCCCAATGCAGGGTGCTGTTCTTATCTTTAAATCCCTTCATGGTCTGGGGCACAGTTTCCTTGAAGAAGAATTTTCTGTATGCTATATGAAGACATCTTCTCAGTAAATTCGTTGTTCCACCATATTTCAACCTCATCAGCAAAATCCTATTCCTTTTTGGTTGTGGCTCCCATTCTATAGAACAGTATGCCAAAAGCAGAGCAGAGGATACCACCAGTGGCATATTTCTAAAGAGCTTTTGAAGATGAACTATGTAATCCTACAGCAGGATGGAGTCCAGTGGCACCTTAGAGACCAACAAAATTTTCAGAGTGTAAGCTTTCGAGAGTCAGAGCTCCTTTCTTCAAATGTGTGTAATCCTAAGTACAGTTATCCTTCTAAATCCAATGCATTCAATGCTTATGATTGCACCAATAACCTTTTTTATGAACCTACTGTATGGAGCATCAAAATTTTTGAATTGTAAATTGTGATGGCCTGTGTTACTGAATCTATATTTGTTTCACTGTCCTTTAAATTGTATAGTCATATCTATGCAAGATTCCTTGAACACAGTAAAAGGTGGGGAATATTTTTAATACATATATATTTTATTTTTTAGCCAAAAATGGCTTCCAAAATTGTTCACAAGAAATAAAAACTCATTAATATGACAAGTAAAGTTTAATGCAAATATTTCTTGGTGAGAAGGTTTTCAAATGGGCTGAGTCCAAGCATGATGGAGAAGTGGCTGGATGCTTTCTGCCCTCCCTCTGATGATCCCAACAATGACCACTGCAAGCCAGGGGGAGGGAAGGATGGGGGCTGTCAGTTGGTTCTGGGTCCAGGTTTATTTCATGAGAACTAGGAAGAAAAAAAAAGCAAATATTTAAATCCCGAGGCAGTGTGGAACTTGCTTCTTGTCTTCATCTTTTAATAAGGAAAAATGTATCTCTTTAGAGAGCATTGTAAGGATAAAATTTAAAAGCACGTGCTTGTTTAAATCTCTTGTGCACAATTAACACAAATATACATGTCACCCATGTTAACATATATGTGTGATACAGTGGGAAACACTGGGATCCCGCCCCCCATAAAGTAAAAGGTGATTAAATTTAAGTGACTATAGTAATTGGCTTGGGAATGGAATAAGAGCACTTTCCAGACACAGAAACAGAACAAAACTTATTTTTTAATGAGCCGGAGTTTCCTAGCAAGAGGAGGGATTTAGTAGTAACCATTACCTTTCAGATAATAATGATTTTTAGCATCTGGTTAGAAGATGCTTGATTTACATCTAATGAGAGAGTAAATATCAGATATTGATAGGCCTTTTTCTATAATCTTATCATGAGGTAAATGTCAAGGTTCCTGTATTATACAACTTCTCAATTGCGCAATGAGTAAAACAGGAATTTGCCAACGCAGTAAGTGATTTGAACTTATTAAATTATATAAAACAGATTAGATTCTGATTATTTTAAATAGCAGGAGTTTATAGAAGCAGATTTGTCCCCATCTTTCCTCAGAAGCTCTTTCATCCCCAGAACCTCTGCTGAGGACCTTATTGTAAACAGTATGTCATGTAAAACAGTAGTTATTTATTAGGAAGAAAATTGGGCAAAATCACACCTCTACAAGCAGAGAAAGCTCAACTTTGAACTTTGTTCTACTTGTGCAAGAACAAGAGAAAATAATTTTGTATGATTTTTCCTTCATCCCTCCTGCACCCTGAAAAGTGGGGAAAATACACTTCTATTAATTTCTGATGGGTCGACAAAGCTCTAATTGGGTTTTCCAGGATTTGTGTGAATTGATGCTTGTGAAATTATATTGGCAAACACACTGAGGCAAGCAAAGATAGAGGGAAACACCCAAACCAGTCACTGATGACTTCATGGTGCCAGAGGGCTGGAGAAAGGAAAACCCTCTGTGCTGATAATCCACACGATACTTTGCACTGTACAGGGTGGAAGGATGGGATTGGTGGGTGGCAAGGAAAAACAAAGGAGTAGTCTATGGCCAGGTTGATCTTGGAGCCAGGGTGGGTTGCCAAAATACTGGCAAACACAATGTGGCTGCCATTGCCTTGGCAGCCATTGTGCAATTTGGCCAGACTCTTCCCTGAGAGAGCCTGCTGGAGGTTGGGAAAGAGAGAAAGCTGAGCTGGGGGAGGAAGATAAAGGTAGGTTGTCTGGTAGGTGTGGAGGAGAGAAGGAAGCATGAAAATTGGGAAGGAGGAAGCATGGAAAGGGGAAACACTTCGGGACTTTCATAGAAGGGAAAGAGGAAATAGAAGGGGAGGAGGAAATGAGATGCTCCCCACAAGTCCTTGCAGATCCCCCACTTGTTCCTGTATATTTTCAGCAATTAGAGAGAAAGCTTCTTTGAAAATGTAGATGCCTTGAAAATAACAAATAAAAATAATAGTAAATTATGAAAGAGCAGAGGCCATGAATTCATCGGAGGCTTATTCTTGAACAACTCTCTTATCCTCAGAGCAGCAAAATGAATAGACCTTTTGTTAAGTGTTAGCTTGCAGGTGATCTTTGAAGTAGTCTTTGAATAACAGCTGCTTTTGAAAACTTTGATTGGAAAGTGAAACAGAAATTGGAGAAATAAATAAGGGCTGTTTTCACACGGCCACGGAAGATCGCGTGAAACTCATGGCATAAAAGCATCTTCCAGGCGCGATTTCCCGGCATGATCCTGGTGCGATTTCCTGGCACGATTAACGGCACTTTTTCTGACATCATCAGGCCATTAAAGGGGATCGTGCCGGGAGATCATGCAAGGAAGAAGCTTCATGCCGTGAGTCTGCGCGATCTCCCAGGGCGCATGTGAAAACAGCCAAGAAGAAATAAAATAAATTCCTTTCCTAGTTCATGCACTTTTGGGGATTTTACTTTCTTATTGACATATGAAAGTCTCTTGTCTGACCTTTTCTTACATTTGCTTAGGAATCCTGTCATTGGAATTCTTCCAAGAATCAATGCATGTCATCATGATTTAAACTGAATGCAGTATTACTGTCATTAAGTGGATTTCCTTGACTTTCACATATATAGCTACCAATTTCTTTTAGGAATAATAATTTAGATACCCATTTTAATAGGTATGTACATATTGACTGAGCTGTTCTTGGAAGAAAAATGACAAACTAATAGACTGATGAGAACAAGCAAATTTGATTTTTCTGCTCCATTTGATTAGGCACAGTACAATAGAATGTTGTTTGTGGTCCTGAGAGGGGAAAACACTTTCCTATTTTTAAATAGAAGGATGCAAGTTTTATATATTACCTACTGACATCACTGTTTTTGACCAGATATTACCTTTTTTGTTGTTAATGGTCAATATATCCTTCCCATGGGTGACTCTTTTCTGCCTAAGGGAGGCCATTTTCATAATACTACAGTTATAAGAAAAGATGCCATTAGAAATGTTATTCTGAGCAAAGCCTGATTTCTTCACACTCAAAATTGGTTTCTTCAAGTAAGAATGCTGGATTTTTAGTGATAAGAGATAGTCTTTTGCTGCTTAATTAAGGGTCTGTAAACTTCCTAGAATTTTCACAAGGGAACATTCAGCTGTATTCACATTCCAGGGTCTGCCTTTCTGTACATTCAACATAAAAGAATATTTACAAAAAGGATGCTTAAAACTGCAGCTCTTTTAGAAACTTTTAAAATCTAACTTACAGCATTGGCTGAGTCTATACATGCCTTCAGATTGGTTGATACAAATAATCCACATGTGGGACCATGGTTAATATTTTTCATGTAGTTCCAAAGGCTGCAATTCTCTTTATCTTTTAGATTTCATTTCTTTCTGAAAAGAAACTAGAACAATAGCAAAAGGAATAAAATGCTTCAGTGCTCCTCCAAACACATGAGCTTTCACCCTCTGACAGCAAGGAACACAACTGTAATGTATACTATGTGTGAATAATTTTTTCAGTAAAGAAGGTTCAGAGTTTACCCTGTGGTTCTCATGGGTGAAACAAAGGTTTTAATGGCTCTATAACTACCCTAGATGAGCCACTTTAGAATCTGATTGTTATTGTGACACCTTGGGAAGAGGGGACAAAGGAGGGAGGGGGAATGCCGGGTGGGCTGAATGGATGTTCCAGGACACTGGGCTTGGTCGCGATGTCGTCAGGTCTGGAATGCGGAGGCTGCTTTGAGATGCGTCCATTAAGTGCTTAGGATGGCCGGCACTTAGCTTCCATTCCGGGGCGGCTATCAAGATATGCAAAGCAGGGCGAGGCTGGCTGCTGTGGATGTGGTCTGTACGCTTCCACGAAATGGCTTCTCTAAGCAGGCTGTTCAGGCTGGTCTTCTGGCTGCCTGGGAACATGGCTGCCACCTGGGCATGACTGGGGCTGGCTAGCAGGCTGCCCGGTAGCGAGGGCAAGCTTGGTGACCGGCCCACGGGAGGCTCCCGGTGGGAACTGACCAGGGGGTGCCTGGCCAGGCTCGCTGAGGGCTTTCCCTGGCTGGCACCTGGCTGCTAACAGCATGGCTCTGGGCCCAGGTGAGGCAGACGTCCATGGAGGCAGGAAACAGTAGGCAACACAGTCCATAGCAGAGATGGGAACAGCCCGGTGTATGTAATCCGTAGCAAAGAGTGTAGGCAGGAAACAGACATGTGTAGTAGAGTCCAGACACGCAGGAAAGTCAGGATACAGGCATGGGCAATGCTGCCCAGAAAGAGAGTCTTTAGTGTAGCTTTAAACAGCAATGCAGGAAACGGACACAGTTCATTGCAGGCCTTAGAGCAGGAGAGGGGGGCTCCTTGGCAACAGTAGCCCATGGCTGCAGCTGTCAAGGCTGCCTCAATCCTAAAGGAATGGGTGCCAAATTTAACATTTTGCAGACCCAATTTTGTCAGAGCCCATCCAGTAACTGTCCAGAACTGGTATTTAGTCAAGGGGGCTCCATCAATGTGATGAAACAATAACCCCCTGTCATCCCCCTGAAGTGCAATGTATTGCTTCAGAGCCAAGACCGGGCACAACTCTATGTCTGCACAAGGACCCAGCTGGATAACAGACCCCCGCTGTAACTGATCCGTCTTAGAACACCTAATCTTTAAAGTAACATTATCACCCACAAACTTTATGTCTGAGGCCATCAAGGCCCTACCTGATTCATCCTTAATGGAGTGGGTCACCAATTCACTTATTCTAAGAGCCCCCAAAAATGCTGTCAGCGGAACTGCATGAAACAGAGCCGCCTCATAACCAGAGCAGCACACTGATCCCCATACCACACTAAGGTCACTTAGGACGTCCGGAGTCATAGGCTCCCTATCATCCCTTGGTCTGGCCACCTCCCGGGACCAACCCTCTAGCATCTTCCTAAGGCAGAAATCCCCAGTGGTTTCTGCTACTCCTCGGGCTTTGCTGGTGAATGCTAATGCTGCCAGCTGCCCCCTAATTGACTTTACCTCTAAGCCCCTCGCCCTCAGTTGAACGCAAAACTGCTTAAGGTAATCAACTGGGATTGGCCATACCTGTTGCAGACCCTGCTCATTCCTAAACCCCAAAAACTGCCCCACCACATGATCATAGGACCTCTGTGTGCTTGGGGCAATGGCTAGCTGGATGGCCCTGTAGGCTTCAACCTTCCAATCTGCCATAGCTCCTGTGGCATCAGGGCAGGCATCAGGTTGGCCTATGGGGCAAGCTGATGAAGTCTTTCCTTCTGTAGGCGAGACAAAGCATCTGCCACCCCATTATCCAACCCTGGGACATGCTTGGCCATGAACACCAGGTTCAATTTCAAGCAGTGAAGAGTGAAAGCTCTAACTAGCCTCAAGACCCTTCATGACTTAGAGGTAAGGGAGTTCACGACGTGAACTACCACCAGATTGTCACACCAGATGCAAATAGGATAGGAAAAAATTCAAGGGAAGTGAGGTCCTGACTGAGGCCCAGCTCAACCCAATCAACTGGCCACTGCTCAGCACACCAGTGCCCTCAAAAAACACCCCCAATCCCAGAGAGCCAGAGGCATCAGAGTGCACCTGCAACTCTGCTTCCAGCAAAAGATCGTCCCTCCAAAAGGAGACACCATTAAATTCCTGTAAAAATTATTTGCAGTATTCCTATGGGGTTAGGACCTTGCCAATCACACTATGCATTTCTGGTGTGACAATCTGGTGGTAGTTCACGTCGTGAACTCCCTTACCTCTAAGTCATGAAGGGTCATGAGGCTAGTTAGAGCTTTCACTCTTCACTGCTTGAAATTGAACCTGGTGTTCATGGCCAAGCATGTCCCAGGGTTGGATAATGGGGTGGCAGATGCTTTGTCTCGCCTACAGAAGGAAAGACTTCATCAGCTTGCCCCATAGGCCAACCTGATGCCCGCCCTGATGCCACAGGAGCTATGGCAGATTGGAAGGTTGAAGCCTACAGGGCCATCCAGCTAGCCATTGCCCCAAGCACACAGAGGTCCTATGATCATGTGGTGGGGCAGTTTTTGGGGTTTAGGAATGAGCAGGGTCTGCAACAGGTATGGCCAATCCCAGTTGATTACCTTATGCAGTTTTGCGTTCAACTGAGGGCGAGGGGCTTAGAGGTAAAGTCAATTAGGGGGCAGCTGGCAGCATTAGCATTCACCAGCAAAGCCCGAGGAGTAGCAGAAACCACTGGGGATTTCTGCCTTAGGAAGATGCTAGAGGGTTGGTCCCGGGAGGTGGCCAGACCAAGGGATGATAGGGAGCCTATGACTCCGGACGTCCTAAGTGACCTTAGTGTGGTATGGGGATCAGTGTGCTGCTCTGGTTATGAGGCGGCTTTGTTTCATGCAGTTCCGCTGACAGCATTTTTGGGGGCTCTTAGAATAAGTGAATTGGTGACCCACTCCATTAAGGATGAATCAGGTAGGGCCTTGATGGCCTCAGACATAAAGTTTGTGGGTGATAATGTTACTTTAAAGATTAGGTGTTCTAAGACGGATCAGTTACAGCGGGGGTCTGTTATCCAGCTGGGTCCTTGTGCAGACATAGAGTTGTGCCCGGTCTTGGCTCTGAAGCAATACATTGCACTTCAGGGGGATGACAGGGGGTTATTGTTTCATCACATTGATGGAGCCCCCTTGACTAAATACCAGTTCTGGACAGTTACTGGATGGGCTCTGACAAAATTGGGTCTGCAAAATGTTAAATTTGGCACCCATTCCTTTAGGATTGAGGCAGCCTTGACAGCTGCAGCCATGGGCTACTGTTGCCAAGGAGCCCCCCTCTCCTGCTCTAAGGCCTGCAATGAACTGTGTCCGTTTCCTGCATTGCTGTTTAAAGCTACACTAAAGACTCTCTTTCTGGGCAGCATTGCCCATGCCTGTATCCTGACTTTCCTGCGTGTCTGGACTCTACTACACATGTCTGTTTCCTGCCTACACTCTTTGCTACGGATTACATACACCGGGCTGTTCCCATCTCTGCTATGGACTGTGTTGCCTACTGTTCACTGCCTCCATGGACGTTTGCCTCACCTGGGCCCAGAGCCATGCTGTTAGCAGCCAGGTGCCAGCCAGGGAAAGCCCTCAGCGAGCCTGGCCAGGCACCCCCTGGTCAGTTCCCACCGGGAGCCTCCCGCGGGCCGGTCACCAAGCTTGCCCTCGCTACCGGGCAGCCTGCTAGCCAGCCCCAGTCATGCCCAGGTGGCAGCCATGTTCCCAGGCAGCCAGAAGACCAGCCTGAACAGCCTGCTTAGAGAAGCCATTTCGTGGAAGCGTACAGACCACATCCACAGCGGCCAGCCTCGCCCTGCTTTGCATATCTTGATAGCCGCCCCGGAATGGAAGCTAAGTGCCGGCCATCCTAAGCACTTAATGGACGCATCTCAAAGCAGCCTCCACATTCCAGACCTGATGACATCGCGACCAAGCCCAGTGTCCTGGAACATCCATTCAGCCCACCCGGCATTCCCCCTCCCTCCTTTGTCCCCTCTTCCCAAGGTGTCACAATAACAATCAGATCCAAACTATAAGGTTTTCCCTGATCCCAGCATCTATCCTGAGCCTGTGATGGGGAAGTCTTAGTTTGCCCATGGCGTCACAGAGATGCCTTAAGGAAGCCTGTCTACAAGCAAAGTTTAAGTGGCCTACAAGCTGCTGTAACTCAGTCAGAGATACTCTTATGCCGCTCTTTAAATGAGGCAAGCCATGCCCTGAGGTCAGCTAGCTTTTCCAGTGGCAGCCTGGAGGTTAGATGGACAGTGTCCAGTTCGATGCCCAGAAAAGTGAAGGCAGTGGCAGGGCCCTCATTTTTTTTCATGAGCCAAGGGGACCCCCAATTGTGCTGCTAGATTAATGAAGCCCTCCAAGAGCAGGGCACATTGGCTGATTCCAGAAGGCCCCACGAAAACATAATCATCCAGATAATGAATGGTGTCCCAACAGTGGTGACACAATGCCCATTCAAGGAAGGAGCTGAAGCATTCAAAGACTGCACAGGAAATTGAGCACCCCATGGGTAATGCTCTGTCCATGTAGAAACAGCCTTCAAAAGAGAAACCCAACAGCTCAAAATCTTCTGGATGAACTGGGAGAAGGCAAAATGATGACCTAATGTCGCATTTGGCCATCTCAGCACCCTGTCCACAACACCTGACAAATTTGACTGCTTGATCAAAGGACGTGGTCCTCACAAAGCAAAGGTGGTCAGGGATAGCATCATTAACTGATCCACCCCTCAGGTAAGAAAGGTGGTGTATCAGCAGGAACTCACCCGCTGCTTTTTTTGGCACCACACTCAAGGGAGAGACCAGCAAACATGGGACTGGTGAGGCTGCAAATGGGCCCAACACCCAACTCTCAGCACACTCCTTGGCAATTTTTTCCCTAACGATCCCTTCCATACCAGCAACTGATCAAAGATTGGCTGCCATGAAAGGTGCCCTGGGGCCCTGGAAAGGGATCCTAAAACCAAACTGAAACCCATTGAACAAAAACAAAGTGTCTTCCCACTTAGGGTAACTATCCAAGAGGCACTTAAGTTCCTTCAGCTTTATTGGGCTGGGACTCTTTACCATCTTGCTGCTGGGAGCTACCTCCAGCCCCACCCCCCGTTTGCCCCAGCCTCCTCTATAGTGCCTAGGACAGAAGTAAAAGGAGTGAGAGCCCCCATACATTGGGCATTCATGCTTGAACCTGCATGGTTTCCTTGCGCATGTTCCCTGATATGCAAAGTCCCAGCACAACAGCCATGCTTGAACCAGCTGACCCGCGGACCCATGGGTACTGGGAGTAGAAGAGGACCGCTGAACTAAATGGCCACTGTCAGAGTGGTCTGCAAGATTAGCCTTTGCAGGGGCTATCACCTGCAGCCAAAGCTGCTGGAGAATCTTATCCCATGGCAAAGCAGGGTTCATTACCACCCTCAAACGGAATTCTTCATCATACTGCATCCATGCAGCACCGACGAAGCCTGTGTACCCCTTTTATATTATGTCATGGTACTGGAAAAGAGATGCATCCCTCCATGGCTGTGCCTTAACAATTACTCCTGCATAAATCAGGAACCCAGGGAGCCAACTGGCCCAGGTACGATTGACCCGGCGCCATTTCAGCCGTTCCTTGTCTCTATCATCAAGGTCCTCTTTGTCTTTCTTCTCCAGTTCCCTGTAGAGAAAGGAGAAGATGTCGAAAATTCTCCTTTCAAAATCTTGTCCCTAGTCGCTTGAGTAAGATCATCACCCAAGGGTAGGGCTTTGTCCCCAAATGGAAGGGCCCGATACAGAACCAAACCATAAGGAGTCATTACAAAATGGGAGATCCAAGGGGGAGCATAACTGGGCCAAGCAGAGGATGGGCTGGGCATTGTCTGACCATTAAAATCCTGCCAACTAGCCATACCTATCTGCGCCAGTGCACCCGGGTCAGCAGTAGCATACTGACCACCCCATAACTGATTATTACAAGCGGGTACCACCCCATAAGTGATTTGACTTTGTATGGTGCTTTGCTGCATGCCTGATGATTGCATCAGAGATGAGGACGCTGGGGCAGAGGCCTGACTCCAGGGTCCCCATGGCCATCCACTACCCTGCTGCATAAGAGAAGACTTACCATCAACCACCGGGTCCACAGCTACTGCCATAGGTTCAGTATCAGCCATCCAGCCTGGATCGACTCCTGAGGCTCCGCTGTGCCTTCCGTGTTTTGGTTGTCAGCCTTTTCAGCGCCTGTTAAAATAGAAGACCCCTCTAGGGCAGAAAGTCAGCTAAGAACCTCTGCCTGAAAAACAGCTGCAGACATCAGCCTAGCAGGCCTACTGTGCTTTGTCCCACTGGTCTTCCTCCCACCCTGTGCCTGCTCCAGCGCCGCTATGCAGCTCAAGATGGCCTGGTGACTAGAGCTTTCATCCTCGTCTGAAGATGATAAAGTGGGGGGCAGCCTTTTAGGAGGGGGCTTCTTGGTTGGTTGTTTCCCCTTGGAAGGGCAAGACCCTTTTTTTGAAGGCATGGCTGTGTATATGATCTCTTTATTAATAATCAATGACTATTATTATTATTATTATTATTATTATTATTATTATTATTAATGCCACCCAATATCAATATATGCGCCCCAAAGGCTTATAGGCTGTTATGCCAAATGGCAAGGCAGCCTTAAAATGGCCACTAAAGCTTCCTAAATGAATTTAAAATGACTGCCAACCTATGCCTGGAACACAGAGTTCCACTAAAATGGCCACCACTCATGCTTACAATGAGGCAACAAACAGCTATAAAATGGCTGCCCCTTCCTTCTGAGCCGTTTCAAGCTGAACCTACAGCCCCTATAGGGCAAAGTTTATAATAAGTTCAAAATCAACAAGTATTAAGGGCCACAGTAAAGGTAGCCAGATAATTTGCTCCCAATATAAGGCTACCGAGTGGGAGGTGGGAGAGCTGCCTGCAACCAGGCAAGCTTGCCATGCAGGCTCCCCAAACTCCTCCCTTAATAACCACCACCTGAGGTACCCCACCAGTGCGCAGTGAGCAAGGTGCAGCTCTGAAGGGATGGGAAATACAACACAGCCCAGCGAATTAGGCTCGAACTAAAGGGAATGCGAAGCCCGGGAAAAAGAACTTGACACCAAGAAAGCTCTGCTCCCTGAGGTTGCTTCTTGCTGCATCCCTGGACACTGAGAAGGCTCCGCTCTTCGCATCCACCCGGGAAAAAGAACTGGACACCGAGAAAGTTCCGCTCCCTGCGGTTGCTTCTCGCTGCATCCCTGGACCCTGAGAAAGCTCTGCTCTATGCAGCTGCTTCTCATCACGTCCCAGAAGCTTTTGCTGCTTCGCTCCACGCTGCTCTGCCTTCCAGCTTTCCAGCTGGCCAAAGGCAGCAGGTCTACAGGCACAAAGCAAACACCCTGTAGGCCAAAACATGTTTGGAGAAGGAAACAAATGGTCAACTCCAACCGAGCACAAGGCAGCAAGTTCCGTTATGGGGGCTGGGCAGCCTCTTAAGGCACCTAGCCCCACCCCCACCACATGGCCCTACAAGGCCGGGGGAATGCTGCCGCTCATCCTCCGCAGCAGCAAATGTGGCCCCCCGGCCTCAAACCTTTGGCTGCCGGCCGGGTGAGGGCCGTATTGTGCTACATGTAAGGACACATGATGCCTGAAAATGTAGTACTGTGGTCCTGGAAGAGAAATTTTGGTTGCTAGGCAAGAGATGATGGGAGCAATCCTAATCCTAATCACATATACTCAGAAATAAGTCCTATTTTATTCAGTACTGTTTTTAGGATTGCATTCTGTGTCTAGGATTTCCAAGGCGGCATTTTCAGAAGTGGTGCCTGTTCCACATGTAAGGCCAGCAAATCAGATGGAGTACATAGATATGAATGCAGTGTTGATAGGAAATGCATTTGCTAGGCATTGAGAAACATCTTGGAACAAGCTGATCATGTACAAAAAACATAGACTCTACTTGAACTGAAACAGGATCGGGCTGCTTTAGCTTGTTAGAACCTATCAAAGGATCAGTTAGACTAGATCTCAAGGAAACTACCCCAGTCCCAGTAGCATTACTCAACGAACATAAGTCATGACTAGATTGGTGTTTTAATGTGTTTGTATTTAATGTTTTGGTATTTAACTGCTATCCAGGATTATTGCATTTTTATATTATTGTTGTTACCAGCCTTGGGTCCTGAGTTAGTCAGAAAAAAGGTGATGATATACATATTTTAAATGAGTAAATGACTACCTGTACTAATGAGTCCAAGAGAATATCAGCGCGCGCACACACATGTTCAATCAGCATTCAGGTGCTAGGCTGAAGGGAATATATGTAAATCAAGCCAAATTTGAGCTCAGAAGGTGAGACAATAAGCAAACAAGCACACTGAATACGACCAGCTGTACCAGATAAAAATAAAAGCAAAATAAAGAAAAAAGGATGAAAACTAAAGCAGTCAGATGAACAGAAGAGCATGCAAATGTACAGAATGGTTAGGATTTCAATTACCTTGCTTTCAGTTTAAACAGCTGGGCTACATCCTCAAACAGTTTACTCTGGAGTCATCTTAGAGCCATCAACAGAATTTAGATAACTCCACACTGATGTGCTTTGCTAATAGAAGAATGTTAAATTATGTTTTTAAAGTCTTATGTAAATGAAAAGGCTGTACCATCAAGTTTATACATAACTTGTAAACACTTCACAGAGTGTTGCTAAGAACACATTTCTTCTCCTACAAGAGGTAGACAATATAAGCAGTAAATCTGCAAATTCTAATTAATACCAAACTGTGCTTGTGACCTATTTTGTTCAGTATAAACATCTGCCTGTAGAAAGCACATCTGATGTAAGTGTTCATAAGTCTGAGCAAGGAAGACAACCTAAACACAGGGATCCCAGATCCCCCAGGGTCCACCTGGGGGTGGGGGGGGGCAGCAGCTACTTATACCTTGTACACAAAGTGTGCATGCACTCCTGTGCCCACCCATCGCACCAGAAAATAATATCACAATGGGGGCAATTCACTAAAAATTGCCACCAAACACTAAACATCAGCATTGTGCCACAAAACAATGTCATTTTATGGAGTGATGCAAAAGTGTGCACTTTTTGTGTGCTTTCCCTGCCCCCAGGTGCCTTTCCCCCCTGCCAGTCAGGTGAGTGGCTGTGGAGGCACAGGCAGGGGCTGGGAGCAGGAGATCTTTTCTTTGGAAAGTATGTTCTTTTCTTAGGAAAAAGTAGAGATATGAATTCTACCATAAGGTATCCAAAATAATGCAATCTGAAGAGCTAATACATACACAAATGAGACAAATTAAGCCTGAAACCAATACACTAACATAGGCCATTTCCACACACTTTGAATAATGCACTTTCAATGCACTTTCGTAATCCTTTTGAAGTGGATTTTTTGATCCACACATGGAAAATCAGTTTCAAATCTTCACTAAAGAGTATTGTAAGTGGATTATCCAACGTGTGTGGAAGCAGGCCAAGTCTAACCAGAAAAGATTGAGAAGCAAAGATATAGATTAAAAAAACCAGTGCTACTCTTCAAAATCACTATAAACAAGTTAAATATCCTGTAATAAATGAACATCTTGTAAACATTGTGTAATAAAGGAACTAGAAAAGATCCTTAAAGACAAGTATTTGTCCCTGGGGACCAAGATAAAGATAATCGGGCCCTCCTGGTGGGCAGACAACAGCTGCTTGGGACAGGGGCCATCTTTGCCACCCCAGAAAGGGAAAGCGGCAGCATGCTTCTTGACTATCTGGGTACTCAGCGCAGGGGACTGCAATTGCTGCCTCATGCTCAGCCTAAGTACAGCAGTTTGCAGCTCTCTCAGCCAAGCTCTGATCAAGGAGTGCAGCCTTGCAGAGGTGGCACTAGTGGTAGTGATGGCAGCGGCAGCAATGGTAGCAGCAGCAGCAGCAACCCCCTGCTGTGGATATCTGCCTGGGGTATTCTCACCTGTGCCCACAGTTGTAGCCTTAGGCTGAGTGAGGTCTAGGCCTCACATTCTCTGTGGTGGCCATGGTGACAATTCATGTTCCTCCATGATTTGTCTGAGCCAGTGCAGCAGCGGCCGGTGGGTTTTCCTTTCCTTGGGTTGCAGCACCTGTGGCAGCCACTGGGGGCCATTAAGCCCCATTTGACCACCTGTGGCTGTGTTTGCCCATCCCTCCTTTGGGCTGTGGTGGCTGCGGCAGCCACATTTGTAATCAACTGTGGGCATAGCTTACATCCACGTCCGCTCTGGGCCTAGGCCCCGATTTGGAAGTGGCAGAGGTACTTTTACTCTGGCCTCGCCAATGTTCCCTCTAAGCTGTGCAGTGCTGTGAGCAAAAAATCTACTTCATGAGCTGAAACAATAACATGTATTAAAGTTGTGAGCGCCCCCCCCCCCCTTTTAATGTATTTCAGTCAACAAATATACAAACAACCCTGAGGTTACTTCCCTCTCACACCTTGTTCTTTCTCTAGGTGCTCCTTTCTCAAGATTTCATTGCCTTCTCATATCAGCATTTTCCCTTTCTTGGAGGTCTTTAAAAAGCTCCTGAAAAATATATCTCCTGTTCTGGGAAGTTGAGGCCTAACCTTCCCCTTTTCTTTGCACTCTTGTGTTTATTTTTTAGCACATAAGCCTGAATATAAAGGCCATGCTTCATTATTGCTTTTCCTGGATCTACCTGCACATTTGACATAGTAGACCATGCCATCCTACTGAGGCATGTGGAGGAAGAAGTGGGTATCAAGACTAGTTTAAATTGTTTCTCATGGAATGAACTTGTCAGTGTCAGAGACCAGCTATCTGCAGAATGGAAATTATCTTGTGGGTTCCACAGGGTGCAATATTATCCCCCGTGTTAGTCAACCTCTATGTAAAGCCTTTGGGAGAACTCATTCATAGCTATGGAACTGAATGCCATCAATATGCAGATGACTCTCAAATCTATATCATGCTATTCAAATCACCACACGATATGGTAGAAATCTTGGGTCACTGTCTGACAGCTTTGGTCAAATGGATGAAAGCAAACAAACTAAAACTGAATCCAGAAAAGGCAAAAATGATGCTAACTGAGAAGGCAGAGACCTTGAAGGACATTATACTCCCCACTTTTGGTGGAATTTATCTGACCATTGCATAGAGCTCAGAACTCAGGTAATAGTTATTGCTTCAATCAACTTAAGGATTTAGGAGTGAGCTAGCTAGGTCCTTAAAAGTTCAGCTGATATAAGATTTATAATGATTGTCAAAGTCATTTTTCTTTCCTTCATACAGAATTTCTGTTAATTTGTGTGCCAACTTTCAAATTGCTTTCCTCTGCTCTATGCTAGCCAGAACTCTCCAGGAGTCTTGTGTTCAGTTCAGTTCTGGCTGTGACACACTGCAAGAGTTGAGCAAATTGGCGCTGGGACAGAGAGATCGTGCGAGTGTCTGCTCAACTCTGCAGCCTCCTCCTGCACCCAGTGCCAGGATGGGGAAATCGCATGGTTGCCCACCCCACTCGCTGCGGCGGCCTCCTCCTGCAGCCGGCGCCGGGAAGGGAAGACTGCGTGGTTGCCTGTCCCACTCGCTGCAGCGGCCTCCTCCTGCACCTGGCGCCGGGAAGGGAAGACCATGCGGTTACCTGCCCTGCTTGCCGCTGCGGCCTCCTCCTGTACCCGGCGCCAGGAAGGGAAGACCGCGCGGTTGCCCGCCCCGCTTGCCGCCGCGGCCTCCTCCTGCACCCGGCGCCGAGAAGGGAAGATTGTGCAGTTGCCCGCCCCACTTGCTGCAGCAGCTTCCTCCGGCACCCGGCGCCGGGAAGGGAAGATTGCACGGTTGCCTGCCCCGCTCGCCGCGGTGGCCTCCTCCTGCACCCGGCGCTGGGAAAGGAAGATCGCGCGGTTGCCCGCCCCGCTCGCCGCTGCAGCCTCCTCCTGCACCCGGCGCTGGGAAGGGAAGACCGCGCGGTTGCCCGCCCTGCTCGCCGCCGAGGCCTCCTCCTGCACCTGGTGCTGGAAAGGAAGATTGTGCGGTTGCCCGGCCCGCTCGCTGCAGCGGATTCCTCCTGCACTCGGTGCCGGGAAGGGAAGACTGTGCAGTTGCCCGCCCCGCTCGCTGCCGCGGCCTCCTCCTGCACCCGGCGCCAGGAAAGGAAGATCGCGCAGTTGCCCGCCCCGCTTGCCACCGCGGCCTCCTCCTGCACCCAGCGCCAGGAATGGAAGATCACACAGGCGCCCACCCCCTAACCCACCTTGCTGCGTCCACTGTGGCTGTGATCATCTTCGTCTCCTCCAGCTCCTGGTGCCAGAGAGGCTGTTGGGTGGGACCGGAGGAGGGGCAGCTTGGCCATCCACCCACCATTGCCTTCTTCTCTGGATCCCAGCAACAGGGCTGAGAGGCTGCTCGGTGGACATGGAGGAGAGGAAATTCTTTGGCACCAGGGCTGGAGCTACACCAAGCCCTCCAGATGGGCCTGCTGTGCGCTGAGCTTCTCAGCTGTGCGCTGAGCAGTAAAAATTCATGCACAATTGTGCACGAGCGCACGTTAGTGGGAACGCTGGCCTCAACCTTGCCACCAGTGTTCACTGCATTTGTACAGCAAAGGGCTTTAGGCTCCCACATTAGTGGCACAGCCTATTAGCCCAGCGAGCCCTGTCCTACTTGTTTGCCCCATCACATTCATCCCCTTCCCCCTGATACCTATAAAGCTGGGCCTCTAATAGGGTGGCTGGACTGAACAGCCACCCTATTAGACAGAGATAAGGTGGTAGGTGTGGTGTAGGTGGAGGCGGGGGTGCCCAGCAGCAGGCTGGTAAATGGACCCAGCCCCATAAGGTTGCAGGCATTTAGGCAGTTGTTGAGGGCATATCCCAAGCATGCCGATGCCTTGTTCCTGTTAAATTGATTCACGTTTGGTTTTAGAATTTGATTTCAGGGCCCCAGAGCTCCTTTTATGTTGGCCAACCTCCACTCAGTCATTGGCATGGAAGAGGTGGTTTGAGATAAGACAGCAAAGGAATCTGCCAGGGGTGGGGTGTTGGGCTCCTTTTCTGCTCCTCTGGTGGCCTGTTTGCAAGTCTCCCCCTTGGGCGGGGTACATAAAATTGTGGCTGGTAAGTTTCAGCTTATTCACCACCTTTCATATCCCAAGGGAAGCTCAGTAAATGATGCCATTCCAGAGCACCTGTGCTCTGAGTGCTATACGGCCTTCAATCAGGCTATCAAGGTGGTATGGCAGTGTGGGGTTGGCACTGAAATGGCCAAATGCAACATTAAATTGGCATTTCACCTCCTCTTGGTTCATCCTGAGAATTTTGAGCTGTTGGGTTTTTCATTTGAGGGCCAATTCTACATGGACAGCGCTTCGCCAGTGAGGTTCTCTATCTCATGTGCAGCCCTTAAATGCTTCAGCTCTATTCTTGAGTAGGCTCTGTGCTACCTGGTCCACTGCCATGACATGGTCCACTATTTTGGATGACTTTCTTTTTTGGGGCTCTGCAGGTTCTGACAATGTGCCAGGCTACTGGCTGGCTTCATCAGACTCACAGAAGAGTTGGGGATTCTGTTGGCCCACGAAAAGACAGAGATTCCGGCACTGGTGCTGATGTTTCTGGGAATTGAGCTGGACATGATGCAGAAAACATTGCGATTTCCAGCTGAAAAGTTGATGAATCTTCATGCCTGGCTGGCCTCCTTTAGAGGAAAATATAAAGTTTCCCTATTGGAGCTCCAGCAGTTAGTGGGACCCTTAACATTTGCCTGCAGAGTGATGGCACTGGGGAGGGCATTTCTATGGTGCCTATATGATGCCGTGAAAACCCTGCGGTTGCCTCATCACAGGCTTAGGATTCATAGAGGCATGCAGGAGGACTTTCAAGTTTGGGAGGAATTTCCTGATTCCTTCAATGGGGGTCACTTTTTGGAGGGAGGACCTGTTGCTAGAAACAGTGCTTCAGGTCACCTGCAATGCTTCTGGAGCCACTGGCTTTGGGGTCTTTTTTAAGGGCACTGGTAAAGACGATAGGCAGCCCATTTCCCCAGCCTTGCTACATGGACTAAGTTTGGCACGGGTTGAAATATGCCGCTCTAGCTTTGAGGTGGCACATTTTTATGCAGTTGCACTAATTGCCTTTTGGGGGGCCTTGAGGGTCAGTGAACTTGTAGCCCAGTCCCTTTAGGATGGGTCAGGAGAAGCCTTAATGGCTCATGACATTCAGTTTATAGGGAACAAAGTGACTCTTAGAGTGAGGTGCTCCAAATCTGACCAAAGGCAGAGGGGAACAGAGATACATTTGGGCCCCTGTACTGATCAGGAGTTATGCCCGGTGAGGGCCCTCCAGTGGTACATGAAGGTCAGGGGGAATGAAGTGGGGGTGCTGTTCTGCCATAGTGATGGCACACCTCTCACCAAATACCAGTACAGGATGGTTACTGAGAAGGCACTGTCCAAATTAGGTTGGGCAGACATAACATTCGGCACCCATTCATTTAGAATTGGAGCTGCCTCCACAGCAGCAGCCATGGGATACCCAAGGTTGCTTATCCAGGAGGTAGGTCAGTGGCTGTCGGCTGCCTATCAATCCTATGTGTGCCCCATGGCAGTTTTGTAGAAAATCTTACTGATCATATCTTCACCTTACTGATCGTGTCTTTTCTTTAGGTGTTGTTTCACCAAGGGAGGCTGAAGATCCTCATCTGTGGACACAGCATGGTGTTTGGGGTGGCCTATCAAGCCAAGAGGACATCTATTGGGTCTAAGTGAGTGAACCACAGTGGAGTGGAGGGCAGACAGGACCTGAGATGGCCAGGGCTTCTCCCACTGTTGTTTGAGGGGAGGAGCAGTCCTCCACCTCACATCCTGGTCATTCACCTCGTTGGTAATGACCTCAGTTTGGTAAAGGATAAGGTCCTTTCATTACAGGTGCACACAGACTTGCAGTTTACAGGCAATCAGTGGCCTGGTGTGCTTATCTTTTGGATTACAATCCTTCTGTGTTGTGTGTAGCAGGAAGCTTGGGACCCAAAAGGCATAGAATGGGCTAGGTACAAGGCAAACAGATCCCTTCAGAAAGCTTTATGGGATGGAGTAGGGCCCCATCCTAAAATAGGAGCTGAATCTGCTGACCTCTACAGGGGTGATGGGGTTCACCTAGGGCTGGCAACAACTTTTTTCTTGTAGGTTTGTGGCAAGGGCTCTGGTTGGCTTTATGCCACCTGTGGGGGTTCAAAGGACTAAGGAGAGGCTTGGCTTTGGCAATGGCAGGATAGAGTTGGGGAAATGTGAGTGGGCTGGTGAGCACCCTTGGCATATCCCCATTGTTGGGGAAATTAGGGTCTGTCAGGATCACTGGCAGGCTACAGAATTGCGAGTTGTGAGGGCAGACTGCTTGGTGGGATACCCTGTACAAGTTCTTCCCTCAGGCTCCACTTCTTGAGGTGGTTGGAGCTTTAAGAGGGGAACCATTGTCTGGCTGACTGGTTCCCAGCCATGCACATGGATGGCTCACAGTCAGGGCAGTGGGGCTTACCCAGAGGTCAAGGTGGAGGGCCATGGGTGATCCCAGGGCTTGATCTGTACCACTAGTTAGGCCCTTGCCATGTTTGCAATTAAAGTTTGTAGTTAATATTGTCAAGTAAAAGTGGCCCATTATTACTCAATCCTTGTGTCTGCCTCTTTATTCTGACTGGGCAGGGGGGGGATACATTTAATAGTATCCTCTGTTACTATGTATGGATATGGAAGTTGGTCAATGAGGAAAGATAAATGGGAAAATGACTCATTTGAAATGTGTTGTTGGAGAAGAGTTTTACTGATACCATGGACCACCAAAAGGACAAATAAGTGAATTCTAGATTAAATTAAGCTTGAATTCTCCCTAGAAGCTAAAAATTGTGAAAGTGAGGCTATCGTACTTTGGTCACTTCATGAGAAGACAAGACTCACTGAAAAGACAATTATGCTAGGAAAAGTTGAAGGCAATAGGAAAAGCTCATTCATTCATTCATTCATTCATTCATTCATTTATGCATTTGTACCCTGCTCTCCCTGCACACAGGCTCAGAGTGGCAGACAACAATCAGACACATTAAAATCCATTATATAAAAATTACATTAAAACATACATTACATAAAATCATAAAAATCATACAATATGAGATGGATTGACTCAATAGAGGAAGATGTGGCTTTCAGTTTGCAAAACCTGAACAAGGCATTTTGGAGGCCATTCATTCATACGGTTGCCATAAGTCAGAAATGACTTGAAGATACACAACACACACAGATACAATAAATGAACAACGTATCTACAATCTGTGGAACATACCTACTGAAAATCATAAAAGATCAAATGTGTTTCAATGTCCCTTTACAAAATATCTTGTAAAGACCACATAAAGGACCCCTTGATGTCTATCATAAATCAGTCACCCAGCATACCATTCATCCATGCCATTCATATGTTCTCTGTTCCCTGTATTGGTTTGATCATACTGTGTAACTATATGTTCTCTTATTATGCTCATGTACTGTGACCATTATATTCATGCCATCTTGAGCTTGCCTAAAAACGAAAGTACTAATGTTGAGACTGTTATCTCTGAACCCTGCTAGTGACCTTGTACTAAAATGTAATTCTTTGCAAGAGACAGAAGGAGTTGAATTCCTTGTAATCTTCTGGCTTTCTCGTGAGAATTGGGACTTTCACACCTTTTTGCTAACTGCCCCGGGGAGGGGGAATGCTGCTCCTTATATGAAAGTGCGTACGCTTGTATTCTCATTCCTGCCAATCCTATTCATCTTTGGAAGGACTTGTGAATTTAATGGATCTCTGTAATAAAACCTTTTCAACCAAGACCCTAGAGTACTTGCTGTGAGGGGTTTGGGGATCTATCTATCATGGACTCCCATCCCTAGAACTGACACACCCACTCAAAGCATCATCCCTCAGCCTCTCAAAGAGGCAGTCATCTGCTCACTTCTTTTAAAAAATCCTTAGACAAAAATGATGTGGCCAATTATTGCCCAGTCTCTAATCTGTCCTTACTGGGCAAAGTGGTTGAGAGAGAGTAGTAGCTGACCAACTCCAGACCGTCTTGGACAACTCTTGTGCTTTGGACACTTTTCAGTCTATTTTTAGGCCAGGCTATGGGATGGAGATGGCTCTGGTGGCTCTATTTGATGACCTCCACCCAAATATAGATAAAGGCCACACTTCATAGTTGCTCCTCCTGAATTTATATGCAGTCTTCAATCCAGTAGATCACTTCATCCTGTTAAGGTGTTTGGAGGCAGAAGTAGGTATCAGGGGATGTGCCTTGGACTGGTTTAAATCATTCTTGATGGAGCAGACTCAAAGGATTGCTGTAGAAGACCAGCTATCTTCAGTGTGGGAAATAACTTGTGGGGTTCCAGAAGGTTCAGTCTTATCCCCCATGTTATTCAACCTCTATGCAAAGCCTTTAAGAGAAATCATTCATAGCTATTGAATTGGGTGCCATCAATATGCAGATGATATCCAACTCTATATCTCATTATCCAAATCCAGTAGAGGTACCGAGTCTCTGCCTGACAATGGTTGTTGTGGGTTTTCCGGGCTGTATTGCCGTGGTCTTGGCATTGTAGTTCCTGACGTTTCACCAGCAGCTGTGGCCGGCATCTTCAGAGGTGTAGCACCAAAAGACAGAGATCTCTCAGTCTTTTGGAGATCTCTGAGAGATCTCTGAGAGATCTCTGTCTTTTGGTGCTACACCTCTGAAGATGCCGGCCACAGCTGCTGGCGAAACGTCAGGAACTACAATGCCAAGACCACGGCAATACAGCTCGGAAAACCCACAACAACCATCGTTCTCCGGCCGTGAAAGCCTTCGACAATACATCGAACATCTCTGCCTGACAGCTGTTGTCAACTGTCTGAAAGCAAACACATTGAAACTGAACCCAGAAAAGATGGAAGTGATGTTGTTTGGAAAAGCAGAGATCTTGAAGGGCATTATGCTTCTACCTTTGATGGGGTTCATTTTATTCTGGCCAACTCAGTTAAGAGCCTAGGGGTTATACTTGATCCAGCACTGCTGCTAGAGCTGCAACAAAGGCCTTCTCCCAACTCAGACTAGCTTGGAAGATGCCCCCCTACCTTGATGTAGCCAATATGGCTACCTGGATTCTGGCCATCTGCTTGGGCTTGTCATCAGAGTTTTTGGCCCTTTCAATTGTCTAGGCATTTTGGACCTGCTGCAGGCAGTGGGTCTTAAAAGTGTAGTCTATTAGACTTTTTCCTCTCTCCTTGGGAACATACCTTCCTGGCGGATTCTTTTTTTACCTGCTCCTGAATGCTAAGCAGCTGGTGGATCCTCGCACTAGCAACCTTTGTGCTTTTGTCTTTTGGAACTTTCTATTTAATAGGTAAAGCTTCCATTTGTACTCTGAAACTTGCTGAAGGTAACATCTAGAACAAGTTCAAGGATTTCTAGTGAATGTAACCTAGATTTAATAGCCTGCTGTTTTTGTGCTTCTCCGCATACTTTTATGTTTATTTTTGTTTGCATTTGCAGTTTTCTTTAACAAATTACTTTTCTTACATTGGTGCAGAGTTATTAAAAATTGTGGCTTCAATCCAAATCCAATTCTTTGGCCACTTTGCTGCATACTACCATGTCAATTGATTTTGGAATTCAGCCTCCTGAGTGCCTACTGACTTTTGTTTGTTTAGTGCCCTGAGGGTTGGAGGCCAGCCTCTCAGTCTTCAGTTGTGGGGTCAGTCAGAGAGGTTGGTGACAGCTTATTACCTTGGCAGTGAGGCTTCACTTGCCAGTCTTTTTGGAACTTTGCCTTCTGACATCACCAAAGGTGACTGGCAGCCCCCTGGGGATCCAGGCAGGCTTGCCAAGAACCTCTACAGTTTGGTGTAATGTTTAAGAGTGGTGGGACTCTAATCTGGAGAACCAGGTTTGATTCCCCACTCCTCTACTTGAAGTCAGCTGGTGACCTGGGGTCAGTCACAGCTCTTCCAGAGCTCTCTCAGCCCCACCCACTTCACAGGGTGATTGTTGTGTGGATAATAATTACATACTTTGTAAACCTCGCTGAGTGGGTATTAAGTTGTCCTGAATAGCAGTACATGAATTGAATGTTGTTATTGTTGTTGCTGTTGCTGCTGTTACTGTTGCTGTTGCTGTTGTTGTTGTTGTTACAGTGATCATATGGTAAGGGCTCTTCTTGCTTGTCCAGCTCACCACAGAACTTTCAATTGCTCATCCTAGGACAAAGGGACATACTAATAGCTTTTGCAAAGGCTTCAAGTAGCTAAATTTTAAAAGAAAGTTGCATAGAATGTGTTTCATGCTGAAACAGAGCTTCCAAATGAGAAGACATCATTTGGGCGGTGAGGGGAGGTTCCAACTGGTGAAATGACATTTGTATGGTAAAATACTGCTCATCAGTGTGTATGTATGTTGGGGGAATATCATGCTGAAACAGTACCTCAAAATGGGGTGGGGCTAGCAATTAGGATACTAGCTGAACCTGCAAGAGTTCAAGCATCTCTACATTCTGGCATCTAGTAGAAGATAAAGGGTTAAACTCCCTCTACATTTCCTGCACAGCCCTGAGGCAAGTTGAGGCTGTATGAAACTGCAATTTACATTTTATAAATGGATTCAGACATGTGATCTTTGTCCTGTCTGTCTGAGCCCTTTGACTCCTGGTGTGGGAGAATCAATAAATTCTAACCCAAATCCCAGTTTATGTATTAATAAACTCTGATTTACCCAACTACCTGCATTCATACAACACAAGGAATTGAAGCTTATTTCAGACCAAGAATTTTTAATCTTGTATGAAAAAGCAATGGGGGAGGAGTGTGAGAAAGAAGCAACAGGAGAATGTGGGCAGAAGAAACAAGCCACATTCATTAAAAATGTGGCTTAGCATAATGCTAACATCTTATTATTTAACTTATTTATTTAACTGCAACATATTTAAAAGATGTATGATACACATTTTCAAGGAATTAGTAAAATAAATAAATAAATATCCTATTAAAGTAATAAGCACTGGCAGTGCAAATGAAGCTCTGTCACATGTTCATTAAAAAAAAATACCGACCATGGACTGAGCATTGAGGCACAAAGTGGAAATGTTTCAGTTACAACTATATGGATAGCTTTTAAATCACATCTACTGTTCATATTACATTGCTGCAGCTACCATAATACAAAGCGCAAACAAGCAGCCAATCATAAAAAGAATGTGAAAATCACAACAAGCTAATATACAACAGCAACTGAACTATGATTCCCAGGAACCTGGGCAATAATTTTCCTGCATGAGGAAGCCACAGGGACAGGTTGATTAATCAGCAGCTCCAAGATGCACCACAGCATTCTAATTATAACAATCTGGCATAGAGAGTAATATGAAACAGAATATCTATGTGTGTTCTAATACCCTTGCTTTGCTCTGTGTGATATTTTAGAACAGTGTTACCCACAGATGCAGCAAATGACAAAGCTGAGGTTCACTTTTCATTGAATAAATCACTGTGAAAGACAACATTTTAAGCACTTCAAGACTCATTGTAATTGCATTCTATTCCAGTCATAGTTGTAAGCGAGGTATTTAAGCAGCAAAGCTAAGGCTTTACTAATTAAAATTTTTTTGAAGCACTTCACTTTGCACAGACTGTGCCCACCCTGTTGCACTGCTTGTTCAATAAGTAAGATTAAAACTGTGGTACCACATGGCATCATATTGTGCTGGGCAGATATCATATATCTAATTCTAATTGCCATTTTTAAAAAAAAATCTCATGATGGGTACAGAAAAGGGAAAAGTTTCTCCAAATTAGGGGACCCAGGGGTGGGCTGAAAGGGGGAAATTGGTCCTGAAAAAGAGCCCACAACCAGGCTGCCCTGACTCTGCTCATACCACCCTTGACTAGCCTTGCCCACCATGTAAAGGAGGGGGGAAAAGCTTGCCCAGCCATTTCCATACTACAAGGCTTGGGCAAGCACATCACATGATGTGCTGTGTGAACGAGACTGGGGATCCAGGTGAAATAAAGCTGGGCTGATCTTGTCCTTCACTATGCTGGGGAAGAGATCTCGGTCAAGGACATCTCTTGCTGTGCTGGGAAAGCAGCAAAAACCCAGGTGGATAACCACGTCTAAAGGAACAAACAATGTCCCATTAAAGACTCTCTTCAAAATTATATTGTGTGAAATGTTCTTAAAGTGGCGCAGTGCATATAAGACTGGTCTGTTTTGTAACTGATATATTTTTGGTTTGGATTAATCAGCAATGTATTTTGGTCATTGATTTGTATCATGTATGACTGTACATCTTGGAACTGTATAGCTTTAAATACTGTAAGGGTTTTCTGGGGGGTGGCTCCTTTAAGATAGCCATTTAAGTGTCGGCTTTCTGCGCCAATTATTTGTGCATGGCCAAGTAAAGAGGGGTGTGCCATATGCCGCCAGAGATTGCCCAAGCGGCAGCGTTGGTGAGTTAATTTATAATTTATTGTAAGCTGTGTATTAAGAAAAAACAGTCACTTGTATTGTATTGAACCAATGCATTTTATTACAGCTTTGAAAGTGCATGGGGAGGAGGTCTGATGACCCCTGATGCAGTCTGGAAACAAGTGTTTAAAATAACCGGTTCCTTGTCGGGTCCTTAGTCCTTCAAGTTGTGTCATCTCCTTGTTCCATCTGTGAAGAAATATGAAAACAACAACATAAATATCTACAATCAAATAGCAACTATTTTGCACATTTCAGTGTGGACTTGATTGGCAATCCCCTATTGAACTTTCAGCACTTTGTGGGAGCCAATCCTACTCCCATTATTGGTCGGACTTTTTGTCTTATAGTCACTTTGTAAATTGGTGTGAATTAAGTATGAAATTGTAAAAAAAAAAATATTGTCTTATATGCACTGTGGCACTTTAAGAACATTTCACATAATATAATTTTGAAGAGAGTCTTTAATGGTACATTGTTTGTTCCCTTAGACGTGGTTATCCACCCGGGTTTTTGCAGTTTACTTCTAAGGGTGCTTCCCTTTTCCTTAGTGCTGGGAAAGCATGCTTGGGCTGGGTGCTTCCCTTGCTAGGTGTGATGATGTGTGGCTAGGTGCATCCCTTGCTGGATGGGACAAAGCTGGGCTTTGCTTTGCCCAGCAAGCCCAGGCCAGGCATCTTCCTTGCTTGGAGGGGCAAGGCCAGGAGTGTTCATCACTGGAGGAGGAAAGGCCAAGCCAAGCCTATCCTTTGCTACACTGAGAGAATGAGCCTACCTGAGCCAGAGACATCCCTTATTGTTCTGGGCAGAGTGAGGCTGGGATGAACCCATATCAAGTGGGGCAAGACTGAACTGGAAGCCTGCTTTCTGTGGGATAACAGCTGCAGTGTGTGGAGGCCAAAATGCCCACCCCTGACCTGGGGTTGGAAGGCCCAAACAAGAGGAGGCCCCCAGGCCATCATCCCACTGGGACTTTTCCTGGTGACCTTAACATCGAGCCCTAGGGTTCCCTGGTGTCTGCCAGTGGATGGCAATCTCCTGGGATTCCTGCCTCTGCCCACGAATTGCTGGCAGGCAATTCATCTAGTGGGCCTGGGAAATGGCTGTGCACACACTCCTGCATGCTTTCTCAATGATATCACTTCTTGTGTCACCCAAAATATAGCAAAAACAAATTGGGCCTGGTGTGATGATGACATTTCCAGTTGTGCAGAAAGCAAAGTCATAATGTCCCCTATGGGGAATGGGCACTGATACATGGACATGGAAGTAAAGAAGTTTTTAAAAAGTAAATGCGTATGCCCCTCATTCCTCCTGCACCCCCCATCTCCTGCTAGTTGACAGGGGGACCTGGCAACCCTATCATCTGCTCCTGGGAGAAAACCCAGGTTTGAAGAAAAATCCACTTACCTTAAAACATCTTTTTAAAAAACAGCTGAGATCTTACAAAAACACAGATGGTATTATAAGTTTGCCTTGCAACCCCAAACATTGAAGCAAAACAAGCAAAAATACGAAAGCCTAGTTGAGGGATGGACACTACAGACACTACAGAGTAGCAGTGGCAGGAAGGTTGGGAGGGAGGGAGAAGAAAAGGAGAAGACAGTGAAAGCTGGGGGTGGGGAAGGTGGAACAAAGCAGCAGTGCTGATGCAAGTGTAGGGGAAGCTGTGATAAACTGCAATGGGGGAAGGGGGCAGTGGCATTAGTGAGAGACAACTGATTTGCCTGCTGCCTGTGTCCTTGCAGGTCTCCCTCTTACAATGCTCTGTCCCTCATAAAAATCCAGCAATGTTAATCCTCATGGGTAAAACTAAGTTTGACAACAGCCCTGGAGGGAAAATGTTTTGTACCTCTAGAACCTTAATGTATGAAAATGAGCACCTGAAGCTTTTATAATATGACATTAAATAACACCATCTAGTAAATAATATCCCATTATGCCTCTATTAAAGGAAAGGACATGTTTTCCTCCAGGCAGTTGGCAACTATATGTAAGACTTAATATTTAATTAGAAGTAAACCCCAGACAACAAGGGTCCAACTTCTTCCTGTAACCAATCCTTTAAATTCTTCCTTTCTATCCACCCTTTGAGCCATAGGTTCTGCTTTTCAGCATAATCATTTCCTATTCATTCTTAATGGCACAGTACCCTTAATTTGATTCTCAGTCAGTTTTTGTTCCATTGTGGAGGGATTTAATTATTACTTTTCTCTTTGCTAAAGCTACAGCCAATACTTTTGTCATTGTTATTGCTATTAGTTTAGTTCTAATATTATTATTTTGTTTAGTTAATGATGAGCATAACAGATGCCATGCATAAGTTCTCTCTGATTTTCCACATCTTGCCTATCATGTTCTTTAAATGTTCTTTTAAAAAGCAAGATCTAGCAAGACTTTCAGGATGACAAATTCTGCAACAAACATCCTATTTTGCACTCTGTAGAAATTCCAGAAATATATGGACTTCACATAGCCTAGTTTAAATTTTGGGTAACTTATCTTTCAAAGAAATAACCTATTAGCAGAAAAAGAATCCATTCAGTTAGGTCAATTCAACTGGACATACCTTCCCAAGGGAAGTGGAATAAAAGCCTATTGCTAAATGCACTTCGCATTGCACTAGATAAAAATAAATCTCTCTGGATTATACTTTGGGTAATAAACCTATATTGTCAATGACTGGAGTAAGGTTTCTGTAATTTTAAAAACACACAGAAATTGGCATAGCTTAGTTTGACAAAACCTACTTCACTTATTGTAGTTAATCTGATTAGTTTTCTAGGCCAGACTTTAACTTCTTTATGTGCTCTAATTTCTCACTTCAAGAAAAAAGCAGATTTACTCCAGTCTAAACCCATAGACTTCAATGAGGTTAAACTGGAGTAACTCTTTTTAGGATTGCACTGTAATTCTTGTCTAGTGACTAAAAATTAACAAAGACATACAGCTTGCCTGAAAAGTCCCTAAATATTATTTTATTAATGAAAGATTGATAAATTAAAATAAGATAAATTGCATTGCACTGCTAACAGAGAAGCATCTAGCAAAATCAAAACAGCTATTGTGATGGCATGGAATATTCCACAGATGAGGGAGAGGGGAGAACACTTCTGAAAAACCCAAAGCAGAAGGTACTCAGTACAAGAGGTGACAAGACAAAAAGAAGAAGTCCTTCATAGTGTGTGAATAAATATTGATAACTGGGAGTGACTGAAAGAATAATTTGATAAACAGAAATGAATACCAAGATATAATAAGCATATGCATATCATATGCAGAGCAATTAACATATGTTAAACAGAAAAGTTTATAGTCAGAAAAATGACTATGTAGCCCAATAAGCACAATCAGCTATACAATCCAAAACACAAAAAATTAAACATACATATGTGTAGAGCAGTGACATACCTTAAACAACAAATTTATAGTCAGAAAAATAGCTATGTGGTTCAATGACCAAACATTCAGCTTTGCTTTCCAAAGAAGCAAATAATTGACTGTCTGCCAGCTAAACATGTCATTTCGTAAACTTTTTAAATTTACAGCATATAGCATCCTACCTGTTATCGGCACAGTAACGTTTCTTTGGGTCACCTAACGGCTCTTCGCGCCACCAGCTGTCCACGCCGAAGCACTCTGTTCTGTTCTCTCTAACTGCGCAGAAGCAGCTCCTCCCCCCCTTTTTTTATTATTCTGGCGTTTAATTCCGCTATAACGGAGTAACAGCATATAAACATTACGACCCTTTTGTTTTTCCAACTTTGAAATTATATAAATAGCCCTTTGCCCGCAGAAAACTCCCTGTCTGACGTGATCCCCATCGCTGAAGACTCTGCCATGGCAATTGAGTCATTTTTACTTCAGCAGAAAGTTTTCATTGTGTTATGTCGTTATGGCGTTATAAGGACATAATAAAATAAAAAAAGGGGAGTCACAGGAAGAAATGGATTCTGGGATTGAAGGGAGGGCATAGGACGTTGCGAGGCAAAATACATCGATGTGAGACATTCACACTGAGGCGCAAAATATCGCAACTATCAAGCAAAAAACAGCAATGAGGAAATCGCATCAGTGTTGGAATAAGGTGGGTGTTTGCCGGGAAATAGCGCCATTTTAGCGCTAAAAAAAAGCCCGTGTGACGACGGCCAGATTCTCCCTTGACTTCAGTTTGTAATCTCCTTGTCAGAATTCTAGTAAGTCTCCATAAGTCAACCATCCCTTCTCCCTTCTATAAAATGCTTTCTGTGTTGAAATCCAAAGCAGCGTCGTCTTTGATAACCTTGGTTTATATTTATTCCACATTCTTAAGATGGCTCTCCTAATATAATTATTTTTGAAGTCAGCAGTTTATTAGCATATTCGAAATTTCTCTGCTTAGCATAATTCAGTTTTTTCTGTAAATCTGTTACTGTTAACATTGATAGCTGTTGTTGCAAATATTTTATCTCTACATTCCCTGGTACAGTTTTTAATTCTTCCTCCTTTTTTAAATTTCTTGCAGAATACCTTGCATTTTTCCTGCTTTCCCCCCTTTAATTCCGAGTTATTATGTACAAAGTGCCCTCTTATAAATGCTTTGCTTGCATCCCAAACCATTCTCAAGTCTGTACCCTTGTTCAAATTTAATTCAAAAAATTATTTCAACCTTTTTTTACAGTCATCAACCATTGCCTCTTTCTGTAGTAAAGATTCATTTAGTTGCCACCTAAATGTATTAGGTTTGGTTCTATAACTTACTTTTATACGATTATGGTCTGAAAAAGACTTCAGCAATATCTCCACTTAAATCATTTTGGTCACCAAATTTTTCGATACCCAGATCATATCTATACATGACAAAGATTTATGTCTCTCTGAGCAAAATGTATATTCTCTTGAATCCCCATTTTTTTTGTTTCCAAACGTCCACCAAACCCATATTATCAATCATGTCAAAACAAATTTATTTATTATTTATTTGTTTCAACTTCTATTCCACCCTCCTCGCACAGGCAAGCTCAGGGTGGATTACACTCTATAAAACATTTCAATACAACTTATGTATAACAAGTTAAAGCAACAATATCAACAATCTAATTTTATTGTAGCATAAGCTTTCGAGAATCACAGTTCTCTTCATCAGATGCATCTGAAAATATAATCAATATTTTAAAAATATAAAAATACCATTAAAAACATTTAAAAGCACTATGTCATATCATATATGATATCATCTATTTACATATAAATAATTAAAAAGCAGCACATAACACAAATTTGGTGTTTCGCACAGCAGTTCTACCAGAGCAAATACATGCAGTAGTAATGAGTATGGCAACAGCATCTGTGTTCACACAGGGGCAATGGTTTAACCCCCCCTCCACGGGGGGGGGGGCACCGCCCAGTGTCAGCCATATGCCTGGTGGAATAGCTCTGTCTTACAGGCCCGGCAAAATGCAAGCGAATCTTGCTAGGCCCTAGTCTCGCAAGACAGAGCATTCCACCAGGCCAGGGCCAAGACCGAAAAGGCCCTAGCCCTGGTCGATGCCAGGCGGGCCTCCCTAGGGCCAGGGACACTTAAAAGATGCTTTCCACCAGATCGGAGAGTCCTCCGGGGCTCATAAGGTGAGAGACGGTCCCGCAGATACGTCGGTCCCAGTCTGCACAGGGCTTTGTAGGTTAACACCAAAACCTTGAACCTAATTCGGTACTCCACTGGCAGCCAATGAAGCTGGCCTACCGGGTTGGCCTCATGTTAACATACTTGTTAACTTACCAATTAATTCCAAGATATCATCGAGGCAGGCCTTCCCTTTGCATAAGCCATACTGATTTGTCCTCAACAAGCTTTGTTCCTTTCTACACTCAATAATCCTATACTTGATTAAAGTTTCTACTAATTTGCCTGAGACAGATGTCAGACTAACTGGCCTATAATTACCTAGTTCCTCTCCAGACCACTTGCCAAAATTGGAGTGACAGTAACCACTCTCCAACTTGCTGATACAGTGGCCAGTATCAGCAATATGTTACATATCTGGGTTAGTAGATCAACAGTCTCAAAGGTGAGTTCCTTAAGAACTCTCAGTTTTATGTCATCACTATCTGGATACTAATTTATTATTCTCACACTGATTGTTATTTAATTTCCTCAACAGGTCTAAAACAGAACCTCTCAACTCTCCAATTTGACACCAATTATTATTTAATTTTCCCAATAGATCTAAAAAAGAATCTCTCAACACCCCAATTTGACTCCATCCTTTAGCCTCCACAGGTGGCTGTTTCAAAGACAGCACACCAAGCAGCAAAGTCCATGAGATTTGATCTTAAAGCGTAGTTGATAAAGAGATAGAGTATCAGTGCTGTTAAATCTCTTTATTGGCAACCCAGCAACCTCACAAATAGATATAGACACTGTTAGCAAAACCCTTCAGTAGTAACACAGAAACCTGTAAATTTTTCATTCTTTGGGAAGTTATTTAATGTTTGTTTAGCATTCCTTTGCCTTACCTGGAATTGTTTTTCAAATTCCAAATCCAGATTGGTCCTTTAATATAGAAGGACATTAGGTTTACACTTGCTTCTAAAATTTTCATATTAGCCATATAACGTCCTTTAGGTGTCAGGATAAAATTGTTCCTTTAGGCTGTTAAGTGAGAAGTTCAGGCTGCTTGTAGTTTGAGGACTATGAAGATAATTTACAGTGCAATCCTACCCAGATCCATTCTAACTCCCATCAAAATCAGCGCCCATAAAGTTGAGTAACTATCTTCTGACCCGTGGGATGCATTCTACCTGGGCTTTGATTTGCATGGCTGCAATTAGCTCCCAAGACCCCTCTAACTATTGTACTGTCCTGGAATTTCCTTTTCTTACTCCCCATATCTTTTATCTCCTACTCAAATCCCATCATCTCTTTTTTATGTTGCACATCCTTTAGCTATGCTTTTTTTGGGGGGGGTGAGGGTCAGTGATCAACTTCCCAAATCATAAGATGTGTCCCCAACCAGCTCTATGATGAAGATACAAGTGTTTTATAAAGAGCTGTGAGAAGGATCAACAATAAACTGGAGTGTTTAACATACCAGTAAAGTTGCCAACTCTTGGCTGGGAAATTCCTGGAAATCAGGCGGTAGATGATGTGGAGGAAAAGATATGGGGAGGCAACCTCAGCAGGGCATAATGCTATAGAGTTTGCTATCCAAAGCAGGGGAACCGATTTCCTTAGCCTGGAAATCAGTAAGACTCCCAGGTCTCACCAGTCTATGATATTTTGTTCTGTCAGCTCATTTGCAAGTGTGACAATGACATACACTCCCAGATATAAACAGATTTTTTGTTTGTTTGTTATCTTCTTTGGTTTAGGTGTGTATGTGCACATGCAGGCGTGCATGTACACATGTGCCAACAAGGTACCTCTGTTGTCCTTTCTTGGTCTGTTCAGAGTTCAGCCAGGAGTGAGCTTCTTTGTTGTCCCTGTTGCTTTGTGCAAAGGAGAAAGAGGCTCCCAAATGATAGGTGCAACCACTTTGAGCTTCTAAGACCTCTCTGGCCACTTTCCTGTCCCTCTCCACCTTCTTCTTTCCTCTCTTCCTCCCCTCCTCCTTTTTTATGTTTGTTTATTTGAAGCAAAACCGATCTATGATGACTAGCATTAGACATGGGCATGAAATGGGGAAAACCTGAAACAAGAGTTTCGTGTTTCATCGTGATCCATGAATCACGATTCATAAAATTCCACAAAATTGAAACATTTGCTAAAATGATTTGTTAGTTTCATGATTCGTCAGAACCTGGGGCATCTCAACAGCCCTCTTTATACCTGGAGATGTCAACTTGTAGGGAGACTTCAGCAGGCTCTCTTTTACCCACCCTCCAGTACTTTGAAGGTCAATGAGAAGGGTGGGAAGGGAAGTGCTGCCAGAGTGCATGACTGAAACGGGGACTGGGAGTTGCTGGATCAGAGAAGGATGAAGGACCAGCCATGGAACTGGGCCAGGAAGACAGAGTGAGGGGTGGGTGGCAGGCAGGGACAGTCCCAAGAGTTTGGGATGTGGAGGACAAGCTGGATGTTTCTCCAAATCCCCACCATTCATCCCAAAATGTGCCCTAAGGGGCGGCCACCAGAGATGGTGTGTGGATTCTGGCGGCACCTATGGATACCATCCCACATTTGTTGGGGGAGAAGCATAGAGGATAGAGAGATGCCCAGCCCCCATTCTAAGTGGTGGTGGCTGAAGAGAACCCACCTGCCATATGTGTTGGCAGTCTTTTTGAGGAGAGGAAATTCTCAAAGCCCAGGGGGGGCATCTCCCCACACACCGGGATGTGCATGGGATGGTGGGATAGACGGACGGATGCCTCCCCCTTGGGAGGGAGGACATTCTAAATACCTTAGGTGGGCCATCTCCCTTACCCCGGGACAGCAGAGGAATGCAATGGAATCATAGCTGCCAGTCACCTCCAAATCTTTCCAGGTGGTACAGGGTCTCAGAATACTATGACTCATGCAGTACCTGCCCCAGTACACATGTGCATGGAAATGAGCGGCAGATTCCAAGAGAACCCACTCCTTGCACTCCCCTTGGGGGGAGGAAATTCTAAAAATGCCCGAGGGACATCTCCCCTCACCCTGAGATATGCAAGGGTGGGTGGGATGGACACCTCCCCCTTGGGGGAGGATATTCTAAATGCCCAGGGGACATCTTCCCTCACCCTGGGACGTGCATGGGTGGGTGGGACAGATGAACACTTTCCCCTTGGGGAGAGGAAACTCTAAATGCCCAGGAGGCATCTCCCCTCACCCTAGGATGGGTGGGAGGGACAGATAGATGCTTCCCCCTTGGAGGGAAGAAATTCTAAAAGCCTGGGGGCTGTCTCCCCTCACCACAAGACATGCATGTGTGAGTGGGATGGATGAACACCTCCCCCTTGGGGGGGGACTCTAAATGCCTGGGGTGGGCCATCTCTCATCCTGAGACAGCAGAGCAATGCAATGGAATCATGCCTGCTGGTCACAACATTCCAGGTGGCACTGGGTCTCCAAATAAGGCATCATGACTGCATGGAGACCACAGGGCTGCACAGCTGAACTATGCCCTTCCCTGTACTGAGTTGCATGGCTGCCAGCACTGACAACCTACCCTCTGGACATGGCAGTATGCCAGATGCCCTCCACACCCTCTCAAGAGGGACCAGTGTTCAAATTAAGACTCTGCCTCCTGCTAGTAAAACCCACCAGTTGGAGTTGGCAGCATTGACAGATGCCTCCCACACTTTCATTTGCGGCAGTACCTACTGCAGCACACAACTGATAGACCCCCCCCCCCCGGTGAGGAGATATTTGACAGTGCTACAGACTGACTGACATGGCCTTCCACCTCAAGGATGTGTGAGTGGCCCAGACAGAGCCTGACAGTGGACCACGTTACATTTAGTGCAGGAGGGGCATAACCCACAGACCCCTCATAATTAAGGACAGGTGCTCCAAGAAAGAATATCAGTCCTGTGAGCCCTTGGGCGAGGAATGGATCCCTTTAAGCTTGGCCCCAGAGCCAGGTGGTGGCCCCGAGACTGGTGCCCAAACAGCGCACAGACACCTTGCCGTTTGAGAGCACAGGTACTCAAAGAAAGAGAAAGGAGGAACACAAACAAAATGTTTGTCCAGCGCGAGCTTCCAAGAAAAGTGCCCATAGTCAGCCTGGCCCCAGAGACAGGCAGTGGCCCCAAGATCGGTGCCCAAACAGTGCACAGAGACAGGTGCTCAAAACAAGAGTAAGGAGGAACACAAACACACTGTCCCAGTGGAAGCACCCACTCAGCTTTGACCCAGAGCTCCCCAACAAATCAGCAGTAAATGTCAGAAAACAAGAGGGAAGGATTAAATAAAACAAAAAGAAGAGTGAGTGACCGAGACCTTGCAACAGGAGCACAGGAGTAAGCTTTTCCCTGGAGCCTGGTGGTAGGTGGATGGACACACATTGATCCGTGTTGGCTCAGGGCTCAGACAAGTCCAGGTCCAGGGAGGGGTACCCAAGGGGTACCCAAGGACCTTAATAAAGGACAACATATCTACCAGGTCCGGGTGCAGACATGTGCGGCAGGGACAGAGAAGGTCTCCCAGGTGGGAGAATACACACTTGCTCTGGACACTGATGGGAGGGCAGGAGAGGACGTTAGTGGTCATGATGGAGAGGTCCAGGCAGAGGGCAGATTTTCATGCCCATTACTCCAGGGGATTGGTGTGGGAGACTCAGTGGGCTCGGCAAGGTACTTTCGCACCATGACCCCCACTGAGTCCTCTGCCCTGACAGATGCACCAATCCTGTCAGCATCAACCGGACAGCCCACCGCATATGACCAGAGGTCCCTGTCGGGAGGGCTCTCATGGCTGGAGATGGCCGGCTCGTTAACAGCCTCCCGCTCCTCCTCCTCCACCCCCACCACACCCTCAACCTTCCATCCTGCTTTGTGTGCCTGATACCTGCGCACCGCTCTGTGCAGGACCTTCTCCCAGTCCTGCAGCTGCTCATCCTGCATGGTAATGCTGCCCTTTTTCCAGGGGTCATATATACAGGCCAGTCAGTATGGCTGCTCCTGGCAGAGAGGATGTAAGTGGGCAGCTATGCCCACCTGCAAGTTCCTGACCAAGTCCCTGACCCGGGGGGGCAAGATTGTCCTCATTTTCCAGTTCATCAACTAGCACCCAGTCCAGCCCATAGATCAGAGGGATGACCCGTCCCAGGCTGGATTGGTATAAGCATAGGAGCTCAGTGGTGTCCTTAAATGGCTTAAGGACATGGACCATCTGGGAGAGGACCAACCAGTCCACATAGCTGATGCTGATCTCCTCTCCCTCCCGCATAATAGCCATGGACGACATGATGTCCTGGACCGGGTTTTTTTGCTCCACCAGACGACTAACCATGTCATAGGTGGAGTTCCAGCAGGTGGGCATGTCCTGGTAGAGGTAGTGCTTGGGATCACCCCCTCCCCCTGCCTTTGGAGCAGCTCACATGAAGACTTCACAGTGCAGGAGAAGTGCGAAGCCAGACACCGGTAGTTGTCCATCAGGTCATGCATGGACAATGTTGCCTGGTCCCAGGTGGCCTTGACCTTGTTACCTAGCCCAAGAGCATCCACCATGACCAGGTGCAGCTTATGTGCCAGACAGACAAGGCCATCGAGGGTTGCCTCTCTCAGGGCTGCCAGCATGTTGCTTCCCACATCAGTGACCATGATGCTATGGACAAAATCACTCCCAGGCACCCACTCCCTCAGCCCAGCCTTGATCATGGAAGTGATGTTCTTCCCCATGTGATCATCACCCATCCCTAGTGCCTGGAGCATGACCACTCTGTACCCCGGCTGCAAGGACAGCACCTCACCCTGAGGCCCGGATGTTTCCCTCAGTCAGTGGAGGTCCTCCAGTTGCCACCAATGGGCAATGAGAGCAAGGTAGCCATGATGGCAGCTGCTCCACATATCTGCCATGAAGTGTATGGTCTGACATGCGGCACACGACAGCTCCCGAGCAACCATGTCTTGCAAACTGTGGTAGAGGGCGGGAATGACTCTCTGCCCAATGGTCCACCACGATGACATCATGAACCAGGGGGTGAAATGATGCAGCAGCCCCCGAAAGCCCACACCATCCATGATAGACAAAGGGGGTCCTTCCAGGGCAATAGTCTCCACCAGCACAGGAGTGTCCGCCTCCTGAGCCCTCCCTCTGACTCTTTTGATAGGCAACATCCCAACCCCGAGGGGACAACCTCCTGTAAGGTAGCCTGCCTGAACATTCCACTCCCACCCGCATCATCCTCAAGGCAAGGCTTCTTGCTCACAGTGGACTCCCATGAACCTCCCTTCTTTCTGATCAGGAGCCCTCCTCTTCTGCCCACCAAATGACTCACATTGCTCTGGAGGCAGCAGGCTCGGGTGGTGCCTTTACAGATGCAAGTGGAGAGTGGTTGACAACAGGTGCTGAGGGTCACAGCCCTTACTCACCAGGGCATCACAGGAACAGCACCGCACCACACAGGAGCCATTAGGAAGGGGCTGGAAGTGCTGTCACAGTGCCTGACCAAAACGGTGATCTGGAGTTGGTGAGTCAGGAGGAGGACAAAGGATTACCAGCCATGGTGTCATGCGGGACTTGGAAGATGGAGTGAGGGGCAGACTGCAGGTGGGGAGAGTCCCAAGAGTTTGGGATTCAGAGAAGCTGGATGTCTCTCCAAAACCCCGCCATTCCTCCAGAGATTCCCCCTTGTCATCTTCCTCAAAAATTTTGAGGTGATCCAGTTCGACTCCCGCCAGTGGTGAGACCTGTTCTGCCTCCTCCACTGCCCCTGCAAGGAGATCTACTGCAATTGAAGTCTCTGGAGCTTCCAAGACCTCCCCCCTCCCCAGTATTGCTGGGCTCTGATGGGCAACCAGGAAAAGCTGTGCACTTCCTCCCCCCATGACCACCCTTGCCCTTCATTTCACACCTCACAGTGCTGCACACAAAATAAAAATGAGATGCATGCAGGGGGTGAACAGAAAAAGAGGAGTGAGCTACGCCAAGCAGGTGTGCACAGCAAGCATGAGAGAGAAAGCAAAGTGAGCAGAAGAGAGTTGGGACCTCAAAGAGGAACCCACACAAAGCTGAGCCCTAGAGCCACTGTCCCTGAGACTGGGCATGGGGGAGATGCCCTAAACCAAAACCAAAGGAAGCAAGGAAACAGCAAGAGTGAGCCCTCAAAAGAGCAAAGAATTTAGAAGTGTTGGACGTTTTGCAAGTGTCCTATGCTCAGTCATGAAAGACTTAAAATGTTGTTCTGTTTGTTTAGTCAGATAGCTAGTTAGCATAGGACCACTTATGCTTCCAGAGAAGTTCCCGCCAGAGAAAGTGGGTGTCTTTAGTCTGTCTACTTGTTTCCATCGAGCTATTATCAAATTCTGCAACTCTGCCAACTTATATCTTATTGCTGTGCAACCCACCAACAAAAAGTTATGTGGCTCCAGATGTTTAAGAGACATGACTCTGAGTTCTCAGCTTCATAAAGCAAGATATTTTTAAAAAGGCAACTTTTCCCCCCAAGCCTTTTTTCCCTGGACTTGCAAACTAGAGGACCTTTTCTGATTCGAGCTACCCCTTGAGGAGACAACCAGAAGAGCCAAAAGCAAGCTTATGCCAGGAGGAAAGAAGAAAGAAGAAGCAAATCAGCACATCAAAGAAATTCAACAGACAGCCCGCAGAAACAGCAGAAATGAATGGAAACCAAGGAGCTGTGGGTGAAAGAAATCCAATCTCTTCCTTTATGCACATTCCTAAACTGAATAACCATAACTTTTTAGCATGGAAGACCAGAATTTTTATGTGCCCTAGATGTTAATGATGTGAAACACTTAATCTCAGAGGACCCACCTGAAAATCAGGCTGAGAGGCAAAAGTTCATGAAACTAGACTCTCAAGCCAGAATTATTGTTCTGAGTGCAGTTGGAGATGATAAATCCCCTTTAATAATAAGTGCCAGCGTGGCCAAACAGTTGTGGAATCAGATTGAGCAAATATATTCCCAGAGTTCTGACAAGAGAATCCAGCTTTTAAGAATAAGACTTTATAGCATGAAACTTTCTGAGCATGATGATATTCAGACACACTTAAAAGAAATCATGCAGATTGTTGGGCAAATACAAGCATCTGGGATCAGCAACTCTGAAATTAATGCAGTTATCTTAAACAGCCTTCCCAGATCATATTCAAGTGTACTATCTGTGTTGAAATCATGAGACAAGATAGATATTAATTATACTCTACATTTCTTAAGAGATGAATCCACAAAAAGATCCCTAGAGCAGTCAGAATTAAAAATGAGTGCATTAATTATCCCCACTTCTGAATACATTGGGAGGGTTCCTGTGGCTCCAAGTCCCCCCATCTTCATTGTGTTTGAGTCCATTACATAGTCCAGTCTCGGTTGATTCACAGGCACCATCTCTCCAGAAGTTCCTCCAGGAGTTGCACCTAGCCCCAGTCACAAGTCTGGGTAGCTAGTTGAGTCCCCTGGCTCCATATTCCCTGGGTCTGGCTCTGACAACGTGAAGTCAGTAGCCATTCTCCAAAGGGTACAGGTACATAGAAATTATAAAGGATTCCTGTCAAAATGTCAGGCTATGGATGACAGGCTATGGTAGATAGACCCCTGTACCATCACAACAAGAATCCAGGCTCTTGGTTAAAAGGTTTTATTCAGGAATCAGATCATTTCCACAGATATGTCCACAGAATTACTCAGAAGCAAGGTAAGCAACTAAGCAGTAAGAACAGGTTGACAGGAATGGCAACATGTGGGAGAACCATTCCTCTTAAAGAACACAATTACTCCTTTCCCCCCTCCCATCTGTAAAACACAGCTTTTGGCACGAACATGTCCTGGGAACTTCTCACATATTTTTAGTATCAAGTCTAGACACTGAGAGAGCAGGAGATCAAAGCTGAAACATAGTAATTCATGGGAGTAAGCAGTGTACAAGGTCAGAAATACTGAGAGCTTCCAAGGCCATTAGATAAGACACCTGCAGCTTCAGTAATCCTGTGAAAGCAAAGCGGTTATGACACTGGCAATATAACATTAAGGTATAGCATGAAACTTTGGTTCAGAACAACAGGTCAGCATCAATTAATGGTATGGATGGGGCACAGACATGATACCAGTGCAAACTGAATCCATGACATTAATGTCATGAATGTCCCTACTCAGAGCAGCCACATCCTAAAGCTAGTAAGAATCAGATTTGCTCCCATCTCTCGTTCTCTTGCTGAGGAACTATGAGTGAGAACAGTTGCTTCATTGGCCTTGGCTAAATTGCTTGGGCCTGTGGAGCCTCTGGCCGCAAAGAACACACAATCAGCCTATTAATGTCAATTCTCTTCAAGAGTACCCAACTCTATGCTGAATTGTGGATTTTATTGACATTTCCCCCTCCATGTTTTCAATGAGTTTTAATAAGGATTACAGGCTTATGTGCTTTTTAATGAATGGCTAACTGTTTGAGAGGTTTGCACAGGGTGAACAGTGGGAACTACTTTAATGTTTCACATCAGGTGCCAGAATGTCTAAAGACAGCACTGTTTACCCCTCTGAATCAGAGTTATTAAAATACTTCAGGTATTGTTGGAAGGCATGACAACAACAATATGACCTAGTGGTATTGTACATCCCAATACACCAGACCAATAACTGTAGAACATAGAGAGGATAAGACATTTAAAATTGAAGGTGAAGCACTATCTGCCGAAAGTAGCCTTCTAAGCCTGTTGTCATTTATTTTGAGCCCACTCCATTTCAAGCTGTATCTTTTGTTACAGTATTAATAAGGCTAGTCCCTTAAAAGCTATATAGCTCATATAATTTCAGCCTCAAATTGAAGAATTCTGTTAGTTAAACAGAACACCATATTGTTACCTCAGGGAATTATAAAAGTCAACACTAAATGATCCATTTTATCTATAATTCTGAAAGTACCACTAAGGATTAAAAACCTAATCATCACTTTTTTATTAGATCAGTATATTTCCTAATATACTTCAAGGGGTGTTGAATAAACTGACTAATGCTTGGGTGAGAAAAGGATTTATCACAAGTTCAGTTATTTCTAATGCTTTCCCATTTGGATTGCTCCCTGTGGAGCTAATCGGATCTCAATAAAAGTTCACGGGAAACCCAGCTACTAAAGTGACAGATGTACAAGTCTATTTTGCCCTTTGTATTTTGGGACCCATATTTCTTTTAAGTTTGCTTTCTCCTGCAGCAGCTTTCCCCTCCCCACTCTGCCCCATTTACTTGGCATTTCAGATCTTTTCAACAAAAGGGGAAGAGGTAGAGTATTTCAAGCTATCACATAGTTTTGGTTTCTTGTGCAATATAAAAAAACATCTTAAGATACTAAAGAAGCTCAAACTGCTATGAAGGAAAAAATTTTCCTTCATAGGAAATCTTTCTTACACCAAATGCAGTGGCAGTTCTCAAAGAAGCAATACATTATTTAAAATAACAGTCACATTTAAATGACTCAGGATGGTCCATTGCATTACGATTGAACCAGAAATCACTCTCCAATGAATACATAGAAACAATAAATAGAATGATAAATATTGCAATTTAGGACATACATATTTCAACTTGAAGTCAAGTTAAATGGACATAGTGTGAGTGGGAGAGAAAACCATCTCTGGAAAGGGCCCTGCCCCTGGCCCAGCTGCTCCTAAGAAGGAAGGGAGTGAGAACTGAGGGCCAAGCTACACATGACGAATGACACTTGAACAGCAAGTGTATTTCTCCCTGTTCACTTGCCCTCCACTCAATCCACTTGCCGTTCAAGTGTCATTCGTCATGTGTAGCTTGGCCCTGAGTGTGTTTTTCTGAGCTGGGTGTCTTGTTCTGCACAATGTAC
The DNA here is from genome assembly GCF_028583425.1 of Eublepharis macularius. Classification (NCBI taxonomy): domain Eukaryota; kingdom Metazoa; phylum Chordata; class Lepidosauria; order Squamata; family Eublepharidae; genus Eublepharis; species Eublepharis macularius. The sequence continues at coordinate 101,140,760 of NC_072791.1, forward strand.
ATAGTTTTATTGGGTGGAGCACCGTTCTCTGTATGCAGCAGAGCCGGGCTGGGTGTCCTTCTCTGCACATGGCACAAAGCCAGGTTGGGAACATTGCTCCATGTATGGTGCACAGCTGAGCCAGGCACCTTTCTCTGCCCATGCCCACAGCTTGGACAGGCCAGGCACCCTCCTTCCATGTGCCCTACTGCTAGAAGTCCTACCCCTTCTTTTTATTGCAAGGACAGCTTATGAATAGGAAATATTATAAACCCCTTCCTCTTATGCCATAAGCACATGCCACTGCTTGGCCAGGCAGGACAGATGCCAATCCCAGCTGGAGTTGTAAAATTACCAGAAGATGTATCAGGCTGACTAGCTGCCCTTCCATGCCCTGGAGAAGCACTTAAATAAAACAAAAGAGGTCTTCCAGGAGTTCCTGCATCTCATCAATGCCATTCCATACCTTCCTCGCCCTTACTTCCTAATCTGGGCTATCGAGGGACTTCATAGCTCCTCTTATCCAGTAGTCACTGGACATCAAGCACATTTCTCACCTATAGTTCTTCCCAGATATGCTCAATCAAACTTTTCCCTATTTATTGTTTAACTTCTGTACAAGCCATCAAGCTATTGTTTCAGGAGCAGAAGACATAATTCTACCCCAGGGTATGTTTCATACTATAATTGGGCTGCTCCCAGTCGTATGCTGTGTGTGTGTTCTGGGACCTATACATGCACCCTCATGTACATTGGAGTCCTCTCTTCTCCCCACCATGAAGTGCTGGTGGTTTTTGCTGCTGTTCTCACAGACCTTCCCCCTCTTCAGTAACTGATAAATATCACCCCATCCCAATTACCCTCTCCCATTCCTCACTGTTTTCTTATTTAGCTCTGTGTGTATGTCATGTGTGATTTTCTGTATGTTTGCCTTTTATTTCTATGTTAATAAAATAAACTTTTCCTGTGGAATATCTGCCTGTTTATTTGAGAGTTCTCTAAGGGAACGATCCTGGTATACATTGATGGAGATCCTGAAGTTACCCCCTCTTGCTGTGTCTCCTTGAATGCTAATTCCCCCAGATCTCAAGGAGACCCACCATTTAGAGTAAAAGATTAGGACAAGGGCTCCACCCCCCAAAGGAGGGAGGGAGAACCAGCCATAAGATAGCTTGCTGATGAGGACTGCTAGCTTATTGTGGCAGCAGCTACACACTGCACACAGAGAAAGAAAAGTTCTTTGCTTGGAGCAGGCTGGTGTGGCCTGTGTATGGGAGGCAGTCCCTCAGGTCATCTGCCCACCAGGACTTTTCCTGGTGTCCTTAAGGGCCAAAGAAGGAGATATTTACTAAACAGGTTTTTTCTTCTTTTTTGTAATCTGAGAATTATTCCAAAGTCTATACATTTGTTTATTTAGAGATAGAGGGACATATATTTTGGTACTGGACAGTTGAATTGGCAGAGAACAAGCTTCTATCTAAACAGGGCTATGATGTTTCAATATGGAGTTTTGTTGTTTTTATAGAGTTGTGGTATTGAAAGAATATACAGCACTAGGATCTCTTGTCCCCCCATTCTGACACTCACTTTCCAGGAAGCAGGACTTTAATGATAACTCATAACAAATGGGAAACAATCAATGGGCAAAAGGATCATTGGAACTATGTGACAAGAGATGTCACAGCTGTCATCTTTTCAGGCTGTTTGCAAACTCCTGAAGTGACAAGTAAAAATCTCAGTTTGGGCAACTGCTTATGACAATAATATAAAATGTGAATGTGAACATGTTGGTTCTCATTGTGAGTTTACTATTTTACAATTGCTTTAAAAAAAAATTTGGGTGAGTATAATATAAATGTTTACATTTCCCAAATCTGCCCATTCTTGATCTATCCCCCCCCTTCCCTCCCCCCTTTCTACTATAGACTTCCAACAACTTTCCAACCCAATATCTAACTACTCTACTTAATATTATTTGGCTATTTAGCAAATAAATTGTTCTCTTAACTCAGTTACTATTTCAGATCATTGTCCATACTTCCCCCTTGTAATGATCACTAACTCCTCCCTTAATCAAAAACTAAAAATTATCTAATGCCCACATCTCCCCTTTTACGTCCCACTTTTTTTCTATATACTGTTTCTATTTCCCCCAATCTTTAAAAAATTCTTCTGGATTTTGTTCTCTTAGCTTCCTTGTTAATTTGTCCATTTCAGCCATATGTAGTAATTTTTGTATCCAGTTCTCTACAGACGGAACTTCCTGTGTCTTCCACACTTGAGCATACAATATTCTTGCTGCCGTTGTCATGTAAAATACTAATGTTCTGTCTTGTGGAATAATTCTGTCTAAGTTCAAGTCCAGCAAAAGCAGTTCTGGACATTGCCAGCCGGAACCTCGGCAGTAGGACCGGGCCTAGCCTACAGTATCACCCTTTGTGGGGCCAGGGGTGTGGGGCCTTTCGCTTATAGGGCTGCCCGCCCCAGAGCCTTGCCCATTGTAGGCTAGATCAGTTGTTCTATTGGGGCATATTCATCATAGCCAGTCATACGGCTGGGCATAAGGCTGCGAGCATAATGCCATATAAGAGGGTGGGGACAGCCCTTAAGGGCAAGGAGAAGCCCACTGGCAAGAACAAGGCCCAACAAAAGGGCCAACCCCGGCGGGGGGGAAGCACTACAAAGAGCCATAAGCAGACACCACCCTCTGCTCGGCCCATAGATCAGAGTGCAGAGGATGGGGTACAGGGCATAGTGGCCCTAGCAAGGGCAGGGCTCCCGCATCTAGGGAGTCTAGGGCAACCAGGCATGGAAGCCCTCCGGCTGGCAGGTCCAGGGCAGCCGCCAGGCATGACAGCCCATCTGTTGGCAGGAACAGGCCGGCCACTAGGCTTGCCTCAGGTGCCCTGAGGTGTTCAAGGGTGCCAACTACGGCGGCTGGGTCTACCAAGCCCAGGGCAACAGCGGGGCAACATTTAGCTTCTACCCGGAAGGGCCGGGATCCCGCGCCTAGCGGGCCGCCTCGGCCTCATGTTTCTGCACATAAGGGCTCTTCTCTACGGGGCATTTCTGAGGCACTCCAGCAGTTTCAACGAAGGGTAGCTAGAATGGAGGTTCCCAGCTCTTCGGATGGGGGAGGGCCCTCGGCCTCTGAGGTTGAGGGCTCACTGAGTTGAGAAGCGAGTCCAAGTCCAGCCCGGGAAAGGCCTTCCAAGAGCGGCCGATGGGCCCCTTCACCATCCACTGATGAGCCCTCCAGCCCAGACACAAGAAAACGCCCAGCAGTTAAAAGGAAGAGAAAGAGGGGGGCCCAAAGAGCATCTAAGCGCCGGGATGACTCTGAGACGCCTTCTTCCTCAAGTGAGTCATCCTCGGAGGATGGGGATAGGGACTCGGAGGGGGATTACTGGAGGGTGGCTTATCATGTTCCCAGGATCCCACCTTGGGCAGCCCGTAGGCATTCCAGTACGGTGTCTCAAACACAGGGCCCTGGGGCAGTATGGGGAGAGGAACAGAGTGAAGAGGGGATGCCCCCCACAGGGTCATGTGGGGAGGAGGAGGATCCCCCAGGGGCCCATTTATCTCGCAAAATTCGGAGGCGCATCTTGGATGGCTATTATGTGGACGTTTTTTCTCTCATACATCCAGAGGCGGAGGAGGGTCTTTCCCGCCCCCCTTCCAAAAAACGCAAAGGTAAGGATAAGAAAGGTGACGTGGATAGGACCTTTGCCAACTGGATGGAGGGATTCATGGTGCTCATGGGGGTGGTACAGTTGGTGTACCCGGATAGGGGGTGGCACTTGTCTAGTCACGTCTCCAATGTATTGCGGGCCAGGGCTCTGGCGGGGGATACGGCGGCGATAGATTATGACGAGGCCTTTCAGAAGAGGGCTTCGCATAATGCATGGCGAAGATGGGACTTGATTAGTCAGAAATTGTGGTTGCTGCTGGTTGGGCCCAGCATGCGGGGGACGCCTGATTCCTCATGTCAGGGGCGCTGGAACACCAGACGGGACAGGAGGGCCGTCTGTTGGGAATTTAACATGGGCAAATGTCAGCGCACGCAGTGCAAATTTGAACACCTGTGTGAGCAGTGCTATGGGTCGCATCCTCGTTCCTCCTGCTCACGGGGGGGATCCAATCAGCCCTTTCGGGGGGGCGGCCCTCCAACGCAGGTGCCCATAGGGAGGGAGGTCCTGCCGGCTCCAACAGCGCCGCCTCCCAGCTCCCTTCCAGCAGCAAGTAGGATGGATTCTCGGGGACTGGCCATTGCTCCCTCTCCCATCCGGAAGGAAGCACTGCTCCCACTGTTAGATTTTTACCCCAACAGGTCGGCTGTGGAATACTTATGGGCAGGTTTCAATGCTGGTTTCCGCATCCCATTTACTGGTCCCAGGGTGCCCACTACTTCTGGCAACTTAAAATCCGCCCGAGATATGCCAGAGGTGGTTGCCACAAAGCTGGAAAAAGAGCTCAAGGTTGGACGGGTTGCTGGCCCCTTTCCAGCACCCCCCTTTTCTAACCTCAGGGTGTCTCCTTTGGAGGTGGTTCCCAAGAAAGCTCCAGGTGAATACCGCCTTATTCACCATCTTTCTTACCCCAAAGGATCCTCTGTCAACGATGCCATTCCACCTGAGTTTTGCTCCGTACGGTACGCATGATTCAATCATGCGGTGCGCTTGGTTAGGTCCTGTGGCACCGGGGCCCTTATGACCAAATGCGACATCCAGTCTGCATTCCGGTTGCTGCCAGTACACCCAGATGATTTCTGTTTGCTGGTCTTTAAGTATGAGGGCTCCTGGTATGTGGACAAGGCCATGCCCATGGGTTGTTCTATTGCTTGCGCAGCCTTTGAGGCTTTTAGCACCTTCCTTGAATGGGCAGTCAAGGGCCGGTTAGCGTGCCCTCAGATCACATACTACCTGGACGACTTCCTCCTGGCAGCGCCCCCCGGGGGTCAGGTTTGTGCTGACAGGTTAGCTGGTTTCCAGGCCCTTGCGGCTGAGCTGGGGGTCCCTTTGGCGGAGGAAAAAAACAAAGGTCCGGCCTCCCGGCTCACCTATTTGGGGATTGAGCTGGACTCAGTGGCGGGATGCTCCAGGCTTCCTCAGGATAAGATCTTAAAATTGCAGGAGCTCATATGGGACATGCTAGGGCGGCCCAAAACCACGCTAAAGTGCTTACAGTCCTTGTTGGGTCACCTCAAGTATGCATGCAGAGTGGTCTCACTGGGTCGCACCTTCTGGCTGGGGATGCAATATAGGCCTGGAACAATTTCTCACCATAAAGTGGATCGGATCAAGGGGAATGACCTGGAGTTCGCTGATGTTTTGTTTTCAACATCTGGCGGAACTTGTGAGGCCACCGGACGCGGTTATCGTGCAGCTGGAGGAAAATGATCTGCCCAGAAGATCCAAGTTAGAAGTATTGCAGGGCATGTTAAGGGACTTGGGTTTGTTGAGGGATTGTTTTGCGAATATGATGCTGATTTGGTCTGCTCTGCTTGAGCGTTGCGCTTGGAGGGGAGCCCGGGATAACTCTAAAGTGGACTTGGCCCGCAGGAGGTTGTCCAAACAGGTGGGTCATTTTGTAAGAGATAATGGGGGTCTAGTAATAGATCACCCTGACATTTCTTTCAGGATTTCGGCCTTGTATCGCCAGGATGGGGTGCACCTGTCCAGCTGGGGTCAGGATATATGGTTGCAGGACATCCGTGACGGCCTGTTGTGTTGGTTGAAGGAGTAGGAGCTTTGGCGGGGAGCCATTTCATGGCTCCAGTGGCGGTTGGGCGTTGGGCACCGATCCCTTTGGGGGAAATCAGGGCCTGCTGGCACTATTTCCCATAGATGGGGATCCCCATAAGGGATCTTGGACCAGGCATGGCAGTGGCAGGCCCAGCTTGGGGGGCTGCCAGGGCATGCCTGCTTCAAGTGATGGGGGAACCACCCAGAGGCTTCCGCCCGGTGTGGACCCCATAAAATGTCATCCCGGGGTGTCCCCCCTTCAGCAGGCATGCTGAGGGGGTGAGAGAGTCATCGGCTGGCAGGCGGGTCACCCGATGCTGGGATCCGTGCCCTACGCTGCCAACGCTCCTTTTCCTTCCTGTAACCAATAAAGTTGTGGCCTGTTTTTTATCCAACAAAGCTGTTGCGTAATTATTTCCCGCACTAGGACCCTGCCTTTGAGCTTGCCCCGCAACTTTTTTTCCCCATCTTGCAGTATGCTTTCTTCCAATTCAGAGTTTTTCGGTTTAAATCCAAATTTCAAATGATCCGAATCTTATAAGTCTTTGATCTGTCTATATTGAAACCAACCATATTCAACTGGCAGCTCATTACTTGTTTTCAACTTAGCCATATCTTGCTCCTTTTTCAAAATTTCTTCATAGGTCAAACATTGTTCTCTGTTGTAAATTATATTTGGTTCAACAACTTCTAGTGGCACCACCCAGATCGGGATACCATCATCTAAATATTTTTTATATTTTGACCAAACCGTAAAAAGGCTTCTTCTTATATCATGATGCAAGAACATGGAGTCTGCTTTAAGTTTTTTATACCACAAGTATGCGTGCCAACCAAAAAGTTTTTTGTATCCTTCAAGTGTAAGTAGTTTTTGATTTTTTAATAGCATCCAATCTCTAAGCCACACTAAACATACTGCGTCATGATATAATCTTATATTAGGCAATTGTAGTCCTCCTCTTTCTTTTGCATCACATAGCACTTTCATTTTTACTCTGGGCTTCTTCCCAGCCCACACAAAATCTGATAACTTCCTTTGCCATTTCTCAAATTGTTTGTTATCTCTTGTTATTGGTATCATTTGCAGTAAAAACATTATTCTCGGTAACACATTCATTTTAATTGCTGCAATTCTTCCTAACCATGACAAATTCAGTTTATTCCATTTAATCATATCTCTGTCTATTTGTTGCCACAGCTTCTCATAGTTGTTCTTAAATATATCTATCTTCTTTGCAGTAAGTTCAATTCCTAAATATTTCACTTTTTGTGTTACCTCACAACTTGTAATTTCCATTAATTCTTGTTATTTTTGCTTGGTCCTATTTTTACATAATATCTTAGACTTTCTTTTATTCACATAAAATCCCGCCAGATCCCCAAATTCTTTAATCTTCGTCAACAGTTTTGGCATATTTTGAATCGGATCTTCTGTTATAACCATTACGTCATCTGCAAATGCTCTTACTTTATATGTAAATCCTTTTATCTTCATACCTTTACAATTACTGTTCAAATAAATCAGAAACACATACACATACCGCCACCATCGGTAATTTTTGTTAGCACATATTGTGACAGTGATATTACCATGATTCATATGTGCTGCATATTGCATCCCAACTATATCATAAACACTGACACAACAGGAATCCTTAACTATTGAACTTTGATGCCCAAGTAGCTAGGCTATTTTTACGCCAGTGAAGGTGATGGACAGTAATAACTAGCCTTAAATGTATGTTGAATGATGCTGTCACTAGATGTTTTTCTTTAAAGACGGATTATGATAGAGTGTCTAGACAAGTAAATGTGGGAAGAATATAGGGTTGCCATTTGTCTGGTAGTAGTGGGCAATCTCCTGCCCTCCTCAGGCCTCTATCCTCACTAATTTTAGTGGTGGAAGAAAAAACAATTAAATGAAGTTGATGGTGATGTTCTAGAAATTTCCCTGAATTTCTATGGTAAAGATAATAGAAAACAAGGGAATTCCTAGATGGTCACTGTGACGGATCCCCCCAGCCTTATCTGGCTGACACCCTTCGATGCCACCCCTTGTGAATGATTCTGCTAGCTTAGGACGGTTCTGATTTGGGATCTCACAGCTCCTGTCACCACTTGTGAAATATTCACTGGTCGAGGGACCCTTCTGACAGGGAATAGAAATAGGGACCACTTACACTCCGGCTCAGTAGGTGTGTTGTAGACCTCTCCTCATGAGGCTAGAACTCAAGCTGGAAGCGGGTTCACTCTCTGGACAGAATGGAATCCTCCTCAGCTCTCACAAACACAAACTGGAACTAGAATGTCACTTCGTTGCACCAGCACCTCCTCAAACTCTGCCACTTAGTCTGACAGGCTGAGAGCTGGTTCCCCTCAGGGCGTATAAGATAGGCAGGAATTATCAAACCGGACTCAGATGGTTAACAGAACAAATTAACTGTACTGAAGCACATTTTATCTTCCTCCTACACAGCCTTAAATGGTTAAACGTTCCAGATACCTCATTAACTAGTCCTCCTCAGAGAACTCTCTAAACACATCTGCCTTCTCTGGTTGCTAGCCCTCTACTTTCTTTTCCAGAGTCTCCCTTAACTGCCAAAACTCCCAACTAACTATTTTAAATGGTCTTAACTGCTCTTCACTGCCACTCTCTCTCAACATTCTATTCAGGACCTGTCACTGAAACAGGGCCTGTCCGTCACAGTCACCCAAAAGTGATCTAATGTTAAGTGACTCTCCATCTGTAAGTGACATCATTTCCTCTGTCATAGATCCAGAGGAGTTAGTCATGTTAGTCTGTAGTTGCAAAACAAAGAGAGCTGTGGTTCTTGAAAGCTTATGCCTCAATAAAGTTGGTTAGTCTTAAAGGTGCTACTGGGCTTTTTACCATTTCCTGTGTGACATTCTAGGAGTTTCCCCCAAGCTCTGTGGTAAAGCCCATAAAGACTGCAGAAATTCCTATAGTGACATAGAGCAAGTGATGTCATTTCCAAAATTCCAACCTCCCCAGGCACTGTCCCCTAAATCTCCTGGCATTTTCTGGAGCGAGGCTGACTACCTGGCTGTATTTATTTGCTCTGGGGCACATTACAAAAAGAAGCTAGGGCCATGGATATTTTCCCCTCAACTTTTTTCCCAACAAAACTCCTCAGGTGAATAAGCTGCTTTTGCATCAGGCTGTTCTCCAATGAAATAAAAAAAGATCTGTACTCCACTATGTGGCTCCACCTATTTTGGGCTCTACTCCCTGGCCCAGAGTGCTTTGCCACCATTCAAGTACTAGAAGTTTGGATTTCAAAAGTAGGCAATTCTAGTTATGACAATACTTAGAAAGAATTATGTACTGGCTGTATAAAACCACTGGATAGAGACTCCAAAAACAAGCTACTGGTTTCTTGGTTGTAGCATACAAAAGACTTACATGCCCTCATAAAATTACTGTTCCTGTGGCCCTGGTGCCAGGGATCCTCTTGTGATATTTGATATACCAAGGACAGAGGAAAAATTATCATAGAGAGTGCCACCACCACGGAAGAAAGCAGGAAGTAAAGAAGGCAGCAGATCTTGTGATATTTTCTTTCTATCCTTTTTTCCCCCACTTGCAGGTAAGAAATAGGATACTCCTCAGGTTCCTGCTCTTATGTTTACACATCAGAGATGGGTGTGTTCAAATTAGCAAGGAGATACAGTGATGGGAGCAACTGGTTTCAGGGTAAGGGAACTCCTACAGCCTACAGTTCTTGCTAAGATACAAGACTAAGGAACAGGGACTCCCCTGCCCCCCGATGAAACTAACACACTCAAATAACAGAGGGGGAAACAGAGTGTTCCACTGTAATGTATACAATATATATACACCATATCTCCCTTCTTTACTTTGTGGAGCTCACTCAGCACAATTCAAACATTACAAAGATATGGAGCCAGAGGTTATTAGCACTTGACTTGCCACTGGGGTTCTCCTTTATGCAAACCCATTACATAGTTTTTGAATTTAGCAGGCAACTTAACCACCTGCACACCTTCTTCTGGAGATTTTGATCGGTTTTGGAAGGATACCTGGAGTATATCCACTTTCCGTTCTTGTTGGTCCAGAACTTCATTAAAGATCTGTCCCAGGGTTGCCTCAGCAAGTGCTGTAATAGAACTTAAGGATATTTTGAATAATAATTAACAGGATTAGCCACTGAGTTCAAAAATATCAGTTGCCAGTTTGAACCAAGGCAAGTCTGGGATCTCCCATGAGTTCATTGGCTCTCTGCAGTTAGTAGGTTGACTTTGCTGGCATGGTACACAATGTTCAACCCATTGCTCTAAGTGAGCATTCATGTTGGGCCTATACATGGTCTGACAAGGCTATGCTTTTGACCTCTGCATGCCTTGACAGGGGGAGTGAAGCACAGTCAGCATGGAAGACCATGTAGAATAATTATTTTAGACCTATCATAAGCAAGTTATCTTCAGTCCTGACTTGGTCTTTGAGGGACCAGTATGATCTAAGATCTGATTTAACCTGCTTTCTTCTACATGGTCAACCTTGCATAAGCAGGGCTCTGAGGGCCTGTCATTCATGTTCTGCTAGGGTTGCCAAGTGCCCTCAGGCTGAAAGCAGGGAATGGGGTTATCGGAAGGGGAGGATGTGCTGGTGGGGCCTTACCTTGTATGCACATCATGTGCACATGAGCTCAGCAACACTCCTACATCATGATGGGAATGATGTCGTTCCTACCATGACGTGGGAGCATTTGCTCTGGAGTTTCCCATACATACACACAGACACACCCCTCAGCAGCCAAGTGAGGAGTGGTGGAGGATGGAGGCTGAAAGCAAGGGATCCCCTGCCCCTACCAGGGGCTGGTAACCCTATGTTCTGCCCTTGTGTGACCTTGCAGTTGTTTTAACAACAAATCACTGAGAAGCTCTGTGTCCACCTGACTGTAAATTACTCTCTTCATGGGTAGGATATGGTGCAGAGGAATTCTAGAAGCTCTGGAGAGTATGTCTGCTGCTACCATATCCTTGCTTGTAGTGTAAACAATCTGGGTATCATATTTTTGAAGTTGTAACAGCATCCCTTTTAGTCATGCAATTTTTCCAATGGGCTTGGAAATGATGGCTTCTAAGTGTTGGAATATGTGTTGCAAGGTCTGACATTCAGTCATCATGGAGTTAATATGTTTACTCACTGTGCTATGACCTGGAAGAGAACCTGGCACAAAGCCAATAGCCTTATCTGATTGAAAGCCGGGGAAACTAAGATAGGTTTGTAAACTGTTATTAGTCAATAGGTCAAGTGATTTTCTCTCAGGATCAAGAAGAGATCCCCAGTGTTACTTCTTCTCCTTGCTCTCGTGGTCTACATTTGTAGTATGTAGCAGTAAAATGTAGCTCATAGATTTTCTTATTTTGTAGCAATCCCGTGTACCTTTTCCTTTACAAGTAAATGTTTTTTTAAAGCAAACAGATGTTTGACTCTCTATTGATTCAAGATTCATTGCACCTCTGATTTTAAACTGTTTTAACCCATTTTCCCCCAACACGAAGGGGTTTATAGTTCGATTAGACACACTTGAATGCCAAACACATACAGGTAGAATTTAATCATAGCAAACACAATTGCTAGAAGTTCCTTCTCGATCTGTATGTAGTTTTGCTTGGCCTGTGTCAGTGCTATAGCAATATAGGCAATAGATTTCTGTCTGTTGAAACAGACACTCTCCTAAGCCCTCTTTGGATGTGTCTGCCTGCATTTCCAACTGTTCTCATGGATCAAAATATTGGAGTGTAGGAAAAGTTGTTATGTCCTGGTTTTAGGTTGTCCAAGGCATTCTGCTGCTCATGTCCTTATTGTCTGAGAACAGTCAGGTATAAAATTTCACACATAGCTTAAGATTCTAAACAGTATGTTGGCACTATCATCTCTTAGGGGGGAAAATCAACAAAAAGCAGGATTTAAAAAAATGTTGCTACACTGAGCAGCTTGGAGCACTCTCCTGTTTGGGTGCTACCCTACCACCGCCACCACCCTGCTGCCACTTTCCAGCCAGTTTCTCACCATAGTGTGTGCCCACTGACATGCACCTTCTTCAGGGTCCATTACTGTGTGTGTTTAGTGTACTTGAGAAAGAACTCAGTGAAGCTATGGTTTAGAGGGAGAGGGACTAATTATTAATGTGGTTTTTGATTGTGAGAAAACAGCTACCTTGGAGCCTTGTTTCGCCAACCACTCCTGAAAAGAACCGTGTGCAGGTGCTCTGCCAACACTTGCATTCCCAAAGCATCCTTTGGGGTCCATCAACACTGAATCCCATTGTTGTGTGCACTCAGACTCACTGGGTCCATGATTTAGAGGGATATCTGAGATTTTGGTGCCATTAATTGCAACAACAGCTGCCCTAAGGAGCCTCAGAGATCTCATTTCAAAGAATGGACAGAAACTCATGATGATGAAACAAGCTCATGAACAGATTTGAGCTCCACCCATATTACTCCACCCAGGTGGGCTGGGTAATATATGCCATCAGGCAATGGGGTGGGCATTTGATGCAGTAAATCTGTTGCCCTTATGCCATGCCAACATACGGCTGTAATCAATAAATTTAGAGCCTATTTCCATCCAACAATGGTGTGTTGTGCATTCCTTGCCTGGACACCAGCATCAAGCATAGCCTAAGCAGATGCAAGGTCCTAAGACGGAACAAATTTACTTGGTTATAAAATCCTCTGTTCCAGCAGCCTTATTATGCTATAATTGTTAGAACTGGTCTCTCTCAAATACAGGGTTTTTCTTGGGTTCATATGATTTAAAGGCTGTTAAAAGGCTCTGCAAACCCCTTTTGCATATTATTATAATTCAAGGCCTTTTTTCTTCTATGCAGTGAAGCAAGTTTGCAATTTTATAATCCTCAGACTCTTCTTCAGCCTTTGTGACTGCTAGGTACAGTTTGAATTTCTGTTCCCACCGACTCCAGTTCTCCTCTAAATTCCCCACAAAAGGTAAACTTAACGGAGGCTTGAAATACTCAATAATTGAATAGAAGCTATAATCTTGAATCTTCTTATATAGTGCTGGAGATCCAGAGAAGTAACAAGCCCAATGTTGACACTATGTGTTATTCTCTTTTGCTTGCAAGTCAGAGTCTCTCTACATAATATTTCTTACATGATGGTCAAGTGAAGGAAGACACAATGTTAGCTGGGACATGTAGTTTAAAAAGATGAAACGGAAGGCTCTGTCAATTTCCCCTCTCTACAGGAGGGTACTTTAAAAAGACAGTGGGTAGAGGTGCTCCTTAGAGGGTTTGTTAATTGCCCCCTCAGTTGGAATGAAAGGCAGACACAGTATTTGGGTTCTAAAATGGGCCACTTTATTAAAATTACAACAATTAAACAAACTATGGCAAGGGCCTAACTAGTGGTACAGGTCAGGCCCTGGGGTCACTGCTGGACCCTGCCGTGACCTGTATGGACGAGACACCCTCTGCCCTGGGTGCGAGCCATCCATGGTATGGCTGGCCAGGCAAAGTTGTTCACCCCTTTAAAGCTCTCCCACCTGGCTGTAGAGCAGTGGGGGGAGACTGGCTTGTCCAGGGGTTCCCCACCCAGGGCGTCTGTCCTCACAAATGGGCCATACAGCAGCCAGCTGCTCCTGACATACCCCTATTCCCCACCAATGGGGAGATGCCAAGGGTGCTCACTGGCCTGCTCAAATTTTCCCCTAACTTAAATCCTGCCACCAGGGAATTCCTCAGTCCCACCATGCCAATAACCTTCCTCTTCTCACAGTGCAAGGTAGGTGAAAAAAACTCCATTCCCAAGTGCCAATCAGGGGCAAGGAGAGAAAAATTCCTACCTGGCCCCCAAAGGCAACCAGCTAATCCTGCACTGCAATCGGGTGAGGTGGGTGGGCCGGGCACAAGGTGCAACTGAAGGCAACGGGGGCGGGGAAGCCAGCTAAGGCTACAGACTCCACCCTCAATGCTAAGCTCTGGATGTCAGGGTGCACCTCCTGCTTTTTTCCTTCTGAGGAGGCAAAGAGCGGCCACTGGCCTGAGCGGCTGTTGCCACTGGCCGGGATGGCCGAATTGCCCCCTCAGTCAGAATGAAAGGCAGACACAGTATTTTGGTTCTAAAATGGGCTACTTTATTAAAAATACAACAATTAAACATAAATTACAGCAAGGGCCTAATTGGCGGTACAGGTCAGTCCCTGGGGGCTGGACCCTGCCCGGACCTGTCTGGGTGAGATACTTGCTGCCCTGGGTGCAAGCCATCCATGGTATTGCTGAGACCCGGCCTGGCCAGGTGAAGTGGTTCACCCCTTTAAAACTCCTCCACCCAGCCATACAACAGTGGGGGGAGACTGGCTTGTCCAGGAGTTCCACACCAGGGTGTCCATCCTCGCAACTGGGCTGTACAGCAGCCAGCTGCTCCTAACAGACCCCAATTCCCCACCAATGGGGAGGTGCCAAGGGTGCTCACTGGCCTGCTCAAATTTTCCCCTAATGTAAATCCTGCCACCACAGAGGCCAAGCCTCTGCTTAGGCCTCAGCACCCCACAAATGGCTTAAAGCCAACCTAAGCCCTTGCCGCAGGTAGTTCAAAAATATACTATTGCCTCTCATAGAAAGGTGCACACTATCCCCTCAGTAGTGGTCTGCAAACTTGCCCCCAATTTATGAATGGGGCAAATAAATCCCCACCCCCCCATCATAGCCTTGAATAGGGCTCTGTTGGCCTTTCGCTAGCCCATTCTAAAGCGCTGTGGTCCAATGCATCCCACCACACCCGGCACAGAAGCATTGCAGACCAAAAAATCAGGACGCTGGGCCAACGCTTGCTATTCTCCAGCAAGTCATCCCACACCTGCCAAGACAGGGCCATGCCCTTCATCAAACCCAGGTTGTTACCTCCCAAATGAACAACCAGGATGTGTCAGCCAAGGTCATTACCATGTAGTGAATGACCAATGTGAGGCGGAGGTCTGAACCTCCCATCAAACCATCCGGCCACTACTTGTCTGAGCAGTGCAAGCCTGCATGAACTTGTAAGGAAAGGGCAATGCCCTGTAAGACAAGGTCATTACCACACGGTGAATGACCAACATGAGGAGGAGGTCTGCACTTCCCATCAAACCATCAGGCCACTACTTGCCTGGGTGCTGCAAGCCTGTGCGAGCCTGTAAGGAAAGAGCATGCCCTGTGAGACAAGGTCAACACCACACGGCGAATGACCAGGCCATGAGGCGGAGGACCGCACCTCCCCTCAAACCATCAGGCCACGTCTTGCCTAGGTGCTGCAAGCCTGTTTGAGCCTGTAAGGAAAGGGCCATGCTCTGTGAGCCAAGGTCAACACCATGCGGCAAATAACCAGGCCATGAGGCGGAGGACCGCACCTCCCCTCAAACCATCAGGCCACTCTCTAGCAGGGACTCCTCCCCCCACTAAACTAACACTCTCAAATATCAGAGGGGAAAACAGACTGTACCATTGTAATGTATACAATAACTACACCACAGGCTGGGGAGCTTGAGGAGTGGCTTCATTGTTGCACTCATGTTTTTATTGGAAGTGCACACATATTTTAAGACTGGACCTGGTCTTGGAAACAAGAGTTGCTGTGGGAGAGCTGTATTGGAAATTGCGGAAGAGGATTGTATTTTGTGGAGTTAGTGGTGCCATAGGTCCATCCATCTTGCCTAAAGAGCCATATTTGGCTCATATATGCCTTTGAATATGTGCCTTATACTACATTATGTCTTGTGGCTCTGTTTCACTTTCTGCTGATGCAAGCTCTTGCCAGCTGGTGCTGATTCTGGCTGAGGTAAGCGCTGACCTCGAGAAGAGTATATCTTGATTAAGGGAAGACCAGGCAATCAGGCCTTGGGTAAGTGCCAATCACTTAGCCTTATCAGCTAGGCTTAGATCATCAAGGCTAGCTGGACACTGACAGCATTCCTTAGCCTTGGCCCCCTGATTAGTCACCTTCCCTCTCATTAAGACCCTTCTGGGGAGGCTGATGTCACAGGTGGGCATAAGCCAGCTTTAAGGTATATAAGTCTGAGCAAGGACCCTCTGAGTGGGGATTCGGTACAGATGAAAGATGGTAGTGTGCTGTACAGTTGTATTTGGCCGAAGGAGTCTGCCCATTGCCATCAGAGAGAGTCTCCCAGTGACTGAAAGGGCATTGCTTGCATCAGGCGGCATCTTTCCTTTCCTTTATATTATGCTATATGATATGCTGTATGTTTATTCCCCTTGTCTTGTATCTTTATGTAATGATTGTATTTGCTTTGTGTAATAAAGTCTTTTGCTTTCCCCATCAATTGGTTTTAATTGTCCTCAAATCCTAAAAGAACAACTGGCAGGACAAGAGCTGAGTTTGCCAGTTCTGGTTCTGCATTCAATTTGCCCATCTGAGAAAACAGAGAGAGACATGGGTTATACAAAACACTAAGGATAAATGCTTTTGTTCAATGTTGTGTCAATGCACACTGTATATACTGTACACACTGATAACATCGGGGTGGGGGGATGAATAAAATGGATCAAACCAGCAACAAATTGTCCATTGGGCTGGGATTGACGGGAGAGTTGCAGAGCCCTCCCTGCAAAGTTGTGAATGTCTATTGAGCTTCCATTATTTAGGTACCTTTGGGGAGGGCCTAAGATACAGACAGCAATGCCAGAATTAACTTTACAATTATATTACTTACATAAGAATTAAGCACCCTGACCTGGATAGCAAAGGCAAGCCTGATCTCACCAGATCTTGGAAGCAAAGCATGGTAGGCCTTATCAGGGTTGCAGAAGGCAATGGCAAACCACTGCTGTTAGTCTCTTGCCTTGAAAGCCTCAGCAGGGATCACCATAAGTCAGCTATGATTTGATGGCACTTTTCACCATCACCAGAATTAAGCAGGAATGAAATGCAGCACAGAAATTCTGAAAAAGTGATGCAATGCAATGGGTGGAGGGGGTGGTGTATGAGCTTCTCTATTATGTAGATAAAAAATCCTGACAAAGCTCTTTGAATAATGCAATTCTATGTTGTTGTTTTTGATGTTTTCTAAAGCTAATAGTCTAAATATGACTCTAACAAGAGAAATAAAATACCAATCATTGGTTTTGTTAATGCCCATAATTGTTGATAATGGAATGTGCAACTGCCAGCAATACTATTTACAAATCATATAATGGCATAAAATGGCCTATCATTAGCTTCATATAATAGAACAAAAACACCGCTATTTGTTGCTGTCTATAATTCTATAAATTAGATTTTTAAAAAATAGAAAATACTGGATAGTGGAAAGAAGTAGACATGCAGAAAGGAAACGGTAACACTGAGCAAATTACTAATTTTTTCATCCATTTTTACTAGTGTATACAATTAGACTGATGTTATTTAAAACACATCATTTCCCCAGGCATAAACCTTGTGATAAAAGTTTTGTGTGTTTTATGTGTATGAGAAGAATGAAGTAGCTATACTGCTGTTCACCACTATAAAAAATTAGGGAAGATTTGTGATTCAGCAACAGTGAAATGAAGTAGATAACCTTTAAATGATAAATAAAACAGATACATTTTTAAAGACAAATTGTCCAGGAGGTCATTGACTGTTGGAGGTAGTGTTTAACACTTTTAAAAATAGAAGTGTTTTCATAAATGATTGGCATGGACTAACAGTGGTCAGCCTCTGAAGAAATTTTAAAAAGTCAGAAAATGGTGGTGGGATAATAGAGAAGAAACATTGCCCCTCATGTTTAGTGATATCATAGTCACTGTTCAAAGGGGACATGTGCCACTCATGCCACCATATTCCACTTGGGGCACTCAAATCTAACTAGTAATGTATGGGCTATGGTGGGGGGGGATCACATATTTCTAAGAAAAAAATACTGCAATTTTGGTGGCTAAAAAATGTAAAATGACTGAAACAGAAACATTATCCAGAAGGAAAATGTGCAGTAGATGATTTACACATGCCTTGGCACTTCAGGAGCCAAAATGACTTGAGTGAGACTAATTTTTTTATTTTTATTTAATATTTTTATTTTTAAACAATGATTGAAATGCTTAAAAAAACAAATATACACATAAAATACCAACAAAAACATCAAAATAATGAAATTACATAATGTTTCTCTCTCCGCCTCCTTACATAAGATACTTTATGTTTTATATTTTATATTCAACATTATATTCAATCTAATTATGTTTAGCATATAACTTAGCTATTTAACTTAGTGATTAATCTATTTTAATATAACATAATTATCCTTAGTTTACAGCTACATATTAAAAAAACTCCATTTTTCTTGAAATTCTTGGTTTGGTGTGTTATGCGTATAAGAAGTAATTTTGCCATTTATGCTTATTCATACAATTTATTCATCCAATCGGTCATGTCTGGACAAGATTCTGCCTTCCATTTTGTAACATACACTACTCTCGCCACTGTCACCATATATTTAAAAAGTTTGCTGCGCTCTTTTATTATGTTGCTTGGTAAAATATTTAATCATGTACTTTTTAGGCCCAGTGCAAAGCCTTCAGTATCTTTTGCATCTCCTCATATGTTTTTATCCAGTATCTTCTTGCCATCTTACATGTCCACAGCATATGATAGAAAGTTGCATCCATATACATTGGCATTTCCAACACCTTCCACTGTAATCCTTACTAGTTTTTGCAGTATCCTTAGGAGTGATATACCATCTTAAAAACATTTTATACCAATTTTCTCTTAACATTTGACAATCTGTAAATTTAATTTCTTTAGTCCATAAATTTCCCCATTGATTCATTGAGATATTTTCACCAAAGTTTTGGATCCATTTAATCATACAATTTTGACCTGTTCTGATTCTGTTTCATATTGCAATAATATTTTGCATAGTTTTTGTAACAAGTGTCTTTACTCTCCAAAATTAATTGTTCAAACACTGTTTTCTCTCTTAATCATCCTCCTTCTTTGGATAGTTATTCTTTAAGTTTAGACAATTTTAATTTAATTTAATTTAATTTAATTTAATTTATTGTATTTATATTCCGCCATCCCCGCTTCCGCAGGCTCAGGGCGGATAACAGAATACAAATATACACATCATTAAAACACATTAAAAAACACAATCATATCATCTACAGAGTCATCTATTACATATAAATAATTAAAAAGATTTTTAAAAGCAGCACATAGCAAAAGTTTAGTATATCACACAGCGATGTTACCAGAGCAAATCCATATCGTAATAATAAGTGTGGCAGCAGCATCTACGTTTACATGGGGGAATAGTTTAACCCCCCCTCCAGGGGGGGCACCGCCCGGCATCAGCCATATGCCTGGCAGAATAGCTCCGTCTTACAGGCCCGGAAAAATGCAAGCAAATCTTGCCGGGCCCTAGTCTCGCAAGACAGAGCATTCCACCAGGGCGGGGCCAGGACCGAAAAGGCCCTGGCCCTGGTTGATGCCAGGTGGGCCTCCCTAGGGTCAGGGACATTTAGAAGATACTTTCCACTAGATCGAAGAGTCCTCCGGGGCTCATACGGTGAGAGACGGTCCTGCAGATACGTCGGTCCCAGCTCACATAGGGCTTTATAGGTTAACACCAAAACCTTGAACCTGATTCGGTACTCCACTGGCAGCCAATGCAGCTGGCGTAGCACCGGCGTAATGTGCTCCCACACTGGTGCTCTAGTAATGACCTGCGGTGCTGCATTCTGTACCAGCTGTAACCGCTGAATCAGGCCCATGGGAAGCCCAGCGTAGAGCGCGTTACAGTAATCCAGCCTAGAGGTGACCATTGCTTGGACCATTGCTTGGAATTGATACCCCATCAACCATGGGTATCAATTGAATTTGGGAATTTCTTCCCATTTTTAATTTTTTTCCTTGCTTGTTCGTCATGTATTCATGGTTAACATCGTCTATTTTATTCCTTGTAATAATATCACAATAGGCATCTATTGGTGATGTCAGTGGCAAAATTGGCAGGCTTAATCTATTTCTACACTGTAACCATATTTTTAATAACTCCTCTCTCACAATAGGAGGGCCATTGTCGCGCACAGGGCTGGGCACAGCAGGCAGGAGGCTCACTGGTACTGCAGGGCTGAACACAGCAGGCAGGAGTTCAGTATTACAAGACAGCAAACCAGGGTCCAGGAGTCAGGCCAGGTGTCAGGGTCAGGCTATCAGTCAGAGAGAGAGAGCGGCAGGCAGAAGAGTAGTCAATAGGCAGGCCAAGGTCAAAGTCCAAACAAGCAGTAGAGCAGGGTACACGAACGTCCAGGTAGCAGGGAGTGGCGAGCTGAGTTGCTTCCACGCTTGGTCTTCTCAGCGTCTTCCTTTATTGCTGTTCTAATGAGGGCCAGCTGCTGCCTCTCCCTCGAACAGCGCCGCCCGGCGTTGTGCTTGTAGCCGGCTACTCCTCCGCCTTTCCAGAAACGCTGCCTTATCTCTAAGTTTCCTCCTTTCAGCTGGCCCCAGAGGCTCGGATTTCGCTCTTGCCCTGGGGGAGTCTTTGTCTCTTACAGCCTCTGTGGAGGTTTCTGGCTGTTCCTCGTCCCTGACAGTCTCTGCAGAAGCTCCAGGCTGTTCCTGCTGAATTCCCTCTGGAGCAGCAGCAGTAGTTTCTGACTGCTCCTCCTCTCCCATAGCTTCTGCAGGGGCTTCCGACTCCAGAGGAGATTCTGCTGGCCCTTCCTGCTCATCTTCTGAGGAGGACTCTGAGGCAGTAGGTAAGGTGGCCAGTCAGGGCTGGGGCTGACTCATGACACCATCCCCCCTCCCAAGGCCCCCTCCACCCAAGGGTCCGGGTTTGCTGGGGTAGGTCCGATGGAACTGGCGGATGAAGCGGGGTGCATGGAGGTTCTCGGCCGGTTCCCATGATCTATCCTCGGGTCCATAGCCCTTCCATTCCACCAGGTACTGCAGACGGCCCCGGTGCCAGCGAGAGTCCACGAGCCGTTCTACCTCGTACTCCTCCTATCCGTCCACCAGGACCGGGGGAGGTGGTGGTACAGGTTCATGGAGGGGGTGTGGAGGTGTTACCGGGGTGAGCAGGGAGCGATGGAACACGGGGTGGATCCGGAGTGTTGGCGGGAGCTCCAATCGGTAGGCAACAGGATTGATCTGGGCGGTAATTCGGTAGGGCCCGATGAACCGGTGGTCCAATTTCTGGGAGGGCCGCTGTGACTGAATGTGCTGAGTGGAAAGCCACACCGAGTCCCCCACCTTCAAAGGGTCCCCTTCCCGCCGTCGCCGGTCTGCGGTTGCTTTGTAGGCCCGTTTGGCTCGGTCTAACTGTTCCCGCAGAACCAGGTGTAGGACCTGCAGCTCCTGGACAAAGTCATCTGCTGACGGTACTGATGAGTTTGGCGTTGTTCTGGGAAAGTAACGTGGGTGGCGTCCGTAGGTGGCCAGGAATGGGGTCTGGCGTGTGGAGGAGTGCACTGAATTGGTATACGCAAACTCGGCCATGGCTAGGAGGTCTGCCCAGTCATCCTGCTGGTAGTTTATATAGCAGCGCAGGTATTGCTCCAACGTGGCATTGGTCCGCTCCGTCTGCCCATCGGACTGTGGATGATGGGCCGAGGACAGGTGAACCTGGGTTCCGAGCAGTGTCTGGAGGGCCTTCCAGAAACGCGAAGTAAATTGCACCCCCTGATCTGAGACCAGGTGCCGGGGAATCCCATGGTGCCGGAACACGTTTTGGACATACTGATATGCCAAATCTTTGGCTGTAGGCAGCGATGGGCAAGGTACGAAGTGGGCCAGCTTGGTGAACAGGTCAACAAACACCGCAATGCATGTATGCCCTTTAGAGGGTGGCAGGTCTGTGACAAAATCCATGGAAACGGTTTCCCAGGGCCCCTCAGGTGTGGGCAGCGGTTGTAACAGTCCTGTTGGCTTCCCTGGAAGGTCTTTGGCCCGCCGGCATGTATCGCAGGACTGCACGTAGCGAAACACGTCCACCCACATACGGGGCCACCAGAAATCCCTGGACAATAGGTGCAAGGTCTTGTATCTCCCAAAGTGACCAGCTGCTAGGGTGTCATGAGCAAGCTGCAGTGCCTCCCCTCGTAGAGCACCTGGGGGAACATAGACTCGGCCTTCATATGTAAGGAGGCCCTGTTGCAGGAGGTAGCCTGGAAGGTCTGGCTGCGCGGGGTCCTGTAGTCCCTGGGTGATGCGTTGTGTCCAGGGGTCCGTGGTTTGAGCTTGCCGGATCCGATCCTGCAGGGCATCTGGGGCATTGGTGGCTGCAAAGCACTCAGGAGCCAGAATGGTTGTGGCTGGCGGCTTCTCTCCTGCCTGCCAGCTGAATTCAGGTTTCCAGGACAGGGCATCCGCCAACTTGTTCTGTGAGCCAGGGATATATTGGATAGTAAATTGAAAGCGGTAGAAGAACAACGCCCATCGGATTTGGCGTTGCGTTAGGTTTCGGGTGGTTTGCAGATGTTCTAGGTTACGGTGGTCTGTATACACCACCACCGGGTGCCGAGCTCCCTCCAAATGGTGCCGCCAGGTCTCAAAGGCAGCCTTGATGGCCAACAGCTCCCTCTCCCAGATAGTGTAATTCCGCTCGGCTGGGGTGAGCTGTCGGGAGTAGAAGGCACATGGTTGGGACACCTCGTGGGAGGAGCGTTTTTGTGCTAAGACTGCCCCCAAAGCGGTGTCAGAGGCGTCAGCCTGCACTATGAACGGGAGGCTCGGATCTGGGTACACAAGGACCGGTTCAGTCGTAAACCGGGTCTTCAGGGTTTGAAAGGCCTGTTGGGCTTCCTGGGTCCATTGGAATGGCAGGCGGGGCCGTGTCAATCGGGTCAAGGGGACGGCTAGTGCAGCAAAGTCAGGGATGAACTGTCGGTAGTAGTTCGCAAACCCTAAGAAGCGCTGAACCTCTTTACGGTTTCGGGGAGCCTGCCAGGAAAGTACCGCCTCGACCTTAGCGGGATCCATCTGTACTCCTTGGTTGGACACTCGGTGTCCCAGGAACTCAACTTCTTCCCGGTCAAATTCGCATTTCTTGAGCTTGGCATACAACCCATGCTGTCTAAGTCTCTCCAACACAGAACGCACATGCTCCCCATGCCTGGCAGGGTTGTGGGAGTAAATCAGAATGTCATCCAAGTACACGATGACATAGTGGTCGAGGAGGTCCCGGAACACGTCGTTGATGAAACGCTGGAAGACCGCTGGCGCGTTAATAGGCCAAAGGGCATTACCAGGTACTCGAACTGGCCGTAACGAGTCCCAAAAGCTGTCTTCCATTCATCCCCTGACCGTATCCGGATGAGGTTATATGCTCCCCGCAGGTCTAGTTTAGTGAACCGAGTTGCTCCTCAGAGCTACTCTAAGAGGTCAGGGATCAGAGGTAGTGGGTAGCGGTCTCTGACTGTAATCTGGTTAAGGGCCCGGTAATCGTTGCATAACCGCAAGTCCCCTCCCTTCTTTTTGACAAACAGGACTGGTGCAGATGTCGGAGAGGCTGAGGGTCGGATAAACCCCCGTGCTAGGTTTTTTGCCAAAAAGTCCTTGAGGGCCACTCGTTCTGGCTCCGACAATGAGTACAGGCGTCCCTTGGGAAGGGATTTATCAGGAATCAGGTTGATGGCACAATCGTAGGGTCTGTGTGGAGGTAATTGATCAGCCCCCTTCTCCTCGAACACGTCCGCGAACTCTGCATAGCGGGGTGGCAGCAGGGATCCCTGGACCTTGGCGTCTGCGCTGGCGAGCAGCTTCGGGAGGGGATCCGGCTTCCTGGTCGGGAACTGGACGACTTAGCGCTTCCAGTCGATGAGCGGGTTGCTGCCCATGAGCCAGGTTAGCCCCAGCACCACCGAGAAGTGCGGCATGCAGACTACATCGAACTGGACGCAGTCCCGGTGGCCTTCCACAACTACCTCCACCAGCTCAGTCTCATGGGTTACTGGACCGGATTTCAGTAGCCGCCCGTCGATGGCCTCCACTAGGGCAGCAACGGGTTTTTCGTGCAACGGGATGTGGTGCTGATGGGCAAACTGCCGGTCCATGAAACTCCAGGAAGCGCCGGAGTCAACCATGGCGCGGGTTTCCACGCACCGCCCGTCTGGCAACTGGATTTCTAGGTGGAGGAGGAGGTGTCCCCCTCCGACGTCAAGGGCCCCATTGGTGTAAACCTCTCGCCCCGGTCCGCGTGGGTCGCCGCGAGCCGGGGCCGGTCTTTTGCTGCACCTTCTGGGTGGCGCTTTTCCGGGCAGGCGTTGGCATAGTGGCCGGCCCCACCACAGTACAAGCAGAGCCCCTGGGTGCGTCGCCTTGCTTTCTCTGTGGCCGTAAGACGGGGTCGGGCGCCGCCCAGCTGCATGGGCTCCTCCCCTTCCGCCCCCTTTGGAGCAGTGGGGGTGGAGTAGGGGCCTGCAGGCACCGGCCGGGGCACCCCTCCCCGCCAGGCCCCTTCGCTGCGCGCCTGTCTCTGGGCTTCCAGGCGCTGGTCAATGCACTGGCACAGCACTACAAGGTTTTGAAGGGAACTGGGCCGTTCTTTTCGGGCCAGCTCATCTGCAACCTCATCAGACAAGCCCTCTATGAACTGGTCCTGCAGCGCTGCCTCGTTCCACGCAAGGTCCTGAGCCAGTAACTGGAATTCCGTCGCGTAGGTGGCCACGGACCCCCGTCCCTGGAGGAGCCGTCGGATGCGCCGGTTGGCGCTCTCAGCCTTAACGGGGTTGGCAAAAGTTTGCTGGAGCCGCTCCACAAATCCAGTGTAGTCTTGCAGCAGCGGCAATGGTTCCAGGAGCAGAGGGGTAGACCATTTGGCCGCCTGGCCTTTCAAAAGACTCAGGATGAAGCCCACCTTGGTCTTATCATCAGGGAAGTCTCGGGGGCGCAGGCTGATGTACAGCTGGCACTGGGCTAGGAAGACAGGAAACTCCTCCACATTGCCCGCGAACTTTTCTGGTGGACTCACCGGGCACTTGGGCGTGGCCGGCGGCGGTACTGCCGCAGCTTGCTGCTGAAGCTGTTGCTGAAGCTGAGCCACAGCATTGCTCAGTTGGGTTACCGTCTGCTGCAGCGTCTGGTTCTGAGCTACAAGTGCAGCAGCTGTGGCTGCATCCATGCTGCCAGTAGCTGCTGAGTTGTGGGTGGAAGCAACGTGTCGCGCACAGGGCTGGGCACAGCAGGCAGGAGGCTCACTGGTACTGCAGGGCTGAACACAGCAGGCAGGAGTTCAGTATTACAAGACAGCAAACCAGGGTCCAGGAGTCAGGCCAGGTGTCAGGGTCAGGCTATCAGTCAGAGAGAGAGAGCGGCAGGCAGAAGAGTAGTCAATAGGCAGGCCAAGGTCAAAGTCCAAACAAGCAGTAGAGCAGGGTACACGAACGTCCAGGTAGCAGGGAGTGGCGAGCTGAGTTGCTTCCACGCTTGGTCTTCTCAGCGTCTTCCTTTATTGCTGTTCTAATGAGGGCCAGCTGCTGCCTCTCCCTCGAACAGCGCCGCCCGGCGTTGTGCTTGTAGCCGGCTACTCCTCCGCCTTTCCAGAAACGCTGCCTTATCTCTAAGTTTCCTCCTTTCAGCTGGCCCCAGAGGCTCGGATTTCGCTCTTGCCCTGGGGGAGTCTTTGTCTCTTACAGCCTCTGTGGAGGTTTCTGGCTGTTCCTTGTCCCTGACAGTCTCTGCAGAAGCTCCAGGCTGTTCCTGCTGAATTCCCTCTGGAGCAGCAGCAGTAGTTTCTGACTGCTCCTCCTCTCCCATAGCTTCTGCAGGGGCTTCCGACTCCAGAGGAGATTCTGCTGGCCCTTCCTGCTCATCTTCTGAGGAGGACTCTGAGGCAGTAGGTAAGGTGGCCAGTCGGGGCTGGGGCTGACTCATGACAGCCATCTTGTCTTTGAACAGTTTTTAACGATTTCTTAATCCATAAATAATTATGAATTCCTTCCTTAGTATCAATTGTCTCCAGTTTTATTTGTCTGCTGTTTGGATTTATTGGTAAAGGTAAAGGTAGTCCCCTGTGCAAGCACTAAGTCATTACAGTGTCACGTGGGGGGATGTTGTATCATGACATTTTCTTGGCAGACTTTTTGTTGTGGGGTGGTTTGCCATTGCCTTCCCCAGTCATCTACACTTTACCCCCAGGAAACTGGGTACTCCTTTTACTGACCTCAGAAGGATGAAAGGCTGAGTCAACCCTGAGCCAGTTACCTGAACTCGGCTTCCACCAGGATTGAACTCAGTTCTTGAGCAGAGCTTGGGCTGCAGTACTGCAGCTTACCATTCTGTGCTATGGGGCTTATACTGGATTTATAATCCAGTCTGATATCCATACCAGTGCAGCTGCTTGTCAATACAGCTTAACATTGGGCACTGCCAGCCCACCTCGGCTTTTTTCATCTTCTAGTATTTTAAATCTTACTCTTGGTTTTCTTCCATTCCATACAAAGTCATTTATCTTCTTCTGCCACTTTTAAAAAATCTTTTCATCTATATAGATTGGGAGCATTTGAAACAAAAAATTCAGTTTTTGTAATATATTCATTTTAACAGCAGAGATCCTCCCTAGCCATGAGATTTTCAATTTTTCCCATCTTTGCAGATATTCAATAATACTTATCCAAACTTTTTGATAATTATTTTTATATAGGTTATCATTACGTCCCATTACATTTATTCCCAAATATTTAACTGGTTTTCTGGTAATAACAATCTATTATTTTCCCTATCTCTTCTTGTTTCTCTTTGGTAGTCAATAATAAAAATGTTTTTGTCATCCTGCCAGCACTAGGTAAGGGCCAGGTTCAAATCATGCATGCTTCCTGAGTCCAAGTGCTGCTCCCTTAGGGTTGCTTCCCTAAGTCTCTCCCTCTCTCCTGGCCAACAGCTCTCTTCCTCCATGGACCACGCTGCTCCTCTGATTGGTAAATGTACTCCCCCCCCACTCTATGGGGAGAGTCATATATGTACGCGGACTGGGACCGACATATCTGCAGGACTGACTCTCCCCCACTCTATTCCAACTTCTGGCTAGCCTCTTAGGACTCTGCGTGTGTGTGTATCAACTATTTTCATTTAACTTCTTGTGTTTATGTTAGTTTTTCCTCTTTAAATAAAATTATTCTTTGACCTTAAAAGCACCACCCTTGTCTGCTACATTGGGGAGGGGATCTGGTAGAAATTGGTGGAGATTTCCCGCTTGTTACCCTTCTCGCATTGCCATCTTCCTTGCCATTAATTCCCCACTCATACTCGCAAGGAGGTCCATTCCAGGTAACAACTTTTACAGAATGGAAGGATCGTATGAAGACATGTGCATCGATTGAACAGTTGAGTTGTCTTGCCCAACACCCAAGCAGCAAACCATTGGCCCAAACTATCTGATGTCTTTTTCTGACTTAGGAGGTCAAACTGTACATCCTTCTGGGAGCACGGTCACTAATGCTGAGAATTTTGATGAAACCATGTTTCCTGTTGTGCAGAATGAGAAGGACTCTAATCATTCTGTGCCTCTCGCAACTGCAGATCCATTGGGAACATTATCACCTGTTCAGAGGCCAATGCAATGTTCTGCAAGTCAGAGAGTTACTCTTACTTATTTTAAGGATTGTGTAGTATAAAGTTCTTCATAATCTTCTTCTTGTTGTTGTTAGAGTATTCTTCTTTGAGAGTTCAGGAAAAACTTGGGGGGGGGGGTGGAATGTCAAAATGTATGCAAGCAGACTCTAGGGGACAGCTTTCTGCTTTACATGTCATTCAGTTTTGGCCCTGCAGGGCTCCTGTAAACAATTGGCTGCTGCTGAGGGAGGGCAACTGAGAGGCTGGCTGAAGGTAGGCTGTGCAGGTGAGAGCTAAATAAAACCTGTTAAATTGTTATAAGCTATTGTGTCCTGGTGTTCATAATCCTACAGGCATTATAATATCGGCTGTTCTATTCCATTCACATTCCTAGTAATACCCAGGATAGAGTTTGCCTTTTTCATAGGCATAGCACTGGGTTGATATTTTCACTGAGCTATCCACTATGACCCCCCAGGTCTCTTTCCCTCTTAGTCTCAGGAAGTTCAGATCTTATTAGCATGTACTTAAAAGTTGGGATTTGTTGTTTCACTGTGCAATTAGACTTAACTGAATTCTTGCTACCTCACTTTGTTGCTAATTCATTCAATTTGTGGAGATTCTTCTGGAGCTTTTTACAGTCAGACTTTGTTTTCACCATCCTGAATAATTGTTCTTATTTGTGGCTCTAAAAAGTTAGTTCATATTTTTGAATGAGAAAAAAAGGACCAAGAAGGCTCATGAGAAGGAAAATATCTAGCCATAATAGATTCAAAGTGCTGTAACCTAATTTAGGAATATTCAGTATGGCTGGAATCAATTGACTGATAAAGGAACTTGGCCAATGCATATAGCATAGATTTGGTGTCTGCTTTGGTGATAAAAAACTGGTTTCTAGGTTGATATGGTTCAGTGCAGGTCTTTGTGTTTGTGTTTTTGGAAATTGTTTTAGATCCTCATTGGAGTTTAACCACAGAGTCAGAGAGCAGGAAACAGCCAGTATTCAGCTGAAAGCAACCCCTCCAAAATTCCAACTGAGAGTTTTTCAGGTGAACAAAATTCAAGTCTAGTAGCACCTAAAAAAAAAATCCAGGGTATAAGCTTTTGTGAGTCAAAGCTCACTTCACCAGATATGGAAACAGTGCTAAGAACGTCCTTTGTTAGGTAGCCTACAGAACTGTAGTTCCCAATATTCACTATTAAATTTAAGCCTACGGTGTAGCCTATGCTCTTAGTTGAAGGAAACTGTAGCTTCCTACTGTTGTGTTATGAGCTTCCATGAGCTTCCATGACTACAAATTAGAGGTGACTAGAACTTATGTTTTTTGTATGAGCATATGTTTAATCATACGATGGTGTGAGCTTACTATTGCCACAGATACCAGCTCTGGAAATCCTCTGAATCCAAAATCCTCTGACTCTGAAAGGACAGGCCATACAGGAACATAGATATATACCATTTTCTAGTTGCTTTGCAAGAATTAGGTCTCATTCTTTTAATGAATCATTCTTTGTTTTATATAATGAACCTCCCTTTTTTAGATACCCTTTGAATAAACAGTAGGCTCTTTCACATAAATAGTAGAGCACTGACATGAATTTACAGTGCAAAGAGTAATTCCAGCTGTATTATGCAGCTGTTCTTTGCACTTCATCTTCATACACTTTCACGAGGCTATTCTCTTCCCATTTTCAGTCAAGTGAATTTTACTTTTAATTAGATTATTTTGTGGGAACAGGCTGGAAGAGGCTGTGCACAGGAGATTGAGATGGTCCTGATATAACCTCAAACAGAGAGCTATCTCAAGATAAGTGCTTCTTGTTAACAAGCTCAGTGAATGTCGCCCATTTTCGATTAAGTTGCTAAACCTTGAATGGACTTAACATGGTATTGTAAATATCGTGAATTCAAAGACATGTCTTTGAACAAGAAAGAGGCAATAAAGACTGGCTACTTTGCGGGCTTTATTTCCATTCCTTCTCTTTCCCAAGACTACAGACAAAGAGCTAAACTCAAAAGGTACTAAATAAAATAGCTCTGAGTGTTGGCAAGTGCTCTTTTGAATTGAGACCAAAAATGTCAATCATTTGCCTGTAATGAAGAGAATGGTTCAGTTTAAACTATACTACACTGGTTTGCCACTACATTACACCAAATGCCTGGGAATATTTGAGCATATGTTCCCTTTCCATTGTATGGCATCACCTAATTAGATACTTCATAATTTGTCATTGGCTTGGATCCACCAAAGTGCTCCCACAGATGGAAGGAATTTTCCCCACAGATCATGACTAGAGATGGGCATGAACCGCATTACGAACTTCAAAACCCCAAGAAAATGGCGATCACATGATCGCTATCTGGCAGTTCGTGATTGGCCATGGCAAACGAACCAGCGGTCGGCAAAAGCCTGGTTTGGTGTGTTTGGCTGTGGTTCGGGAAGCCAGACAGTCAGGTGCCAGCAATCAATTCCCCTGGCAACGGAGCTGGGGAAATGCCTAAACTCTGTCTGTGGTCCTTCTGTTGCCCTGGAAACCAGAATGGAAGCCCATCTTTCCTTGATCAGCAGGTCTTCCTTCCAACCACGGAGCTGCAAAATGGTTACAAGTTGGGAGAAGACACCCAGGGGAGGGAGGGGGAAGGGGGTGTCCTGTAGCCATGGGCACTCTAATCTCATCCCTGCAAACCCTGATAGGCAGCTCTGACGGCTAAACACAGACCTCCTATGTTGCTCAATGGGACCTGTGCTAATAAATAGCTGTGGGCTCCCAGGCTGGGTTTCACTTTCAACGAGCAGTGGAGTGGGACAGAGCTCTTGCTTGCCACTTGCTAGCCTTTAAGGAGAGAGACTAATTCAGTTTGGATTTGAGGGACAGGGATCTATCTCCTCTGGTTCCAGGGCTGCTGCCTGGCTCTGGGGCCAAGCTCAGTAGGCACCTCGGTTGAGGGCTCACATTGATTATTGATCAGAGCCTGATCTGTTCAGGTCTGTGGGAGTGGTGGGCTAGGGTTCTAGTTCCTCCCTCCCTCTAGTGCCAGGGCTGCTGCCAGGCCCTGGGGCCAAGCTCGGTGGGTACCTTGGCTGAGGGGTCACATTAGTGCCTGATCAGTTCAGGTCTATGGGAGTGGTGGACTAGGGCTCTAGTCCCTCTCCCTCTCTGGATCTGCTCAGATGCCTCCCAACCTCTCCTGTCTTTCCCATCCCGTCCTTTCCGTGAAGGCAGGAAGGTGTGGTGCTGCCAGCTGATGCCGCTTTTGGGCACAAGGAACAGCTCTGCTGCTGTTGCCAATGTGAGAGTGGCAGTGTACAGTACAGCCCCTTCCATGGTGTTCCCACTGAGCAGGGGGGAATGGGTCCCTCCCACCCTTTCCACGAAGGCAGAAAGTTGTATGCTGTCTGCTGCCGCTGCTTTGGACCCCGAGGAGCAGCTCAGAAGCTTTTGCTGAGCTTGACAGGTTTGAGCTGCATGGTGCACCCCTATCCATGTGTACCTGCTGTCCTTTCTGTGCATGGGGGGAATGGGACCTACGACCACTCACGTGTCCTTTCAGTGAAGTCAGGAAGGTGTTTGAGGTCTGCTGCTGCCGCTTTTCAGCATGAGGGGCAGCTCAGGAGCTGTTGCTGGTGTTAGTGTGGCACTGCAGGGTACCCCCCCCTTTCCATGGTCACCTGCTGCCCCCTCTGAGCAGTGGGGAATGGGTCCCTCACCCTCACACCCTTTCCATGAAGGCTGGATGGTGGGTGCTGTATGATGCTTTGGCTTTGGGCCACGAGGGACAGATCAACTGCTGTTGCGCATAAAATTGCACGTCATGGTGGCCCCTGCCAACAGCAGTGGCGGTCCCCTCTGGGCGGGGGTGAATGGGTAATGTTACCACGACCAGTCACATCCTTTCCGTGAAGGCAGGAAGGTGAGTGATGCTTGCGACAGCTTCCACTGTGACACAGGGGGAGCAGACAAGCCTCTGCCACAACAGTCTGCGCACTCCTTCAGGGTGGATGTGAGATCCCTGCATCCCAGTCCTGCTGTGCAATGAGGCCAGGAAGCCTCGGGCTTGACCCTCCTCTCCCACACAAGTACATGGTCCCTCCTCTCACCTCACCCTCTGCGGAACTCTCAGTCCCCTCCCAACGACCTCAGTGGGAGCTTCGGAGGAGGCCTCGCGGCTGTTGGTGGATCTTCCCACTTCCCCTCCAAATGACATCTCCTGTCCCTCCCATCCTTTCTGGCAAGGCGGGAAGGTGTGTGCTGTCAGCTGCTGCCGCACTGTTCCTCAGTGGGACCCTCGGGTGAGGACCCTCGCTTGCTGGGGGATCAGGCCCCCATCCGAATGACATGTCCTCTCCCACCCACGCTGAGAATACCAGCACGCTCCTCTTTGGCTTGTCAGGTAGGCACATGGGGGGTGCCGCGGGTGAATGGCCAGACCCCCTGCCCCCTAAAGGGGAGGTGGCTCATCGCCGCCTCCCCATGGCCACCAGGCCTGGTGGCCACTGTCAAAACCCACCTTCTGTACACTGGGCCAATGTCAACTGGTGGCTCTAATTGTGTCGAGTGGGAGTTTTCTTGGGGCCTTGGATTGGAGAGGGTATAACTCCAAGATCCCTTTTGCAATCTTGTCCAAACTTGGGTGATGGCTGTAGGGGAGAGCCTGCAAAAGACTCCCTGGGAATATGGGCTCTGTAAGTGCCACGGGGACAGTTCCGCTCCCAACAAACTGTGAACCGTGAACCAGTTCGTTAATGGGAAATGTTCGTTGCAGTTTATGATCTCAGGACCGTGGTCGGCACCGATCCGTGAACCGCTGGTTCGTTAAATTTTTTTGGTTCACGCCCATATCTAATCATGACTTTCTTGCCTCCCTTTTCTCACTATTGTCCAAAATGCCCCCATGCTATTCCTAGAGTTCAAGGGATCCCAAGGAACAGCAGGGATACATTTGGGGCTGCAGCAGAAGGGAAAATGTGGTAGACGTTGGGCTCAATGAGTGGGAATTATTCTGTGAAAACCCTCTGGTGATTCCAACCCCATTATGACGAATCAGCAAACTATGGTTCACAGTTTCCTGAAAATTAGGAATTTGAACTGGGATTAGATCCAGGGGAGAATTCTGGCTTGGACAGAAAGTATAAACCATAGCTTGCCAGGCAAGGCTTCCAATGCAATCCTATGCAAAGTTACTCCAGTCTAAGCCCATTGAAATCAATTGCACTGATAATGGTTAACTATGGTTTGCAGCGCAATCATAAAAAAATCTTTATTAAATTGGCTTGCAAGAAAGAAACAGAGGATTCCCCAGACTCATTTACATTATATTGGGGGCATTACATCTGAACAGAGCTTTCTTAATTGTTGAAATATATCAGATCAAATGAGAGCTGATGTAGCATGGTGGTTAAGTGGTTGGGTTGTGAATCAGCACTCTGCTGGTACTGCCATGAGCTCAGTGGGTGACCTTGGGTAAGCCACCCCTCTCAGCTCTCCAGTGTATTGTGGGGATTATAATAATAACACTGACTGTTCTCCACTCTGAGTAGGGCACTAATTTATCTAGAAGAGTGGTATATAAGAGCAGTTGTTATTGTTATATAAACCAATATATAAATAGAAGTATTTTGCTTGACACCTTTGAAGGTTTATGGTTTGTTTTTCTGATGAGTGATGCTGTCCTGTTTTTGCTGCAATGTACAGTTAGATAATCCTTCATTGCCCTATTATCCTGCTTCATTTATTGGCTTCTAAGGTATCAAACTGCAATTCTGATTTTCTAGACATTTCAATAACTGGCCAGGAAGGAGGAGGAGGAAGATTTCTGAGGTACCTAAAATCACTGTTTGCTGTTCATAAATCAAATCAGAAGCCACCCACCATGTATGATCTGAACAATGGTGGGGGGAGGGGTAACTGCACTATTAAGCTTGAGAGATTCTAAGTTAAAGTTATGGGGATAGTAGGATGAAGTTGTGGGAAGGAACCCTGATATGCTTACCAAAAAGGTCTTGTCGACCAGAAGAAAAATAGTAAGAATACTCTGAGCAATTCATTCCCTTTCAGTAGTATGTAAAATTATTTCCACTTCTCTATCTGGTTCTGTCACATGGCTATAGTCCAGATATGTCGAATGAGAATTGCATCTTCTAGGTTTTTTTAGACTTAATAGCTGATAGCAGTGAAATTTAAACAGCAGTTGGCTAAGGACCTTAAAATCAATCTCTCTCTTTAAAGGAGAGCATCCCATTGGCAGCATCATTATTAAGTATTGTGCTTGGCTGGCATCTGTAATTAACACAGTTAAGTGCCTTCTAGCACAAGCCTGTGCCTGCAGGACAAAATTAACAGGAACAAAGGAAAAGTGTGACAAACACAGAAGAATCTGATATTCAAGATACTAGCATTATAGGAGGGACAATCATAGCTTACTAACAAGTTGGGGATCATAGACTTCATCACCATTTTTGCCTCATATATTATCTGCTGCTTTAAATATGTACTCCTATGTACAACCAGCGCTCCATGCTGTCTAATGTTAGTCCTAGAATTGATTATGTTTTGCTTCAGTATCTCTACTATGTCTTGGATCCTTGCTAATGCTATGTCTTTAAACTTGTATATGTTTACTTTATGGTATTGTATTGAAATGTACTTACTTGATACTGATTGTATTAACCTCATACTGTGTAATCCGCCTTGAGTCTCAGTGAGAAAGGCAGACTATAAATGACGTAAATAAATAAATTAAATACTGACTGGTTTAGTAATAGACAATTAGGCTGATTGTTTGGGTATGGAAGAATTTCTATTCAGCTCTATGGCTGCTACTATAGAAGATCTCCAACTGTAAGCAGAAACAGGAATAACTAAGAAGTCCTCCATCCAACCAGCAGCAACCATGTCAGAATGAGGGGCTAAGAAAATCAGGTTTCTATTTTTATCACAACTTTTGTTACCAAAGAAAAGACCAAGGAGGTCTTCCTTGCTATGGTCAGCAATGCCGGGTTGCAGGGAACTGTTACTATAGAGGCACGTCCGCGCGCACACACACACACACACACACACACCATGAAAAGTGTATGATGTTTATTTACAAAGACTATATTACAATTGTCACAAGACTGACTGGCATAAGGCTCTGCCAGACTTGTGTTACCAACAGAGGGCACAATATAATGGCACTTCAACTCTTAAGTACACATATGCTTAATTACAGGAGATTACACAAATTGAAACAATTAATCAATCATGGAATAGTTGCTGACTTACCATGACTGAGTCTGATTAGCCTTGTGTATCACCTGACATGCAATCATGTGACTTAGTACCTGTCAGGCTAGATCATTCTCATCTAGCCTGCTGTCACTGCCAGTAAACAGCTTCAACATGGAAGTATGGCATGTCTGCACACACTGCAGCCATCTGTTCTATGGTCAGCATTAGTCCATTCTGATTGGAAGCCCAAAACTATGGTACTCCTAAGATGACTCTCATTATATTTCTGGTTTCATCTTCCCAAATTAGTCATCATCCAGCCTTCCGATGTGCCATCTATCTCTCACTGTAACTATGACTGTTTTTTTTTTAAAAAAAGACTTTTTATTTTATTAATAAGATTAAAAGCCTAATAAAAGATAGAGAAAAAAAGAGAAAAAGAAAAGAACGAAAATTAAAGAAAAACAAAGAAGAATAATGCATATTTTGTTTTCCATTTTCCTCTACAACACCTATCATATCTTTACTTGCATTATACTTGTAGTTTTAGTACCTCTAAAATTTACCTTTTCTATACTACCCTTCTTCCATTTATTTTTCCCAAGTTTATCTTCTAAGAAATCAAATTCACAAATCATCAATTCATTATTTCTCGTCTCACATGGAAAGTCAATAAGAAGTTTCCAATTAACCATAAAGGCAAACAGTGTTTTATCTTTGATCAGAGCTGTAAGTTTAGCCAT
Source organism: Eublepharis macularius (assembly GCF_028583425.1). Lineage (NCBI taxonomy): Eukaryota > Metazoa > Chordata > Lepidosauria > Squamata > Eublepharidae > Eublepharis > Eublepharis macularius. Next base: position 101,175,975 of record NC_072791.1, read on the forward strand.
CTCTACTAACTCCATCATTTTCACAATCTAGTCACCAATTGAAGGCAATACTGTACTTTTCTGCTTTTGTGCATATAAAAGCCTAGCTGCCATTGTCATATATAGAAACAACATACCGTGTGCAGGTGGTGCAGCGGTGACAGCACAGAACAACTGAGTGGGAGGGCTGGGAGGCTGCCCATTCAGCTGCCCCATGCTGCTGCCACCAGCACGCGCTCCTGGCTGGGTGCAACAGCTGCGGGCCAGGCACGGCAGGTGGCCGGGGCGGCACGCATGCATCCTCCCTCTGGCTAAATTGCTCTGCATGCCACCTCGGCCGCCTGCCACACCTGGCCCACAGATATGTGGTGGTGGTGGTGGTGGCTGTAGCAGCAGCAGCACAGGGCAATTGGGCTCTGTGGTGCACACCTCTGCCCCTGGCACCCCCTCCAGCGCTGCCTTGGCACCTTAGTGCTCGAGGCAGCTGCCGGCCCAGCATCAATGGCTGTGCCGGCCCTGCTGAAGAGGAGATGGGTCTGTGGGAGCAGCAGTAAAATGACTAGTGTTTCACAGAGAGAAGAGGGGGCTTAAGGAAACTTAAGGGTGGGTGCTTGGATCCAGAACACACATACACACTGAGCACATAGCTGGACAGTCCATTTATAAAGTGAAATGTGCTCTGGGGCAAGTCTGACATCTTGCAGCCAAAAACAATAGCTTGATGCCTGTCTCCAGAGGTGGAACAATGAATTGGGAAAGGTGTGATATGATTATTTGGGCTGGATTGTACGTAAAAAAAATATTGCTTGATGATCTGGTAAGTTTTTGACAGGAAGGCTCTCACATGTGCTGAATTAAGTCTGGTTAAGTAAATGGTGGAAGAAAGGATTGATGAGATTAGGTGGGGACGTGTCTCTCAGGAAGCCTCATTATCTCTGCTTCTCTCTTGGGCATGGGGGCCATTCAATCAGTCATTCCCCTATAATTCATGGCTTAGTAATTTTCCAGTCTCTAGGCTGGCTGGTATCCCCTTCTGCCTAGGGCCAAACAGTGTCCGATACTTCTGGCAAGAGGTTTATGATACGTCATATCCAAAAACTGTCCATGCACTGTGGGGAAGGGGTCTGACAGATAACACCATGTACACTAATGCCAGAAAAGCCAAACATACAAAACCCAGAAAAGATATCTCTAACATCTGCCACAAGCAGTAGCCCCCAAGACAGTTCCTCAAGGGCTACACTTCATAAACCTCTGCTAAGCTATGAAGAGACTCTCTAACAGTACAGATTAACCAATAAACTTCAGTAGATATATTTTTAAAGAAACAACACCAGTTCAAAACAGCCATAGTTTAGACAGAGTTTGAAAAAGAGCTTTGTACAAATGATGAACACGTTATTTCCAAAATGTACAAACTTTTGTTGAAATTTGAAACAGAAGAAGAATGTGTGAAAGACTGTATGGTAAAATGGGCTAACAAATTTGGGTATAATATTCAAATAGACCCCATGTTACTTTTTTTGTGCATGCATCGGTATCTGATCACCAATCCCAAATGTCATGTGCAGTTTGATCCATGTATGTGGATTTAACTGATTTTTGGTGAATAGCCTTATGTAAATGCCAACTGCTGTCATTGTGTTTGTGCCATATAATGTCCTTTTTTTAGTCCTCTTCAGATCCACATAATGTATTTTATGTTTCAGATGCATTAAGTTCCTTGATCTGATGCAGGGTGGAGTGGAGATAACACTGATCCAACAATGATGCTAGGTAGAGATTACTAGTTTTGTTCAGGTACAGGCTGCTTCTGTTGCTACCTTATCTGGTTCAGACAGAGGATAGGGCAAATGATGTTGAGGTGTTCATGTTCATTTGGAGAGGACTCTTCTTGGAGGCAACTTCTCCTGTGGTGCTGGGAAATAGAGGGGCTGGAATGGCATCTTGCCATTATTTCCAGCTGCCTAACTGGAAATGATGTCACTACATTGTGAGATGCTACACTATGAGCAGCATCTGGGGGAATATTTTGTGCTGCAGTGGGAGGAAGAGCTGAGAAAATCCTTCACAGACAAAAATCCTTCCATCCATGGGAACACTCCAGTGGATACAAGTCTGTATTTGTTATGCTTGTTTTAAACTTTTTGTTAGCTGCCTCATGTGTTTGTATGAACTCGGGTCATCCCTTGGCTGTCAATCTCCATAAATCTCCATAATATTGTGTGTGTGTGTGTGTGTGTGTGTGTGTGTTAGAGACCCACTGAAACAACATCCTGCAATGCCATAATACCATTTCTAGCTAAATCCTAGAGTGTCCCACAAGACAGTGATATCATTTCCAGTTATACAGCCAGAAATGATGTAACACTGCAGGGCTGACAATCTCTAGGAGACTGAAATGGTCTCCTGAAATGTCACTTCTGTGCAACCAGAAGTGACATCACTGCTTTGCGGGACATTCTAGAATTTAGCTGGAAATGGTGTTGCAGCATTGCAGCATGCCATTTTGGTGAATCTCCACCCCCCACCCAGTCTCCTGGAGATTGCCAGCCAAGGGTAAGGCAACCCTTGCAAGCTCTGGCAACTCTAGCTCATACACATGCATAAAGCAACTAACAAAAAGTTTAAAACAAGCATGACAATTACAGGTTTGGATCAACTGGTATGTTTCCAAGGATAGAAGGATAACTGGCTGCAAAGTGTGATTTTCTCACCTTCCCATTCCCACTGCAGCCCAAAATATTCCAAAAATGCTGTTCCTGGTAGAACAAGGGACCGTCTAGGAGCAACATGGAGGGCAATTTGGGCTGTTGAGGGAAGGGAAAGTTGAGAAAATTAAGCTCTGCTGGCAGAAATCCTTCCATCGTAGATTCAAATCACAACCTACAAAACACCCCAAAATAAAATCTATTTTATTTAGATGTATACTCACAAAATGAAATTAAAAATTATAAACAGATAAGCTAGATTTTAAAAACTGAAATGATCTAAAACAGCAGCTAGGAGCAGAATAACAGCAGTACTGAGACTTAATTAAACCTGAAAAAGTAGCCGAAATAATATGATAAAAAGCAGCAGTTACAAAACCATTCATTAACAACAGACCATGCAAAATAAAATATCTTCAGACATAAAAATACTAATTGCCCTCTGGAATAAAATTGTTTCCACAGATTTCCAGAAGGCCAAAATAAAATAGTAGCTGAAAAAGCCCTGTCCTATATACCTGCCAATTATGTAGCTGTCAATGCTTGCACATGGAGTAGTAAATCTTAGATAAACTAACAAAACCAAAACAGATTAGCCATGTCAAAGTAAACCATTCAAGTAACAATGCATAGCAACACAAACTTGAATCAATATATGAACATGTTTAACTAGAGGCCCTAAGAGCTCTTCTAAAGAGCACTATTTTATGCAGAATTTCATGATGGAAGTTCTAATCCTCTACTGTTGTTAACTTCATGAAAGGAAAGAGTAATGTAAACATTGAGCCAATGCTAGGGAGACATGAACCAGAGACTGGGGAAATTTGTGATTCACTTACTTGGAATGAAAATTAGAATAGTATAGTTCCTTCCTTCCCTTCACAATACCAGATAGTTCTGCAAACCAGATTCATGAAACCTCTTTGAAGGAAGTTTGGGGCCCTAGAGCACTTCCCCTAAATGTTCCTTATTCAAGATGTGAGATACATTAGTACTTGGCAGGAATGTAGGCTTCTGTGTACTTCTTGTGCACACAGATGAGCACATCATCTGTTCTCTTGGACATATCATCACCTCTTTCATTGATACCTCTATCTCTCGATCACATATATGGAATTGCCACCACAGTTGGAATAAATAGGCAGACACACAAATTGGGATCCAAAGGGCCACTTTATTAATGTAACAGCAACATATCAAAACATGGCAAGGGCCTAAACTAGCGGTACATGTAGGGTCCTGGGGTCACTCCAGGACCCCGCCCTGACAGGTCTGGGCGAGTCACCTGCTGCCCCAGGTGAGAGCCATCCATCGTATAGCTGGGACTCGGCCTGGCCAGGCTAAGTGGTTCACCCCTTTAAAGCTCCCCCACCCAGCCGTAAAGCTGCAGGGGGAGACTGGCTTGTCCAGGGGTTAACAAAACCAGTCCATCTGCAAGCTGACAAAACCAGCCCATCTGCAGATGAGATAGGGCATCTGCCATTCCATTGTTAACCCCAGGTACATGCCTGGCTGAGAACAAAATGTTAAGGTACAAGCACCTGAGCATAAAAGCATGGACCAGTCTTATCACCCTATCCGATTTAGGAGAGAGGGAATTAACTACATGAACCACAGCCATATTATCGCACCAAAAGTGCACTAAGTGATTCACTAGCTCATCCCCCCACAAATAAACCGCCACTAAAATAGGGAAGAACTCGAAGCATGTCAGGTCCCTATAAAAACCAGCTTCTACCCAGTCATCAGGCCATTGGGCAGAGCACCGGTGCCTCTTATAATAAACCCCAAAGCTCGTTGAACCGGAGGCATCTGAGGAAACCTGGAGGTCCCCTTTTAGTAACGTCCTGTCTCCAAAAGGAGACCCCATTGAAGGAGTCCAAGAACTCCACCCAAATGGCCAAGTCCTCTCTCATTCCCCCAGTAATCCATATTCAATGATGCGGGAGCCTAAGGGAACCCATGGCCTCACACAGGTGCCTTAAAACGGCCCTCCCTGGGGCCACCACCCAGCATGCAAAATTGAGGTAGCCCACTACCTGCTGCAGCTCTAAGAGCGAAACTTTCCAACTCCCCAGAAGGCCACTCAACTGAGCCTTAAGCTCCCTCAGCTTGTCAGCCAGCAAACATGAGGTTTGCTGCACTGTGTCCAGCTCTGTACCCAAAGACGTGAGTCTGGGATGGGCCCTAGTTCTTCTCATGAGCCAAGGGTACTCCAAGCTCCCTGGAAAGTCTAACGAAATTTTCCAGGAGGCGGGCACACTACCCAGAACCCACCAGTCCCACGAAAAGGAAATAATCTAAATACCTCAAATCCTCCCCTCAGCACATTCCTTTGCTATCTTCACTCAGACTACATCCTCCATGCCAAACAGAGAACACACCAATAGAGGCGTTGGATGAGGAGGAGGAAGATGAGAAATGGTGGAGATTACTTAAACAGAAAGGGTACACTAGACTACAAGATATACTATGTGGACAGTCGCTTAAGCCATTACAAATATTATATGATGAAATAGGTAGGCAATATTGGTGGAAGCTAATAGGTTTACATAATAGACGTAAAAAGATAATTGAAAATAAGACTTTGGTGGTGGGGGAACCAATGGAGGAGTTATTGAAGGTGATGATAAACACAAAAAGGGTATTAGTAGGTAAGATATACAGGAGGATGACATCTGATGATGATCGGACAAGAACCCTCCTTCAAGGGAAGTGGAGTATAGAAATTGGTTTAGAGGAAAGAATGATTGATAGACTTGTAAAAGGTACACAGAAGATAAAAGTGCATAAATTTAGAGAGTTGGAATTGAAATTTTATATGAAGTGGTATAGAACTCCGGTTATATTGGCTAACATGTTCCCAAGACTGAGCTCAAAATGCTGGCATTGTAGAATTGAGAAAGGATGGTACTCCCATATGTGGTGGGAGTGTACAGAAGCTAAAGCCTTTTGGGAGAAGGTAACAGAGCAGCTTTATAAGCTTTTTGTAATAAGACCGAAGATAGACGTTGAACTGATGTTAGGTAGTATTCTAGGCTATCAAGGTATTAGGAAAGAAGAACAGGATTTATTTAAAGCAATAGTGCTAGCCGGAAAAGCAGTAATAGCATTTGGTTGGAAAGACAAAACCAAGTGGACGGAACTAAATTGGCAGAATTATTTATTTGAATATATTCGATCAGACATTATAGCTATAATTAATCAGGATGAGCCATGGGAATTAAGGGCAGGGAAGATTAAGGAAAAGTGGCATTTATATCTAAAATGGGTTATGGAAGGTCAACAACAGGACGTTCGGTAGAAGCTCCTAGGCCTCTGTCCCTGGCTAAGAAGGATGAGAAGTTAAGGGAGGGGGGGAGGGATAAGGGTATGGGAACATAGATGGATAACTTGTATGAGGAATAATCATTCAAATATTGAAGGCAATGTATTTAAATATATATATATATAAAACATTGTAATTATTAATGTGTAATTAAATAAAAACCAAAAAAAAAAAAGAGGAGCCGCACCACTCCAGGGTGAGCCTCGCTGCGTGCCGCTTGTCGCTTTTCGTGCTAGGCGAGAAGAAAGAAAGAATGCTCCTTTCACCATGGCAGAATGAGCCTCACCTCGCTATGCACTGCGCTCCTCTCGCCATGCCGGGATAAGCTGAGCCTCACTGTGTGCAGCTCAGCTCCCGCTCCTCGTGCCGGGTGAGAGGAGAGAAAGAACACTCCTCTCTAACTCGAGCATGAAGGTGCGACTGAATTGTCAGGGGGCAGAGCAGTCTGAGGAGGCTCACAAGCTCCGCCCCTGTCAGAGACCCGGATGGCTGGGAACTCCTGCCTGCCTCCATTCCTTCGCGGAGGCAAACCAAATCCAAATCCAAATCCAATTTATTACAGCAAAAGCCAGCAATATAAAACAATATGATTACAAGCAATAAATTTTTTATCAAGCAAGCGGAGGCAAACAAGGGCATCCGGCTAAGATGGCAGTTGCCACCTGCTGGGAATGCTGCATTCTTTTCAGTACAACTATGTCATAAAGGAAAATATGAGTTCTTCAAATGTATCTCTTTGTTAATAAGAAACAGCCAGTGTAAAACAGCAATGATCTGTAGCAGAGTTTTAAAAGTAAATCTTTGGAATGAGGTACCTGGAACAGAGGCAACCCATTAAAGGAAAGCTGTGATAATTCCATTACTTTCAATTGAGCTAACTCAACTTAATTTGAAGAAAAAGCAACAGTCAACATCAACAACAAAAACCCAGGATGGGATTTTAAAAAATCTTCTACCGAAGCGCATTTAGAAAAGGATGGGGAAGTTACAAGATTGGTTATAATTAGCCATGCAGAGCTCAGTTATGAAGTACATTAGATAGAAAAAATAGGTAAACTCATTCTTTTATGCAGTTGAATGATTGTGTAAACATCATCCTCATAATGCAGAAACTGGCTTACCTGCTGTTAAACTAGTATCTCAACCACAGGCAGCTGGGACAGACAGATTGGCTTGCCCCTGGGAGCCATTGGTCTAGTATTATTCAGGTTACATTATTGTAATGCTTTATGCTACCTTTGAAAATATTTTGGAAAACTGTCACTTGTGTAGTATGTTTGGCATCTATCAAGTGTTTAAATCAGTTTGTATCTAGACACAATTCAAGGTGCTCATTTTAACTTACATATAACTTCAGTTTGAAGTATTTGAAGGACCTTGTTATTTTTATTTTCTTTATTTGCACCTTGCCTTTCTCCCCAATGGGGACCCAAAGGAGCTCACATCATTCTATTCCCCTCCATTTTATTCCCCATATAAAATTGTTCAGTATCGAAAAGCTCATCTCCAGTAATGTTTTTTTCCTACAGTTATTTTAAAAGACTCTTTTTTAAAAAAAATAGATTTGATCTGCCAACATGACTATATGAAGAAGGAAAATGGTGTGGGAAGAGAGGGGGGTGTTAATCCTTTCCTCACCTGCTGCCCCCCCCCATTCAAAGTGGCTCTGTTTAGCACAACTCCCAGAGTGATAGCATCTTTGGCAGGTAATGGCTATGGCCTCCAGCAGCATCCCTACTTACCTGAGTTCATGCGCACCCCAGAAGGAGGTTATATAGCATGGGCTGTAGAATGATTGGGCTCCAGGGAGGAAGCTCGGCCATTGCAGGAGCATGAGTGGATTGATTGCCATGACAGTCAGCATGCTATACTCTGCTTGGGCAGGGCCAGGTATGGGGGCAGGGGGAGTGACTTTTTTCCTTACAGAGGGTGTCTATTGGTTATGCCTCCTTTTTTTAAAGGTGTAACTTTCTGCTGCTATTGGAGGTGTTCCCAGGCCCAAAATGGATTAGCTCGCTTTGCCCCCAGTCCACCCTTGGCCTTCCAGTGCAAAGATTTATGCCATAGAACCACCTATGTCCAGGCATTGACATGGAGCCCAGGCACAGCAGTGCAGAAGGGGAACACCAATCTAAGTCTGGTTTACTATGGTGTAGCAGGCAAATACACCATCTGGGGGCTTGTCTTCTTCCGAGGCACTTCTCCCCCATAGGACTGAGCTGTAAAAATATGAAGAATAAGCTAAATCTAAGACCAATCATATTTTATATTATTGTCACATGTAAAAGATCTTTGCTGTTATAGCAAATGTCATTTAGTAGAAAAGTATGTCACCAAGATAAGGAATTGGAGTTTTAATGAAGGAAATTGCATGCAGAAGATTTTAGATGAGAAATGCATATGTCTGTGTGTTTATGAAATTCTTACGCAATTCATAGTAGACTAAGCATGATCTGATTTTAAATCATTCATAGTTATGAATGATTAGAAAATGTTAAGAGATTTACTTTTTATTGCATGCATATTTCAATAAAGAATTAAGATTTAAACTCTAAAAACCCTCTGTGTACCTTCATGGAAAAGAAACAAAACAAAAACAAAAAGAACCCACACAAATAATTTGTATTGAGAAACAAGTTCTCTACAGAGAAATCTCTGTTTTCAGACCTTATCTGAAGCTCTGAGTCTATCCAAAATTTGGGAAATAATTTTCCATACTGGACAGTTTAGAAGCTCTAATTAGGTATGGATAAATCAGTCCATTACAGAGAGGAACAGAGGAATGTTTCCCTATTTTCTCCTTGATAAAGTAATTCTGGAAACCAAAATTCCAAAATAAAAAAGTTGTTTAAAATAAACAGAGAAGAAACCATAAGGTATAACTTCAGAGACTCTTTCTAGGTGCCCACCATCAGAGATTAGACAAATAGAGCATGGGTAGATGGCCTTTTAATCCTGTTTGTGGAAAGACAAATCTGTGAGGCTGGGCACCAATAGTTATTTAGGTGATTAGTTAAGACTGCCTTTATTTCTAGAACTTGTAGTGATTTCTGATATGTTTATGGTTTCACCTGTTCTCTACTATCTTTGTTATTTTCTAATTTGCTATTATGCTGCATAGTTTCTGCCTTGTGTTTTATATCTTGCAACTAATGATGTGGCTTTTTACAGTTTTTTAAAAAAAATATTATAATCTTGTTGATTTTTATTTGTGAACTGCTTTGAAGTATCATATAAATGTTTAAAATGCATTTTAAAATGGTGAAATGGTACAAGGAAACCTAGATCTGTAATCCATTCCATTCCATTTATTCTTTATGCCTGTTATTTATGCATTGCTTCACTTGTTACTGCTTCCTTTAGTTTTTGACACTCTGCTTAATGCTGGTTCATCCTACCCAAAGGTCTATTCAGAAATAATCAGAAGGCTTTGGTTTGCAGATTAGTGATAAATCAGTGAAAAGGGGAGGAATTCTGCAGATCTTCCAAGAAGAATCTTCTCTTGCCAAATGCCAAACCACTTTGCAAAGTTCAATGATTTTCTCACTGCAAAAAATAACAAAGGCAACCATGCTCACTAGCTCAGGTTACATATGCTTATGAACTTGGCCTGGTACCTAAAAGAATGCAACATAGGCACCAGGGGAAGGGCATTCCATAAGTAAGGTCCCACTACCAAAATAAATGATTTTAAGGTTGTTATCTGCCCTGAGCCCGCTAGCGGGGAGGGCGGAATACAAATATGATATAAATAAATAATAAAAAACATCCTGTCTCTATTACTTACCACTTGCCTCACCTCTGAGGGCAGGAGCATAGAGAGCAGGGCTTCTGAGGCAGAACTTAATTGGCAGGCTGTACAATATGAGAGCATACAGTCCTTCAGGTTTAGGTTGAAGGTAAGAACCAGCACTTTGAATTGTGCCTGAAACAAATGAGCACCATACAGAATTGCTGGGATGAATATGAGAAAGTGGTGGCAACTGTGCTGACCAAATAATCATTGGCATCTTGGGCAACCATTCCATGCGGCTCTGTTTTGGACTCCTTCCTGGGCTGTCTGCTAGCCATCCTCATAGGAAGCTCAAACCAAAAAAGCTGTGTTATGCTATGTCCGTGCATTTCCACTGTGGTGTGCCTTTTTCTGTAGTCCTACCTGTCCTGGTATATAAAGCTGGTGCCAAGACTGCTGGAGGATTCCTAATACCCTATGTTAATTCTCTTTCCTCTGTGCCCAGTTGGGTGTGTGATTAGAGAGCTGCTCTCAAGAATGTGAGGGAAGGGTTCTAGTCCAGCTTCTTCTGTTTTTCTGCAGATCTTGCAAGCAATCCTTACAAGGGATTTAAGTTCCTAGCCCCTTTTTGTCATATGTATGTCTTTCCCTGGTGAACTACTGAGGGGATGACAGGAATACTTCATGTGACTGTACAGTTGTGTGCCCTCTAGTTGCTGCCATAGTGTCTGCATTCTGCTTGCCTAGCAACTGGCCAGTGCTCCTTAGCTTTGTCCATTCCCCTGCCGATCGCAGTACTCAAATCATTGCCTGGGAGAGTTCTTGGGTGATATTTATGCTGCAGAGGCATGTGTATGGTGTGGTTAGAGTGGCAATGTTTCCTTCCTTGTACTTGAGCATAGGATACTGAGTAGTGGCATAGGATACTGAGTACTATGGTCTTACAATGGGATTGCCCATGTACCTCAGTAGCTACAAAGGAGACTGTAAAAGGAAGACTCAAAGAGAACATGTAAAAGAGAGTGGCTGAAGAAACCAAAATCTAACAAATGGGATTTCCAGAATGGCCATCCATGAGGACGGTAGGGAAAGAAAGGAAGGAAGGAAGGAAGGAAGGAAGGAAGGAAGGAAGGAAGGAAGGAAGGAAGGAAGGAAGGAAGGAAGGAAGGAAGGAAGGAAGGAAGAAAGAAAGAAAGAAAGAAAGAAAGAAAGAAAGAAAGAAAGAAAGAAAGAAAGAAAGAAAGAAAGAAAGAAAGAAAGAGAGCTGTAATAGTACTACTAAAAGCCTACTAACGAATACTCATGAATAGAGATGGGCACGAACAGCAATATTAACAAAAAAAAGCCACTAACAGCCCAATCTGCTGTTCACGAACAAGCTGTTTGTGAGGCCCCATTCGAAATGAACATGTGGTCGTTGCAAGCCTCGTTCGTTGCTGTTCGTCAAGCCAGACAGTCTGGCACCTGCAATCAATTCCCTTGGCAACTTAGGCAGGGATTGTCTGAACTCTGTCTGAACTCCTGCTGTTGCCCTGGAAACCTCAATCTAAGCCCAATTTAGCTTGATAGGCAGGTCTTCCTTTCAAGTGTGGAGCTCCAAATTTGTTACATCAAGGGAGCAAAGACCAAGGGGGACAGTGGAGAGACATTAGACCCTACCTCCATGCAGCTTTGGCTGTTACGGAGGGGGCCCGCCATTGCTCCCCTGGGAGGAGGGAGAGCAGGGACTTTCCCGGGCATCCGGGTTCCTGCTGCGTGGGCAGAGCCAGTAGCCATTTAGGCAGCTCTGCCTAAGCAGCGCTCAGTTGCTGCTGAAGCTCGGCCCACCCTCCTCACCCTGTTTTTGGTGTAGGTTTAACCAGCTGCCGTTTTCGGAGTCAGATAGGATTTTTTTCCTCTTATCCTAATTGGCCTTGGATGGAGTTTTTTCCGCCTACCTTACACCATTACTTGTGTGCAGGATATTGGATTAGGGTGGTGCCGGTTAGGGTGTTCTGGCAGGATTGATTTGGGATTTAGTCAGCGGGCTGGTGAGCACCCTTGGCGTTTCCCTATTTGTGGGGAAGAGGGGTCTGCTAGGAGCGGATGGTACTACTTGTGATGGCTGCCAGCGCGCGTGGGCAGGCGGCCTAGGTTAACCCCATGCACAAGTCCTGCCTCACTGCTGTACGGCTGAGAATTAGTAGCTTGGAAAGGGGAACCAATTTGCCAGGCTGGCCGGGTATCCTTGCCATCTCTAGGGATGGCTCGCACCCGGGGCTTTGGGGCTCGCCCAGGCAGGTCAAGGCGGGGGTCTTGGGATGACCACGTGTCTTGACCTGTACCGCTTACCCTTGCTGCAGTTTTGATTAATGTTAACGTTGAGGTTAATTCAATAAAGTGGCCCTTAGATCCAACAACGTTGTCTGCCTCTTCATTCCCATTAGAGGAGCAATTGCTGTTGGCATTTTGATAGAGTACATTGGAGCTTGAATTTTCTTTATGTGTAGTGGGAAAGGGATCTACCCCTTCAAGTTCCAGGGCTGCTGCCAGGCTCTGGGCCAAGCTATTATTTATTATTGGTACCTTTCCTGCTGCCTGCTCTGGTCAGGTTTCTTGGAGTGGCGCAGTAGGGATCTTGGCTTGGATGATGGCTGGAGGAGAGCCTGCTGGCCCACATGAACAGCCAACCTCGAACATGTTTGTGAACAGGTCCATGTTCGTGGTTGTTCGTGAGTCCCTGTTCATGGATGGCAATGAACAAGAAACATCATGTTCATTGGTTGTTGTGGGTTTTCCGGGCTGTATTGCCGTGGTCTTGGCATTGTAGTTCCTGACGTTTCGCCAGCAGCTGTGGCTGGCATCTTCAGAGGTGTAGCACCAAAAGACAGAGATCTCTCAGTGTCACAGTGTGGAAAAGATGTAGGTCATTTGTATCCACACTGTGACACTGAGAGATCTCTGTCTTTTGGTGCTACACCTCTGAAGATGCCAGCCACAGCTGCTGGCGAAACGTCAGGAACTACAATGCCAAGACCACGGCAATACAGCCTGGAAAACCCACAACAACCATCGTTCTCCGGCCGTGAAAGCCTTCGACAATATATCATGTTCATTTTTTTCTGTTCATGCCCGTCTCTACTCATGAACAGCAGGAAGCCGCAGTCATGAATTTCAATTCATAGGCCTCAAGCTGATCTTACTCCAGGAACAGACAGTTCATTTTATAAATATGTCTAAGAGTAATTAGTGTGAGGTGATGCAGTTCACAACCAGAATAGTATAGTGGTTGAAGAGTGAAACTAGGAAGACCTGAGTTCAGGTTATGAACATCTGAGTTCAATCCCTTGTTCTACCATCGAATTTCTCAGGTGACTTTGGACCAGTCAGTATCTCATAGCCTAACCTCTCTCACAGGGATGTTCTGAAAATTTAAGGTGTGTGTGTGGGGTGGTGGGGGTGGTGGATCTGTACAAAGTCTTTGAAGAAAAGCAAAGATAAAAATTATAGGGGATTAATGGAAGAAAAATATATTTTGGACTGGATTTTGGAGGAACAGAATGTTGCCTCTTAGGTGTTGCTTAGCAAAATAATCACTTGCTGCAGTGCAATGTATACACTATATTAGTTTTTCCCTAAATTTAGTAGTTATTTGGATTCATGAAGCTGTAGAACCAGGTTAAGGTACCTCAAGTTTCTCCCTGCCTCCTTTGTATTCTCAGAGGCTGTTGGGTGTTTTCTACAGATCCATTTGTCATTGGTTTAGTAAGAATACAAGGACAAGCATCCATTCTAACAATCCCGTTAATAACCTTTTGCCTGTGACAGGTCCATCATGTGCAGAATCTATTTCATTCACATTTCACTGGTGATTAAACTTTTCATTCTAGTGATTTTTTTCTTGTAATCTGCCAAGGCTTTTGTCAACATTAATAACTTAGCACTGCACAGGTGCTGTAATTAAGGGATTCGTTTTAGCTAAATTGTTGCACTAGCATCACCCTCAAGGAAAAAAGTGAGAAAAGCAATTTATTTCTTTGATGTTACATGAAAACTATGAGCTAACTGCCTTTCTGCACAAAGCTTTGCAAACACAGGTTATTACTGTTAGCTGTAATTTTCTTATTACTATTATACTAACACACAATGCAATTAATTTCCCTGTTTAAAAAGGGGGGTTATCTTACTGTTCTGCCCTTTGCCATTATAGCTAAAAACAAGGCATGCAGAGTAAATTGAGATTGGTTTATATTTTGTGATTTATTCATCAGCAGGCAATGGACAGGGCAGAAAGCAAAAACACTGGCTGCAGAGAAATCTGGAAGATTTCAGCTTCTCTTCCATCTTGATGAAGCAATCTTATTCACTTTACTGCAAAATAGAACATCAGTTTGAATTCTAATACACAATTGACCTAGCAGATTGCTTCAGGAGACTGTATAACTTATTAAGAGCTTCCCAAATTAATATTTTCATCTTCAGGCTTTTTTTCCTGCAAAAGTCAGTAGTTTAGTTGTAATCTATATACCATGATCTCAGAAACAAATCCCATTTTTGTTAGATTTGACTGTCTTTAATTGGGTGTATTATACTTATTCTTGTTTCCATCCTTGCATAACCAGTGGAAAAGCTTATGTATAAGCAAGCAGGGATGTTATATTTTTCATTATGTTATAACATTGTCCAGCCTATTAGCATATTTATCAGAATTATCTAGAAAGTTGCTTACTGAGTACAGTATTGCCATAGAATAAACTAGGTGCAACAAAGTTGAATAAGGAAGAAATTCTGAAAAAACTGAGGTGTAGTTCAGTTTTATGAAAAATTAAACAGGATAGGCCCTCCCTAATCTATTCATGGAGGATAGGTTTGACAATGGGTATTAGCCCTTAGAACCAAACTAAATGTCCATATTTATATGCACCACACACACATATGAATACTCAAAGCTGTGAAAGCCAGCAGGGAGAACTGTTGCTTATATGTCTTGATTATAAGCTTCTTATAAGCATCTGCATGGACAGCATTAGAAACTGAATGCTAGATTAACCAAGAAAAAGCAGCAAGAATTAAGTGAATTAAGAAACTGGGAAGTGGTACATAAAATCAAATATTTGGGGATAGAGCTCACTGCTAAGAATATAGATTTATTTAAGAATAATTATGAAAAGCTCTGAACTCAAATTGAAAGAGATATGATAAAATGGAATAATCTAAATTTGTCGTGGTTAGGTCGTATTGCTACAATTAAAATGAATGTATTGCCCAGAATGATGTTTTTAATGCAAACAATACCAATTATGAAAGATAAAAAACAGTTTGAAAAATGGCAGAGGAAAATATCTGAGTTTGTTTGGGCAGGGAAGAAGCCAAGAGTAAAAATGAAAGTCTTATGTGATGCAAAGGAAAGAGGAGGAATGTAGTTACCTGACCTAAGACTTTATCATGAAGCGATATGTTTGGTGTGGATAAAAGAATTTGGCCACGCCTCCAGGCAGCTTCGCTGCTCAAGGAGGGGGCCGTGCATTGCTCTCCTGGAAGGAGGAGAGCAGAGCAGCGTTCCCGGGCATCCGGGGCTTTCTCAGGTGGGCGGAGTCAGCAGCTGTTGCTGGCTGCTCCGCCCATCCAAAGCCAGTCGCGTTTGTCGCTCGGCCCACCCTCCTCACCCTATTTGGTACAGGATTAGCCGGTTGCTGTATTCGGAGCCAGGTAGGAATTTTTATCTCTCACCCTTAATTGGAGTCTTGGGTGAGGGGTTTTTCGCCTGCCTTGTACCAGGTTTTGGGTGTTGGAAATTGGCTAAGGTGGTGCTGTCTAGTGGTGTCATGGGCAGAATAGAGTTTGGTAAAAGCAGCGGGCCGGTGAGCACTCTTGGCGTTTCCCTATTGGTAGGGAGGAAGAGTCTGCTAGGAGCGGCTGGTACTGCTTGTAACGGCTGCCAGCGCGCGTGGGCAGACTGCCTGGGGAACCCCACGTGCAAGTCCTTCCCTCACTGCTGTACGGCTGAGGCTTAGGAGCTTGAAAGGGGGGAACCAATTTGCCAGGCTGGCCGGGTCTCCTAGCCATCCAGGTGGATGGCTCGTACCCGGGGCTTTGGGGCTTGCCCAGACAGGTCAAGGCGGTGGTCAAGGTTTGACCCCGTGGCTTGGCCTGTACCGCTTTCCCCTGCCGTAGTTATATTAAGGTTGTGTTGAGGTTAATTAAATAAAGTGGCCCTTTAGATCCAATACCTGTGTCTGTCTCTTCATTCCGACTAGGGGGGCAATGGGTGTCCTTGACCAATCATAAGTTATTAACATTGGAAGGATATAATAAATTATTTGGATGGCATGTATATATGTGGTATGAAAAAATATAAAATGGATGCAATGTTTCAGCACCACTACCTAAGAAGAAATTTATTGCTAACTTGGCTTAAATACAAGAAACTCGTAGAAGAAAAGAAACCACTTTGGATTATACCAGCTGAAGTAATCAACCCAAATTTGGAATACCAGGGAAAGGAATGGCTTACCCTCAAAGAACTAACAATACTAGAAAAGGATGAGTTGAAGCTTAGACGAAATGTGGATTTGCCATTCAAATATGGTTGGTTACAATACAGGCAAATTAAAGACATGGAGCCAAAACACACGTTAAGAAATACCTAGGTTCAGCACGTGTTCTCTTACCTCAAGGTTTGCCGGGATCTGTAGGAGTCCTGGAAGCTTAAAGTTTAGTATTTACAGAGCAGCAAAAAGGGGAAGGGAAATACAGGCGCCTGTATTTTAAGCTTTAAGCTTCCAGGACGCCTTTAAGCTTCCAGGACACTTACAGATCCTTTAAGCTTCCAGGACTTTAAGCTTCCAGGACCCCTACAGATCGTTAAGCTTCCAGGACGCCTACTTTAAGCTTCCAGGACGCCTACAGATCCCGGCAAACCTTGAGGTAAGAGAACACGTGCTGAACCTAGGTATTTCTTAACGTGTGTTTTGGCTCTTATTTGACTCAGATAAAAGGAAGACAGGCTTTAGAATTAAAAACTCAGACTTGGAAGAGTTATTGGGAGATAATAATAAAGCAATATCTAAAATGTATAAGTTGTTATTGAAGTGGTTTACAGAAGATGAAATAGTAAAGGTTCAAATGGTAAAGTGGGCTATAAATTGTAATAAAGAAATAACCATGGAAGAATGGGAACAATTATGGAAAAATACCCTAAAAATATCAACTTGTATTAGTATTAAAGAGAATGGATATAAAATGTTGTATAGATAGTAATTAACACCGAAAAAAACTAGCCATAGCTAACAAACAGTTATCAAACAAATGTTGGAAATGTAAGGAGCATGAAGGATCTTTGTTTCATATGTGGTGGACGTGCCAAAAGGCTAGAGACTTCTGGTCTAAAATATGTGCTGAAATGTCTTTGATATTATAATATAATGTTGCTAAAAATCCTGAAATGTTATTATTATCTTTACATTTAGAAGAGGTTAATAGAAAGGATAAGACATGGTTATATTATATGTTAGTAGCAGCAAGGATTCTATATGCTCAATATTGGAAAAATGAAGAAATAACAAATGTGGAAGAATGGACCAGGAAGCTGCTGTACATGGTCGAAATGGATAAAATAACTAGAAATTTGAAGGAGCAAGATCCAGAAACTTTTTTAGAGGATTGGAAGAAACTTAAGAAATATTTGGAAAAGAAATGCGATGTTAAAGGACAATTGTGGTCTCTGGAGGGATTTTAAATTTTATATAAAAAGACTTTAACAAAAGAAAAACATATCAAGATCTTTACCATGGTAAAAATTACAGCAATATAGTGTAATAATAATAGCTATGAATAAACGGGGGGTTCGAGTGTTGTTGGAAGTCAACAAAGAAAAGGGGGAGGGGAAGGGGTGGGGTATATATCTAAGTAGAAGGGTTAATTTGGATAAGTTTAATGTATTAATCAATTATTGTATATTGCCTCATCCAATAAAAATTATTTTTTTAAAAAAGAAAAGAAACTGAATGCTAGATTAAATAGCACCTTAGTTAGACTCTGCAGGGCTTTTAAAAAATAAACAGCATCGTTTCTGCCGGTATGTAGGATGTATCTTCTAGTATTTATTTATTTTATTACTTATACATTTGTGCTCTGTTCCTTCTATCTATATGGTTTGAAGAAGCTTCCAGAAAACGGTTTAAAAGAACAGAATTTTAAAATGATGGTATAAAAATCTGGCTCAGTAGTAGAGCATCTGTTTGGCATAAAGTAGGCTCCAGTTTCAGTTCCTGGCCTCTCCAGTTAAAAGGATCAGGTAGCAGGCAATGTGAAAGACCTCAGCCTGAGAATCTGGAAAGCTGCTACCACTAAGACAGTAATGACATTAATGGACAAATGGTCTCATTCAGCAGAATAGGAGTAATAGTCATGTTCCTCCCTGCTCCTGATAATAACCAAACTGCAGACATGATGGGACAACGTCATGATCTTTATTTGAGCCCAGTAACTAATGGGAAGCCAATGGAGTGAATACAGAATGTGAGTAATATGCATGCTCCATCTCACTGCAGCATTCTGCACCAGTTGGAGTCTCCAAGTCAGCTTTGAAGGGAGACCTATATAGAGTGCATTACAGTAATCTAGTCTCAGTGTTACTGTGCCATGAATTCAGGTGGCCAGTTCATTTGTGTCAACCTAGGAGGCCATCTTCCAGCATTTTTTGCAGCTGCCTAACTTGCTTTTCTAGCAGTAGCACTTGATACAGTATAACCCCAAGAGTCTTAACTGAGTCAGTGATGGTCAGATGAACTCCATCGGAAGTGGAGAGTTAACGTCCTTCAAGATCTCTGTCTTCCCCACCAGCATCACTTTCATCTTGTCTGAATTCAGTTTCAATTTGTTCTCTTTCAGCCATTTGACTATAGTTTTCATGCAGTGACTCGCGTTTTCTACTGTATCCTGTGGTGATTTAGATAGTGAAATGTAGAGATGGTTGTTCCTGTGGTGATTTGTTATGAAAAATCCTATCTGACAAAGATGCACAAAATGAGAAATAAAATCTGGAAAACTCATTATATTTATGTTTTGGTACTCAGTGTATAAGCTTTGGATGTCTGGAACTCATTAATTACTGGCACCATTGGTTGTTGTAACCACAGTGTTGTTGTAACAATATTTTTGTCTTGAGCTTTGTAAGAATATTTTTGTCTTGAACGTTGTATACTAGTATTATTGTCTTAATTGATACACACAAAAATATGGACCTGTATTGAAACTATACAAAGTGGCACTATAGTGTTTGTATTGTTATTGGTTTATTACTGTGTTCCTATAGTCTAGTATTGTTTGCATAATGGTGGCATCCAATTCCATAGCTACGAATAAGTTCTCCTAAAGTCTTTAAATAGAGATTGAATAACATTGGAGGATAATATTGCACCCTGTGGAAGCCCACACAATAATTCCCACTCTGAAGACAGCTGGTCTCCAACAGTAACTCTTTGAGCCTCTTCCATGAGAAACTATTTAAACCAGTCCAAGGCACAATCTTTGATATCCACTTCTGCCTCCAAACACCTCAACAAGATGGTATGGTCTCCTGTATAAAAGGCTACAGATAGATCCAGGAAGAGCAATAATGGCCTTTGTCTATATTCAGATGCAGATCATCTACTAGAGCAGTTTCTGTCCTATGGCCTGGCCTGAATCCAGACTGAAAAGTTTCCAAAGTACTAGAGTTATCCAAGAAGACCTGGAGCTAGTCAGCTATTGCATTCTCAATCATTTTGCTCAGAAAGGGCAGATTACATACAGGGCAATAATTGCCCACATCATTTTTGTCTAGAGATGGTTTTTTAGTAATTGGAGGTATAACCGCCTGTTTGAGTTGCTGCGGGAAGGTGCCCCAAGATTGATTTACAATAGACCTCAATCTCTCATTTATGTGGTCCAGCACACAAGTAGTGACTTTAACAGATGCTAGGATGCCATTTGATCCATCATTGTAACTGGTTCAAAGTGGTCTATACATGAAGCAGACAGTGTGTTAAGCCTTTCTTCCATCTTGTCTATATTAGTTTTCATCCAGATCAGAGCCATAGTAAAAGAAGTAGGGCAGTGGCGTCTCTCACTATAGTGGGATACCACACACCTCCATCCTCAGGCTCCAGATTCCCAATAGAGCAGTGGGAGCAAAATGAAGAGAAAAGTGGCTTTGTGGAAATGCTGCAGCATCACTTCTGGTTACATACCGTATTGTGTGTTTCATGACTTCACCTTGCCCTGCCCCCAAAAGCTCTTGGAGATTGCTGTAAGACAATTGGTAACTCTAAAAAGAAGCAGAAAATAACTATTAAACAAGCCCTAAATAAGACAAGTAACAAGCTAGGTCAAAACTAATCAACAGCACAAATTACAAAATCTACTGATTTAAATGCAGGAAACCTCTGAAAAGCAGAAGAGCCAGACATCCTAAAAGCACTACAATATAAGCCAAAAAAATAATAATCTTGGAATCTGTTAAAACATTTCCCCTAAAGACTTCCGGTTTGGGATTCATGGAGGTCTAACGCAGCTCCATTTGTGGAGCTGACCGGATTGCCGTTTTAACCGGCCGGAGGGGTGAAAATAACCCGCGGCCGACTGCTCTCAGGCGGGGAGCAGGCAAAGAACGCTCAAGACCCTAGGGTGAGTTAGATCTCGGACGAGGGGGGGCTCTACACAAGGAGTCTCCCCCCCGATCCTTGAGGTCCCACCTTGCGACGGGTCGGCTATAATCTCTGCGGCAATTTTGGGGCCAATTCGGCTGGCATAAGACCTACATACCCAAGCTTCGATCGGGGAGGGAAGTCGAGAGGAGAATTTAAGATCGAAACAGCGATTACAACCCGAGAAAGCTGGAGAGAAGGTAAAGATCGCTATCTCTTGAAACGGGACAGATTGACAAAAACAGAGAGGAAAGAAAGTAGACTTTTAAACTGCAACAGACTAGCGAAAAGGAGGTGAAGACTCGGCAGGAGTTGTATTTTAAAAGAGACTAAGTTTAAAGAAGTTATTACAAAAATCGGACTATTGTTTTGAATACCTGTGGTTTTGGAGCTGTGGGAAAAGGACACCATCGCGAGACCTGCTGTGGGAAGACGGGAGACAGGAAGTGCGTAACAACAATAGAGTGGCTGGAGGGAAGCGGCCCTTGCCAAAGGACAGGAAGTGGGGAATCGCCATCTTTGAAAGTGGAAGGGTCGTGGCTTCAGCGGAAGAGGAAGTAGGCCATCTTGGATTATAATAACATAGAGAAACCATAGAGAAAAGACGCCCGACATTTTGGATATAAAAAATAAATTTTGGTAAAGATTGGGACATTTAAAAAAAAAAAAAAGGAAAACGTTTAATTATACGCCACGGAGCTGAGGAAGAGAGCAGATTCGTGGGAGCGAGCTAAAGCAAGCCCCACGATGTCGAAAAAAGAGTGGCAATCGGCAATAGAAAACTTGGACAAAAAACTTATAGACATGATGAAAGAACTTAAGGACACGAAATTGGAGCTTATTAAAGAGGTCAAGGAAGTTACACAGACAGTAAAGTCGGAGCTGTCAGAAGTGAAAAAAGGTGTGGAAACGATTAGCAGTGAATTACAAGGAACGCAGCAGAGAGTTAAAACAGTAGAAGACGCGATGGAGAATTTAATAGACACGCAACAAACAGAGATGAGGCTGGTGAAGGGGAGGATGTCAGTTGCAGAAACTAAACACATGGAGAAGCAGCTTCGTTTTCGCGGTCTGCCAGAAGTGGAAGGGAAGTCAGCGCAAGAACAGATGACTGAGGTGTTGGCTGATTACCTGGGGAAGGAGGAGGAGGAAATTGTGGCTATCCTAGATGTGGCGTATCGTGTGAACTCGAGAATTGCAACCCAGAGGAAACTACCAAGGGATGTGATTGTGCAGTTTACAACTAGAAATATGAAAGAGAGGATTGTGACCAAACAATTTCAAGATCCATTGGAGATTGATGGCGAGACGATTATTATAATGAAGGAACTGCCCAGATCAGTGTTATTGGACAGGAAAAAATATAGAGTGCTAATTCAGACTTTGAAGGACATGAATATCAGATACAGATGGGAGTTACCGGAAGGAGTGTCCTTTGAGTTTGGAGGGGCAAAAAAACGCATCAGATCTGAGCGGGAGATGGAGAGATTTATCAAGGACAATGAAAAAGACTTACCAACAAAACCATGAATATGGAGTGTAAAGTATTATCTTGGAATGTAAATGGACTAAACTCACCGAATAAGAGAAAAAATATTTTTCATTGGCTACTAAAACAAAAATGTGATATTGTTTGTTTGCAGGAGACCCACATTAGAAAACAGGATGTAAAATATTTAAAATCTGGAAAATTGGGCAAAGAATTTGTAGCGGCTTCCAACAAGAAAAAAAGAGGAGTGGTGTTGTATATAAAAGAGGAGCTGCAGCCAAAATCTGTTATGAGAGATGTGGAAGCTAGATTTGTAGCAGTGGAATGTAATTGGAACTTAAAGAGAGTGTTGGTAGTCGGACTTTATGCACCTAACGGTGCAAAGGAAAGCTTCTTTGAGGACTTAAGGAAGCACCTAGACGATCTTGTATATGACCAGATAATTCTTGCTGGAGATTTCAATGGAGTGACAGATTTGGAATTAGACAAAAAGACTACAAAAGCACAAAAGAAAAGAGGACTATTGCCAAAGCTTTTTTTTGAGTTGATTCAACAAGAGACTCTCGAAGACGTATGGAGGAGAGAATATCCTAAAACCAAACAGTTTACTTTTTATTCTGCAAGGCATCTTACATTATCAAGAATTGATATGATCTGGGCCTCAAAGGACTTAGCGCTATGGACTAAGGAGGTAGAAATAATGCCGATGGTAGGCTCAGATCACAACCCAATTATGTGGAAATTTGGAAAAAGGAGAAAAAGGAAAGCCTGGAGAATAAATGAGGACCTGTTACAGGAAAGTGAGAATATGGAAACACTGAGAAGAGAGACTAAGTTTTTTATACAATACAACGTGAATAAAGAAGTACCAACCAGTAAAGTTTGGGACGCGTACAAGGCGGTTGTAAGGGGCATACTAATGGACTTAAATGGTAGAGCAAGGAAAAAGAAAGAGGAGAAAAGACAAGAGATTGAGGAGAAAATAAAGGCCAAAGAAGTACAGTTAAAAAAGAGACCAGGGAAAAAGAAAATACATCAGGAAATCAAAATTCTTCAAGAACAGTTAACAGCAATGAGTAACAAAGAATTGGAGTGGAACCTTAAAAGACTGAATCAAAAAGCTTTTGAGGGTGCTAATAAACCTGGGAAATATTTGGCATGGCAATTAAAGAAGAAAAGGGAAAAGAAAATAATAAATAAAATTTGTGAAGAAAACAAAACGTATTTGGAGCAGACTACCATTAGCAGAGCCTTTTATAAATTTTACGCTAAGCTGTATAATAAAAAAGAAGTAAACAAAGAATCAATAGCATCATATTTGGAGAAAACCAAACTTCCAGAGATCTCGGAAGCTTGGAGAAATAAGCTGAACAGCGAAGTAACTGATGAGGAAATAAATATGGCAATACAATCCGCAAATCTAGGAAAGGCGCCAGGGCCAGATGGACTTACGGCTAAATTTTATAAGACAATGGCCAACGAACTGGCACCATTCCTAAAAGAGGTGATGAACGGAGTTTTTAGGGATCAAAGAATTCCAGACACTTGGAGCGAAGCGAATATATCATTGATCCCAAAAGAGGGCCAAGATCTGACTAGCGTGAAAAATTATAGGCCTATATCACTACTCAATAATGACTATAAAATTTTTGCGAAGATATTGGCGGAGAGATTGAAGGGGTGGCTCTCGGAAGTCATAGAGGAGGAACAAGCAGGCTTTTTGCCAGACAGACAAATAAGAGACAACTTAAGGACAGTGATCAATGCTATTGAATACTACGACAAGCGTTGTGACAAAGAGGTTGGTTTCTTCTTTGTAGACGCTGAAAAAGCGTTTGACAATTTAAACTGGGACTTTATGTTTGCCACTATGGAAAAGCTACAATTGGGAGAAAGATTCGTCAGAGCAATCAAGGAAATTTATAGAGACCAGACTGCAGCAATTGTAGTGAATGATGAACTGACCAAGAAATTGACGATTAGTAAAGGAACAAGACAAGGTTGCCCGTTATCTCCATTGTTGTTCATTTTAGTATTGGAGATTCTGATGATACAAATACGACAAGACGAGGAAATACGAGGAATAAAAATAAAGGACTATTCATACAAGGTTAGAGCATTTGCAGATGACATAATGTTAATTGTAGAAGATCCATTGGAGAACATGCCAAAAGTGATAGACAAGATCAAGGAGTTTGGTGACTTGGCAGGTTTCTTCATTAACAAAAAGAAGTCAAAGATATTATGTAAAAACATGACTAAGCAGAAACAACAATTGTTAATGGAAACAACGGACTGTGAAGTAACTAGTAAGGTGAAATATTTGGGAGTTGAGCTGACTGCAAAAAATATAGATTTGTTTAAGAATAATTATGAAAAATTATGGACTCAGATAGAGAGAGACTTGATCAAATGGAATAGACTGAATTTGTCATGGTTGGGCAGGATTGCAGCAGTTAAGATGAATGTGTTACCAAGAGTAATGTTTTTGCTACAGACAATACCAATCATCAGAGACTCTAAACAATTTGAAAAATGGCAGAGGAAAATATCAGATTTTGTTTGGGCAGGCAAGAAGCCTCGAGTGAAAGTAAAAGTTCTACAAGATGCAAAGGAGAGAGGCGGAATGCAACTGCCCAATCTGAGACTTTACCATGATGCAATCTGCCTAGTTTGGCTAAAAGAGTGGATGACATTAAAGAATAAGAAACTGTTAGCCCTAGAGGGATATAAAAAAATTTTTGGATGGCACGCATACCTATGGCATGACAAAGTAAAGGTCAACTCGATGTTCCTGCATCATTTTGTAAGGAGAAGTTTATATACAATCTGGAAGAAGTACAGAATTTACCTACAAGAAGGAACCCCTTTGTGGGTGGTTCCATACGAGGTGATAGATCCGAGAGCTGTTGATAATGAACAACAATGTTTAACGTACAAAGAAATAACTAAAACTGAAGTGTCTAAACTTAGAATAAAGACGCAAGAGGAACTATCACCGAACTACGATTGGTTCCAGTATAGACAGATCAGAGATTTGTATAACTCGGACTCTGTAAAGGGAGGTATACGAACAGAGAATTCGGAACTAGAGCAGACCCTTTTTAAAGAGGACAAGAAAAGAATATCCAAGGTATACCAAGTACTGTTGAAATGGTATACCGAGGATGAGACAGTAAAAACACAAATGGTGAAATGGGCTATAAATTTTAATAAAGAAATAACAATGGAGGCATGGGAATACTTGTGGAAAACTACAATGAAGACAACGACGTGTATTAATATTAAAGAGAACATTTTCAAAATGATTTATCGTTGGTACATGACACCAAAGAAGATTGCGCTAGGAAACTTGAACACTTCTAATAAATGCTGGAAATGTAGAAAGCATGAGGGCTCCCTCTATCATATGTGGTGGTCGTGTGAGGTAGCTAGGCAGTTCTGGGGGGAAATAATAAGAGAAATGAGTGAAATTTTACAGTTTCAAATAAATAAGAACCCAGAACTCCTGCTGCTAAACTTGGGAATGGAGGGAATTCCAGCCCATCATAGGACGTTGATTTTTTATATGACTGCAGCAGCTAGACTTTTGTATGCGCAGAAATGGAAAGTACAAGAAGTACCAACTATTGAAGATTGGATCTACAAATTGCTGTATATGGCTGAAATGGACAAGATGACAAGAAAACTGAGAGATCTGGACTCAGGGCAGTTTAACACAGACTGGGAGAAGCTGAAACAATATCTGGAGAAGAAGTGGGAGGTGGGAGGAAAACTGTGGCAGTTTGAGAACTACTGAAGTACAATAAAAGTATAAAAGAGAGGGGTGACTTTACCGGGGGAGGAAGAGAAATGTGAATTTATAAGCAGTTAGATTAATTAATTGATTGAGATATATATAGATATGTAAAGGTTAATTGATAGAATATTGATAGAGAATAATTAACGGTTTAAACATGAGGATTGAGTAATTAAAAATATTTTTTTTTACTTGATAAGACTTATATGCACCAAACTGAATGTATAGAAGAGTTAAAATGACTGACTATGTGATGAGTTATATAGAAATACTATAAAAAGAAGAAATGATTAATATAGAGAGAACAAATCAAATTGTTTGATTTAAATGTGGGAAATTTTTATGGTTTATGATATACAGAAATATTCAAAACTGGAAAATGGGATAAATTGTTTATCTAAAGAAGTATAGTTTGGATGTATAGTAAGTAAAAGAGGTAAAGATGTACTGCTTAATATAATGGAGAATATATATTTGTTTTAGATAGAGGAAATTAATAGAAGTAAGGGAAAAGGGACAGAGGGTGGGAAAGCTGTTGGAAGTCAACAAAAGGGGGGGAAAGGGAGGGGGTTAGAAACGAAAAATTAGGGGAAAATTGATTGTAATGTAAAAATAAAAATGTTCTAACCCAATAAAAATTTTTCAAAAAAAAAAAAAAACATTTCCCCTAAAAGAGTGAGATTTAAAAGAAATACCTTTGCTTGGTGGCTGAATACCTGCAAATTTGGCATCTGTTTGCAGGGTGTTCCACAGTCATGGCATCATGACTGAAAAGACCCTGTTTCTAGTGCATCAGCCAGTAAAGGCAGACCTTCTAACACAAACACATAGCAGAGTCAGTAGGAAATATAAAATATGGAGTCTGACTCCTAGACTTGTTCATGTCAGACAAAGCTGAGGATGAACAAACTGAGTAAGAGGAAGTTATCATTAAGGTGCATCCACGTTAAAGTAGCCAACATCCAGTGGGGACATTGAGATCTCCCAGAATTAAGCTGGGGGAGGGTGCTGCATTTCTCTCTCTGTGTATGTGTTACTCCCTTGCTAATAAGCTGCTTCTCTTTGTTTGGAACTAGAGAGGTGCACTAAGGAAATATCCTCTTCAGTTCTGGATCTAGGGCTTCCAAACAAACTCTATTCTGTTACTAGCTTGTTCTAGGTGAGCCACTGCTGGCTCAGATCTGTTCTGTATTTTTTTTCCATGAATTTCAGGCACCAGTTGCCCATGTGCAAGGGAGGTGTTGGCTGTGCATGTACATATGCAAGCTGTTGTTTTCATGGGGTGTGTGGGGAAATGAGGATTTGGGACAGCTGTTTTTGCATTTAATACCCCAGAATTGCACAGGAAGATAAAACATCAATAAAATCGTTCACAATACACGGGTAAAATCATTCATAGTACAATAGTATAAGATTAAAATTCTCGGTGGTACAATAAAACCATTCACTTAGCCACTAAGGATTTCCTGATCCTTGAAGCAATCCAACCAAATCTGGCTACCTGAAGCATGATCTTAGGGTGTCTATCTGAAAAGAGACCCCTCAGAATACATATCCTTTGGCTGCGTGTAAAGGGCAAAGTTAAAGAGAAAGGGAGAGATTTGCGAAGATTATTGTACACCTTGCAATCAGATATAATGTGTTCTAATGATTCTATCCTTTCCTCGCAGCAGGGACAAATCCTTTCCTCATACAGGATTTTTTAAAACTTCCCTTTGAGGACAGCTGAGGGAAAAACATCCAGTCGCATTAGTGTAAAAATCCGCCTATACTCCTGATTTGATAGATTGAGGAGGTAAGGCATAGGAGTTACCCTTTTAGGGGGCTCCAAAAGATCTTGCCATTTCTCTGTTCCAATTATGTCATATTGCCTTGAAATATCTGATATCCTCTGTTTTACTGTATCCTTAGCTTTTTCGTAGCTCATAGAACACAGGTATTGTTTAGAAAGACTGTGTAGAAGTAACTTCTTATCCAGCGCCCTAAGCCATGGGGGGGGGGGGCAGCAAAGGGATCCAATAATATTAGACTCGTTTATTGAAGCTCTTTTGTTGAAAGTAATAGTCTATACAGCATACATGCTGCATAGTTAGTCGGGCATGGTTATACATATTGTTTTGGTTGGTTGCTCCGTGCCTCTCTCTTTTTGTGTTTTCTACTGTAATTATGCCAGTTTCAATTCTGATAAGAGCATTTGGAACACCATGAGGCACTTGTAATATTGTTCTCAGAAATTTAGACAGGGGCTGTGCAGGTTCCCACTCTGTGGAAGGAGGGGGGGTATACATCAGCCTCACTCCATCTCAGTCCACTCGCAGGCCTGCTCAACCTGACAGAGCCCCATCTGCCTTCGCTTACTCCTTGCCTTCCAAAGCCTCCAGACTCACTCCTCCTCCTCTCCTTCATCTTCCTTACTCTTCCTCCTCCCAGCTTCTTTCTCACTTGCCTAAACTCCACCACCCTGGCCTGTGGGTGGACTTCCTTTATATCCCTTCACCCATTCCCAGCTCCACCTGCCAGCCATACCCGTGCACTCTAGCCACGGCCCTGGCTGTCTTAGGCAGCCATACCTGGGGTTGCTCTACTGGCTGCTTTGGGCAGCTGCACCTGTGCCTTCTTTGATGGCTGCTGGGCTTTTTTTGCTGATTGCCTCAGGCAGCCCCACCTGTGGTTGCTTTGCTCCCAGCCTCACCTGGTCCTTGCTAATCCCTTCTAGCCTGCCTGCAGGTTGGGGTGTGGCCTTGTGCTGCCTTTCCTCCATTGCCAGTAAGGTAGCTGGCTGGCTTGATGCTGGGTGACTGTCCATGCTTCCTGTGCCTTCTCCTTCTGGTCTCATCCCCTCCTGGTGGTCCTCACTCTCCCTGCCTGGTCCCCTGGCATCCCACCAGAGGGTGGGACTTGCTGGCTTCCACCTGCCCAGTCTGACCCTCTGTGGCTTGGGTGCTTCTTTTCTCCCCTCTGTTGTTAGCACGTTCGAGCCCTGGATGTCAGTTGGGGTGACTGGGTAGCTCTCCCCCAGCTGCCTCCCATCCCCTCCTCCCAGTAAGTCCAGGGGCTGAGCCTCAGACCCCGGATAAGTAGCCATGGCACCATGGCACCTGTGAAGGACAGTGTCTCCCCTTGGAATCCGATTGGTTGGTTGCTGTTAAGGAAAATGCTGCTGCCTGCAAGTGCTAGCCAAGAGCCAATGCCTGCCTGCACTGCTGCTGTGTGGTAAGAACCAAACCAAAACACATGAACTTTTCAGTGAAGAGGAGGACTCTTTACAGCTTTGTGTCCCAATTTTGTTCCACTGTTCTGGAAGGCACTTTAATGAACCAAACCAATAATGTCTGTATAATTTTGGGTCATTTTTTCTGTTTTACTCACCCTTAGTGAAAACACCTCCACATACCAGCTGCCATTGAACTTAAAGCCCTCTGGGTGCATTGCCACATCATGTTTGGCCATAAGGGCCCCAGGGCTGCAGGCCTGGACCATCCTAACTGCATAGTCAAAGGACATGTACTTAACCGAGCAAAGCTCAGGGGGTATGGCATCGTTGAACAAAGGATAGGACCCTGTCCTAGGGACAGGACAGGCCCCTCTCATTGAGGGGCCTCAATAGGCTCATGAACAGCAGCTGCTGAACCCACCGCAGAGGCCCCCAGCTGCTCAACTCTCTTGGTGAGAAGTTCAACTGCTCAAGAGCAACCCTGGAGGGTAAAACCTGCTCCCCTGCCGACTGGGTTGCTCATGGCAGGGGCTGGAAACTTTGTGCCCTGACTTTGACTTGCTGCCTGAAGTGGAAGTGCTAGGAAGGAAAGAAGGCTGCTCCCGTACAAAGCTATGTAGGAAGGAGAGAAAAAACTCACAGGAGCCACAGAATATATAAGCAATGTGAATATATAATCAAAACGAATTATTTAGTGCATATGATACTTAATTTCATAATTCATATAAGGGCAGTTCAATAAAAATAGTCCAGGACTTCCACCGTGTGTGTGTGTATTCTTTTGCCACGGCGTTCAGAGGAATCTTCGCAAAGACTTCTTATGTGAAGAAACTGGTCCCAACAAAATTATATATATATTTTTATATTTAGCCACGCCCAATCTGGGGCCGGCTAAGCACAGATTTCGTCCCCTTCTTCAGGGGCGTGGTACACAACTGTAACGAAAAACAATCTCATATTACATTTCAAAATATCTCCACAACAATGATTTATACAATGTCCAAAGGCACTAACCACATTTCAAAGTATCACCACAAAAGTGATTTATACATCATCCACAAACTGACCTGTTCCATTCATTATACTTCAATATCAGAAAGCAAAGACGCGTATAATCACAGCACCTGGATGGCGGCAGTTGTATCTTCTCCTGCGCATCGTCTGATATTGAAGTATAATGAATGGAACAGGTCAGTTTGTGGATGTTGTATAAATCACTTTTGTGGTGATACTTTGAAATGTGGTTAGTGCCTTTGGATATTGTATAAATCATTGTTGTGGAGATATTTTGAAATGTAATATGAGATTGTTTTTCGTTACAGTTGTGTACCACGCCCCTGAAGAAGGGGACGAAATCTGTGCTTAGCCGGCCCCAGATTGGGCGTGGCTAAATATAAAAATATATATATAATTTTGTTGGGACCAGTTTCTTCACATAAGAAGTCTTTGCGAAGATTCCTCTGAACGCCGTGGCAAAAGAATACACACACACACGGTGGAAGTCCTGGACTATTTTTATTGAACTGCACTTATATGAATTATAAAATTAAGTAGCATATGCACTAAATAATTTGTTTTGATTATATATTCACATTGCTTATATATGAAGTGGAAGTGCTGGCAGGAGCCTTTTTGTCTGTGTGCCCCCATAGCAAAGGGGAAAGAGCCCCAGCAGGATGGAACTTGGCTTGGCTTCCCCTGGCCTTCCCAGACTGAGGAAGGGGTTGGTGATTGGCTTTCCCTGTCTTATTGGGGGCCTTGTTCCCAGCTGAGGCCCCGTGGGATGGGGTTGAACGGCCTGTGCTCCCTTCCTTGCAGCCCTCTTTTAAGGCATCATTGCCACTGGGCTGGTTTCACCCCCAACAACCATCCTCCTCCCCATCAGCTGTAACAAGTAGATGGGGCGGGGGGGGGGATTTGCACTCAGCTGCTGGCAGCAGCTGCAAGTGGCTCACTAGTGGTTCACTTATTGTTGCCCCAATGTGGTGCAAGCAGCCCATTGCAGCAGGGCTACCAAGAAGGGTCCTCTGAGGTGGTGAGGCTGCCAAAGCTGAACTCCGGCAGCTGCTCATCTGTTGCTGCCTTTGCTCACTTGCTGCTTTGCAGCTGCCACCTCTACTCACTCTCCACTCGTCAGCCATTGCTGCATGGTTCTGTCTGAGAGCAAGCAGTGAGCTGCATCCCAAAGCCAAGCCAGCCACAAGCAGAAAGGCCAGGGAGAGGCAGGGCAGTCCCTTTAAAGGCTCTATACCTGGGAGGAAACCTTGACTCCCATTTTGCTGGGCTTTCCCCACCCGCCCCCTGGCTGCTCATAGCTGGCTGACTGTGACTGGCCAGCTGGCTGTTTGAATTGCAGCCACGTGGCCACCAGCAACATCTGCTGGGAGCCTTGTGGCAAAAAACATGGCAGCTGCCATGCTATTTGCCCCTCGCTTCCCCCCAGCTTTCTGCAACCCAGGCCTTCAGGTGAGTCTGGGCCCTGAGTTTTCTTTGGGTGATTCCTCTTGCCTCCTTCTTGCCTTCTCCAAAGGAGAAGGATATATTTTCCAAAGATTCTGCCATGAAGGCCTCATCCACACACCCATGTCCAATGGCAAGCAAAGTGGTCGTGGTAATAGGGAAAGTAATTTAGACTAGAATTGTTTCTTTTTACTCTGACATTTGGTTGTGAATAGAATCTACCTCAATAAACTGTAAGCACTCTCTTTTCTATAAGTTAATTGCCTGAAGATTAATTAATGCTTTTTGGGGACATTGCTTCTAACTGGGTAACTCTGCTACCAAATGAAGTATAACTGTTTCTAATATTTTAGAGGGTGGATTCTATGACATTATATCCCTTTGAGATCCCTCCCTCAGCTCCACCTCCAAATTTCTAGGAATTTTGCAATCCAGAGTTGTCAACACTTCTCCAAGCTTAACTAATTCCACAGGCTTAGCCATGTTATTCTGCTGCAGCAAAAATACTAAAAAGGTTTTTGTGGTACCTACATCATTGAGGAAGAAGCTTTTATGAGCCAGAAAAATCCACTTTGTCAGATGTAAGAAATGTTATATCCAGTATGCAGCAACATATGCTACAAACAACTGAAAGGTAGGAGTTATGTTACATTGCAGAGTATGTATCCAATCAGAGGAGTAAACAGTCCACTATGAGTGGTTGTGGATCATTACCAACTGTTGTGATGAGGCTGTGATTCAGTGGTAGAGCATCTGCTTGGCAGGCAGAAGGTCCCAGATTCAGTCCCCCGCATCTATAGTTGAAAGGATCAGGCAGTTGGTGATGTGAAAGATCTCTGTCTGAGACCCTGGAGAACTGCTGCTAGTCACAGTAGATGATACTGACCTTGATCAATTAATGATCAGACTAAATGTAAGGCAGCTATGGGTGTTACTGTAAAAAGTTAGCAAAATCTGATAAGTCTGAAAAATTTACTTAAACTTGCTTGGCTTTTTTTGATGAAAACATACTTTGGCAAAGCTGTACTGGATTTCAT
Organism: Eublepharis macularius; assembly: GCF_028583425.1. Classification (NCBI taxonomy): domain Eukaryota; kingdom Metazoa; phylum Chordata; class Lepidosauria; order Squamata; family Eublepharidae; genus Eublepharis; species Eublepharis macularius. The sequence continues at coordinate 101,208,392 of NC_072791.1, forward strand.
GAATCTTGGATATCTTATAATTGTAAATGGTTCATTTGTCAGTCCTATTACTGTAATTAATATTAATATCTGCATGGGCAAATTTTAATTTATAAATATTGTGTGTCAAAGAGATCAAAAAAGATAATTATTCTTTGGCAGGTTTATTCTTTTAATTATATTTTATGCAATTTTCATAGTATATATTACATTATTTAAACATACAGTTGATTAATTCAATAGCTCTCTCCCCCCAGCAAAAGAAGTAGCATAATTATTTACAATGTCTTAAGCAGACTGCTTAACTGTAATGACTCACAGGTAACTGATCTTATTTCTAGAGTACATTTAGGATAATACCTAGGGTAGAAATAAATCCATCATCTGAGGTTCTATCATGGAAACCCCCAGTGCTTTAAATTCTTTGGACATTTTTTTAAACACCTCAGCTAACTCAGGGAAAATGAGATAGAGCATACATTCAGAAAAGTGTCAGTAAAGTATGAGGGAGAGAAGTTTCTTCAAGTTTAAACATTACATGTGAAAAGGGAATCTAAGGGGCAGAAGTTAATATGAAGTTCCAAGGAGATACACTAAAGTTCTGTCTGGGCCAAATGCTTATATCTCTCAATACAGGAGAGTTGCAACAGCTACTCTGTCTATCAAGATGTTCTTGGCAGTCCTTAACTTAACAGTGTTTGCTAAATTCTACTGACTTTCTAATGCTTTTTTCAACAAGCAAGGCTAGGAATTGAATGATGAAAATAAATAAATAAATAAGATGCTCTGGCTATCTCAATTGTAGTATACTTGTCAGCATTGTGAACAGTTCTGTTCCCCAAGGGCAGGAATAACATGGAAGGAAAATCTCTTAGCTGCCAGAATATATTGCTCGAGCAAGAGAGAAAACAGCCAGAACTGTACTGTAGGTAAGATTTGGATTGGTGTCAACAGTCTTCCTAGCTCAAGCGGGAGGTAGCAGTAGAAAGGAAGGGATTAAGATGAAAGCATTCAATTCCCAGCAGCTTCTAGATGTGGCATTGAACTTAATTTGATTTCAAGGACAAATTGGAACAATTTTCATGAAGTTCAGAAAAAATGAACAGAAAACGGTAGCACTGTTCAGCGTGGTTTCTTCTTTAGACAAGTGATTCTCTATCTTTATTGATTGTGACATTTTACTTTCTCTTAATCTTCACGGACACTTTATATTTTAAAACTGAAGCTATTCTTGATTGAACATCTTACATTTGAGCACACCATGTTTTTATGTTCTTGCTCCCTATTTCAGTGTTGCAACTAGTCCTTTTTACACTCAGGCAGGTTTTCAGTTCTTTGCTCATGCTTGTTGCAAGACACAAAACCCATACAAAGAAATTATCCTGGTGCAGGAATTGCAGCACAATTAAGTCATGTATGGAAACAGTGTTCTACCATTAGAATACCTGAGCATTCTATTATTTACAAAACACAGTATTCCCCATCGATCTGAAATTTGGGGGACACAATCTATTTTTTTTCATTAAAAATGTAGTATTTGTGTGTGTGCAATCGATAAGAGTGATCTTCATTTTTAACACCACCCTCCTCCCACAGGAAATTCTACACTTTAAAAAACTCTTGAGTGAAAAATTATTCCATTTACAGAAGTCCTATTCAGATGTTTGGCTTTGGTGCTCCAACGTGGAGTAACAGGAACATACACTACCCACAGATTTCCTGATATGAACTGTTTCCATGTGGTTTGAAATGGAGCTTGTGTATTATCATGAATTTGATATGTATGAACATGCTAAATGTGCTAAAATTCATGTAAATTCATGCTAAAATTCATGCATATGAAAGATGTATGAATACAGAAAGTATGTGCATAATCTAGTTTCATACATGGGGACCACACTCATTGGGAGAATCATTGGTAATGGGAAGAAGGTAGGGGAGGAGATGTAATGCTCGTCCCCCTGGGTTCTGCCATGGTGGCAACAGTGGAGGCAGGTGGAGGAAGGAAAGTCATTGCTGCCTCCTTGCCCACCGAGGTGGCAGTTCTGGAGGTGGGGGGGAGGGAAAGGAGCAGAAGCTGAGCCACTGTGGGAGCAGCCTGGTGAGTGGGGAGAGGATGGAATCACCTTCCCCCTGTGAGTATTGCGAATCCCCACTTATTTATGACTAATATGTCAGTGAGCCTAGTATGTGTGTAAATGTGTATACAGTGTAAATACTGTGCATTGTCGAAGGCTTTCACGGCCGGAGAACGATGGTTGTTGTGGATTTTCCGGGCTGTATAGCTGTGGTCTTGGCATCGGAACATCAGGAACTACAATGCCAAGACCACGGCTATACAGCCTGGAAAATCCACAACAACCAGTGTAAATAGTGTTTACACCTAACATTCCATTGTTTTCAGATTGTGTGGATGATCTATATAAAACAGGAGTTTTCCCTTTAGAAGAAGTTACTGTTAGGCTATACATGTGGGCAGCAATTAGTTCTATCTGGGATCTGGAGGTGAGTAAAGAATGGTACTGCTGTTGAAATTCAAAGCTCTGGTGCTCAGATAGAATGTCCCTGCTGTTTTCTTATCTACAAAGAGTCAGCAGAGAATCTTCAGTCCAATACCTTTTGCTGGGTGCTTTTGTCTAATCAGAAGTAGCTAGCCAAAGTCACTAACAGTGCCATCCTAAGCAGAGTTACACACTTCAAAGCCCACTGACTTTAGCTGAATTAGAACTCTGCTTAGAATGGCATTGTCAATCTTTCTTTTCCTCTCCAGTAATCTAGCATTTAATGTGCTTTACCATATTAGACTATAGGCACAAAATCAATAGCAAGATACAGGGATTCTTCTCCACCTACTGACCTTACTAAGCCTCCTAGCAAGCTTCCTATCTCCCATGCTGAATACAACCTAGTTGTTTTATATGTGGGGGAAAAAAGCCCTTATATAATTTAACAATGTTAAAATGGAAACTCTTTTACAAGGCCTTTGAGGCCAACTTTGTTTCCCTTTCCAGGTTATACTTGAGAAAGTTGTCTATATTATTTCATTCTACTTAGATTATTGAACTATATTCTCCATTTATCATATTGGTAGCCATCTGTTTTGTCTTTCATAAAGTAATTAATATGTATTTTGGCTTGCATTGATCTTGCAAGAAGGATCTACTGATGGGTCAGCTAGGGATCCTTATTCAGATATTAAGTAACCAACATGTGCGCAAAGGCAGAGTTCCTGTTTACCCTGTGGTCATCACTGTCTTTGTGGGGGGTGGGGGAGAGAGATTTTTTGCTTGTAAACACTGGATGACAGGCTGTGGAAATTCTGATTAGGAGATAGTGTGAAATGCTTCCTGCTACTCAGCAAAGGCAGCACCAAGCCACATAAGAGATCTGTGGTTAGGAAGAAACTACACGACAGGTCAGTGAAAATCAGTTTTTCGGATCTTTCAATGTCTTTATTTTAATTTGTACAAGCTCTCAAAATGTAATCCCACTTGAAAGGATTTTTACAAAAAGAATTTACAAGCACAAATATGTTTCCTGTTGAATTCAATGTAAATGAATAAATAAAAGAGCAAATAATCTGAATTAACTATAATAAAGAAAATGAATATATATTAAGAAGTTCATAAAAATAATACCAATAAAATTTCTGTCTAAAATTCTAGCGTCTTCATGCACATACATGATACTGGAGCCATTGCAAAATTTATTTTTGCTCTTATCTCCTTCTGTCTTCAACTCAAAAGATGGAGGGCCAATGTTAGGGTAGATCTCACATAAAATATTATGCTCTATTTCCATTGTTGAATCCAAGAGCCAAGTGAGATGTTTTTTCCCTGTTGAGTTACTCTTTAATTCGCCAGTGATGGAATATTTACTTTTCCTTAGAAGTAAGAATTTGGACTGTGTTGTTCTGAGTACTCCATGGGGAGTTGGTACTTTTAATGCCAGCAAATGGAATTATGGATAGCAGTGTTGATCTAGGATTTGGCAGGTAGGAAGATGTTGAGCCAACTAATCTTACTTGAGACTACTGAGATTCAAGACGGCTTTATGTGTCCCAATCTTTTCATCATCAGAAATAAATCTTAGAGATTGTGCACAGAGCAACAAGCAACAGGGTGTGGGCCTCTGAGTAAATCCAAGGAACTTGCTCTGTGTGATAAGCACAACATTAGTCATAATTTCAGATACTGTTTTGTTTTGAAAACTGTGTGAAAGCTCAGGAGAAAGAAGTCAGCCTGGGAAGTTTAGCTGTTATTCCCATATTTTTGATAAGCTTTAAGAAAAAGATCATTCTATTGATAATAGAGATATTTAAAAATGAGACTGGAGAGGTTAGATGAAATAGGGAATTATGATAAACAAGAATAATTCTGGTGAACTGTGAAATAAACTAGAAGATAAAAGAATGACAGAGAATAAAAAATATATATTTCTGACAACCTTCATTATGCTGAACAACTAATTCATAGGAAATAATTTACTTGAATGATTGTTATTTGCATTTTGGTAGCTAGATTGTAAGGTCTCTTGCCAGCTAGATGCTTGCATGAAAATAGGTTTGCACAATTTTCATCCCTTCATGAATCAATTTTGCTTTCCTAGCTCTGCAAGACTAGAATTTAAACCCTGTATTAAAGCAACCCAGGGATCCAGCCATAGCTCGATATTTTCTTGCTTTATACAGCTGAGATGGTTTCTCCTTTCTTAATGCAAAAGTCACAATAAGATGAAGCTGCTTTATCTGTCCCTAGGAGATAGCATCAGGGAGTTCTCTTGTGTAACCTCAGGAGTTTCATTGTTTCCTCCTTCTTCTGCCTGGGCAAAGACTACTTAAAAGATCTGGCAGCATCAAATGTATTGTCTTGATACATCTATATTCTCTGCCCTGACCGTGTATTGATGTCACAGATGTGCAAAATGAGGCCATTTGAGCTCCACAAATAAGATCTATTATTTTGGCAAGACACCTTTTGACAATCCCTCCATGGCAACAACTCCTTGCACCCCATCCACCATGAGCTCCTGTGCACCTGTACCACTAAGCTGTATGGCTTATGAAATGCCAGCAGTACTATGCGGGAGTGTGGAAAAAACCAGAGATCACACGCCTCCCTATGCAGTTGCACACCCTTTGGACCACCCACCAGCCTGTTCCCTGTGTGAGCTGCACACAACAGTCAGCAGAGTGTGTGTGCAGGAAGGGGTGGGGAACAATATGGTAGTCCTTCTTCAAGATGTCACCACTGGACCTCTGTTATACATTGCAGCTGAACAAATCAGAAGTCCAGTGGCACCATAAATATCAACAACAGCAATCCCAGCATGACTTTCCCTGAGTGACAGCCAACTCCCTCTGACCTGTGAAGTGCAGATCACCCCAGAAAGCCATAAGAGGAAGTCACAAATGGGAGCAGGGGGGCAGGAAGGGGTGTAGGGTAAGTCTCATCTGTTAAAAAACCATACAAGGACAGAGTTGTAATTTGAACAGCAAATCATGATGAGGCCAGTGGCTGGAGTTACTAACTCCAGTACAGCTCTTGTTTCCTTTGTGAGCTGCTCCCAGGGACCATGGAGAGAAAGGCTGAGCTATCCATATCTCATATCCATATCTCTATCCATATAGCTATCTCAATATGCCTGTGAGTAGGGCAGATTTGCTGGTGGGATGGCTGCCAAAGGCAGGATACTCCAAGAGCCAGCCTGGAACTGATGACTGAGTAGAATGTCAGGCACTACCATGGTCATGCTCCTGTATCTCCCTGTTGAAACACCATCTACATGGATATCAAACAGAAACATATGCATTGATGGCAAACGGTACAGAAGCTGTGCCACTAAAGCCATGCCTGTGTGGCCTTGGCAGTGCCTGCAGTTTCATCCCCACAGGAGCTCCATTTTCCAGGGGACTCTCCTGATATGCATGCTGTAGAGCAAATGACACTTACTGATCCTGTGGGGAAATGCTCTGCAACTGCAACTGTTCCATCTGCTGCCGCCGCACCGGGCTCCAAACTTGTAAGGCAATAGATGCCACAGTTGTTTGGACAATGGTTCTATAGAGCACAATGGGGCACCTGCCAGACACCCCAAACCATAGTCATGCCCTGCCCTCCCTCCTGGGGGGAGGGGGCACCCTGTCAGGGAATGTGCTGACAGCCCTGTAAGAGCTGGCTGGCCTACTAGCATTCTTGCTCCCTCCAGGTGGCTCTCCTTTAGTATACAATCCTTCAAATATGCCTCATTGTATGACATAGAGGATACTGATGGGTGGGCTGGTTTGGAATGTTCCATGTACACAAACACCACTAGCCTCAGGTGTGGGAGCGTCCATTGTTGAAGAGGTGCCTGAGATGCATGTGAGGGAGAGGGACTGATTTCCCAGGCTGAGGCCACCGGATTCCCATCCCAGCTCACCAGCCAATGTGTGGTCATCCCTAAATTAATTTAATTTATTAAATTTCTAACCTGCCATTCCTGAGAATGGGCTCAGGGTGAATAACAACATTGTTAGACTACAATAACAATAAATGCAGTATAAAATTAAAAATACAATACAAAGTACAAAACACAATTAAAAACCATAAACCATATCCAACAGCAGCAAAGATATTAAAATTATAACCTCTTCAGCAATCGGAGGGAGTAAGGCAGGCAGGTGATAGATGATTCAGATAAATAGCAGACCAAGATCCCAGCATATAGGCAGACCAGGTAGCCCACTCAGACCTCAACCACTGCCATAGGTCTGGTGCAACATCTCTGTCTTGCAGGCCCAGCAGAACTGTAATAAGACCCACAGGGCCCTTGTTTCGACAGAGAGAGTTCCATCAGGCCGGTGCCAGGGCCGAAAAGGCCTTGGCCCTAGTTGAGGCTAGGCAAATGTCCTTGGGGCCAGAGACCACTAGGAGATATTGATTGGCTGAATAAAATGCCCTCTGGAGAACACTTGGTGAGAGGCAGTCCTGCAGATATGGAGGTCCTGTCCATTTAGGGCTTTGATTGCCATAGTCAATATCTTGAACTTGACCTGGAACTCAACTGGAAGCCAGTGCAACTGGCACAAGATAAGTCTAATGTGTGTCCTAACTGGAGTCCTGGTGAGGATACCTGCTGCTGCATTCTAGACCAGCTGTAACTTTTGGATCAACCTCAAGGGTAGCCCTATGTAGAACGAGTTACAGTAATCCGGTCTGGAGATGACAGTTGCTTGGATCACTGTTGCCAGGTCACTGGTTAAGAGGTAAGGAACAAGCTACCTGAGCTTCTGAAGATAATAAAATGCAGACCAGCAACTGCCATAACCTCAGTCTCCAGCAACAGGGAAGCATCCAGGACCATGCCCAGGCTCTTCACCATTGGCACAGATGCCAATGGTGCCAAATCCTGGGTTGGGAGCCGTATTCCTAAACGTGTCAACCCACGATCCAGATACAGGACCTCCATCTTCACAGGATTCAACTTCGGTCAACTCTGCTTCAACCATCAAGTCCACAGCCTTGGAAGCCCCAGCCAGGGTATCTGGTGTAGCATCTGGTTGATCGTCTAACAATAGATATAATTAGGTGTCATCCACATATTGATGACACCCTAAACCAAAACTCTGATCCAACTGGGCAAGGGGATGCATATAAATGCCAAATAATATTGGGGAGAGTATTGCTCCCTGGGAGAAATCGCCTACCAGTGGGTAGAATGGTGGTGTCTGCTCCCCGAGCATCACTCTCTGTCCCTGACCATGGAGAAAAGAGATCAGCCACTGCAAGGCTGTCCCATGTATTCCCACATTGGCAAGGTAGTGAGTCAACAGGTCATAACTGACCGTGTCGAAAGCTGCTGTGAGATCTAACAACAACAGCAGGTCTGACCCACCCCAATCCAGATGTCTATGGAGATCAGGTCAGGGCAACCTGCACTGTTTTCATCCCATGACCCAGGCGGAAACTGGACTGGAAGAGATCCAGGATAGTGGTGTCCTCCCTATTCCACCTCCACCTGCTCAATCACCTTACTCAGGAATGGGAGGTTCAACACTGGGTGGGAACTAGATGGGTTGGTGGGATCCAAAGATTTGGTTTTTTTAGAAGAGGTCGCACCACTGACTCCCCAGAGCTCAGAGACAGATTATCAATAGCCTTCGATGGGGCCCGAAGTCCATCAGCACTGGCTTTCACCAACTATGATGGACACAGGTCCAGGGGGGAAGTGGTGGGCCTCATAGCCTGCAGAACACTGTCAATCTCCTCCTGGGTGACTTGACTGAAGTGATCTAAAACAAGGCCAGAAGATGTCCAAGAGGTCTTCAGTTCCCTAACTGTATCAACCGTGGTCGGCAGGTCACAGCAAAGGGACAAGATTTTGCCTGCAAAATATCTCCCCAAAGCTTCACAGCTAATAGCCAAATTAGTAATTTGACAGTCTTCCTGTGAGAGGGAGACCAAGGAACAAACTGTATGAAATAGTTCTGCTGGGTATGAACCAGAGGATGCAATGGAAGCAGCACAGAATTCCTTCTTTGCGGCTTTCACAGCTACCACATAGGCTTTCATAAACATCCTATGTTCTTGTCTCTTCATCTTGAAGCTGCCACCACACTTGCTCAAGCTAAGTTCCCATTTCATCCCATTACATTCCATTGTAGCTCCTCAGTATACCAGGGAACCAGTCTTGTGCAGGGACATAGAGAGCGACAGGGAGCAATCTTGTCAATGGCTTTGGAGAGACAGGCATTCCGGTCCTCCTAAAGCTCATCTAGTGAGTTGCCAGGGGGCATCAGATTTCACAGAGCATTCTAGAAACCAACTAGATCCATCAGTCTCCATCAGCGAACCTAAATCTGCTCACCACCTATGCAGGGAGGGGAACTGGCACACCCAGACAAAGTGGTTCAACCATGATGCTGCATAAATCACATCTATGGTCAAATGAATCTCCATCCCAAAGATCAGATCCAGCATGTGGCCTGCTTGATGAACAGGGGCCAATCAAAATGAAAGAGTTCCAGTGCTGCCATGGAAGAGACTAGGTCTGCAACCTGTATGGAATTGGCATCATCAGCATGGATACTGAAATACCCCAATACCAAAAGTCTGGGGAACTCCAAGGTCCACCCAGCCTCCAACAAGTGTGACAGGGTACCTGCAAGTGCACTAGGCAGTTGGTACAACAGACAGATAGCCAAACCATATTCAGGGCTCCATGCAAGGCCCACATAATCAATGCCAGCAATCTTTGGGGCAGGGAGCAGCCTGAAGGAGAAAAACTCCCAAATGAGTATTGCCACCCCTCCTCCCTGCCCTGGGGAGTCAGTTCTTTCAGAGCTACCATCTCGCCCTCCCTAACCCATGTCTCAGTCACATATACCTGATCCGCATTTTTGCTTACAAAGTAACCTTGCAATGTTTTGGTTTTATTATTAGTAGACCTGGCATTGCACAACATCAGTGTCGGAAAGGAGCACACATTTCTAGCCCCACAACCAATGTACCTCGGGATGGAGCATAGGTTGGAAGGACAGTGAACCATAACATATTTCTGCAGCCTTCCCTTACAATACCTCACCCCACCTCCATACCTCCCACATCCCCAGAGTACTGGGATCCCTTACTCCATTTCGGCCTCCTTGCCAACGGCCACTGTACCCTACCCTGCCCACCCCACAATGGGCTGCAAGCCCCAGTAATACTTTAATAACTCAGGGCCTTACATAGTTCCAGTTTAATTTCCCCTCCACTGGCAAGCTAGCCAGTCAATGGCCACAAAATACAATAACCAGTTGAGAGATCTCCCACAAAAACACATTGACTGTCCAATTGAACAGTATAAAGAACATGTCACAAATAGCAGGGACAGATTATTGGTTTGTGTCTTGAGAAACAGGGTACTTGTAAGGGTTCTGAAATGAGAAGTTAGCCATGGAGCATGGACTTTGCTCTCCACCTAGAGTATAAGTGTTAAGTGCCCTTTCTGTGCTTTTACCACCACTGAAGTACAATGATGTGCATTTTAAGGGCTCCACTAGACAATATGTTTCTGCATGGGCGCACAAACATTTAAACCTCCCTGAGCCTGCTGATGCGGGGAGGGCAGAATATCAGTCAGTCAGTCAGTCAGTCAGTCAGTCAGTCAGTCAGTCAGTCAGTCAACGAGCGAGCGAGCGAGCGAGCGAGCGAACGAGCGAACGAACGAACGAACGAACGAACGAACGAACGAACGAACGAACGAACGAACGAACGAACGAACGAACGAACGAACGAACGAACGAACGAACGAACGAACGAACGAACGAACGAACGAACGAACGAACGAACGAACGAACGAACGAACGAACGAACGAACGAACGAACGAACGAACGAACGAACGAACGAACGAACGAACGAACGAACGAACAAACAAACAAACAAACAAACAAACAAACAAACAAACAAACAAACAAACAAACAAACAAACAAACAAACAAACAAACAAACAAACAAACAAACAAACAAACAAACAAACAAACAAACAAACAAACAAACAAACAAACAAACAAACAAACAAACAAACAAACAAACAAACAAACAAACAAACAAACATGCTCCCTGCAGTCACATGGCAGCTGCAGGGAACTGCTTCTTAGAAAAATGAAAGCCCAAATGGGCTTGAAATGGCACTGCAGGAGGGGGAAAGTTTCCTGCCTCCCCCACAATGCAGTTTTCTCACATGAAAACTATAGAGGGGGAATTATTTTCCTGATTTCATTGCTCTATGTGGAGAATTTGTGCACAGATGCCCCATGTGGAGCAACAAAATCAGTGAAATAACTCCATGCAGTTTTTACTTGAGAAATCTGCATTGGGAGGAGACAAGAGCCTTTCCTCCACAGTGCCATTTTGAGCCCATTTGAGATCTCCTTTTTAAAAAGAAGTAGTTCCCCACAGCTGCTATGTGACTGTGGGGAACATGTTAAAAAGACTGCATGCCCGAGCAGAAAAGTGTCCTCTAGAGGCACCCTAAGTGTGCATGGCAGAGCTCTCAGAGACAGAGTTTTGTACCACACACCCTATCATCTGAACTTTGAGGTTTTCTGGCTTGGGTTTACACAGTACTGAGGGAGATGTGATTGGGTTTGGGGATGGGGGTGGGGGTGGGTTGGCAGTCTCTGGGAAGGGGTGTGATTGGCTGCAGCCACAGTTGGCATCAGAGCTATGCCAGGCAGGGGTGTGCACCCCCAAAAGATTCGGGTTTCCTGATTCTGGTTTATCCTGGCTTCTCCTGTAACAGCCCTGCAGTGCAAATATATTGGAAACTCACGGGAGAAAAAAGGTTACACTCTTACAAAGTATCAAAAAGTATTTTCAAAGTGCAAGGGCGTGGAACTGAATTTGGGCATGGAACTGAATTTCAGGAGAACGAGAACAAAAAGATAAAAGAAGACACAATATCGTTTACACACTTGTGAAGAGAGACTTTATTTTGGGACTCTGTTCTTTCCCGGTCTGGTCATTCATATATGTGTGAAAATATATATATTTATATTGATTGTAAATTTGTCACAAACTTGTAGCACATTGCACTTTGAAAATACTTTTTGATACTTTGTAAGAGTGTAACCTTTTTTCTCCCGTGAGTTTCCACTCTATTTGCGCTGCAGGTCTGGTTTATCCTGAGCAGGAAAAAAATTGGGTAAACCCGAAACCCAAAGCAGCAAGCCACTTTGGGTTCGGGTATCTAACCCACTTCGGGTTTGGGTATTTAAGCCTATTTGGGATTATTAGGAAAGATTTGGGCATTGTTTCCAATGGGAAATGCTGCTCCCAGCTATCCGAGGGCCTGGGAGAGCATTTTCTTCCCTAATAACACCACATTTTCAGAGGACATTCTCCCAACCCTCCTCTCACAGCCACCAAAGTTTCAGGGAGATTGTACTTTGGAGGGGCATGTTATGGCCCCCCAAAGAAGGTTCCCCAGTCGCATTATTCCCTATGGGGACTATACACCAGAGAATCACAATAAGAAAAATTTGATTAAAAATACACAACAAAACCATGTGAAGCAAGTGAGTGAGCAACTAGAAGTGAACTAATGAACAACCTGGTGCCTATGAAGGGTGAGAACACAAGGGCTGTGGGCTCCTGGCCTGTGGCTCACAGCAGGATGTTTGATGAATGGGCTATTTCAGTGGACATGGGACAGACGGGGGTGAGATTTTTCAAAGATGCCCAGCATCTGGCAAGAATTCTCTCTGCCTATCTAATTTCTCTAGCATCTGGAGAGTTGACAATGCAAGGCCCTTCTTTCCCTCACCTTTTTTCTATACCAGATCAGTGAGGCATAGGGATGTGCGTTTCGGCATTCTGAATGCCGAAAGAATGCCGAAACAAAAGTGTTTCGGCATTCTTCAAGAATCCCGAAACGTTTCGGGGAATGCCGAAACGTTTCGGGATTGCCGAAAGAAAAACCCGAAACGTTTCGGGATTCTTTCGGCATTCTTTCGGCATTCGAGAATCGCCATTTTGATTTTGCTAGCCGTTTGCCTTAGCAAGCGGCTAGCAAAATCCTGCTGGAAGCAAAGGCTTCCTGCAGGCTCTTAGAAGAGGGGAGGGGGGGAGAAGGAGTGAATCACTCACTCCTTCTGTCACCCCCCACCCCTCTTGCAAAGGAGGATAGGGAATCCTGCTTTGCCTTGCAAATGCAAGGTGCAAGCATTGCATTGCACTTTGCATTTGCAAAGCAGCAGAGATTCCCGCCAAAACTAACAGGTAGGGGAGGGGGAGCAGGAGGAGGGTGGCTCTTGGAGTGTGGGTGGGGAAAGGCAGGGGACTGGGGACTTTAGGAGTCACCAATCCCACTGCTGCATTCTCATGCCAGCCAATAGATTTAAATCTTTGGCTGAGGCTGCAGCAGGGGATTTAAATTTGGAGCAAGACTGTCTGGAACACTTCTGTTGCTGCTGCTGCTGAGCTGTGACCGAGAGAGGAGAAGAAGAGAGACTGCACCTGGAGCCTGGAGGACATCTGCCTGGAGGATCAACTGTGCTGGACATCCTGAGAGGACACCTGGTAGGCCTTTTTAAAATTTTTGTAAATTTTTTTGATGCTGGGCAATGTGCTGCTGTGGCCTGCCTCTGCAAAAAGGTGTTGCAGTTTATTCTTGGCATGGCCTGGGGGACAGGTTGGGCAGACAATGTTTAATGGTGGGGTGGGGGTTTCAGCATTGGTTGTTGTGCTTGCCTTCTTTAAGCTTGATCCACTGTTTTAAGATTAAAACAAGAGTGTGCCAGCTTTGGGCCTACACAGGCCAGAAGCCTTTCTTCTGGCTGGCTCTCACAGTTGTGCTCCACAATCTGGAATGGTGTGGCTTGCTTTTCTGTGTCTGGTCCCCTGCTTGCAAGGATTCCCAACAGGCTCCGTCCTGATCAACTGTGCCAGCCTGTGGGCCACACACAGGTATGGCCTGGGGGACAGGTTGGGCAGACAATGTTTGATGGTGGGGGGGGTTTCAGCATTGGTTGTTGTGCTTGCCTTCTTTAAGCTTGATCCACTGTTTTAAGATTAAAACAAGAGTGTGCCAGCTTTGGGCCTACACAGGCCAGAAGCCTTTCTTCTGGCTGGCTCTCACAGTTGTGCTTCACAATCTGGAATGGTGTGGCTTGCCTTTCTGTGTCTGGTCCCCTGCTTGCAAGGATTCCCAACAGGCTCCGTCCTGATCAACTGTGCCAGCCTGTGGGCCACACACAGGTATGGCCTGGGGGACAGGTTGGGCAGACAATGTTTGATGGTGGGGGGGGGGTTCAGCATTGGTTGTTGTGCTTGCCTTCTTTAAGCTTGATCCACTGTTTTAAGATTAAAACAAGAGTGTGCCAGCTTTGGGCCTACACAGGCCAGAAGCCTTTCTTCTGGCTGGCTCTCACAGTTGTGCTTCACAATCTGGAATGGTGTGGCTTGCCTTTCTGTGTCTGGTCCCCTGCTTGCAAGGATTCCCAACAGGCTCCGTCCTGATCAACTGTGCCAGCCTGTGGGCCACACACAGGTATGGCCTGGGGGACAGGTTGGGCAGACAATCTTTGATGGTGGGGGGGGGGGGGTTTCAGCATTGGTTGCTGTGCTTGCCTTCTTTAAGCTTGATCCACTGTTTTAAGATTAAAACCAGAGTGTGCCAGCTTCGGGCCTACACAGGCCAGAAGCCTTTCTTCTGGCTGGCTCTCACAGTTGTGCTTCACAATCTGGAATGGTGTGGCTTGCCTTTCTGTGTCTGGTCCCCTGCTAGCAAGGATTCCCAACAGGCTCCGTCCTGATCAACTGTGCCAGCCTGTGGGCCACACACAGGTATGGCCTGGGGGACAGGTTGGGCAGACAATCTTTGATGGTGGGGGGGGGGGTTTCAGCATTGGTTGTTGTGCTTGCCTTCTTTAAGCTTGATCCACTGTTTTAAGATTAAAACCAGAGTGTGCCAGCTTCGGGCCTACACAGGCCAGAAGCCTTTCTTCTGGCTGGCTCTCACAGTTGTGCTTCACAATCTGGAATGGTGTGGCTTGCCTTTCTGTGTCTGGTCCCCTGCTAGCAAGGATTCCCAACAGGCTCCGTCCTGATCAACTGTGCCAGCCTGTGGGCCACACACAGGTATGGCCTGGGGGACAGGTTGGGCAGACAATGTTTGATGGTGGGGGGGGGGGTTTCAGCATTGGTTGTTGTGCTTGCCTTCTTTAAGCTTGATCCACTGTTTGAAGATTAAAACCAGAGTGTGCCAGCTTCGGGCCTACACAGGCCAGAAGCCTTTCTTCTGGCTGGCTCTCACAGTTGTGCTTCACAATCTGGAATGGTGTGGCTTGCCTTTCTGTGTCTGGTCCCCTGCTAGCAAGGATTCCCAACAGGCTCCGTCCTGATCAACTGTGCCAGCCTGTGGGCCACACACAGGTATGGCCTGGGGGACAGGTTGGGCAGACAATGTTTGATGGTGGGGGGGGGGGTTTCAGCATTGGTTGTTGTGCTTGCCTTCTTTAAGCTTGATCCACTGTTTGAAGATTAAAACCAGAGTGTGCCAGCTTCGGGCCTACACAGGCCAGAAGCCTTTCTTCTGGCTGGCTCTCACAGTTGTGCTTCACAATCTGGAATGGTGTGGCTTGCCTTTCTGTGTCTGGTCCCCTGCTAGCAAGGATTCCCAACAGGCTCCGTCCTGATCAACTGTGCCAGCCTGTGGGCCACACACAGGTATGGCCTGGGGGACAGGTTGGGCAGACAATGTTTGATGGTGGGGGGGGGGTTCAGCATTGGTTGTTGTGCTTGCCTTCTTTAAGCTTGATCCACTGTTTGAAGATTAAAACCAGAGTGTGCCAGCTTCGGGCCTACACAGGCCAGAAGCCTTTCTTCTGGCTGGCTCTCACAGTTGTGCTTCACAATCTGGAATGGTGTGGCTTGCTGTTCTGTGTCTGGTCCCCTGCTAGCAAGGATTCCCAACAGTCTCCGTCCTGATCAACTGTGCCAGCCTGTGGGCCACACACAGGTATGCTGCTTTGGCCAAGGTAACCCTTTTTGGTTGCTGGCCTGGCACTCACAGTTGTGCTCCACAATCTGGAATGGTGTGGCTTGCGTTTCTGTGTCTGGTCCCCTGCTTGCAAGGATTCCCAACAGGCTCCGTCCTGATCAACTGTGCCAGCCTTCGGCCCACACACAGGCCTGCTGCTCCGGCTTTGGTAACCCTTCCCGTTTGCTGGCCTGGCACTCACTGTTTTGCTTCACATTCAGGTTGTTTATCGTTGGTGGACCTCTTCTGGACTGGACTGCACTTGGTGGACATCGGCCTGCAGATCTCTGCGTGGAGGATCAACATTGCTGGACATCTGCACTGGTGGACTGGTAGGGTTGTTGTTAAATTTGGTTTTTGAGCTTATGTCTGCTGCTGTGCCTACCTGCGAGCATATGCTTTGGCTCTGTCTTTATGGCTTGGGCCGGGGGGGGGGGCATTTTCTGGTTGGGCAAGAGGATATTGTTTGGGGGTTAGGGGGGCCAGCATTGATCGCAGTGCCAGCTTTCTTTCATGTTTCATTTTTCAAGTTTGAGTGTGGGGTGGGCATGAACTGCTGTTTCACAGGACTAAAAAATGAGTGTGCCAGCTTCTGGCCTGCACAGGCCAGAAGCTCTGCTGGGTGGATGTGTTTTGTTTTGCTGCTGGTTGGCCCTAGCCTTTAAGGGGGGGGGGGGCTGACTTGGCTTGTGCAACGGGGCCTTGAATTTTGGGGTTGCGTGTGCGGCGTGTGGTGTTGACTCTGCTAACATTTCCAATTTTCTTGACAGCATCGTGGAGGAGAGGAGGACCAGCTGCAAGACCGCCTGAACATCGCTGGACTGCAGGACTGGTGTTAGTGTGAGCGAGTCCGGGTTGACATTTGGGTGGCCTTGGGGGTGGGTTCTTGCTAGCTTGGGAGGGGGGAGGCTCATCTTCAAAACACCACATCCACACCCCACACCGACATACCACAGATACATCGGTCCCGCTAAATAGTGTCTCTTAGGTAGGTAGGCCAGTTGGTAGGTGATCAGTGGATAATTGCCCTCAACATAATTATTAGGGAAACCGAGCCTAGTTTTTTTTAAAAAACTAAATAGGGACTCAGCAGGGAAAGCATTAGTGAGTGAGTGTTAGGTTTGAATTCTATATATATATATATATATATATAAAAATTTGTAATAGCTGTCAATAGGCTTCCCATTAGTGCCCCCATAACTAGGGTTCCACTGCCCATCTCTGGCACACGTGGTGGTGCCAGGCCGGCCCGGGCATACTAGTGTGTGAGTGTTTAAGGCTTCGTCACCTGTTATTGGGGTTTAGGGCCAGCTCAATTCCAGAGGAATTCAGCTGATTGGCAGGCTCAGGTTCCCTGACATAAATAGGGTTGCTTAAAAAGGCACTTGATTGTTCATCTCCAAGTCACAGAGCCACTAGAAACACAGATTTATAGCAGGTTAGTTAGGTCTTGAAAACAAAGTTGACCTTTGTTTTCTAAATCTTTTCTGATTAGTTAGGGTTGAATTTGGGAGGGGAAAGTATGTCAGAGAGGAAAGCAGAGAGGGGACCCGGGGGAAAGGCTAGGGAGAAATCTAGAGGGGAGGAGGGGAGGGGGAGGGGGACTGCTGCGGCAGCCCCTCCATCTGAGCGGAGGAGGCCCTCCCCTGCGCTGCTGCCGTTCACCAGCCTGGCTTCTGGTGACAGGAAGAGGGTTCGCAAGACTCTCTTTCCTGAGGCAGCTGCTGGAGGGCCACCCCCAACCCGGGTGCGTGAGGCAGGGGCTGGCACTGGGCAGGGGCCTGCTGCTGAGGCTCCTCCTCCTCCAGTGGTTGCGAGCCAGCTGCTGGAGGAGGGGCAGCATGTGGTGTCTCCTGGGATGGGCGCGGAGCACATGACTTTCCCTGCGCTCCCGCTCACCCCAGGAACCCGGAGGATGTTGGAGGAACTGCCCGTGAGACCCCCCCTGGGGCGGTCCACCCCAGTTTCCTCTGAGGCCAGCAGCAGGCCTCTCGCGGCTGTGCAGGAGGAGAGGACGCGGGAGGAAGAGGCAGAGACTGTGGTGGAAGAGCCCACATCTCTGCCCCTTCAGCCTCGTCCATCCCCACCTGCCCGGCCGAGAGTGGGACACGGTGTGTCCGGCCAGAGCACCTCACAGGAGGTGCCGCAGGGTGGTCCCGAACGCGCTTCTCCTGGGAAGCGTGGGATGCCCTTTTCCTCCGAAATCTGGAAGCACTTCCAGACAACGGAGGATCCCCGAGCAGCCCTGTGCCTGCATTGTAGGCAGCGCGTCAGCCGTGGCAAAGATGTGTGGCATCTCTCCACGTCTGGGATGAGGTACCATATGAAGAGGCACCACCAGGCGGTGCTTCTTCGGGAGGAGGGTTCGAGTGGCGCCGCACGGCCGCCAGCTAGCCAGAAGGAGGCAGGCTCCTCTGGTGCTCTCCCCCCAAGGGTACCTGCAGGAAAGGGACGCCAAGCCTCTCTCCCGGAGATGCTTGGTATGCAGGGCGCTAGTGTGCCCAGAGAGGGGATCCGGAGGGCGAGCAGGCGCATCACGCGCCACATCGTCAACATGATAGCAGTGGATGGGCAACCGTATTCCGTAGTTGAAGACTTCGGCTTCTCAGGGCTGCTCCAAGATTGCTTTCCCTGGTACGCCGTCCCTGCTCGCACGTCGTTGAGCAGATCGGTGGTGCCCTCGTTTTACAGGGCTGCCAGGGATCATGTGAAGGCACAGCTGTCCCGGGTTGCCGGGAGAACTGTGCACTTCACATCGGACATCTGGACCTGCCCAAGTGTGCAGCAAGCGTACCTCTCGCTTACTGCTCACTGGTGGGAACCCGAGTCGGTTCTGGGTGGGGGCCGGGGGGAGGTGCCTAGCACAGCTAGACAGGGAAGGATGCGAGACCGCCAGGCCGGCTACTGCAAGGCCTTGCTTCACGCCGAGGTGCTCGACGTGTCCCACACGGCGGAGAACATCGCTGCCACCTTAAGGAGACAGTTGGACGAGTGGATAGGCCAGGGACCCGCCACCGTGGGATGCATGGTGACGGACGGTGGCAAGAACATGAGGGCAGCGGCGCATCTAGTGAGCCGAGAGAGCGTCTACTGTGCCGCTCACAAGCTTCACCTAGTGGTGAGAGATGCGCTGGGGTTGGGCTCCTCGAAGGAACCCGTGGATACCCGGACCCGTGAACTCCAGTTACTTGTCCAGAAATGTCGGAGGCTCACGGGTCACTTCTCGCGCAGCGTGAAGGCCACGCACGAACTGCGCCAGACACAGGTCAGGACAGGTGTGCCAGAGCACGCTCTGATCACTGACGTCAGCACTCGCTGGAACTCCACCTGCGCCATGCTTGAGCGCTTGGTGGAGCAGCAGGCCGCACTCCACGCGTGGCTCTCCGAGCACCGCGGTGCGAGTCAGGTGGGTGAGTTCAACCGGGAGGATTGGCTCACCATCACCCAGACAGTGGAGGTCCTGAAGCCCTTCAAGGACTTCACTGTGGCGGTCTCGTCAGACACGGCGACCCTCGGTCTGGTCATTCCCCTGGTGCACACGCTCCAGAGGAATCTGGCCACCCTTGCAGACCGGGTCGCGCCCCGTGCTGACCTTGTTCCAGCGGTGCGCGCATTAGTGAGAAGGCTGCAGCAGGGCATAGCTGCCAGGCTAACTCCTCTCACTAAGGAAGAGTCATACATGTTGGCGACCATGTGTGACCCGCGCATAAAGGGCACTTTCGCCGAGCGGGACGGGAACCTCACCCAAGCCAGAGACGGGCTCTGCTCTTGGGTGAGGCGCAGGCAGGCCAAGAGGGGACGCCTGTCGACAGGGGGGACGCAAGAGGGGCCCTGCCGTGCGGGTCCCTCTGACGCCCCCTCTGCGCAGGCCCCCCCCGAGGCCACCACCGGAGTGCCGATGGAGATGGAGATGCTCCGGTGGGCCCTCGTCCCCTCTGGGGTCGTGAGGACCGTGAGAGAGGATCCGGCGGAGGCGATGGTCAGGGACTACCTCGCGGAGCCCTGCGAGTCGCTCTCCACCGATCCGCTCAGCTACTGGGCCAGGAAGGAGTCGGTCTGGCCGGACCTCTCCCTCGAGGCGCAGCGGCTGCTCTCATGCCCTCCGACGAGCGTGGAGAGCGAGCGCGTCTTTTCACATGCGGGCGACATTGTCGGCCCACATCGCACTCGCCTTCTCCCATGGAGAGTCGAGCAGTTGACCTTCCTGAAGGTCAACTCTCGCCTCTTCGATTTCTCAGGACTGGACTTCCAGAGTGACTGAGGTGAGCCCAACTTGTGGCCTGCATCCTCTATGAGTCCAATCCTTTGGAATCGCGCTCTCCCCTGTATAAAACCCTGTATATACAGTTAAAACCGGCCAGTAGAGGGAGGGTGGTTAGGAACCAGTGGCAAAGGGAAAACACCCAGCAATTTGAAAGCCCCCCCCCCAGGGTATTCAAAACATCTCCCATCACTGAGACATACCCTGTGGGACCAAATTTATTATGAAAAATAATGCCCCAGAAACATGGATTGCTACTGGAGGGAGAAACAGGTTAGATAGGGATTGCTTAGGTGTTTTTATCAGATGAAATCATTGTAAAAAAAATTGTAGAAGAATTGTTGTACTGTTTTTTGAAAGTTGATGTTCTGTTCATGTAAAAAAAAGGAAAAAAAACCAAAAAAAAATGTTGTGATTATGTTTTTTAAAAGTTGATGTTCTGTTCATGTAAAAAAAAGGAAAAAAAACCCAAAAAAATGTTGTGATTATGTTTTTTAAAAGTTGATGTTCTGTTCATGTAAAAAAAAGGAAAAAAAAACCAAAAAAAAATGTTGTGCTTATGTTTTTTAAAAGTTGATGTTCTGTTCATGTAAAAAAAAGGAAAAAAAACCCAAAAAAATGTTGTGATTATGTTTTTTAAAAGTTGATGTTCTGTTCATGTAAAAAAAAGGAAAAAAACCCAAAAAAAAATGTTGTGCTTATGTTTTTTAAAAGTTGATGTTCAGTTCATGTTTAAAAAAAAAAATTTGATGTTAATGTTGGGTTTGCATGGTTGGGGGATGCGGGAAGAGTGGTGGATGGGCACCGGCCAATGATGATCTCTCACAGATGTTCCCAGGTAAATTCTGAGGCTGGTGTGGGGGTGGGGGGAGACCTCTGCAGAACTGCTCCAGAAATACCATTGTCCAGTGCCTTGGAAGTGCCCAGTTCAGCTTTGTGTGTCTGAACTGAAAGCACAGCCACAGGAAATGACATAGGTTCTGCTGGACCCTGTTGCAGTGGTTCCCCCCCATTAAGTCGTTTTATGGAGGGAGAGTTGTATTAGGCTGGTAGTTATTATGATCATCTTCTGTTTCCATGCCCTGTTGTGCCCGCTCACTATGTAACCTGTTGTAATGTTCAAAACTTTACTGTTTGTCCATTTCAAAAAAAAAATTGTGTTTAAGATTCTCTGATGTGTAGTTAATTGTGTTGTGTTGTGCTATGAGGGACAATAAGTGTAATATGTTGTGATTTGTTGACCACTTGTAATTTGAAAATGAGAAAATAAAGGTTTTTTAAACTTAATGATTGTGTGTCTGTGTTCCCTTCTTTGATGGGAGGTTGGTTCCCAGCATAGGGAACAATGGGGCAGGCTGGCCAGCCTGTTCCTGGGGTACTCGGTGTGGGGCAGCTGAGGGTGGTTTTGGTTCTGAGAGGGGCTGAGTGGAGGATTTGGGTCTGTGTGTGGCAGCTGGGGTGGGGGAACTGGGTTTGTGTGGGGCTGAAAGGAGTGGACTATGGGGGATGAGAGCACTGGTCGTCCCTTTTGCCCAAGTAGGCCCCTGCTACTGTCCTGGTGTGGGCTTCCATGCCTCTATCAGTTGCTGGCCCTCCTTTGCCATCTTTTTCAGAAATTTTCCTAGGGCTGCCAAACTCCTGGTTGGGCTTGAGTTCAGGTTAGAGAGAGTAGTTCCCTACAGATAAACTGGCTGCTTCCAAGGGCAATCTCTTTAGAGGGCAAATGCGGACCATGGATTCTGGGGGAGATCCCTACTCAGATTTTCCTTTGCACAAGTCCCACCCCCAAATTGCCAGTAACTTCCAAGGCCAGAGTTTGCCACCCCAGAGAGATCCCGTTCCCACCCTCTTAGCCTTGGCATGAAAGTTGTAGCCACCATGGAACGCTTCCAGGTTCCTGATTCCAAGCCCAATGACACCAATGTAAGACAATCCAGACCTCCATCAAAAATGGATTTTAAGTAGCAGTGGGATTGGGCTGCATTTCAGTCATTCACATATCTGGTTGTGTTCCCAAACATTTAGCTTATGGTTTTTTAAATCGGCGTATGGCACTTAAGGACACTTTTAAATGGTTCTAAAAACATATTTTTATTATGAAGTATTTAATGTGGCATTGATCAAGGGCAGGCCTTTTGGCCAAATGAGCAGTATCAGTACAGTAAAATTTAGACAAAGCTCATAGGAGGAAAAAGCATTCACACTGTGAAGTGGGAAGAAAGTTTCAATTTACATGTACCATGGACTCCGAAAAAGACATGTCCAGACCAAATCAGGCCTGCTTTCTCCCTTGAAGATATCAATTGATGATAGTGCTTATGTCACATCATGAGAAGACAAGGTTCACTAGAAAAGACAATAATGCTAAGAAAAATTGAAGGCAGTAGGGAAAAGAAGAATACCCTAGATGTGGTAGATTGACTTCGGTTTGCAATACATGGACAAGGTTTTTGGGATACTGTGGAGCTCAATATAATTCTAAAGTACACCACAAGTGATTTGAATGCATAAAACATACAGACACATACACATAAAATGTATATACCCCCTCCCCACCAAATTAAAGGTTTATCTTATGCCCCGGTTTTCTCCCCCATGGGAACCTAGAGTGGTTTACACATTGCTGTTCTCCCTTGATTTGTTTCACCCTCATCACAACCAGGCTAACAATAGACAGCTGCTCCATGCCTCACATTGGAGTGACTCCACCGATGGCCTTCTTAGTTGTATGAGGGGGTGGAGGGGGGGGGAGGAAGGAAACAACGCACTCCTGCCCACTCTATCTGGGGCCTAGGTTGCCAAATTGCTTGGCCTTGGCAAGGAGCCAGTGGTGGGGCGGCACTGGTTCTGGGGCCCCGTCAAGAACATTTGTCCAGGGCCCCAAAATCACCTAGACTGCCTCTGGAAAACACAACACAATTGTTTACTTAGGCTGAGCCAAGAACATCCATCAAGCCTACAAGGCACAGAATCAGAGTCTGCCAGATTCTAGACCAACTCTCTAGCCATTGCACTACAGTGGATATCTAAAAATTGTTCATACCCCCACCAGCAACTTGAACATTTTTCTCCAAAAGGCACACAACTTGGCTGGGTCTCAAAAAGGACTATGATGCATGGGCCTGTCAATGCATACTGGTACTAAGGCTCTGGCCGGGGGGAGGGGGGCATTGTGCCAATGCCACCCTGGCTTTGGAAGGGGACAGTAAAATAGAAGAAATAATCTAGCTTCAGTGCCTCCCCCCCTTCTCTCTCTCTCTCTCTCTCTCTATAATGTGAGTGAAAACATTACTATACCATCACTGAAGCCTACAGGATACATAGGGTCTGTTCACACACGCATGATCATTTAATGGCAATGCTCTGGCATGATGATGTCTGTTCTAGGAAGTGATGTGATCATCACACAAGGCTGGGGAGCACGCACAATTCACAGCAGGCAGATTTGGGCCACAAGGGATCCTGCTTTGGCCTGCAGGGCCCAAATCAGCCCACTGCAAAGCACAGGCATACTCTCAGGGCAGCCAGATGACATCAGTGACATCACGGCAGCAGCCCCTGGAGCGTACCTTGAAGGCTCATTCACTGACTTTCCCCCTTCGGGGTGATAGGTGAGAGTGGGGGATCCCCCACCAAGGGGAAACGGATCCCTAATTGTGTCTGAGGTTGTGGAAATCAAATGGGTCATATTGCTTCTGTCTTTGAGGGACTTACATGCACATTATATTTAACTCCAGATTTCTTGATTGTCAAGGAATGCATGTGGTGGGGGGTGGGGGGAAGGGTGGGAGAAGGGCCCCTGAGGGTGAGGGTGGCATTTGGCATGCAAAATGCCACCCCTGGCAAGACAAGCCTCTCCCAGCTGTCAGTGGTAGAGATGAGAGCAGAGCACCTACTTGGGGAGGCCATGAAATGGCCCCCCCAAGTGGGAGCAGGCTGAGCCTTGGTGGGGGGATGGGAGGAAGGGTGGGAGAAGGGCCCCAGAGGGTTGGGGGGGGATTTTGTTGCAGTGGTTCCCCCCCATTAAGTCGTTTTATGGAGGGAGAGTTGTATTAGGCTGGTAGTTATTATGATCATCTTCTGTTTCCATGCCCTGTTGTGCCCGCTCACTATGTGACCTGTTGTAATGTTCAAAACTTTACTGTTTGTCCATTTCAAAAAAAAAATGTGTTTAAGATTCTCTGATGTGTAGTTAATTGTGTTGTGTTGTGCTATGAGGGACAATAAGTGTAATATGTTGTGATTTGTTGACCACTTGTAATTTGAAAATGAGAAAATAAAGGTTTTTTAAACTTAATGATTGTGTGTCTGTGTTCCCTTCTTTGATGGGAGGTTGGTTCCCAGCATAGGGAACAATGGGGCAGGCTGGCCAGCCTTCTCTGCGGGTGGTGGGGGGGTCAGGGGGGTGGTTGTCTGTGTGCCAGGGCAGGTGCTCTTTCCCAGGGACGATTTGGCACTGCCACCATTGTGGCACCCCTTGTCTGTGCAGAACTGCCCTGGGAAAGAGAGTTTAGGGGTTCCCAAAAGGGGAGGGCAGGCCAGCCTGTTCCTGGGGTTATGGTGGGTGTGGGGCAGGTGGGGGTTGATTTGGGTCTGTGAGGGGCTACTGGGGGGATTTGGGTCTGTGTGTGGCAGCTGGGGGGGAATTGGGTTTGTGTGGGGCTGTGAAGGGTGGACTTTAGGGGCTGAGAGCACCTACTTGGGGAGGCCATGAAATGGCCCCCCCAAGTGGGAGCAGGCTGAGCCTTGGTGGGGGGTGGGAGGAGGGGTGGGAGAAGGGCCCCAGAGGGTTGGGGGGCATTTTGCATGCAAAATGCCACCCCTGGCAACACAAGCCTCCCCCAGCTGTCAGTGGTAGAGATTAGAGCACCTACTTGGGGAGGCCATGAAATGGCCCCCCCAAGTGGGAGCAGGCTGAGCCTCGGTGGGGGGTGGGAGGAGGGGTGGGAGAAGGGCCCCTGAGGGCTGGGGGGCATTTTGCATGCAAAATGCCACCCCTGGCAAAGGAAGCCTGCTTCTTCATTTTTTCCCCATAGGAAATAATGAAGAAGATGCTCCTTTATGGGAGGATGGGGGGACCTGCTTTGGGGGGCCATAACATGGCCCCCCAAAGTCCAATCTGTCTGAAACTTGGGTGGGTGTTAGAGAAGGGTTAGAGGAAGGTCCCCACCAATTTTGGGCTTATTTGGTGGGAAAATGCCTCCTCCAGGCGTCCTGAAAGACGGAGGCATTTTCCCAGCAAAATAACCCGAAAGAATCCCGAAAGAATGCCGAAATAATGCCGAATCCCGAATCCCGAAAGAGATTCTTGTTTCGGCATTCGGCTAATGCCGGTAGAGAATCTTGTTTCGGGTAATCCCGAAACAAGAAAGCCGAAAGTTTTTTCCTTGCACACCCCTAGTGAGGCACAAAACTGCATGACCCTCCAGGATGTTACAGAAAGAGGAAATTGATCTGGCTTGCATAGCAGAGACACGGTTAGAAGAAAATGATGTAGTGTGTCTGTCCCAACTAACCCTGCCTGTTTATGCAGTCCTCCACCAAGCCCACACAGGTGGCTGGGCAGGAAGGGCTGTCATTATCCTCCTTGAGTTCTTCAACTTCTGCAGACTCCTGGTACAAACTGTAGGTGGCATTGACTGTAAGCTTCTTTTATTTGAGGCTAAGAATAGATTATGCCTTCTGCTTGTTTATTGGCCATCTAGTTCCTCATTGGGCACCCTCTTGTGATAGAGGTGCTCTCAGATCCAGTGTTGGAGACACGTAGACTGAGGTTCTGCAGGGGCAACATTCATGCAAATGTTGCAGGGGCAACATTTATAGTCTCTGGGCCTCTCTCAAATAATGATGGGCCCAGCACATTAAAGAGGCTACACCTTAGAATTAATCTTTTCCACTAAGCCTTTGAAGGGGGAGCTTGTTTCAGGGTTGGAGATTCTACCTGAACCATTATCTACTGAAGGCAAGGGTGACTTTGGCACTGACACCCCACAAAGGGGTCGGGCAGTTAAAATGATCTGCCCAGAGAATCACAATAAGAAAAAATGGATTAAAAATACACAAAACCACATGAAGCAAGTGAGTGAGCAACTAGAAGTGAACTAATGAACAACCTCCCTCAGTACAGCCAAACTGATGAAAGGGGATCAACACTCCAGAGAATCATCTATTGAATTCAACCCAAACCAAACTGAAACATGTTGAAAACTAGTGGGCTATTCTAGGAGGCTGATTTTTTTTGCAAGCAAAATACACCAACTTGCAGGGGACCTACTCCTACCTGCCCTCTGGAGATCACCCAAGCATCAGGGAGATTGGACTCCGAGGGGCCATGTATTTGTTCCCCGAAGAAGGTTGACCACCACCCTAGCCACCCCACTTTCGGGAAGCTCTGCTTCGGGTTTCCCAAATCAGCCCAGCTTTGCTGGGGCCGATTCAGGAATCACAGATCAACCTGAATCGGGGTTGATCCAGGTGTGCTTTGGATTCCTGAAACCCGAAGCACACATCCCTAACGCCAGGTCTTGTGGGTGAGACTGAGCTGTGAGAGTACACTTTTTATTTTCCATTCTATGGGCACCTATGGGCTGTGCTGTTTTTTGCAAATTTAACTTCCTGCCAGTTCTGTGGGGTGTTTGTGGGCTAGGGCAACTTAAGGAGCTGAACAACTTCTGCCACACCTCCAGGCCCACACTTTCACCCACTGGGGCAATGGTTTGCAAAAGCAGTATCTTGTGTTGTTCTCACACCAGTATCCAGCAGTGGTGCAGCACCAACAGGTCATTATGCCCTCTTGTTATCTCTAGATTATTCTGGCATGTCTCTGGAATATGCTGGCATAGCAGCTAGTCTGCTCCCTTTTGGCTTTGTCCCCCCCCCCACCTTTCAATATTTCACTCTTAGTGCAATGGATTCTTGTAAGTCAATGAAGTTGCTATTTCATAGTTATAAAGCTTCCCTCCTGAACAATTCCATTTGATGCACTTTGTGAAACAATTACATGAATCAGGTATTATGTGGTTTTTACTGGGGGACTAAAAGTGTCATATATTACTTGATTTAGCCCTTGGAACTTATAATATCCCATACAAATGATAGTTGAAAAAAGAATAATAGAAATCGGACTAACCACAGATACAGAACGTTGTTGATTATACACAATGATTCACAGGGCTTACTGACAATAGTAAACAAAGAAGTGGTATCCTAAATATTCTGAAGGAAATTATAATCAACTTAATATTCATTCCTCTAAACTCAGATTTGCTGTGGACTGTTCTGCTGCTTTTGAAACCATGAGTAAGGGGAAATCAAGCATATACTACACCTACTGCACTTATTCTAAAATCATTTCAACTTTGGTTTAAAGGGGAGGGGCCCTGGGAGTGGGTAACACAGCTGATTAGAAAATTCATAAACATGACAAATACGTGGGGTCTTTCTTTCTTTCTTTCTTTCTTTCTTTCTTTCTTTCTTTCTTTCGATGCAAGGAAAGTAACAGAATTGAGAGACAATGCAATAAAAATAAGTAAAATACATACAACAAACAGTGCACCAAACTTAGAGAACATTACAGTGCAACATTAGAAAACAATGAAATAAATACAGTAAAATATATCCAATAAACAATGCAAAAGAGGGGGGAAACCTGTCCCAATGTTTAAGACATTAAAACTACAATCATGTTCCTTTTATAAAAAGTGCATTTTTGGACTTTTCCTTTCTACTGAACATTTCTTGTTTACTACTATCCTATTATATTTATAAAGCTTCTCTCCTGAACAATTCCATTTGATGCATTTTGTGAAACAATTAAACATGTCAGGCAGACAGTTCTGCCAAGTAGAAGCCATCACAGAAAATGTTCAGGTACAAGCAGCTGTTGATCTTAAACATTTTCATGGTGGCATAGGCTTTGCTCAGATGTGAAGGTGTCACAGTGGAGCACATGAAAGTAGCATGCATATAGCTTTGGCTTATAACTCGTGAAGTGTATACTGTCTTTGGCTCTGTTTGGAACTGGTGTGGTATTTATAAGCTTTTGTACCAAACATTAAGAAAATGCCTGCCTGTTTCCCAGGAGTTCTTTCATATCTCATAATGTGTTCACTAATAGTATCTCAAGCATGCACATTGCTCTCTTTTCCCTTTGGGAGTTGCAGTTTCTTTTTCTCTACCCTGCAACCATTCCAAGAACCCTTTCATGGCGCAGAGACACTTTGAAATTCTACTGTCGGATTTGGGTGGGAATATATCCACATAAAACATTTATAAGAACCATTCAATTTAGCTGTGCCCATCCTAGGAAACAGACACTCACTAACCCAAAGACTGCTGTGGTGGTCTGGTCATGTAGGCGTACACCATATAATATCTCCTCCCCTTGGGAATAAGGTTATAATAGTAATGAATGTCCAACATGTGCCTACAATGCAGCTGGAATGGTCAGGTTGAGGCTGTGGTCAGGGGGTATAGTCTATTGAACATTGACTACACGTGCAGAATGTTATTTAAAATTCTGAGCCAAAGAAGATCTTCTGGAAGAAATGATGCTAAATTTGAAATATAGGTGTATATTGCAAGTATGTATACCTCACCAGATAATTATGAATTCTGGTACAGTCATTGACCATAACTTTTAGAGCTATATTTTTAAAATGTTTCCATCGTGACCCAGCCCCGGACTGAGCTCTTGCTGTCTGCCAATGGGTCCTCGTCAGAGGAGGAGGACTGCATTGGGCAGGCAAATCCAGCCCCAGAATTGGTGGAACCAGAAGAGACACCGGAACCAGACGTGCAGCAGCCAGAGGTACAGCCCGTGCCTCCCAGGGAAGATGCCAGGGCCGAGGGAGTGAGCAAAGCACAAACAACCCCAGCCGCTAGTTGAGGGGAGCCATCAGAACCAGCAGCCCAGAGGAAGGGCCGGACGCGGGAGATGGTTTGGCAATGGCACTGCAGCACCCAGCTACAAGTGCAGAGGCAGCTGGAGCTGATTCAGGACGATGAGGCAGGGCAATCAATGGACGAGGAAGCACCTGGCCCGTCCGCCTCTTAAACAAAGCAGAGTATAAGAACAGATGCTGAACTCAGAACAGTGTGGAAACAACTTCAATTGTCACCAGTGCATGTCTGGCACCAGTGGAGCCAGACATGCAGCAGCCAGAGGTACAGCCGTGCCTCCCAGGGAAGACGCCAGGGCCGAGGGAGTGAGCAAAACACAAACAACCCTGGCTGCTGGTCGGGGGGAGCCATCAGAGCCAGCAGCCTGGAGGAAGGGAGGTGGTTTGGCAATGGTGGCACAGTGCCCGACTACAAGTGCAGAGGCGGCTGAAGCTGATTCAGGATGACGAGGCAGGGCAATCAATGGACGAGGAAGCACCTGGCCCGTCCACCTCTTAAACAAGGCAGAGTATAAGAACAGATGCTGAACTCAGAACAGTGTGGAAACAACTTCAATTGTCATCCACTCTGCAACTGGATCCTCCCACCTGAAAATCTTCCCACCTCCTCTTTGAACCTTGTTCTCCCTTTGGACTGATTCCCGAACCTTGACCTCAGCTTGTTTTGGACTCTGCACCTGCCTGACCCTTGTTTGGACTGCCTTGACTGGATTTGACCTGGACTGTTGAATTTGGACTTTGCCTGAACGGACATTGTAATAGCTGACACTCGCCTAGGTAAGCAACCGAGTGCTGTGCTGGAGCATGACAGTTTGTTATCTTGAGGACTTCACAACCTTTCCTGAATGTATTTTGGCTGAAAAATTCAGGGAAAGATAGAAATGATGGAGCAGCAGCAGTGACACAAGTCTGTGCCCCAAGCGCTGTGCCAGAGCATGACATATTGTTTCCACCTCATAAAACAACTGCAACATGGACGCCGCTACTGCTAATGCATTGCTAAACCATGCACTCCTGCAGCGAGTAGACCAACTCACCGACACGGTGACCCTGCTGAAGCAACAGCTTCAACAGCAACAGCAATCCCGCACAGCAGCATTGCCTCCAACCCCCGCTCCACCCAAGTGTCTGGTAAGCCTGCCTAAAAAGTTCACGGTAGATGTGGAGGAATTCCTGAGCTTCTGAGTCCAGGGCCAACTCTATATCAGCCTCCACTCCTGGAACTTCCCAGATGACAGTACAATGCTGAGCTTCTTCTTGAGCCTGTTGAAAGGGCAGGCTGCTCGCTGGGCCACGCACTTACTCCTTGAACCCTCACCACTGCTCCAAGACTATGCATGGTTCCTTGAGTGGTTTAAAACAGCCTTCACCAACCCCATTCAGCAATCCCGCATTCATTCAGCAATTCAGATGCTGAACTCAGAACAGTGTGGAAACAACTTCAGTTGTCATCCACTCTGCAACTGGATCCTCCCACCTGAAAACCTTCCCACCTCCTCTTTGAACCTTGTTCCCCCTTTGGACTGATTCTTGGACCTTGACCTCAGTTTGTTTTGGACTCTGCACCTGCCTGACCCTTGTTTGGACTGCCTTGACTGGATTTGACCTGGACTGTTGACTTTGGACTTTGCCTGAATGGACATTGTAATAGCTGGCACTCGCCTAGGTAAGCAACTGAGTGCTGTGCCGGAGCACAACAGTTCGTTATCTTGAGGACGTCACAACCTTTGCTGAATGTATTTTGGCTGAAAAATTCAGGGAAAGATAGAAATGATGGAGCAGCAACAGTGACACAAACATATTTCTTTAGAATCACCTTTGTGCACAGTAAGAAGCAGATTTTGTGTATCTTAATGGAGACAAATAAGCCAATCTTTACCAGTTCTCCCAGCTTTTCACCTGTCTGGCTATTATCAGTTAATCATGCACTGTAGACATTTAATCCATTCTTTATTTCTATGTGTGAAATACTAGGAGATCATGGGCTGTTTCCCTACTTACATGATTAATTATTCGCTTGAAACATTGCTCAACAATAGTAAAAACCTGGGGGTTACAAATCTACACATCTCATTCATTCTTCCTTCCCTTTGTATACCAAATACTCAAGGAATGTTGCTGATAATGGTTTATATAAAATTGGTTAATGTATTAGATCAGGCCTTAAAATACAAATATGACCCATCATTCATATTCAAATTAATAGCTAGCTATAGTCATGACTAGAGATGGGCACGAACCGGAAAAAAAAATGAACCATGTGGTTTGTGGTTCGTCAAATTTCATGAACCATGAACCACGAACTTTCACGGACCTGCCCCTGGTTCATGAACCAGTTCCTTTGGTTTGTGAAAACGTCACATCCAGGTTAGAAAATAATCACTTCTTGCAACAAAGATAGAAAGCCAAGGGAAGGAAAGAAGATAATAGCAGGAAAGGTAATAAAAGGGGGAAAGAATAATAGTACAAGGTGCATATACAGAGAGGAGTCGAACCAGTACTATGAGCTGAAGGGGTATAATTGGTATAAATGGACTGAACTCTAAAAAATCCAAAAGGTTCATGGTACAAGAAGAAAGAAAAGAATTAAATTCATAATATTTACATATTGATTTGAAGAGTGTGGTTTAAATATAGTATTTTTGAAACATCATATTAGGAATAATATTGTGATATTAGTTTCACCTTTTTAATAACTATATTGCAATACTTTACTAAGAAGCTACAAGTTGTGTTACAACATTAAAATATTGCTTGATTTTTAAGACCAATTTTGTTAGCCTTCATACTGTCCAAAAAGAAAGAAAAAAGACCTAGATATTAATCCTTTTTTTGAGGTGGGTTAATAAAAAAAAAACGGTATTATAAAGAACAACTTCATTTAACTGGAAAAATTCAAATTGCAGTAGGAGATTGTACTTCAGATTATAAAAAATATAAAACCAAGTTGGAATCTTCAGAGTGGTACATTAATAATAATAATTTTAAAAAAGAGTAAGATACAAGTAATTATTACAACCTAAAACAGAAATGTGTTCTAAAATCAAAGTTTTAACTTTCAATGTCAGAGGTTTGGGAAAACCAATAAAAAGAAGGAGAGTGATTTCGAATTTAGCCCATACTAGAGCACAAATTATTTTTCTGCAGGAGACCCACTTGCGGTATAACAATACTGATTCATTAAAAGCTAGGTGGCTACAAGCACAATACCACGCAGCTGGCAACTCCAAATCAAGGGGAGTAGCCATCCTAATTGCAAAGCATATACAATTTCAACAAACAAAAACTCTTAAGGACAAAAAAGGTAGATACATCTTTGTTAAAGGGAAAATAGGGGAACACAAACTCACATTAGCCTCACTATATGTTCCTAATATAAATCAATTAGACTTTATAGAGGAAGCATTGCAGAAATTAACTTCATTTCAGAAAGGAGACTTGATAATTGGAGGTGACTTAAACTACATAATAAAACACCAATTAGACAAATCGAACTTCAACAAGTTACACACAAAAAATATAAATAAAACAACAAAATTAGCAGCTATTCTAAAGAAATATCATTTAATAGACACATGGAGACACTATCACGAAGGAGAAAAGGATTTCACATATTTTTCACAAAGACACAACACATATACAAGAATTGACTACATATTAAGCTCCAATACCACTATAGATAAAGTAGAGGAAATTGAAATAGGAAGTAATACAATCTCAGACCACGCATGGGTAACAATGACACTTAACCTAGGTGACAAAACACAGAACAGCAATCAATGGTGCCTACCACAGCACTTATTATTTAATCAATATGCAACTAAAGAAGTTGGGAAAATAGTAGAAACAGCTATCACAGAAAACTTATCTAAAGAAATTGGGGCGCACATACTTTGGAACACAATTAAAACAGTGACCAGAGGTCACATAATAGCCCTTACGGCTAAAATAAATAGAGAAAAACTGAAACAAAAGCAAGCGTTAACAAGTAATATTAAGGCTTTAGAAACTAAACATAAACTAACAGGTAGTAAAAAAAACATATAGAGAGCTCTTAACACAAAGGAAAATCTTAGAAACCTTGGAAAGCCACACGATATATAAACAGCTGTTAGCTGTTAAGCAGACACACTGGTCCAACTCACCTAAAACTCTTCACATTTTAGCATACAAAGTAAAACAAAGGAGATCACAAAATAATATTAACAGAATCTACAACAGTAAAAACGTAATGCAGTACAAATCAGAATCAATCCTTAAGGTCTTTAAAGACTTCTACACGCAATTATACTCTTCAAATAATCCTGACCAAGCTAAAATAACCCATTTTCTAAACTCACTAAAAAGTCTCAAGAAATTAGAGGAAATACACCGTACTCTTCTAGACAAACCCATCACCATCCAGGAAACAACGAAAGCAATAAAAAATGCTAAAAATAATAAAGCTACAGGGCCGGATGGCTATCCGGCAGAATTTTATAAAAAATATACGAATTTATTGGCAACGCATCTAACTAATTTGGCCAACTCAATTCTAGACAAGGGTAAAATGCCACCTACTTGGGAGAGAGCTGACATCATTGTAATTCATAAACAGGGAAAAGACCCTCTGAAAGCAGCATCCTATCGTCCCATATCATTACTCAACCACGATTATAAAATCTTCACCTCCATCATAGTGAATCGTTTAAATACATTTATATCCAATTACATACACACAGACCAATCAGGTTTCATACCAAAAAGAGACATTACAGATAACATTTATAAATCATTAAACCTTATAGATCACTGTACTCACAACAGCATGGAAGCTATTTTGTTATCACTAGACGTCGAAAAAGCTTTCGACTCGGTAGAAATATCATACCTCTTAAAAACACTGTCACACATGGAATTTGGAGAAAAAATTCTAAATATAATTAGAGCCAATTATATAGCCAATAGCAAACATCAAGGTAAATGCTATGCACTCAGAAAACATATACATTAAAAGAGGCACAAGACAAGGTTGTCCCTTATCTCCTCTATTATTTGCACTTGCTCTAGAACCCTTCGCGGCTGCCCTTAGAGAAAATAATCAGATAAAGGGAATAAAGGTTAACTCCACAGAATTCAAAATCAGCTTGTTCGCGGACGACATGTTGATATACCTGACTGAACCATTAAATTCGCTGTCCTATCTCTCATCTCTACTTACAAATTTTGGAGCAATATCAGGATTAATAATCAACCAAACAAAATCCTACTACCTCGCTATTAATATCCATAGCAAAATGGTCCAACAAATAAATAAATTGTATAGTTTTCAGTGGTCTCCATCACACTTAACTTATTTAGGCGTTAATATCTCTCCTAACTTAAATGAACTGATAAAACTGAATTACCTCAAATTAACAAACCAAATTAAATCAGACGTTACTAATTGGAATAAATTAAAACTCACATGGTATGACAGGTTTCATTTAATAAAAGCTTTTATATTACCAAAATTTCTTTATATGTTCAGAGCGATCCCTCTCACTATAAACAGATCACTAATAGCACAATGGCAAATACTGCTTAATATATTCCTATGGCAAAACAAGCATCCGAGAATTGCATTTAATACTATGAGGAGGAAATCAGTAAATGGAGGTTTCAACTACCCAGATTTATTATTATATCAATCAGCAGCAAGACTGGTCAACCTCTTGCAAATGACATCCAATTCTCCTCTGCCGGATTGGATTAAGATCATACAATCCCCTTTAAAGCACTATGACATCACAGACATAATTTGGAATAAACCAAATAATAGACCACAAGGTATCAAAAACAGTTTTGTGATATCGTCCATATTAAAGACGTGGGACCAAATCAAGATCAAAATTGTCCCAAAACTTTCTAGATTCTCGACATTTATAAATCAAGAATGGTTCTCACCGGGGTGGGATCGGTCACTCATCTTAACTTTGCGACAGGCAAAAGTTACCAGATTAGTTGACATCACCACACAGTCAGGGCTATTAGAGAAGGTAGTTATAGAGGGAAAACTAGAACAAAAACTACGATGGTTTAACTACTTACAACTTTCACACATGGCAGAGAAAATAAAACTAAGGAACATCATGAAAGAACCTCTGACAGAATTTGAACAAATTCTAAATTCATCTTCACAACAAAAAAAGGGATGATAGCTAAATTGTACAGAATACTATTAAACACAGCGGAGAATAAACAACTGAGTTGCCAAAATAGCTGGAGTAAGGACTGTTCAATTGAACAGTCCTCAGAGGTTTGGAATGATATATGGTCATCCGGCATATTCACCTCTAAAGTCATTGTAACTAAACTTCAAACATTCAAAGTGATACACAGATGGTACCTAACTCCCAAAAAGCTAGCATTAATATCAACTAGATCGTCCCCAAAATGTTGGAAAAATTGCGGTGAGGAGGGAACCTTTGCCCACTGTTGGTGGGAATGTAAAAATATTAGACAATTTTGGGAGGAGGTATTAATGAAAATTAAAGACATTACTAATTATGAACTTCCTTTTGATCCGAAAATGATTTTTTAGACCTATGGGGAAATCTACACATTCCCAAACCTAGAAAGGAACTTGTTGCTTCACTCTTTATTGCAGCTAAGAGTACCATTGCGACAGTATGGAAATCAAAGAGACTACCAACAATTGAGACTTGGTTCTCTAAAGTTTGGAACCATTTTATTTTAGAAAAAATAAGTAACGATATACAAAATGCAGAACATTTCACAGAAAATACCGGTTTTATTGACAAGTGGCTCCCTTTTTTGGAATATATAGAAGAATACAATCTGCAGCCCAACTCAAAAATTTTCCAAGTTATAACAAACAGTGGTTACCTCTCGTTCTATTAAATTAACAGCATAATTGAGTCATCATAAGGATATATTAATGTTATTTCTCAAGAATACAAGGCTAAAAATGTATTGTACACTGGATTTTGACCTGACTTGTAATGATGTTTGTGATTGTAAGTTATATGTTGCAACAAATGTTCAATAAAAATTATAATTTAAAAAAAAGAAAAGAAAATAATCACTTCTGGGTCTTAATGGGCTAGCAGAAGTTCACTTCCAGGTCAGCAGAAGGTCTGCAGGAAGTCCATCCCCTATTGCCTAGGAAACTGATTGATTGGCACCAGGCTGTCTGCAGTGATGAACCAAAAAACGAACCAAACAAACCAGCCTAAAGTTTGTGGCAGTTCGTCAGAAATGGGATCTGACGAACCGCTGGTTCATGAACCACGAACTGGCCTGGTTATTGCTTAATTTTGGTTCATATTTTGGTTTGTGCTCATCTCTAGTCATGACTTTGACCGGCTATTACATATATCCTGCTAATAAATATTGTATACAGTGTATTTGCTTACATGGTAGTGATAAGAACATCACTGACCAGGACCCAGGAAATTATTTTAAAATGATCCATGGTGTCATGTTTTTGCTGTATTAGTCCCTGCCACCCCACTCACCAAACCCCGCTTTTGGTCTAGAATATGTGATAAATGCTAACTGCTGAACTACAAAACCCAATCTGAAAATAAAGGGAACTTCAAGTTTTACAGTAAAAATCCTTAACAAAATTGGGGTGTTTAGCTCCCTACCCACTCAATGCTGTCTGTATACTACTGGATGTTGCAGCAACAAGAAGTTATTTGAGTGCCCTTTTGAGTTGCAATAACAACCCAAAATAGTGCATAAAATGTTATAGTTGCTGCTGCACTAACAAGGAAGAGGGAGGCATGGGGGAGCCTATCTAGCCAGTGGGAAGACCTCACAGCATCCTGGCATGAGTTTCAGGGTGAGCTACCTGTGCAAAGCAAGACAGCCTTCTGAACAATCCATGTGGGGGAGGGGGAGGAATGGACATCCCTCTCAGCTTGGCAGGCTTCCACATCCCTCATCTCCCACCATAGCAATGGGTGTGTGGGGGAAGGGGCAAAGGCTTCCAAGGAGATGGACTCTGTTCATCAGGCTTCTTGCAGGTAGATGAACTGTACATTGAGGGGTTAGACTCCTGTTTGCGGCTGGTGAGCAAGCTTTGAGCCAAAACAGTGGGTGCTGAAGCATCCATAGTTCTACCCCACAGTTCAAACTTCCTATTTTGTTGAGGCAACAATATTAGTATGATGGTACAATAAACTCATTAATTCCTCAATAATGCAGTAAGATGCCTTGTCTTCTTGTCTTTACATCCAAATTCTGCAGTTATCTTAGAATAAATGTGGTTAAAGAATTAAAATACAGCTACAAGAATTTAAATAAAGTTAAGCAAAAACAGGATGGCTGATACCACTAATTAAAAGCGCTTGGGCTTTTGTTTGCCGAAGAACATTAAGACAAGTGAAAAGGACAAAAGATAAATTAGAAGGTAAAGCAAAATTTCTTCCTACAGAATTAGACACTCTTCTGACATTAGAATTAATATAAAAGGAGCCAGTATTCGCTTGTCTATGATCTCTGAATTAATGGGCTCCATTCTCCCAAAGGAATAAAGGAGACAGAATACAAAGAAAAAGGAAGAAGTATAATGTCGATGATTTCAAATATAGCTTCCTGTGACTGTAGCCTTGACCAGTTGTTGGAATATGTGCTGCTGATTCATGTGGTGAGCCTGACATTGTGAGTGGAAAGACCTAATGCTGGATGATGCCAAATAAAACCATGCATTAGGTGGAATGTTGATAGATTGGAGCACAAATTGGGTGGCAAAAAGTCCACCTGTGTCTGAAATGTGATTGAAGGACTGAGAACAAGCTGTTTGAGATAGGATTAGCGAGCTAAAGTAGACAATTGATATGGCAAGCCTCCCATCTTCCCCTGGGAAGATGAATACCACCTAATCTGTTTCTAGCTTTATTTTAGGTCTTTTCTACACATTTATTACAGAAGTGTGATATGAAATCATAATTCTGTAATAATATTGTGGGAAAAGTAAAATGCATTTTCAACACTTTCACTTCCTATAGCCCTGTACCCTGAACTACAGCTGCATAATTCATTTATGATTCTTTTTTGTGTTTCCCAAGAGCTTCAGATATTTCTCTATCTCTATAAAAGCCTGTTTCCAGCATTTTAGTTCACTCTCCCAATATTCTGTCACATGGTTAAGAAAAGAAACAGAGAAGAGATGGTGCTACACAGATGAAGGGTTAGGCTTGATATGGTTGGGTCAGTAGTGGCAGGGAGAATATTTATTCTCCAGTGCAGTGGTATCCAGGGAAACGAAGAAAGTCACATTTGATTACATGACCCCCAGTAATTAAAAGTGTGTTGAATACATTGCTATAGTGAAGACATCTGTTTTCTCCCATTGACTTTATGTGCCTAGGGCCATTTTCTCACTCTCTCTGTTGACACTTTATCTCATCCATCCTCCAAGGAGCTCCAAGGTGGCACATTTGCTCCCCCATTTTATCTTCATAACCATCTGTGAGACAGGGGCATCTGAGGAAGTCTACCCTCTGAGCTTCATGGCACAGTAGGGAACTGAACCAAGGTTTTCCTCTAACTATACCACATAGGCATCCTATTTCACCACCACAGCAACCCAACATTTAGGTTGCCAAACCAGGAAGGGAAAGTGACTTGAAGAGGCAACAAGTGTGGTTTGCTCCCCCTTTGGCAGTAGCACAGCTGCCTGGAGTCCAAGGTGGGCTACAAAAGTGATTCCAATCAAACAAAGTGCCATGGTGAGGCACCACATTCTCTCCTGGGCAGGCACCACATGAGGCTGGAGCATGACGTGCATCTGGTATTCAGCACGAGCAATGTCATCAGTCAATAGTGACTGCGACAACCTTGGAGAAGAATAAGAAACAAAATAGTAATATAGTTATATGGCCTTCTATAAAATAAAAGCCTCCTAACACATATCAATAGATGTTATGTGTTTAGGCCCAGGTGCAGAGAACATCTGAGAAAGGCAAGAAGATCCAACTTCATAGAAGTGAAAATATGATTCAAGGGTGGGTGTATTGGCTGAGGGCCAAAAGATATTCACATGTATGAGAAACTTGTAATCACTGTTTTACATAGACTTTGTTAAGAAAAAGTAGCAAGAACAAACTAATAATTTTATATATATATTTAAGAAGACATTTCAAGTATAAGTAACCTTGTGTGGTGTTTGAAGTTATAAAATGATTAGTTATTCTACTGTCATGTGTTGTTCTAAATACTTATAAATATGAGAAGCTGAATTGATTGAGAGCTTCTTAGAAGGGGCTCCTTGCTTATGACCTGCTTATCTTGGGATAAGAGACTTTTATAGATTCATGTAATTATAGATTCATGTAAATGCTCTCCTTTAATGATCTATGTAGTAATGATAGACAGTATGGTGTTCTGTTGATTTAGCTAATGTTAACAATGTTGAATATTTATGATATAATAAAGGCTTAAAACAGAAACAAAGATTCTCTAATAGTATTTATTTGTGCGCCATCCGACCTGGGGGTCCTGTCTTCCAGCACTATATCTTTTTTTCCATTTTGGATTGTCTCATCATAGGGTTTTCAAGGGTTTTCAAGGGATTGTCTCATCATAGGGTTTTCATAGGGTTTCCAAAAAAGGAGGATGGAACAAGAAATACCAGATGTTCAAGCTTGATTCAGAAAAGGAAGAGGTACCAGAGATCACATTGCAAATTCAAGATGGCTAATGGAACATACCAGAGAATTTCAGAAGAAAATCAGCCTGTGTTTTATAGATTACAGCAAAGCCTTCAGCTGTGTTGATCATGAAAAGCTATGGAGAGTAGGGGTGTGCAAGCCAAAAATTTTCGGCTATAGCCGAAAGTAGAAAGCCGAAAGAAGATTCTCTATCGTTAAAGCCGAAAGCCGAAACAAGAATCTCTTTCGGCTTTCGGCTTTCGGGATTCTTTCGGCATTATTTCGGCATTCTTTCAGCTTTTTTCTAAGGGAAAATGCCTCCGTCTTCCAGGACGCCTGGAGGAGGCATTTTCCCACCGAATAAGCCCAAAATTGGTGGGGACCTTCCTCTAACCCTTCTCTAACAACCACCCAAGTTTCAGACAGATTGAACTTTGGGGGGCCATGTTATGGCCCCCCAAAGCAGGTCCCCCCATCCTCCCATAAGAAAGCGAAGGAGCAGCATATTGTTAGCATGCTGCTGCTAATCTTTCTTCATTATTTCCTATGGGGAAAAAATGAAGAGGCAGGCTTCCTTTGCCAGGGGTGGCATTTTGCATGCAAAATGCCCCCTCACCCTCAGGGGCCCTTCTCCCACCCCTCCTCCCACCCCCCACCAAGGCTCAGCCTGCTCCCACTTGGGGGGGCCATTTCATGGCCTCCCCAAGTAGGTGCTCTAATCTCTACCGCTGACAGCTGGGGGAGGCTTGTGTTGCCAGGGGTGGCATTTTGCATGCAAAATGCCCTCCAACCCTCTGGGGCCCTTCTCCCACCCTTCCTCCCACCCCCCACCAAGGCTCAGCCTGCTCCCACTTG
Source organism: Eublepharis macularius (assembly GCF_028583425.1). Lineage (NCBI taxonomy): Eukaryota > Metazoa > Chordata > Lepidosauria > Squamata > Eublepharidae > Eublepharis > Eublepharis macularius. The sequence goes on from NC_072791.1 coordinate 101,248,532, forward strand.
GGGGGGCATTTCATGGCCTCCCCAAGTAGGTGCTCTGCTCTCATCTCTACCACTGACAGCTGGGAGAGGCTTGTCTTGCCAGGGGTGGCATTTTGCATGCAAAATGCCCCCCAGCCCTCTGGGGCCCTTCTCCCACCCTTCCTCCCACCCCCCACCAAGGCTCAGACTGCTCCCACTTGGGGGGGCATTTCATGGCCTCCCCAAGTAGGTCCTCTCAGCCCCTAAAGTCCACCCCTTACAGCCCCACACAAACCCAATTCCCCCCCAGCTGCCACACACAGACCCAAATCCCCACATTAGCCCCTCACAGACCCAAATCCACCCCCACCTGCCCCACACCCATAACCACAGGAACAGGCTGGCAAAGGCCAGCCCTCTCCCTTTGTTCCCTATGCTGGGAACTTCTAAACTCTCTTTCCCTGGGCAATTCTGCACAGCCCAGGGGTGCCACAATGGTGGGCACACTTCTGAGTGCCAGCTGGTCCCTGTGAAAGAGCACCTGAACCACAGACACCCTCCCTCAAATTCCCCCACCACCTACAGAGATGGCTGGCCAGCCAGCCCCATTGTTCCCTATGATGGGAACCAACTGCACAACAAAGAATAAAACAAGAACAACACAAAATAAAGTTTTAAAAAAATTATTTTCTCCCTTCCAAAGTACAAGTAGGCAAAGCATTATGACACATTACACCAGCAGTCCCCCACACAGAAAAATTAAAACAAAACTCACTTAACATCAGAGAATCACAAAACACGATTCCTGTCAAAAACACTTTATTTCTTGAACAGCTTTAGGTTACACAGCAGGGGGGAACACCAAAGGGCATGGCAGCACTATCTTACACAAAAATAACACAACTCACTTAACATCAGAGAATCACAAAACACGATTCCTGTCAAAAACACTTTATTTCTTGAACAGCTTTAGGTTACACAGCAGGGGGGAACACCAAAGGGCATGGCAGCACTATCTTACACAAAAATAACACAACTCACTTAACATCAGAGAATCACAAAAGCACAATTCCTGTCAAAAACACTTTATTTCTGTAACTGCTTTAGGTTACACAGTAGGAAGGCACCACAGAGCAGGAAAGCAGTGTACTACACAAAAATAACACAACTCACTTCACATCAGAGAATCACACAAACACAATTGCTGTCAAAAACGGTGAAGTGGGTTGTATTATTTTTTGTAGTACATTGCTATCATGCCCTGTTGTGCCCTCCTACTGTGTAACCTAAAGCTGTTCAAGAAATAAAGTGTTTTTGCCAGGAATTGTGCTTTGTGATTCTCTGATGTTAAGTGAGTTGTGTTATTTTTGTGTAAGATAGTGCTGCCATGCCCTTTGGTGTTCCCCCCTGCTGTGTAACCTAAAGCTGTTCAAGAAATAAAGTGTTTTTGACAGGAATCATGCTTTGTGATTCTCTGATGTTAAGTGAGTTGTGTTATTTTTGTGTAAGGTAGTGCTGCCATGCCCTTTGGTGTTCCCCCCTGCTGTGTAACCTAAAGCTGTTCAAGAAATAAAGTGTTTTTGACAGGAATCATGCTTTGTGATTCTCTGATGTTAAGTGAGTTGTGTTATTTTTCTGTGTGGGGGACTGTTGGTGTAATGTGTCATAATGCTTTGCCTACTTGTACTTTGGAAGGGAGAAAATAATTTTTTTAAAACTTTATTTTGTGTTGTTCTTGTTTTATTCTTTGTTGTGCAGTTGGTTCCCATCATAGGGAACAATGGGGCTGGCTGGCCAGCCATCTCTGTAGGTGGTGGGGGAATTTGAGGGAGGGTGTCTGTGGTTCAGGTGCTCTTTCACAGGGACCAGCTGGCACTCAGAAGTGTGCCCACCATTGTGGCACCCCTGGGCTGTGCAGAATTGCCCAGGGAAAGAGAGTTTAGAAGTTCCCAGCATAGGGAACAAAGGGAGAGGGCTGGCCTTTGACAGCCTGTTCCTGGGGTTATGGGTGTGGGGCAGGTGGGGGTGGATTTGGGTCTGTGAGGGGCTAATGTGGGGATTTGGGTCTGTGTGTGGCAGCTGGGGGGGAATTGGGTTTGTGTGGGGCTGTAAGGGGTGGACTTTAGGGGCTGAGAGGACCTACTTGGGGAGGCCATGAAATGGCCCCCCCAAGTGGGAGCAGTCTGAGCCTTGGTGGGGGGTGGGAGGAAGGGTGGGAGAAGGGCCCCAGAGGGCTGGGGGGCATTTTGCATGCAAAATGCCACCCCTGGCAAAGGAAGCCTGCCTCTTCATTTTTTCCCCATAGGAAATAATGAAGAAAGATTAGCAGCAGCATGCTAACAATATGCTGCTCCTTCGCTTTCTTATGGGAGGATGGGGGGACCTGCTTTGGGGGGCCATAACATGGCCCCCCAAAGTCCAATCTGTCTGAAACTTGGGTGGTTGTTAGAGAAGGGTTAGAGGAAGGTCCCCACCAATTTTGGGCTTATTCGGTGGGAAAATGCCTCCCCCAGACGTCCGGGAAGACGGAGGCATTTTCCCATTGAAAAGCCGAAAGAAAGCCGAAAGAATCCCGAAACGTTTCGGCTTTTTTCTTTCGGCTACCCGAAACGTTTCGGCATTCCCCGAAACGTTTCGGCATTCCCCGAAAGAAGCCGAAACACTTTTATTTCGGCATTCTTTCGGCATTCTGAATGCCGAAACGCACATCCCTAATGGAGAGTCTTAAAATAAATGGAGGTGCCACAACATCTGATTGTTTTGATGCACAACCTGTACTCTGGACAAGATGCTACTATCAGGACAGAATATGGAGATTGATTTCAAATCGGTAAGGGCATCAGATAAAGATGTATATTATCTCCCTACCTGTTCAACCTCTATGCAGAGCATATCATAAGGAAAGCTGGATTAGATCTAGAATAAGGTGGAGTGAAAATTGATGGAAGGAACATTAACAATTTGAGATATGAAGATAATACCACATTACTGGCAGGAAATAGTGAAACGACTACTGATGAAGGTTAAAGGAGAAAGCGCCAAAGCAGGATTACAGCTGAACATCAAGTCAAAAGTAATGACTAGATATGGGCATGAACGGGAAAAAAATCTGAACACGCTGTTCGTTGTTTGTTGCTGCCGATGAACACGAACAGATGACCAGTAACGAACATGTCCTGTTAACGAACATGTTCACTGTTCGTTGGGGCCAGAACGGCCCCTGGTAGACTTAGAGAGCCCATATTCACAGCCCATATTAAGCAGGCTCCCCTCCAGCATTCACCCAAATTTGGTCAAGATTGGAATACGGATCTTGGAGTTATACATTCCCAAATCTGACGCCCCCAGGAAACTCCCATTCAATACAATGGGAGCTACCAATTGTCTTTTGCACCATGTACAAGTGGTGGACTCTAGGTGCGGGTGCTTTGGCTGTACGCCAGTGGCACCCCCCATGTGCCTGCCTGCCAGGCCTCCCAGAGGCTACTTTCCGGATGGAAATAAGTAAGGTGGGTGATATTGGCGGCAGCCGGGCCTGGCAGGCTGGGGGAGGCATTGATGGGCCACCTCCCTTCTAGGGGGTGGGGGGTCTGGCCGCTCGTTGGCAGCACCCCCCATCTGTCCACCCACCAGGCCTCCCTGAAGCTACAAAGGCTGAAAGTTGGTGAGTCAGGTTGGCCGCAGCCGGCCTGGTGGGCTGAGGGAGGCATTGGCAGGCCACCTCCCCTCTAGGGGGTGGGGGGTTGGCTGCTCACTGGCAGCACCTCCCATGTGTCTACCCACCAGGCCTCCCTGAGGCTACTTTCCGCCAAGGTATGATGGTGGGTGATGAGTGCAGCTGCTGGGCATGGTGGGCTGGTGGAGGCGGTGCTGGGCTGCCTCCCCCCTAGGGGGTAGGTGGTCCCATGTGCCTGCCCACCAGGCCTCCCTGAGGCTACTTTCCACCAAGGTATGATGCTGGGTGATGAGTGCGGCCACTGGGCCTGGTGGGCTGGGGGAGGTGGTGGTGGGCCGCCTCCCCTGTAGGGCCTGGGGGTCTGGCCATTCATGGCTAACATCACCCACCTTCCTGCTTTCGTGGAAAGGATGGGAGGGAGAGGAAATGTCATTTGGAGGGGTTGGAGTGTTCCAGAGAGGGAGAGGTTGAAAGTGTGAAGTGGAACTCGGAAGATCCCAACAGTTGCTGTGAGGCCTGCTCTGAGGATCCCGCTGAGGTACTCAGCAGCGGCAGCTAGCATCACCCACCTTCCTGCCTTTGCAGAAAGGGTGGGAGGGAGAGGAGACGTCATTTGGAGGAGTCGGAGTGTTCCAGAGAGGGAGAGGTTGAAAGAGGGAAGGGAAACTGGGAAGATCCCAAAAGTTGCTGTGAGGGCTGCCCTGAGGATTCCACTGAGGTACTCAGCGGTGGCAGCTAGCATCACCCACCATCCTGCCTTTGTAGAAAGGATGAGAGGGAGAGGAGAGGTCGTTTGGAGGGGTCAGAGCGTTCTGGAGAGGAAGAGGTCTAAAGAGGGAAGGGGAACTGGGAAGCAAAGGCTGCTTCAGCACTTTGCCCCATAGTTCTCCATGCCGGCACGGCGAACCATTGGGTGTCGAGTCCTGCCTGCCCTCTACCAGTCTATGCAAGACATGGTGCTCAGAGAGCTGTCGGCCGTACTGTACATTTCACAGCCAACCTCTGGAGCAGCTGCCATCACGGCTACCTTGCCATCAATGCCCACTGGTGGCAACCAGAGGTCCTCCACAACCCCAGACCAAGAAATGGCCCCTGGAAAAAAGTGCTATGCTTGAAACCGGGCTACAGGGTAGTTCTTCTCCAGGCCAGGGGGATGGACAAGGTCCATACTGGGAAGAACATCTTCACCACTGTAAAGGCGGCTCTGAGGGAGTGGAGAGTGGGGGTGGAAGGGTTTTTCTGTGGCTTCATGTTCTGAAGCAACATGTTGGCATCCCTGAAAGAGGCATCCTTTCCAGACCTGGTGTGCGTGGTGCACAAGTTGCACATGGTGGTGAGGGACATGATTGGGCTGGGAAGCAAGCCAAGGGACAGCTGGAACAAGGGAACCTTGTGGACACGCAATCTGCTGGAGAGCTGCTGCCGCATCGCTTCCCACTTCTCCCACAGCATCAACTCTTCCCGCAAGCTGTTCCAGAGGCAGGGGGAGGGAGACCTCGAGCACCAACTCTTTCAGGACCTGCCCACCCACTAGAACTCCACCTACGATATATATCATCTAGTGGAGCAGAAGGGACCATTGCAGGACATCCTGTCATCCACGGATGTTCTGCAGAGGGGAGAAGAGCTGAGCCACAGCTCCATGGAATGGAGAGTCCTTGGCCAGATGTTCCAGATGCTGAAATGCTTTAAGGAGGCCACCAAGCTCCTGTGCTCCTATGAGGCCAGCCTGGGTCAGGTCATCCCCCTGATCCACGGGGTCAACCAGTTCCTGGCCAGATGGGAAAACACCCACTCGCTCTGCACGCTGGTGGGAGGGCAGGACAGGAAGTTGGTTGCCACGATGGATAGGTCTGTCCATACAGCAGATTTACTTGCCCAATACTTCAAGGGGTTGGAGTGTGTGTGTGGGGGGCTTGGGGGGGCTCCATGAGGTACTCTCACACCATAGCTCTTCCCAGTATGGACCTCGTCCATTCCCCAGGCCTGGAGAAGAACTGCCCTGTAGCCCGGTGTCAAGCATGGCACCTTTTTCTGGGTGCCAGTTCTTGGCCTATGGCAGGAGAGGTCCTCTGGTTGCCACCAGTGGGCAGTGATGGCAAAGTAGTCGTGATGGCAGCTGCTCCAGACTTCGGCTGTGAAGTGTACAGTATGGCCTTTGGCGGCCAACAGCTCTCTGAGCACCATGTCTAGCACAAACTGGTAGAGGGCAGGCAGGACTCAACGCCCAAAGGTGCACCATGCCGGCATGGAGAACCATGGAGCAAAGTTCTGAAGCAGCCTTTAGAAGCCCACACATTCCACAATGGATAGGGACAATCCTTGCAGGGCAATCATCTCTGCCATGACACGAATACCCGTCTCCTGCGACCTTGACTTCACCCTTTTCAACAGCACTATCCGTGACCCCGTTGGAACAACCTCCCCAAGGGAGGCCTGCCTTCCCATTCCACTCCCACCAGCAGCACCCTCGAGGCAATGCTTCTTGCTTGGGGTGGATTCCGGTGACCCTCCTGCTGGTCCCAGCTCAGAGGAACTGGTAACACTCTGTCTCCCCCAGCTGGATGCTTCACTGGCCCAGGACAGAGACCACATGCTCGGGTGGCATGTATTCAGGTGCCTAGTCAGGAGCATCAGTGACAGGTGCTTCAGGTCATTGCCCCTGTCTACCAGGCCATCACAGATATGGCACCGCACCACATGGGGGTCATTCGGAAGGGCCCGGAAGGGCCTCCATAGAGAGAATTTGAACTGTGGCCCACTAACCCTCCTCAAATAGTTTAAAGAGTTTCTCTTCTCCTGGTGGCAAGAGCTCTATGGCCTCCTCCACAGGTAATTTTTGGGGAGCAGGAATCTCTGCTGCTGCAGAGCCCTGCCCAGTACTGCTTTCCACGAGGCAACTGGGACGAACTTTGCACTTCCCCCTATGACCAACCTTGCCCCCGGCAGAAGCCTCATTGAGCCAGCAAACAAGAAGGAGGAAGGAAAAGGAGACAACACTGTGAGCCCTCAGCCAAAGTGCCCACTGAGCTTGGCCCCAGAGCCAGGCAGCAGCCCTGGAACCAGAAGGAGGGGGTAGAGCCCTAGCGCAGTACTCCCAGAGACCTGACCAGATCAGACACTAGTACTAATAATGTAAGCCCTCAGCCGAGGTGCCCACTGAGCTCGGCCCCAGAGCCAGGCAGTGGCCCTAGAACCAGAGGGGGTGTAGAGCCCTAGCCCAGCTTTCTGAGCGACCTGACCAGATCAGGCACTAGTACTAATAATGTGAGCCCTCAGCCAAAGTGCCCACTGAGCTTGGCCCCAGAACCAGGCAGCAGCCCTGGAACCAGAAGGAGGGGGTAGATCCTTAGCCCAGCACTCCTAGAGACCTGACTGGATCAGGCACTAGTACCAATAATGTGAGCCCTCAGCCAAGGTGCCCACTGAGCTTGGCCCCAGAGCCAGGCAGCAGCCCAGGAACCAGAGGGGATAGATCCCTATCCCCACCACCACACAGAAAAAATCCTAGGTCCAATGCACTCTCCCTGTCTCTCTCCCCAAAGGCTAGCAACAGCTCTCTCCCAGTCCACTGCTTGCTGAAACTGAAAGCCAGAAGTGAGAGCACAGTGCTCTTTTATAAGCAGAGGTCTCATAGGGAAAAACAGGAGGTCTGTGGTTGGCAGTCAGAACTGCCTACCAGGGTTTGAGGGATGAGATTGGAGCGCCCATGGCTACAGAACACCACCCCTTCACCCTCCCTCCCTCCTGGTCTCTGCTTCCCTGTAACCAATTGTAACCAATTTGCAGCTCCACACATGGAAGGAAGACCTGCCCATCAAGCTAAGTTGGGCTCAGATTGGGGTTTCCAGGGTGACAGAAGGAGTGCAGACAGAGTTCAGGCACTCCCTGCCTCCTTTGCCAAGGGAATTGACTGAAGGTGCCTGGCTGTCTGGCTTCACGAACAGCAGACGAAAGCAACGAATGAGGCTTGCGATGACCCCTTGTTCATTTGCAATGGCACCTTATGAATGGCTTGTTTGTGAACAGATGAATGGGCTGTTCGTGGCTTTTTTTCGTTCGTAATGCTGTTCGTGCCCATGTCTAGTAATGACTACTGATGAATCACACAACTTTAAAGTTGACACTGAGGAAATTGAAATTGTTCAAGATTTTCTGTTCCTTGGGTCCATCATCAACCATCAAGCTAAGATGGTTGTCGGGCTTTATCACACGCATTGTATGGATGCTGGCCCGCACAAGATGGGCATTCATGCCGGAATCGGCAAGGTTTTCTAGGGCAAGTTCCTTTATACGCATACTCCCAGCAGAGCAGCCGGGGTTGAACCTGCTGCCCCGCTCCACCGCGGGTATTGGTTGATTGGGAGTTGCGAGAAACTACATGGCCACTGTCCGACCGATCCCCCAAGTTAGGCTTGGCAGGGGACATCACCGACAACCACAGCTGTTGGTGAATGCGGTCCCACGGTAGGCTGGGGTTCATAGCCGCCCGCATACGGAACTCCTCATCGTACTGCATCCAAGCATCCAACCAAAAGGGAGACTACAATGAAGAAATTAGAAGAAGATTGAGATTTGGAAGAGCAGCTGTGAGGGAGCTAGATGAGATTCTTAAAGTTAAAGATGTCTGTCTGGGAACCAAGATCAAGATAATCCAAACTATGGTATTCCTCATTATTATTTATGGATGTGAAATTTTTTGCTATATATTCATAATTACAATGACACCGTTTTTGGAGTTTTCATTATATTGGAATTGTAGCAATCAGAGAACCAGGTATCTATGTACAGTATTTTCAATTCACACGGTACTTCGTGTGAACATGCAGGAAGTGTGTAGAAAATTTGGCTGCATCACAATGCTTCTGAATCAGTCCTCAGCTCGCAATTTGTTTCTCTGAATGAGTAAGTATGTGCTTTGCAAATATCACTATATAATTAGACATTCTAATTATAAAGTTCAAAAGTTAATTCTAATAAAGTCACAAATAATTTGAGATGATTAGAGCTAACTTCCAAACTTTCTAACAATTGAGCCCCAGGACAACATTAACTTTATAATACTCATTTGGTTTTGTTACTCTTTTAATTAATATGCAGATTTTTTGCCTTGGTGGAGCAAATAGATTAGTCTTACAGATGATTCCTGGCATAGAATTAGACACCCATCAATTCATCAATGTGTAAATTAAAAGATCTTTTACACCGGTAGACATATAGGCAGCCCTTTAAACACAGGAACATGCCCCACTAGCAGGAAAAGCGATCCTCTTTATAGTGTTTCTATGTACAAATGGCTGACATCATGGAGAATATATTAAGTTATATTTAGAACTACAGCCTTATCTGCAAAAGGAAAAAAATGTTTTCTAATCTAGTAAACATACATAATTTAAGAAGTAATTGACCAACAAGTGTTATGTGCAACCCTGCTTAACTCAATTACCCAAGTCATTTATAAAGTGAGAAGATAGCTACTGCCAGAAGAACTATAAATAGTAATTAAGGAAAGCTAAATGTTTGCTTACTTTCATATCACCTCTGGCTGTTTACTCATCACTTCTTATAAGCTAAGCAACTTTGAGTCTGGTTGGTGTTAAAGATTCTTAAAATCAAAGTCCTCTCAAGGTCAATGGGGCCATGCTCAGACTATTGGCTGACCAAGAAGACTGAATCATGCCTGTTGGGCTTACTAAGGATGTAAATCTGAGGTGTTGTATTTACTCATTCTTAGAAAGTCTTGCAGTGAGTCACAGGCAACACTGGTTATTGGTAGGTCTTGAAATGAGCTCTCCAGGATTATGAGAAGAGTTCCTTCTCAGTGGTGTTACTTGAAGCTTCTTAACTGGCATGATGCACATCAGTGTGGTGGATGCCTGGACATATTCTGCAGTTCCCAGGCAACCAAAATATGCCTCCTTATTTCCTATCCTCATAAACTGCAAACTAGTTATTTGAAACAAAACCAGTTAAAGTGGTTGCAAGTGATTGACACAAGGACTGAGGAGGACAGCAGTGGTGGGAAAAAACCAAATGGACTGGCTATATAAGGTGGTGGCACTTGGAAGAATGAGTTAAAAACTTACAGCACAGAGGATTCCCACACTGAAGGGAAGGAGGTAGAATTGTTTACACTGTGCCAGCCCTCCTACCCAAAGGAATGTAGCTTATGGTTATATTTTTCAATGACCTTAAGAGAATCAGTTCAACAGAAAAAAGTAGTGTTGCTAAGAGAAATTATCTTAATTCCTGTTTACTCAGGTCCTCCCTGAAAACCAACAATCCGTTTCCTTTCTTTTTTTTAAGGAATTTAGTGTCAATGGATTGTCGAAGGCTTTCACGGCCGGAGAACGATGGTTGTTGTGGGTTTTCCGGGCTGTATTGCCGTGGTCTTGGCCAAGACCACGGCAATACAGCCCGGAAAACCCACAACAACCATCAATTTAGTGTCAGTTTCTAATCAATTATAGCTGGAACAAGATTAAGTTTGAAGGGAGGGGGCAAGCAGGGAGGTTCTGCAATTTTTAAGCATTTCAGTCAGTAGATGTAGTCAGTGTCTTCCCAAACCTACCTATCCTCTTCTTACTAGAGCACTGGGATGTGTAATGTAAAACAGCTGCTGAAATTACAAAAGGGTGCATTATTTCTCTCTAGAGAGAAGCAAAGAAATGAAAGAGAAATTCCTCTTTAAAAAAAGAAAAAGAAGACAATAAGAAGAATTCGGCCCCTTCCTGGCAAGCAGCTACACTGCTCAGTCAGGGGCTGTTAATTGCTGCACTGGAGGGATGGATGGCACCACCCCTCCCTCCTTATAAGGAGTTGCTGGGAGGGCTGAATGAGTGTTAGTTACGCAGCTCTGCCCTCCCAGCTCAGTGTGGCTCAGTCGCTCGGTGGAGTCGGACGTCTCCAGCGAGCGACTGGGGCTTTGTGCACAGGCGCGCCGGGCTGGGTGGCCTAGAGGCTTGCCTGTGGGTAGGAGCGAGGCGAGGCACGGCGGAGCGGCTTCGGAGCAGCATCGGGAGGCGTCGAGGGTCGTTTTCCGCGGCCCGGGAGTGCGACGGCCGGCGGAGGCGCGGAGCGGCGCGGCTGTGCGGCCTCCTCCTTCCCTGTTGGCTGGGGACACGTGGAGGCGTGCATCCCAGGCCGAGGCGAAGCGAGGCTGAGCGGCTCCGGAGCGGCATTGGGAGGTTTTGAGGGCCGTTTTCCATGGCCCGGGAGTGCGCCGGCAGGCAGAGGCGCGGCTGGGCGGCCTCCTCCCTTCCTTTTCTAGGTGCACGTGGAGGCGTGCGGGGCTGGCCTGGGATTGGGGTGGCTATTATCGGGGCATGGGGGTATCAGCGCGCCCTTGGTGGTCGCCCATTTTTCGGCTGCACAGCCTTGGTATTGGGGGAGGAAGCCCTGGTTCGGCTTCCCTGCCAGGGAGTTGTCCCTGTTAAAGGAGCCTAGAGGGCTGCACCTATTGGCCTAGCCCTTTGTGTGCCGGCCGCCATTTTCTCTTGTATAGTGGACGGCGGCCATTTTGTGTGCGGCCCTGCGGGATCGGCCATTTTGGCTGCTCCTGTTTTTTCAGGGGGCAGTGTGGCCTAGTGGGAAGGGCTGTTACTATACATTGGGCATTGGCCTGGTCTCAGTGGGCTACTCTGAGGGGCTGGATTCTCATTGCTTGCCTAGTTAGTGGGGGCCCCTTCCTTTAGATTAACGCGTGGCTACGGCAGCCTTGCCTAGTAGTTAGTGGGACCGGAGAAAGGAATGTCTTTTTTCCCTGTTGCCTTATAGGTGACTTATCCGTCCTCATCAGATCTTGGAAGCTAAGCAGGGTTAGCCTTGCTTGGTGGGTTGGGGGCTGGACCCGGCCTTAAGGCCTGGGGGATTCTGGTATTGGGTGCTGTGGTATTATACGTGTGGGTAAGCCTTGAGTATGGCTCCCAAGAAAGGTAAGGGGACTTCCAAGGGGAAGCAGCCTGCTAAGAGGGCACCGTCTAAGCGGCCCCCTCCCCCAGCTCTTTCGTCTTCTGAGGAGGATGACTCCTTGGGAGACCAGCAGGATATTTTAAGGCGCCTGGAGGCTCTTGAGCAGTCAAAAGGGGACATGGTCTCTGCACAGCAGGGGGTGCGTGCAGTACGGCCTGTGCGGCGTGCAGCTAGGGACGCAACTAATCGTGATATTTTGCGTCGTTTATCTGCTTTGGAGGGCGCTACTGGATCCCCGGCAGTGGCCATGCAGCGATGGTGTCTGATGTCCAGGAACTGGCGGTAGAAGTGGTGGACTCGCCTGAGCCTGTTGCAGTGGCTGTGGACCCAGTGGAGGCAACTGGTAAGGATCATGCACCACAGTACACTTACCCGTGGCCTTGGGGCCCGTGGGCGCAAGGCACCGCCAGTGGGTCAATTAGTGGTGTGCAGGATGCCCCCTCCAATACTGCGGCTGCTCTTGTGGGTGGGGTGCAGCCCGTTTTCAATCAGGGCATTCCACACGGTGCTCAGCAACAGCAGGCAGTTCCCTTTCAGGTTTGGGGGGGTCCACCCTTTTGTTGGCCAGGCTTTACAGCCAGCCCTTGGGGCTACCATCCTTATCCGGCACTGAACTATGGCTAGGTTCCTTTTCACGCTCCGCCTTTTGGCGATACGGCCCTTCCTTTAGACGAAAATCTGGCGCAGGCCACGAGGGATAAAATTCTTCATGGGGAGTATGTCGACGTCTTTTCCCTTCTCTACCGTGAGTTAGAGAAGAAGGATAAAGATGAGATGGACGATAGAGACAAGGAACGTTTGAAAAGGAGACGAGTTGATAGGACCTGGAACAATTGGCTGCCTGGCTTCCTGATTTACGCCGGGGTAATTGCCAGGGCACAGCCCAGTCGGGCTGCGTCTCTGTTTCAGTATCTCGACATCATTCTGAAAGGTTATACGGGCTTCTCAGGTGCTGCTTGGATGCAGTACGATGAGGAGTTCCATATGCGGGTGGCTATGAACCCCAGCCTACCGTGGGACCGCATTCACCAACAGCTGTGGTTGTCGGTGATGTCCCCTGCCAAGCCTAACTTGGGGGATCGGTCAGACAGTGGCCATGTAGTTTCTCGCAACACCCAATCAACCAATACCCGCGGTGGAGCGGGGCAGCAGGTTCAACCCCGGCTGCTCTGCTGGGAGTATGCGTATAAAGGAACTTGCCCTAGAAAACCTTGCCGATTCCGGCATGAATGCCCATCTTGTGCGGGCCAGCATCCATACAATGCGTGTGGTAAAGCCCGACAAGGGTGGGGAGGCAGAAAGCAGGGAGGTGGCGGTTCCAGCTGCCAGCAGCCTCCTGGAAAAGGGCCCCAGCCCGGTAAAGCTGAGGGTCCTTGAACGCCTGTTACATTCTTATCCTCTTAAGGAGGATGCAGTTTATTTGTTGGAAGGTTTCGGGGATGGTTTCAGAATCCCAGTTCAGGGTCCAAGGGCCCCATTTATGGCCGAAAATTTACGTTCAGTTCAAGGCAGGGAGGATATAGTTAGGCATAAAATCCAAAAAGAATGTGCAGAGGGCAGAGTTTTGGGGCCGTTTGCGGCCCCTCCAACCCCCAATTTTCGGGTATCTCCTTTGGGGGTGGTGCCAAAGAAGGTGGCGGGCGAGTATCGTCTCATCCACCACCTTTCCTATCCTAAAGGGGGTTCAGTTAACGATGCCATCCCAGGGCATTTATGCTCAGTACGGTACACCTCTTTTGACCAGGCTGTGCAGGTAGTGCGCAGGTGTGGGGTGGGCGCGGAGCTGGCGAAATGCGATATTAAGTCTGCATTTCGTCTTCTCCCGGTCCACCCGTTGGATTTTGAGCTCTTGGGGTTTGCATTTGAAGGTGAGTATTACATGGACCGTGCCCTACCGATGGGTTGCTCCGTGTCTTGTGCAGCCTTTGAGCACTTCAGCTCATTCCTGGAGTGGGAACTGAGGCGGTGCACTGTTAGCAGTGACTCTGCCCACTATTTAGATGATTTTTTGTTCGTTGGGCGGGCACGGTCGTCTCAATGTGCCAGGCTTTTGGCCACCTTTATGGAGCTGGCAGATGAGCTGGGGGTTCCATTGGCTCACGAGAAGACGGAAGGTCCCTCTACGGTACTCACCTTCTTAGGTATTGAGTTGGACACTGTTCAGCAATCTTTGCGATTGCCTTCGGATAAAGTCGAGGACCTTAGGGCCCGTCTGCGGGACTTCAAGGGTAAGCACAAGGCTTCCTTGGTTGAGCTGCAACAGCTCGTGGGGCACCTTACTTTTGTGTGCAAAGCTGTCGCGCCTGGGAGGCCGTTTTTGCGTCGTTTTTGCGACGCCATGGCTCGCCTGCGTGCACCCCATCACAGGTTGCGAGTGACGGGTGGCATGCACGCTGACTTAGAGGTGTGGACGGAATTTTTGAGTGACTTCAATGGTATTACTTTTTGGCGGGAGGACTTGTTGCTTGAGGCGGAGTTGCAAGTTACATCTGACGCCTCAGGATCCACTGGCTTCGGAGTTTATTTCCGGAGGCACTGGTGTGCTGAGCAGTGGCCTGCTGATTGGCTGGCATCAGACGTTGTTAAGGACTTGACTTTTTTAGAGTTTTTTCCCATTGTGGTAGCAGTCCATCTATGGGGTGAGGAGCTGGCGAACCACACTGTCCACTTTTGGTGTGACAATTTGGCTGTGGTTCACGTCGTCAACTCCTTAACCTCTAAGTCCCCCAGGGTCATGCGATTGGTGAGGGCGTTTACATTATTGTGCCTGCAGCGCAATATATTGTTTAAAGCTAGACACCTTCCTGGCGTGTGCAACGGTGTGGTGGACGCTTTGTCTCGCCAACAGATGGAGCGTTTCTGGCAACTTGCCCCGGAGGCGGATCCTCGTCCAGCAGCAATGCCTCCAGAGCTTTGGCTGCTTGGGAGGTTGAGGCGTGCCGCGCCATCCAGCTAGCCATCGCACCCAGTACACGGAGGGCGTATTGGAGAGTGGTAGGCCAGTTGGAGGGGTTCAGACGGGAAGCTGGGATTGGTAGTACCTGGCCCATTCTGGTCGAGCACATCCTTCAGTTTTGTGTCCACCAGAAGGTTCGGGGGCTGGCAGTGAAGTCCATTAAGGGGCAACTGGCCGCCCTGGCCTTTGTTAGCAAAGCTTGGGGATTTCCTGAGGCCACGGGTGATTTCCGGGTGCGGAAGATGCTCGAGGGATGGTCCAGGGAGTGCGCGGTCCGCAAGGATCCACGTCAGCCCATTTCCCCGTCCGTCCTTAAGGGCCTTAGTGCAGTCTGGAAAACGGTTTGTACATCAGGCTATGCGGCAAGGCTCTTTCACGCGGCTGCGTTGACTGCCTTTTTTGGGGCCCTCCGGGTTGGAGAGCTGGTGGTTTCATCCTGTAAGGATAACTCTGGCCGTGCTCTTATGGAAAGTGACCTAGCTTTTGATGGTGATACGGTTTCACTGACGATACGGTTTCAAGACAGACCAGATGCGTAAAGGGGCTTGCATTAGGTTGGGCTCTTGCTCTGAGGCAGAGCTGTGCCCAGTCCGTGCATTGAAGAGGTATTGGCAGGTGCGGGGTAGTGAGCAAGGGTGCCTTTTTCGGCACCTGGATGGCTTCCCCTTAACTCGCTACCAGTTCTGGGCAGTGACTAAGCGAGCTCTGGCGGCGCTGGGGCTGCAAGGCGTGAGTTTTGGAACTCATTCCTTTTGGATTGGGGCGGCTTCGACGGCCGCTGCCATGGGGTATTCAGGTCAGGCTATTCAAAAGGTTGGTAGGTGGCGGTCTGCGGCCTACTGCTCCTATGTGCGTCCACTGAAGCATGTGTGAATGTTACTAATTGTTGTTTTTCTTAGGTCCTGCATCATGGGTTGGACGTCAACGCATCTTGATATGTGGGCACAGTTTTGTCTTCTGGGCTGCCCATCAAGCACGCAGGACACCAGTTGGGTCCCAGCTCAGGCTAAGCAACCGGGCTACAGTTGAATGGAGGGGCCGGCGAGGCCTTCGGTGGCCGGGCCTGTTGCCATTGCTGTTTGGAGTTGGGTGTGACACGCCACCCCACATCCTTGTTATCCATTTAGGGGGAAATGATTTGGGTTTGATGCAGGGTAAGGCATTATCTTCCCAGGCGCTATCTGATATGTGCCTTATTGCAGCGCGTTGGCCGGGAGTGCTGATCATGTGGTCAGCTATGATCCCTCGGCGAGTTTGGAGGGAGGCTGAAGATCGCCAGGCCATTGAGCGGGCCAGGATGAAGGCCAATAGGGCTATCCAAAAGGGTTTGGGGGAGGGGTTAGGTGTTTATTTGCCTCACCCCAGGATCAGGGCCGAATTCCCCGACCTCTACAGGGGTGATGGGGTGCACTTGTCTCAGACAGGCAACCAGATATTCCTTGATGATTTGCGGCAAGGACTTCAGTTGGCTTTAGGCCACCAGTGGGGCGCCAGGGCCTAAGCAGAGGCTTGGTCCTGGCGTTGGCTGGTTTGTAGGAGTAGGGTGAGGGACGGTGAGCACCCTTGACGCTTCCCTATGTGGGAAGAGGGGCCTGCCTAAAGGGCTGGTACTGCTGTGACGGCTGCCAGGCCCACAGGCAGGCTGCCTTCGGGAACCCCAGCCTGCGAGTCCTTTCCCTCACTGCTATATGGCTGAGGTGTCAGGAGCTTAAAGGGGGGTGACCAAATTTGCCTGGCCGGCTGGGTCCACAACATCCACTGGATGGGTCCCACCTGGGGCTTCGGGGCTCACCCAGACAGGTCAAGGTGGTGGTCTAGTGTGGGACACCGTGGCTTGACCTGTACCGCTTTAGGTCCTTGCCGCTGTTTGGCTTGTTTTGTCTGTATAAAGTTAATAAAGTGACCCTTAGATCCAACTTGGTGTCCGTCTCTTTTCTGACTGGTGTGGCAATCGATGGTTATATCTTAAAAAATAAATATTGGAAAAAAATTCCCTTCCCTTTAACAATGCAAAAATTTGGCCTGGTGTACAGTTACACTGCCTTATTCTCTATTCTTCCTGAGATCCATCAAGACAACATTTTCAACAACTTTTACAACCTAAAGCAAAGTGAATCAGAATCATTTCTGCTATTTTTTTCATGGCTGTGTGTATGTGTTATGTGCTGCCAAGTTATTCCCAACTTATGGCAACCCTATGAATGAACACCCCTCCAAAACGTCTTATTACTGACAGCCTTACTCAGGTCTTGCAAACTGAAAGCCATGGCTTCCTTTAATGAGTCAAGCCATCTCATGTTCCTCTTTTCCTATTGTGTTCAACTTTTTCTACCATTATTGTCTTTTCCAGTAAGTCTTGTCTTCTCATGATATGACCAAAGTACAATACCATCAGTTTTGTCATTTTTGCTTCTAGGGAAAATTCAGACTTGATTTGATCTACAGCCCATTTATCTATCTTTTTGGCCAGCCATGGTATCCATAAAACAACAACAACAACAACAACAACAACAACAACAACAACAACAACAACAACAACAACAATTGATGTATATAGTCTGGAGAGCCAGGTTTGATTTCCTACTCCTCCACTTGAAGCCAGCTGGGTGACCTTGGGCTAGTCATGGCTCTCTGGAGCTCTCTCAGCCCCACCCACCTCACAGGGTGTTTTGTTGTGGGGATAATAATGACATACTTTGTAAACTGCTCTGAGTGGGTATTAAATTGTTCTGAAGGGTGGTATATACATTGAATGTTGTTGTTGTTATTATCCCCACAACAAAACACCCAGTGAGGTGCATGGGGCTGAGAGAGTTAGAAGCTGTGACTGACCCAAAGTCACTCAGCTGGCTTCAAGTGGAGGAGTGAGGAATCAAACCTGGTTCTCCAGATTAGAGTCCCACGCTCTTAACCACTACACCAAACTGGCTCTCCCTTCTCCAACGCCACTTTTCAAATTAATCAATTTTCTTCATACCAGCTTTGTTCATTGTCCAACTTTAACATCCATACATAGTAACGGGGAATACCATAGTATTTATTATCTTGGTCTTGGGAGACTGAAACATCCTTATACTTAAGGATCTTTTCTAGCTCCTTCATGGCTGCCCTTCCAAGTATCAATCTACTGTTGATTTTTGGTTGCAGCCTTCCATTTGGTTGATGATTGAGTAAAGGGACAGAAAATCTTTTAACAATTCAATTTCTATTCTGCTGATGTGACTGTTGATTCCTGAAAGGGTGGGTGGATCTTAATCTATAGTCTCAGCTTTGACTGTTCAACCTTGACAGAGTCCAAGCTGCTGATGATATTGTTCTCAACTCCCTCATTGTGTTAAGTTGTGTATCCAAGTGGGATTTTACATTGCTAATTTTATATTATTAATTGTTGCACTGCTGCTATGTTTCTATTATGATAATAATGTTTCATAGGATTTTTTTGTAGTTTTAACTGCTGAAAACTACTATGACAATCTAGCAGTATATTAATTATATAAAAAGTAAAGTAAAATAAATTATGCAGGAGGATAATTATGCAACAAAGTAGTTGCATATTCTGTAGTGTGGGAGCATGGATCCAATCTCTGGCATTTCTAGTTAAAAGGATCTCAGGAAAGGTATCTTGGAGAATCAGAACCACTTGGAATGCACAGTAGTGGACTAGATGAACCAATGATCTTACTATATATAAGATATCTGTATATATTTGCATGCATATGCTTGCCTGGAATCCCCCCACCACCACCAATCCAGCATACCTACCAAGAATCATTACATCTAATTCTGAACTGGAGCTTAGAGTAAGGATTTAAAAGTCCACACAATGGAGAGGTTTTTCTAAAAACCTGATGGAAGCTGAAAAATCTGGAAATTAAAAAAAAATGTGGATGAATCCCTCCCATGTGGATGAATCCCCGCTATAATAGAAGTGACACCTGCAGCTTTAAAAGATGAATGTTCACTGAGATTTCACAATACTATGTTTTAAGAACTTGGTGTTCCTTTAAGATGTTGTTAAACAACCACAGCAATATTACTGAGCCTTCCAGGCCTCGTTCAGCTGATAAAATATAGAAAAAAGGGACTTAAGCAGGAAAAGGGAAGAAATATGAGAAGAAGCTGAATGGGTGTGTTGGTTAGCTGGGTTGGAAATAAGAAAAGGGAACAGGCTGCTAGAGGAAGTGAAGGAGGAAAAGTTGGATCAAGTACTTTCTCATTTGGAGATTGGACATGTAGCTTGGTTTGCTTCTGTAGGTTGGTTTGGTATTTCTGTTGTGACTAATAGGGTTGCAAGGTATGGCCTAGGAACTGGCATGAGTCTGGGAGGGCAGGGACAAGGGGGTACCATAAGTGATGGAGATATGTCACAATTCTCTAAGAATTGTCGAAGGCTTTCATGGCCGGAGAACGATGGTTGTTGTGTTTTGATGTTGTATCCCTGTTTACCAAGGTTCCAATAAAAGACACTATTGCACTTATTAATCAGATTTTCCAAGAGGATGTAACAGCCTTATTACATCATTCTCTGACAACCAGTTACTTCCAATGGGATAACGAATTCTATGAACAGATGGATGGGGTGGCCATGGGGAGCCGTCTCAGCCCAGTTATAGCAAACTTCTACATGGAACATTTTGAAAAAAACAGCTCTAGAATCAGCACCCCACAAACCTAGTATATGGTTCCGGTTTGTGGATGATACATTTATCATTTGGAGCCATGGGGAGGAAGAATTGATGGGGTTTTTGAATCATCTCAACAACATCCACCTGACCATACAATTCACAATGGAGAAAGAAATTGAGGGAAAACTCCCATTTCTGGATACCTTGGTCATCCACAAAGCAAACTTTCAGTTAGGTCACAAGGTCTACAGGAAACCAACTCACACTGGTCGGTACTTACACAAAAACTCCAATCACCACCCCCGACAGAAAAGAGGCATAATGAAAACATTAGTGGATTGTGCAAGACGGATATGTGAGCCGCGCTTTCTCAATGAGGAAATTAATCATCTAAACCATGCACTTCAGGCAAATGGCTACTCCAGAAATGAAATCCGAAGAGCAATCAAACCCAGGATGAATCAAACAACCAAGGAAAAACAGTCTCCTACAGGAAAAGTGTTTTTGCCATATATCAAAGGAATTACTGATCAGATGGGAAAGCTTATGAAAAAGCATAACCTTCAAGCAGTATTCAGACCCACCCGAAAAATACAACAGATGCTACGATCAGCAAAAGACAGTAGAGACCCCCTCACCTCTGCAGGAGTATACCGTATACCCTGCAGCTGTGGACAAGTTTACATCGGGACCACAAAGCGTAGCATCCAGACAAGAATAAAAGAACATGAAAGACACTGCAGACTTGGACAACCTGAAAAATCAGCAGTGGCTGAACATAGCCTAACTCAAACAGGGCATAGTATCTTATTCCAGGACACCAAAATACTGGACAACACTTCCAACTACTTTGTCAGACTGCACAGGGAAGCCATTGAAATTCACAAGCATAAGCAAAACTTCAACAGGAAAAAAGAAACCTTAAGAATGAACAGAGCATGGTTTCCAGTTCTGAAAAACGCCAGGCTAACAAAACACTCCATACTCGACAATAGCCCTGCAGAGAAGATTAGCACATCAAGCACCAATCCATATGCAAAAGAACCTCCTCAGGATACAGTGAAGCCTCCCGCCATTAGCATTCCACACCATGGGAAACTCTTACAGGATGACTCAGCTCAGCCCCACCCCTCCTGAGTAGATACAAATGACCTGCCAACATCTTTTCCACACTGTGACACTGAGAGATCTCTGTCTTTTGGTGCTACACCTCTGAAGATGCCAGCCACAGCTGCTGGAGAAACATCAGGAACTACAATGCCAAGACCATGGAAATACAGCCTGGAAAACCCACAACAACCATCTCTAAGAATTGCTGGATTTGGTGATTCCTAGAGAGGACTGATTTCACTTCTGTGTTTTTTCTTGGAAGTAACATCACATTGTTGGCACAATGGTGATATTTTTGTTTATTTTTTTCTTGCTGCCACTCCAAGCAGTGAAGGGAAGAGATGGTTGCTAGTGGGATGTCTCTGGCCATAATGAGAGACCCGGCAATTATATGAGTGAGACTGCCATGTGTTGCCACCCCACCATGCACTTTGCTCCCTAGAGTGCCAGCCAAATGTCTCCTTAGAGTGTCTGATCTCCAGCTGCTTCCCTTTGCATACTTTGTAACAGTCCATGCTTTATAGGGTTGCAGATGGCACCCTTTGTTCCTGCTTACCCATTTTTATTTATTTCAGTATTTGTACTCCACCTTTCCATAGTTCAAGCTATGTTACCTCCATCTGTCTTTTTTCAGATGATGAACATCTCCTGTCTTCCCTTCTGTCTACTTGCTTGTCTTTCCAAATATTTCCTTGTGTCTGCTTTGCAAGTGAAATTTTTAGCTATAAAAATGGGAATGACATGGGTATAAAGTGCCTCATCTATCTGATTTTTTGGTGGGAAGAACCCTTTGGGTGAGGGGTAAAATCCCTGAATTTATTTTTCTTAGATGGAATGCAAAAACATTGCAATTGACAATATGTTTTTTTTTAAACTTTTAAAACATTAAACTGGGTCACTTTTTCTTTCTTCAATTTTAGAAAATTTCCCATGAGTGAAGAATACAGTTTTTAAAAATTCATCTGGGTGAAAAAAGTAAAGATATGGCCACAAATGTGTTCTCCATTTTGTCCAGGAAAAGCAAATAGTATAATGAAATCAAATACATGTAATAACAGAAGTGAAAAATATTTTTATAAACATGAAATGAAAATAAATTGTTGAGTGCTTTTATTTGCAAAAATATATTATTTGTGTCATGTCATTTTAAGCGCAAGAATCAAACGCCATGAATCCCATAGAAAGAGAACTTATGCATTTCTTTGGAAAGGTTCTAGAACCAGGACCTGCTCTATAATTAGGATTTGGGGGGCTGTTGCCTTACTCTCCCTTCCATCTTTTCCAGCATTGCCTCTGCCTCCTACTGGGAGTTGAAACAGCTAATGTTCTTCCCCTCCCCATTCTCTAAGAATCTTTAAACACACTGAAGGAAATCACTGAGATCATGAAGGGGTTTAAGAAATTGTATTGGACATGGATGGCTTATGATGTTGCATCACCCGGGGAATGGGAAGGGAAGGAGCAGTAGCTCCTCTGTCTCCTGGGTATGGAAAGGCAAGGGTTGGGCTTCAGAGAGGCAGTGGCCAGGAGCAGTACCCCTTGTTGTACTGTCACTACAAAGAGCACATGAATATAGTATTTGTTTATATCCTCCTTTTCTCCCCAGTGGGGACCCAAAGCAGCTTACAATTAGAGCTGTGCAATTTGCTATTCAGAATACAAAATATATACTGGATAATTGCCAATTTAGTATTATCCAGGCATACTGAATCAAATTAGAGAATCCTAAATAAAACTGGGATACCAATCAGTGCCTATTTAAAACTGGCTGACAAACAAAATTGGCCGTTCCTGTATCAAGCTGTCGAACACAGAGGGAAACCACACCCACAGGAAACAGGTTGACAATTAATAGAAAATTTGTAATTATTAAGTACAATTGAAAGTGCAAAGTGCTACTAATTCATAAATACTTCCATAAATCCATTCATAAATACAGGAGACAGTAGTACATTCTTAACAGTCATACAAAAAGACCTTATCAAATAACTAATTCCGGGTACCTAACAGTCTTTATACAAATACCTCCATTCATCAAACCAATTCCAATACATTAATGCAGAAGTCTTCTATTTTTTTCTCTCAATCCTTCACCACGGTAGGGTTGTCACAGCTGTAAAAAGGCATGTTTCAACTTGTAAGGGTTGAACTATTCAGTCCTTAACGATCCTTCAGCCTAATAAGGTGTTAATAGCTGCAGTTAGGTAGCTGTTAGGTACCCGGAATTAGTTATTTGATAAGGTCTTTTTGTATGACTGTTAAGAATGTACTACTGTCTCCTGTATTTATGAATGGATTTATGGAAGTATTTATGAATTAGTAGCACTTTGCGCTTTCAATTGCACTTAATAATTACAAATTTTCTATTAATTGTCTATTAATTGTCCTGTTTCCTGTGGGTGTGGTTTCCCCCTGCGTTCGACTATTTAAAACTGGCTGGCTGCTCTTGCAAGCTCTTTTCTTTCCTCATCAATTTTCCAAGGTTTTCCAGGGCTCTTTTCCCCCAGGGGAGGGGGCAAGAGAAAGGGGGAGTGAGTGAGTGACTACCCCCTCCCCCTTTTGCAGGCTTTCTAGAATTGTCTGGTAACGGTTTGATGTTGATTGTTGATTCTGTTGGGGCCAAGCTATAAGTGACGAATGATGCTTGAACAGCAAGTGAACAGACTCACATGTATTCCTCCCTCTTCACCTGTGCTCCACTTGCACTCCACAAGTGATGAATGACACTTGAATGGCAAGTGAACAGACTCACATGTATTCCTCCCTGTTCACCTGTGCTCCACTTGCTCTCCATCAAGTGGAGCGCAAGTGGAGCGCAAGTTAACAGGGAGGAATACATGTGAGTTGGTTCACTTGCCATTCAGGTGTCATTCGTCACTTGTAGTTTGGTCCTTGGACTTGCGACAGAGTCCTTCCTTTCTTCAATGTCTTTCCTTGGTTCAGTTTTTTGACATTGGTTTTGATGGGATTCTTTCGTTTGAGGATGGTTCTGTTATACTTGCTTTGGTCCTGGGTTCTGCCTGCCCTGGGTTCTTTTAATAACACTCGTTCTGTTGGACTTGCTACACTGTCCTTCCTTTCTTCAGTTTGGTTCTGCTCAGATTCACTTGGTTGACATTGGTTCTGGTGGAGTTCTCTGGTTTGACATGGGTTCTGGTGGAGTTCTCTGGCATGATGTAGGACCCTTTGTTTCAGTTTGGTTCTGTTGGGCTTTGTTGGTTCAACTTGCATTGGGACTTGCATTGGGAAGTGGCTTTTGGCAAGGGTTTGCCACTTTGCATAAGGTTTCTTTGCCTGGAAAGCCTTGGAAATGTTTCCGTCCTAGGAAACAATGGAGGGTGACTGGCGGCACCTTGTTCAGGTGCCCATAGAACTGGACTCCTGAGTCGAATCTTCCTGAAACTTGAGGGGGGGCATCTTTAGCAGACAGGCAGAACTAGGTTCTCTGCAAATTTGGTGAAGTTTGCTTGAAAAATGGCCCACAACCTCGGATAGTTTTCTCCTTAGGGAGTAATGGCTGAATATATTTGGGATTTCTGGTTAAAAGTAAACCTAAATTGAGAATCTTACCCAGATATCAGGAATACTGAATATTTATGGTACTCGTGAATACCAGATCTGAGTTAAGCCTTTTTTGGGGTGGGGGTGCACACCCCTACTTAAAATATAAAAACAAAAATACAATAGAAATAAACAAAAGAGGGGAGGCTTCTGATTACACAGCAGGTCACAACTGATGGATTTTCCTGCTAGCTGACTGAACGTCCCCTTGTATATAAAATCAACAAATTTTAAAAGTTCAAAATGTTTTTAAAAACTTAATTGAGGATTTTTAGAAGGTTGGGATCTCTAACTCTAATTTTAAGAAGCTTCCTAATAAGGAAAGACTTGCATCAGACTTCAGACAATAATGACTTAAGTATATTTTTTCGGCACAAATATTGTTTCTGTACAAGGACTGTGAAGCTGTACTTATTAGGTAGTTCCCCCTTGCTGTGACTTTGTTTTTCATTTTACTCTTTGCATTGAATTATGGCTCCATTTGGCCAACAATTATACAGAATCTTAACCTTTCTGCTCCAGAGAAGAAGAGGCATGTTAAGTATCTGCCTGGTGTGTTTTCTTGATTCACGGTCATATTTTGGGAAGCAAGAAATGTTGTTATCCTGTTTTTGTATAGCAGTCCAGCCTAGGGAATGAACATGTGTGGTGATTCATGAGTTGCAATAAGATGTGGAGATTGGTTTCTTTTACATTGGCATATTTATTACTTTTATGCCAAGTATTTACACTGAAAACCCTTTGCCCTGTCATGGGGCAAGTAAACAATAGGTTTGACTACTAGTTCAAGAAAAGACTTGGCCAATAACATAGCTGCTTCTTGGGACCTGCCCTCTGGTCTTTTAATTAGCTGGGAATTCAAAGTGATGAATGCTTTCTAAGCAGGTCGCTATTTGCAAGGGTACAACTCAGGGCAATTTCATTTGCATTTTATGCAAATAAGATATGCTGATTTAGCAAATCTCATCTTTTATTTTGCAGCAGCCTTACATCTCTTCTTAAAGCATACCATAGGCAGAGAGGTAAAAAAGAATGAGTGGCATTTTTAACCTGACTGACTTTCATTGTCACATCTTCTTACATCAGCTCAACTGTGACCCAGTATCAGTCTGATTCGATTTATACCTGCAACTCTTCCTCCTCAATTAATATGAACGAAAACATTTTCAATGTGGAATGGGGAACTCTTTTATTTCTTTGGACATTTTTGTGCTATTCCATCAATAATTAAAATAATTGTATTTAGAATGCACTGTTGACTAGAAGTATATGCCTTCCTCTTTCTCAGAAATGATATTTAAATATCTGAAATGAGTGGTTCTTAAACTTTTTCCAGTGATAATCTTACTGTAGTTTTTGGGAGCCACTTACAAAACTACTTCCTGTTACTTTACCCTTCTCCCACATAAAACACAGGAATTTCACCATGAGTTCATTGAGAAAGTTTTTAATTTGTCATGTTTAATGTTTAAAAAATACACATTACAAAAATTTGTCTCTACTTCAGCATATATTGTGGATTGGCAAACCATGTGTACTATTGAGCCTTTGAGAGCTTTCTCTTCCAGCTCACCCTAGTCCTCCTTCTCCTTCGTTACCCTGTGATGCACTTGCCGAAGTCAAGACCTCTTTTTGCCTTATAACTAGGGTTGAGTAGAACGAAAATCCCGAGCCATAAAAATTATGGAAAAAACTGTTTTTGAGCCTTACTTCAATCTCTCTGGAACAAAGATACTGGTCTGGGCTGCTTGGTAGACATGGATACCCCTCCTCTGAACAGTCCTGTGATATTCTGAGTGTATTTGACTGTGCTGCCTCATCACAGCAGCATGTAGGCTCTTCTCTGTTTTTGCAGTTTAAAAAAAATTTCTTCCCCAGAAACCAACTGCATTTATTCCTTCCAATGTGATATCAGAACACAGAGCTGTCCCCCTCTCAGGAATGCTTTTACACACAGGAAGGACCCTTTCTATACATTTTTATACACAGAAAGGCAAGAAGAGCCAGGAGCATCTCTGTATGGAATAGGGGAGGGGAGATCTCTCCTCCCTGCAAACAGCAAAGGATCATGTTATGCAAATGAGGTTAAACTTAAACTCAACAACAAAAAAATAAACATAAAGAAGGGTTTGTTTTTCGAATGTCACTGGCCAGCACAAGGTGGTGCTGCTGCTCTCCTGCTTGGGTGCCAGCCTGCTGCAAACCGTTTCCTTGCAATTTCCTGCCATAGGAAGTGAAAAGATGAGCCCGCACTATCAACACACACCTACTTCTGGGTCTGTTAATACCAACCCCGTTGTTTGTGTGTGCTGTGAACTCAGTGAGTTGATGGTTCAGAGAGAGACGGCTCTTGTGTGATTGTGGTGGTATTGAGTACTAGGATGTAAACCCCACTCACTGCCCACTGTGAGGAAGATTTTCCCACCCAAACTGTCAAGATTGCTTGCTGTGGCTGGGCAGCCTCTGGGTGTTATTTAAAGGTCTTTTTTGTCCCACCCTTTAAAACAGATATATTTTGGGCTTATATCCCAGTCCAAATATTTGATAAGGCAGAAGAAAGAGCCAGTGTCTTCTTCAAATGAAATGGCACTACAGTCTGAGTAAAGTTCAAAAGAAAACAGTAGATTTGTAAAACAGGTAGGGTTGGTATATAAGTAGGCAGGGAAAGTAAAGCTGAGGTAAAATTTGATTATAGAACAGAATACATCACAAGCATTAGGCACAATAATCTTCTTAAAGGTTCAGTAGTTATAGATCTTAAAAGTGAGAGGTTGGTAGTTTCAGACTTAGAATGCATTGACATGGTTTTCTTCATAGATTTCACTTAACAGCTTATGTGTGCTGACTTCAATACAGTACTCTTTCTCCTTTACACTAGACCCATGGTCTTCCACAGAGCCCAACCCCCTTTTTTCTGCCCTCTTGGGCAGAAATTATTCTTCTTCAAAAGACATAAACATAATCAATTGGCTGAAGGGGAGTCGCCTTTCACTATCCACTTCCTCTGCCAACAACACAGCCCAATTCGATCTCGTCTGTGTAAATCAGTGCTGGCTTTCACACTTAAGCACTTTACCTAAAAGTCTTCTTTAACCCTAAAGCTGTCCCAGTTACAGCAAACTTTTCCTTTTTCCTCACACAGAGGCCTATTAGTCTGACCCTTGAGAGACTTCAACCTTCAATTCTTCTAACAATTTTGTCAGCACAGTGGTGTAGCGTGGGGGGGCAGCCACCCTGGGCACAATATTTTGAGGGGGTGCCACTTCCACAGCCTCCCTTGGAGTACCCCTGCTTGCCTCCCCACCCCTTTGCCACAGCCGCCCATGCCGCCATCACCACCCACTCAGCACCCAGCAAACCAGACACCCAGGTGGCTGGGTCTGCCTCCCCACTGGTCTCCTGATCCTCCCGTAGTTCAGGCCACTCACATCCCCCATCCCTTACCTCTTCGCCGCAGCTGCCCATGCTGCTGCCATCAGCTCAGCACCCAGTGGTGGCACGGACAGCTGCAGCAAAGAGGTAAGAGGTAGTGAGGTGAGCAGCCTGAACCGTGGGAGCACTCTGAGGGGGCGTGCCCCTGCGGCTCACCTCTCTGCTCCTTCACCACAGCTGCTCGCACCACCGCCACCAGCTCGGCACCAGCGGTAGTGTGGGCAGCTGCAGTGAAGAGGTAAGGGGCAGTAAAGTGAGCTGCCCAAACCGCAGGAGAGCTCTAGGGGGGTGAGGCATGACCCCATGCATACGCGCTTTGCACACGAACACAGAGGCAAGGGCACCACCTCCTGCCCCAGGCACAGCTAACTCATACTACACTACTGTGTCAGCACCAATTGTTACCTTCTCACTGGCCAATCACAGAGAGGGGAGAGAAGCCTGTCAATCATTCTCCCTTTAGGCAGTTTTAAAATTCTTTCCCTTCCGCTCTCTGAATGCTATACTTAGTAAACCTTTCATTTAAAAGCCCATTCCATCATGAGTGCAAAACCACTTGTCCCAAAGCCTCCAATTGATCCCACTCACCTTCCCATTGAAAAGAATGGCCACCAAAACCATGAGAATGACAAAAAGCTAACAGATTTTGAGTCTGACCTAGCAGCACCCCAATGGAAAACTACCAAATAATGACTAACATTTCATTTGACAGTCACATATATGAAAATGGACAGTAATTTCCAAAATGCACACCTCTACTTATAGCCTAAGTTTGAGAACCACCACATGAAACAAGGGCCGATTCCAGACGGCCCTCCCCATCCCGAAACGTCATGCGGAAAACGCGAAATATCGTGTTTTCCGCGCGACGACGTGCGACGTTTCGGGATGGGGAGGGCCGTCTGGAATCGGCCTTGACCTACCTGGCATATAGCTTCTTTTCTCAAATGGTGGAGGTCGTGACAAGGGGTTCAGCCGTACTGCACTTGATATTAACCAACAAGAAAGAGTTGGTTGATGGGGTAAAGGTGGTGGGAATCTTTGGGAGAAGTGATCATGTCCTCCTAGAATTACTTTTGCTGTACCAAAGGAGTATGTTAGATTTTAGTAGGCAAACTTTAATATCCATAGAGATATGATGAGAGTTATTCCATGGACACTAATGATAGAAGGGAAAGGAGCAAGTGAATAGTGGGCTCTCCTAAAAGAAGACCTCTTGCAGGCTCAAGTCATCACCATTCCAATAAGAAGAAATGTGGTAGAGGATCTAAAAAGCCAGTGTGGATGAACTGAGAGCTCTGTAATGAGCTAAGGAAGAAAAAAGAGATGTTCTAGAAATAGAGGGAAGGAAATGCATCTAAAGAAAAGTATCTAGGGATAGCTAGGCACTGTAGGGCAGCCATCAGAGAAGCCAAAGCTCATAATGAGCTGAAACTGGCCAGGGAGGCTTGCCACAGCAACAAAAAATACATTCTTCAGATATGTGAGGAGCTGTTGTGAGGATAAAATGGAGGAGAGGAGAATGCTATAAGATGGTTTGGGTCTCCACTGTGGAGAAAGGCAGAGTTAACATGAAATAATAATAAATATATCTGAAGACAGTGGGCAGATAAAAGGTAGGTTAGTTGGGTGGGAAGGAAAGAAGAAAGCAGGGAAAGATGAGGTTATAGGGATTGCCAGGAGGAGGGAAAGAGGACATAATGTGGGGAAGGGAATATAGGAAGAACTGACGTGCCCCTGTAAGTCCTTGCAGGTTCCCCACAGCTCTACTGGGCTATGGTTTTCCCAGGCTACCAGGTGGAAAGAAGGAAGGAAAGGTGAAGACAGGGGCAGGGGGGCACAGATAAAGCTAGGTTGCCTGGTAGGTGAGAGGTAGACGTGGAAGCAGGAAAAGGCTGTAAGGGCTTTTAGAGAAGGGAAAGAGGAAAAGATGGGGAAATGAGATGCCCCTTACAAGTTCTTGCAGGTTTCCCACTTGCACATTTTCTAATCCTAAAGAAAGAGCATGGTTTCAGTGTTCAGATGGTGTACGGGCAGCTTTGGCTAAAGAATTGAATCTAAAACCCCAACAGTCTGGATATTATTTTTATGTCCTAAATGTATGTGCTTTCCTGGTAATGTGATTGTGGTGTGACAGTTACCTCGTTTCTGCCATTCTAGGGGTAAGGGAGATGCTTTTCATTGAAGTGTCACATTTCCATCAATGATGTCATCCAGTAGATACCTATTACACACAGCCATATGTCCCAGCACTGACAATAACTCTCTACATTCAAGGAAGAATGTTCCCAGTATCAAAACATTACATTCTGAGCAATGGAAAATGTGATGTACTCAACATGAAAGTGTTAACTTGAGAGACTTTACATGCATGTCATGCAATGAAAGAGTACCTGTGTTTCTTACAAAAAACTTGAAATAAATCACCCAAGATGCTCAAAGTAACATCAACAAAGCCAAAAGTGCTTAGCATGTGATTGCTTGAGATGGACAAAAAGCAGTATATAATTTTAGATCCTGCAATTTGGGGTGGTGTTTCTGATATGTCTGGTGTTTGATGTGACAGCTATCCCGTGGCACCAGATGGGGTTCCTTTTCTGCAGACAGAAACTTTTCTCATTTATGACTCACATATTCCTTTATTAGCGGAGTCTGCCAATGGACTAAGCACTCCTTAGGGTGCCATGGTGATTTAGTTACTTCCGCACAGGAAAAAATTTGAATACCAAACCTGCAGAGCCAATTCATCTTTCTGTCCTTTCAACTGCTATTATAAGAAATTTCTCTGGAACACAGACACAATTATAACATGGCCCATATCTAGACTATGTGTTGATTTAGGACCACATGCTATGAGGAAGTCATGCCTACATGCTTTTATATAACAAACGACTTCTTTTCTTAAAAAAAAATGTAAAGCAGCAAATTCTGACCTTCCCAGCAGAATGAATCAATTTTTATTTAGCAGATATTGTGCCTTAGAAGCCTAAGTTAGGTCACTGAGAAAAAGCTAGTGCTGTACATCTAAAAAAGGAAAAGAGAATTACAACATTTTTCCACCTGTTCCAGAAGGAAGGAAAAGGCCATGGCATATTTGCCTACGTTGGATCATTTGCATATATGCTGCTGTGAAATTAGCTAATGCTGGGAATGATATGTCAGTCCAGATCACAACTTTGTACTGTAAAAAAACACTTTAGAATTTTATACTAGAACCTCAAAGGACTGTGCAGCAACAGCCTTTGCATAGCTGTTGTAGCACAGAGAACTACTGTGCTACAGAAAGCTGAGTTAAGACAGTGGCTAAATGGTTCAGCTGTGAATCAGCACTCTACTGGTTTGAATCCCACTACTGCTATGAGCTCAGTAGGTGGCCTTGATAAGTCTCTCCTCTCAGCCCCAACTCCCTAGCTGTATTGTGGGGATAATAATAACATTAACATGTTCACTGCACTGGGTGAGGCGCTCATCTGTCTAGAAGAGTGGTATATAAGCACAGTTATTATTACTGTTGTTGTTATAGATAAAATTCAACAGAATACTAGATGGATTTCTGAAAAAAAATAAACGACCTATTCCTAACGGCTTCTTAAATAAATAAATATAAAGTTGAAAGAAAATGCAGTAAAGAAACTCAATTATTCTGCTTCCACACAAAGACGTGTCTCTGCCTTGTCTTTCAAACCAGAGCAATTGTTTTTGAGAATTTTAGCTATTTCTCAAACATGTTTTATTCTGAACTTTTTTCAAAGCAAAAAGCCTGCCACCCAGAAAGAATGGTGCAGAATTTCCTGCACTACAAAAAAGTCTACCCATATTGTTGCCCTTCTGCTGTCATCAATCTGGCATATATATCATTTTCTTAGCGTTTTTTCCCATGCTACAGGAGGGCTTTTTTGACAGTCCCCCCTATTGGTAATTTCTACAGTGCTATAGTGCTACAGCACTATCATCTTATGTACTAACTAGAAACAAAGCTCATTGTGGGAAAAATACAATGGGCTCTAGAAAGGGGAGAGCGGGCAGACAGGCATTCCCTCATCCTCGGTCACTGATCCAGGCTGGTGAAGGAGTGGGGTGGGCATTGCCACCTCCTCCACACCTGATCTCAGCAACAGGAAGGGGTGGTGGGCTTTGCTACCTGCTGCACATCTGATACAGGCTGGGGGGGCAGGCATTGCCACTTGCTCCACACCTGATCCCAGCCAGGTGAAGGGAAAATGGGCATTGCCTTCTGCTCTGTGCCTGATTATGGCTAGGTGAAGGGGGGCAGGCATTGCTGCCTGCTCCAAGCCTGATCCCAGCTGGGTGAAGGGGGGTGGGCATTGCTACCTGTTCCTTGCTGGGTGAAGGGTGGAGAAAGTACTACCTTCTGCTTCTCGCCTGATCGCAACAGGTGAAGGCAGGCTTTGCTACGTGCTCTGCTTCTGATTCCAACTGGGTGAAGGGGGTGCGGGCATTGCCACCTTCTCTGCTCCTGATACCGACAGGTTGAAGGGGGGTAGAGATTGCTGCCTGCATGGCTCCTGATTCCAACAGGGTAAAGATGGGGTGGGCATTGCTGCCTGCTCAGTGCTTTATTCCAGTAGGTTGAAGGAGGCGGGCATTTCCACCTGCTCCACTTCTTGTGGAGCACTACATAACTGGAGAGCCATTTTGGTGTAGTGGTTAAGAGTGCAGGACTCTAATCTGGAGAACTGGGTTTGATTTCTCACTCCTCCACTTGAAGCCAGCTGGGTGACCTTGGGCTAGTTACAGCTCTCTGGAGCTCTCTCAGCCCCACCCACCTCATAGGGTGTTTTGTTGTGGGGATAATAGTAACATACTATTATCGTTCCGCCGGGCCTGTAAGACAGAGCTGTTCCGCCAGGCGTTTGGTGATTGAAGGGGGCGGTGCCATGTCGGCCTCCCACCTTTGGGGTGGGGAAGGTTCTCCCCACCACTGCACTTTGTTAAGTTGTTTTATTATTTGTATATTGATTTTAGTTTTTGTTTTTATCTATTTTAACTGTTCACCGCCCAGAGCCCCTGGGGATGGGCGGTATATAAATTGAATAAATAAAATAAAATAAAAATAAACTGCTCTGAGTGGGTGTTAAGTCATCCTGAAGGGTGGTATATAAATTGAATGTTGTTGTTGTTGTTGTTTATCGTCCAGGCTGGGAGAAGAGAAGACGCGAATTGCCTCCTGCTCTGGGTCTGAACCCACCCAGGTGAAGGCACTGGGCAGACATTGGCACCTGCTCCACTCGTGATCCCAGCTGGGTGAAGGGGCAGGCATTGTCATCTGCTCTGCTCCTGATTAGAGATGGGCATGAACAGCAATACGAACCAAAAAAAGCCATGAACAGCCCAATCTACTTTTCTCAAACAAGCTGTTCATGAGGCCCCATTCGAAATGAACAGATGGTCATTGCAAGCCTCGTTCATTGCTGTTTGTTGCTGTTCGTCAAGCCAAACAGTCTGGCACCTGCAATCAATTCCCTTGGCAACTTAGGCAGGGATTATCTGAACTCTGCCTGAACTCCTGCTGTTGCCCTGGAAAACCCAATCTAAGCCCAATTTAGCTTGATAGGCAGGTCTTTCTTTCAAGTGTGGAGCTCCAAATTTGTTACAAAGGAGCAAAGAGCAGGGGGGAGGGGGGCTCCTAGCACTGGCTTAGTTTGCCGACAGTGGAGAGGGAGAGAGTTGCTGTTGGCATTTTGACAGAGAGACAGGGAGAGTGCATTGGAGCTTGAATTTTCTTTGTGTGTGGTGGGATAGGGATCTACCCCTTCAAGTTCCAGGGCTGCTGCCAGGCTCTGGGCCAAGCTATTATTTATTGGTAACTTTCCTGCTGCCTGCTCAGGTAAGGTTTCTGGGAGTGGTGCAGTAGGGATCTATCCCTTCCAGGGCTGCTGCCAGGCTCTGAGGCCAAGCTATTATTTATTATTGGTACCTTTCCTGGTGCCTGCTCAGGTCAGGTTTCTGGGAGTGGTGCAGTAGGGTTCTTGACTTGGATGATGGCTGGAGGAGAGCCTGCTGGCCCCCACGAACAGCTAACCATGAACATGTTCGTGAACAGGGCCATGTTCATGGTTGTTCGTGAGTCCCTATTCATGGATGGCAATGAAAAATGAACAACATGTTTATTTTTTTTCTGTTCATGCCCATCTCTACTCCTGATTCCACCTGGGTGAAGTGGGTGGGCATTGCCACCTGCTCCGCTCCTAATACCAGCTGGGTTAAGGCAGAGAGTGGGCATAGCCACCTGCTCTGCTCCTGATCCCAGCTGGGTGAAAGGGGGTGGGCATTGCCACCTGCTCCACTCCTAATACCAGCTGGGTTAAGGCAGGAGTTGAGCATTGCCACCTGCTCAGATCCTAATACCGGCTGGGTTAAGGTGGAGAGTGGGCGTATTTACCTGCTCTGCTCCTGATCCTAGCTGCGTGAAGGGGGGGGGGCATTGCCACGTTCTCCGCTCCTAATATCAGTTGGGTTAAGGTGGGGGGGGCAGCACTGCCACCTGCTCTGCTCCTAATAAACAGCTGGCTTAAGGCAGAGAGTGGGCATTGTCACATGCTCCGCTCCTGATCCTAGCTGGCTGAAGGGGGGTGGGTATTTCCACCTGCTCTGCTCCTAATATCAGCTGGGTTAACACATGGGATGGGCATTGCCCCCTTCTTCACTCCTAATATTATCTGGGTTAAGGTGGGGGTGGGCATTGCCACCTGCTTGGTTCCTAATTCCAGCTGGGTTAAGGCAGGGGGTGAGTATTGCCACCTGCTCTGCTCTTAATACCAGCTGCCTGAAGGGGGAGGGCATTGCCACCTGCTATAGTACTAATACAAGCTGGTTGAAGGCGGGGCGGGCATTGCCCCCTTCTTCACTCCTAATATTATCTGGGTTAAGGTGGGGGTGGGCATTGCCACCTGCTCAGCACCTAATGCCAGCCGGGTTAAGGCACATGGAAGGCATTGCCACCTGCTCTGCATCTGTTCCCTGTCTGGGCTTCCCACCACAGTATGTTTTCTGGAGTGATACGGTAAGTTACCTGGGCTTTCCTCTGCAGCAGCGCCGTCTGGTGGTGCACCAGGGTATAAAGTGAGTCATCTGAAACATGCATACTCAATTATATAGTAAGATAGCCAAGGAACCCTGATCTTCTGATACTTAAAACCCATGAATTGGAGCCAGTTGAGAACAAAACATATGTTTCAACCACTGTAGAGGATTCCCCAGGACTACAGAAAAATCTGAAATCCCACATAAAAATAATTGGGGGGTTTAAATCCCCCCAAAACACTTACGCAAGGTCTGTGCATGCACTCCAAACACAGCAGTAATGAGACGTCCACAAGCTGACCCAAGCTTCAGCATGGCAGCTTCACAACATCCAACGCCTGGGCAAGGTGGTACCAAGGAACCAGAAGTTGGCTGAGGAGGCTGTGAGCGGCTTTGCAGCCAGGCACAGTGCCAGCGAGCTGCTCCAGGTCCTGCAGCAGAGGTAATCCAAGGCCAGGTATAGCACCGGTGAACTGTACCCAAACCTGACTGCAGCAGGAAACCACCTAACACCCAGGCAAGGAGGCAGTGAACCAACCCAAGCCTGGCTGCTGGGGCAGCAAGCCAACCAGGGGCAGGGCAATGAGGTGATGAGCTGCCAGAGGCCTGGGTGAGATGATGTGAGCTGCTCTGAGACTTGGCACAGTGGTAGCAATGAGCCACCTGATACTGAAGTGAGAAGGCAGCAAGCCAACCCAGGACCAGATGAGGGGGCAACGAGCTGTCTGAGGACTGGCCAATGAGGCAGGGAGCTACCAGAAGTCTGGGTGAGGAAGCAGTGAGCTGCTCTGAGGCCAAGTGCAGCAGTGTTGACCTGCTCAAGTCTGAGTGAGGAACAGCAGTGTGTGTGTGTGTGTGGGGGTCTTAAGAATGGTCTTTGGAAGAAGGAAGGAAGAACCAGGAAGCATCTTGGGATGGGGGAAAGAAGGGAACAGGTTGAGGGGAAAGGGTCTGTGGGACAAAAGATATTTGAAAAAGTAGAGCAAAGGGAAAGAATCTTTGTGAGGAATGGAGGGAGGAAGAATCTTTGGAAAGGGTAGAGAAGAAAGAAACAGGCAAGGATCTTTAAGGGGGAGCAACATCCAAGGATCTTTGGGAAGTGGGGGGATAAGGAAGGTGAAGAAGACATGGAAGGATCTTTTGGATGGGAGAGAAGAAGGGACAAATGGAATGGGATTCCCCATCCCTGCCACTACCCTGCACCACCCCAGTGGCACCACTACTGCCACACACACACACACACACACACACACACACACACACCAGAACCATTGCCAGAACCAGTGCAGCTCCATCCTCCTGATGTCATCCTTACACAGTTTACAACATTTGTTCCAGGACCTGCAGTCACTCCTGCAGATACTTAAATACATAGATTGGGGCACAATGACTCAAGGAAAACTTTTCTTCAAACTTGGGGAACCCCTCCCTGGTTTGCAGAAAAATCTGAAACCTTAAAAAAAGGAGGCACGGTTAAATTCCTCCCCAACAGAGAAGCTGTGGTCTGTGCATGTGCAGATAATAGCTCCTTTAAGACTTTCTGCTGTAACATCCCTCCCTTCATTCCAGCAGACGAATTGGTAAAGGGGGAGCCACTGCCACCCCTTCCCCCTATACATGACCAGATGGACCCATGGGATCTAGGCACTCCCAGAGGAAAAAATGACCAGGCAGGAAATGGTGCACCAGCACCACTGGAGAAGTAAGGCCCATCCCAGCTGCCAACAGTTTTGAAAGCCAGTGGGTCTCCTGAGACTTGCCTCACCATTTCCAGGCCCACCACAGTTCCCCACTTAGCTGCTGGTGGGCACAGCTCCCTGACTTGCCACTGATGAGTGGAAGGTAGGTAACAGAAAGGGGCAAGGCTGGAGGCATGGGAACCATCACTTTTCCATGCCAGGCTGGCAAAGGTGAAAGTGTACAGGGCATGGAAATTGTTGCTGCCCTACCATACAAACTGGAAAAGCTGGAGGCGGGGTGTGTGCAAATCATCTCTGTCTCCCTGCTGATCTAGCAAAGCTGAAGGTATGTGAGATGAGGGTGGGACTTGGAGTCAGAGAGACAAGAAATCAGGAGGTGTGGGGGAAGAGGAAAGCAGGGAGCTGCTACCACAGCAAATCTGGGGGCAGCTGGGCTGGTGGATGGCAAAGCTGGATGGAATCCCCCCCTCACAATTCTTGCAGGTGAAGTCACCACTTGTAATGATCTGTTGCCCCATACAGATTTAAAATTTAAGAGCACTGTTATAGTGTATGTATGACAAAAAAAGGAAAAAAAGAGTGGCAAGTTGCTCTGGTTACCATGCCTCTAAAAGCCCTAGCAGAGTCATTATGGAGCATGTGTACAAGGGAAAAGATAGAAAAAAGACAGAACAAAGTGTCACAAAAAATTGCACATATGGAAGCATCATTGCTTCTGCATTCAAAGCAGCAGCAACAGTGAATTAGGGATTCCTAATCATGTGAAAGTAGCCTAGATTTCAATTGTTTCATCATACATGAGGTCAGTGTTGGAAATGTTACTGTTCTGCTATAAAATGTGCACTTTGAGTATGATTCCATTCTCTTCATCACCCGTTCTAGATTTTAATAGTGTTTTTAATTTCCAGATTGCCAACTTTTTAACCATTACCCATGTGTTTTTGAAAATACTTTGATCTGCTGACATTATCAACTGATAATATTTTTCTTCATGCCACCCCACCCCTATCAGCTTCAGCTGCTATTTTGGGGGGTGTAGTGGAAATTGCAGAAGAGGGTTGTATTCCAAGGAGATAGTGGTCCCATAGTCCTAAAGAGCCATTTTGGCCTGCATATGCCCTCTAAGATGTGCCTTGTGCTGATTCCTGCTGATGTAAGCTCTCACCTCAAGATGGGATTCTCCCCATCCTAGGCACAGTACAGGGAGGGAGGTATCCATTAGGCACCTGGATTAAGAGTATGGGTAACATCACCTCTTGATTAAGGGAGGACCAGGCAATCAGGCCTTGGATGGGTGCCAGGCGCTTAGCCTTATCAGTTAAGCTTAGATCACCAAGGCCAGCTTGGCACTGAAAGCATTCCTTGGCCTTGGTCCTCTAATTGGTCACCCCTCCCTTTAATCGGTCTTTGTTAGGGAGGGTGACAGGACCAGGTGAGCCCATGGACACTTTATGTATATAACTCTGAGGAAAAGGCAGCAGGATTCAGAGCCTCGGCATGGACTTAGCTGCAGAGAATGCCATGCAGGACCGGGCCTACGGAGTTTGCTCTTTGCTGACTGGGGCTCCCAGCAACTTGGCAGAGTGCAGGACATAGGTGATACCCTTTCTTTCCTCTTGCTATTCTCTCTCGTATATGCGTGGTTTTGTCTTTCAGTAAGCTCATCTGGGAGAGCTGGTTCCTGTTCTATTAATTTTATTCTGTTCATGGTTATTTAGATCCAATCTAACCCACTGTTTATATTTCTGGATCCATGTTAGTCCAAGCACTGTACTGTAATCAGGTGGATTGGTCATTAAGGCCACTACAAAAAGTTCCAGGGGGGCAACGGCCTGGGAAACCATGTCTCACCAGGGCCACCCTGACCTCAAACAAGGGACAGCTCTCACCATGTGTGAGGTGGACAGAAGCAGCCATCACAAATAGGGAAGGGTCTGTTGATTTTCTTTCTCCTACCCCCAACAGGGGGCAGATTATAAGTGAGCCAAAAAATGGAGCCCTTTCCAGGACCATTTTTGCCTCTGACTGTAATTTCTTTTCTTTCTTTCTAAAAAAATGAGTGATAACTTACAACTTTTAAATACAAAAGCTATCATTCAATTCCTCAGAACAGCACCTCTGTTGAAACTTATATGACATGTAAATGTATTTTATTTAATATTTATTGGCTAAAAGACAATTAATCAAAATTGATTGACACTTTTTTTTTGGAAGCCAACTATCCATTTAAATAATATTGGACTGTGAAGAAAGGCCTAGTATTTTTTCCAGACAAAAGGAAAGCTTATGTGAATGGATCCAGTACTCAACATAGAACGGAAAGAAATGAAAGGGAAAGAATATCTTAACTAATTGTTATCCAAGATAACATTCCTCACTGAATATCTTGTATCTCTTGGAAATATTTAACTGTAGCATACGTTTGAATCATTAGCCTCTGCCCTTCAAAAACGCAAAGAGATTTGGGAGCAACAATGTGGTTAATCCTGGAGTCAAATAATTAAGTAAAATAGTCCAAACTCTAGAAACAGGGAAATTGACATTTAAGTAGTCTGCCTAAATT
This sequence comes from Eublepharis macularius, assembly GCF_028583425.1. Taxonomy (NCBI): domain Eukaryota; kingdom Metazoa; phylum Chordata; class Lepidosauria; order Squamata; family Eublepharidae; genus Eublepharis; species Eublepharis macularius. The sequence goes on from NC_072791.1 coordinate 101,287,128, forward strand.
CCTTAATACTGCTTTTCATTTTTGTTTTGCTACTGAATATAATACAAATTGTGATTCTTCCCTTCCATCTTTCCTGAGAGCTTTCAAATCGATTATTAGCCCCAATGAACTGGACTTGAACCAGACACGGTCTGAATACAAGGCCAAGCACCTAAGATAAATGAACAGTTTGCTTCTAGAGTACAAGGTTAGGCAAAGTAATTCCATTTGAAGAATTTGTAAGCACAGTAGCATGTGCTAACTTGATTCTGAAAACGTTATTTATCTTTCCTTTGTTCAAGAGACGTGAGTGGTGCTGCAGCATTACTGTTGTTTGTCAATGCATATCCCTCAGAGGGCAATATATTTTGTACAGTTTTGGTTGAGATGTGAACACCAATTCACCAGCAATGGGGGGGAAAGTTTAAGTTGTCCTTTGAATAACTATAGTACCATTTAAAATGTAATTACTTTTGCAAACTGACAACTCATTATTGAAAAACATAAAGAATGTTAGGCATTTAGATAATGAAGTGTCAATCAGCATAACAGATGTGTCACTTTGGTTAATTTATTTTGCCTGCTGAAATTCCTTTACCTTTCTTACTTTTAGCACTACATAATGTGTATGTGCAGTTAACAAAGATCTAGCAAATCTCAGGTATCTAAGAATATTAATGATAGGTCAGTTTCATAAACATCAATAGATGAGAGTAAAATATATGGGTGCTAGTTGCACGTGCATTTTGGCCTTCTCTGTTCCCTGGTCCAACTTTAGGTTAAGGACTGGAGATGAATGAATGTTCCTATTTCTTTTTATATATATTTTTCAGTTGTCTGCTTTGCTTTTGGTTTTGGAGGTTTATTTGTATAGTGTACAGTTTTTATATGCAATTTATATGCAATGTATACTGTGTGTATAATGTTGATTAATTAGCACAAAATAACATTGAAAATGAGTGGGTTCTAAGGAAAAATACTGAAACAAAAGAAGAGAAAATGTCATGAAAATTACAACAACATTTGATTTATATACGGCTCTTCAGGACAACTTAATGTCCACTCAAAGCAGTTTACAAAGTGTGTTAGAAATGGGAATGAACTGGGAAAATGGCAGTTCTTGATGGTTCATGGTTCATTGTGGTGCCCAAACCATAAACTTTCATGAAATTACCCTGATTCACAAACCGGTTTGTGGTTCATGGTTTGTCATTCCTGGAGGCTGTAGAATGGTCCCCTTGACAGTCAGAGATGCCAAAGTCACATAGAGTCTTCAGAAGGCTCTCCTCTAGCCACCCTCCAAGTTTGGAGAATATTGAATTCCGGATGACTGAGTTATAGACTCCCAAAATGTGTGCTCCAGGAAAGTTCCATCAGATGTAATGGGAGCCACGAATCCCAATTGATTTGCATTGGCTCCATTGAAATACACTGCAACACCAAAAAGTTGCAATGAAAAAATGGGATGGAGTTACAGAATCTTCTTCTGAGAATGGAATTACAGCCACCAGAGTGGAATGACGATCCCTGGGACCAGCTAAACTGCTCTGGGCCTAGAATGGGAACAGAAGCACTCTTTGAGGGGACAGTCAAGTAGATGTTCTTGGGGAGACAGGAATATTCTTTTAAAGGACAGGAGGACAGAGACAACCTATGAGAGAAGGTTAATCTGGGGGGGGGGGAGTAGATGTTCCTTTGGGAGACAGGAATATTCTTCAACAGGAAAGGACAGAGGTGATCCATGAGGGGAGGTTAATCCTGGGGAGAAGGAGACCTTGGGGAAACAGAAATCTCCCCAATGGGGATAAGAGAGAAGCCTTCCCCGCCCATGAGGAAGGTAGTTAAAATTCCCTTTGTGTGTGTGTGTGGGGCGGGGGGGTATTTGCACCTGGCAAGGACAGACCAACAGCCCGCCACAAGGGGATGGTATACAGGGGGTGCAGTGATGCAGCACTGGACGAAAGCCCACACCCTCCAAAATGGACACAGTTGATCCATCAAGGGCAATAATCTCAGACACCACACAAGTACCCAACTCCTGAGCCCTCCCCCTATTCCTGTTGTTTGGCAGTGCGAGTCTTGCCCCCCACTCTAACCTTCATGGTGCTAACGGGCATTGTGGTTGGTAAGGCAGCACTATGTTGGCCCTCAGACTAGGAACCCACTAGGCTTGGCACTTGAGGCTGCCGCTGCCACAGAGTCCGGAGTGGGGTCAGAGCCCTGACCCATCACCCTAGGCACATTCTCACCTGGGACAGGTGGGAACCCACTAGGCTTGGCCCCTGAGGCACATTCCCAGCTGGGACAGCTGAGGAACCCACTAGGCTTGGCCCCTGAAGCTGGAAGTGCTACAGAAATGAGGATGGTCTCAGAGCCCTTACACCTCCACAAGGTCCAGAGAGGGGTAGCCCAGCAGGGGGAGGTTGACCTTTATTAAGGACAATTGATCTACCAGGGCTGGGTCCAGGCATGAGCCGTGGGCATAGAGGAGGTCTCCCAGGTGGGAGAATACCTGCTCACTTTGGGCACTGGTGGGGGAGCAGGAGTGGAGGTTCATGGCCACAGATGACAATTCCGGCCAGATGGCAGGTTTGCATACCCAGTACTCCAGGGTATTAGAGTCAGGGAGTTTGGAGGACTCAGCAAGGTATTCTTGCCCCATCACCTCTTCTGAGTCCTCCTCAAGGGCACGCCTGGCCTCCCCAATGTCACCAACTGCCCAGCTTACCACTGAGAACCAGTATTGGGGGGGGGCTTGTTGGGTGGGCTCTTATGTCCTGGGGCACTGGGCTCATGTGCCTTTTCCTCCGCCAATAAACCCTCTTCCATGCCCTCTTCCTTCTGGCCAGATCATTTCCCCTGGAACCTTCGCATCTGTCTGCAGAGGTCCTACTTCCATTGCTGGAGCTCAGCATTGTACATGGCAATGCTGCCCTTTATACGGGAGTTGCAGATGCAGACCAGTCTGTACACCTCCTCCCCTTGGCAGAAAGGATACAAGTGGGCAGCCACACCTGCCTGCAACTTCCTCACCTAGTCCCTGACCCTGGGGAGAAGTGCTTCCCCCTGCTCCAGTTCTTTGGCCAGTGCCTGGTCCAGCCCGTGGATCAGGGGGATGGCTTGTCTCAGGCTGGCTGTGTAGGAGTAAAGGAGATCAGTGGTGTCCTGAAATGGCTTCAGGACATGTACCATTTGGGAGAGGGCTAGCCAGTCCATTGAGCTAATGTTGAGCTCCTCTACCCCCTGCAAAATGGGCACAGAGGTCATGATTTCCTCCACCTCATTTCTTTGCTCCACTGGACAAGCTATCATTAAGTAAGTGGAGTTCCAATGGATGGGCACATCTTGGAAGAGTTGGTGCTCAGGATTCCCCTCCTCTCATGCAGCTGTCAGGAAGAATTAATGAGGGGAAAGTGAGCAGCCAGACACCGGCAGCCAGACGCCTGTCCAACAAGGCATGCATGTTCTCTGTTCCCTAGTCCCAGGTGGGCTTGATAGTGCTACCCAGCCCAAAAGCATCCCTTATGACCCGGTGCAGCTGGTGCACCAGGCAGACAATGCCCTCAAAGGATATGGCATTCAGGGCTTCCACCATGTTTCTACTGGTGTCCATGACCATGTAGCCACAGACAACATCACCCATGGGTGCCCACTCCCTCAGTCCAGCCATGATCGTGGTGGCAATGTTCCTCCCCATGTGGCCCTCACCCATCCTCCATGCCTGGAGCAGAACCACTCTGTAGCCCGGCAGCAGGGCTGTCTCCTCCTACCAGGGCTCTGATTTTTCCCTGGTAGTCTAGAGGTCCTCTGGTTTCCATCAGTGGGCGGTGAGGGTGAGGTAGCCATCCTGATGGCTACTCCACAGGTCTGCTGTGAAGTGCACAGTCTGCCCTTGTGATCTGGACACCTTGTTACGGACCAGCTCTGCCACAGAGTGGTAGATGGAGGGCAAGACTCACCAGCCAATGGTTCACTGTGAGGACATGGTATACCGGGGGCAAAATGACACAGTGCCCGCCGAAAGCCCACACCCTCCACAACAGACAAAGGTAGTCCATCTAACGCAATCATCTCCACCACCACACGAGTGCCTGCCTCCTGAGACCTCCCCCTGTTTCTTTTACTTGGCAGTGCCAGCAACCACAAGGGAACAACCTCCTGAAGGGTAGCCTGCCTGGAAGTTTCATTCCTCCCCACAGCACCTTTGGTGTGAATCTTCTTCCTCAAGGTGGATTCCCATCCCCCTTCTCTCTGCTCACAAACCCACTTCATCCCCCCACTAGATGGTTCTTGTTGCTGCGGAGGCAACAGACTTGGGTGGTTGCTCTGCAGAAGCCTGTGGAGGGTGGTGGATGGCAGGTGCTTGGGGTCTAAGCTCCTATGCACCATGGCATTGCAGGCCTGACAATGTACCACACAGGGTTCATTGGGCAAGGTTAGGAAGTACTGCCAAAGTGTGGGCCTGAAACGTGGACTGGGACGGACGCTTAACTGCCCATATGTGTGTGGCTGGGCTGGGTGGATGGAATGAGAAGTGGACTGCAGGCAGGCACATTGGAAGAGCAGTCAGGAGACATTCTGAACCTCTGATGCCAAGCAACCAGTTACAGGATCTCCCTATAGATATTGATTCTGTACCACTGGATCAAGAGCTGTTCCCCCAGACTCCTCAAACCTTGAAATAAATTTCTCAGGCCCTTGTGAATGAGAGCATTTGAGCTTCCATTCCTCAATATAGGAAAAGACATGTGCTGGTAATCGATAACTCCCTACTGAGAGGGGTAGAGGTTAAAGTGTGCCGACCGGACTTGTCATCTTGAACGGTATGCTGACTACCAGGTACACACATGCAGGATGTGACAGAAAGGGTAGGAAGATTTATCAAACCTACAGTTTATTATCCTTTCTTCCTAATACATGTGAGAACAAATGATATTGCGCGGCACAGTCCAGAATGCATTAAAAAAGACTATGTGACTCTGGGTAAAATGGTTAAGGACCTGGGAGCACAGGTTGTTTTCATCAGTTCTTCCTGTCATAGGTTGTGGTTTAGAAAGGAAAAGAAGAATGCTGCAAATAAAAGACTGGCTATGTAGATGGTGTCATCAGGAACAGTTTGGTTTTTTGGACCACGGCTTACACTTCTGAGATTAAGCTCTTCTATCAAGAGATGGATTGCACCTCACGAGGGTAGGAAACAAAAGTTTGGTAAGAGCCTTGCAAACCTGATAAGGAGGGCTTTAAACTAAATCCAGTGGGGAAGAGAGACAAAAATTCAAAACTTATAACTGGAGAAGGAAACACTGAAGACCTGCAGGGAGTGGAACATATGCTAGGAAACATTAACTCAGGGCATATAACTCATGGCTTCTGATGTCTTTACACTAATGGGAGTATGAGTATGAGTATGGGAGACAAGCAGGAGGAACTTGAAGTTCTAATACAGGAAGGGGACTATTACATAATAGGCATTACTGAAACTTGGTGGAATGACACTCACAATTGGAATACTAGGACTGATGGATACAATTTGTTCAAAAGGGATAGAGAGATAAATAAGGAAGGGGGAGGAGTAGAATTATATGTAAAGTATGTATATACTTGTGAGGAAATACATGTAACTGAGCATGGAAATTCAGTTAAGAGTAGAGATGGGCACGAACCGCATTACGACGCTTAAAAACCCACGAAATTGGCGATTGTGTTATCGCGATCTGGCGGTTCATTATCAGCCACGGCAAACGAACCAGCGTTCGGTAGAGGCCTGGTTTGTTGCTTTCGGCTTCGGTTTGGGAAGCCAGACACTCAGGCGCCAGCAATCAATTCCCCTGGCAATGGAGCTGGGGGAATGCCTGAGCTCTGTCTGCGCTCCTTCTGTCGCCCTGGAAACCCAAATGGAAGCCCAGCTTTCCTTGATCGGCAGGTCTTCCTTCCAACCACGGAGCTGCAAAGTGGTTACAAGTTGGGAGAAGACACCCGGGGAGAGAGGGGGGAAGGGGGTGTTCTGTAGCCATGGGCACTCAATTCTCATCCCTGCAAACCCTGATAGGCAGCTCTGATGGCCAAACACAGACCTCCTGTGTTGCACAATGGGACCCATGCTTAGAAATAGCCATGGTCTCCCAGGCTGTGTTTCACTTTCTGCGAGCAGTGGAGTGGGACAGAGCTGTTGTTTGCCACTTGCTAGCCTTTGGGGTGAGAGACTGAGAGTACAATTGAGCTTGGTTTGGGGGGATAGGGATCTAGCTCCTCTGGTTCCAGAGCTGCTGCCTGGCTCCGGGGCCAAGCTCAGTGGGTACCTCGGCTGAGGGCTCACATTAGTGCCTAATCTGTTCAGGTCTCTGGAAGTGGTGGGCTAGGGCTCTAGTCCCTCCCTCCCTCTGGTGCCAGGGCTGCTGCCAGGCCCTGGGGCCAAGCTGGGTGGGTATCTCGGCTAAGGGCTTATGAAATGATTCATGTTATTATCACAATACTAATCATTGTAATTATGATTCTTATTATTACTATTATTATTCTTAGTCACTGTGCCTGTTCTGCCCAGACATCTTGGTGTGCTGGGCTATGGCTGTAGCCCCAGCCTCTGGTACCAGGGCTGCTGCCAGGCCCTGGGGCCAAGCTCAGTGGGCACCTCAACTGAGGGCTCACACAGTGTTGTTAGTGCCTGTTCTGTTCAGATTTCTGGGCATGGTGGGCTAGGGCTCTAGTCCCTCCCTCCCTCTGGTGCCAGGGCTGCTGTCAGGCCCTGGGGCCAAGCTCAGTGGGCGCCATGGTGGAGGGCACACAGAGTCATCTCCTTTCCTGTTCTGCTTAATTCTAGTTTAGTGGCACAATGAGTCTTCCTCTTGTGTTGGCTGCCAAGGGTGGTTGTGGGGTGAAGTGTGATGGCAGTTCTCCAGGTTCAGTGGTGGAAAGCAGTTTTGGGTGTGGCTCAGGTCCCACAGGGAGTCCTCCCGCTCCCCCCAATTCACCTATGTGGGCTGTGGAGGCCCAAGAGGTCTTTGTGCAGCGGGGAGAGAATCTCTCTCAACATTTTGAGGAGTTGTGGGTGGGTGATGGATCCCTGGAGGAATAGTATGTGTGTTATGAAAGATCCCTCCCATCCCCATCCCATACTCTCAGTGGTGTCCCCTCCTGCAGTCCACCCCTCACCCCATCATCCGTGTCCAGCCCCGCAGCGCAGCCTGTAACCGTTCGTCCTCCTTCCCTTGGGACAGTTAGCGGTCGGCATTACAACGCCTCCATATGGAGGCACTTTTGGGCCCTTCCTGATGACCCCCATGTGGTGTGGTGCCATGCCTGTGATGTCCTGGTGTGCAGAGGCAAAAAGCCAAAGCACCTGTCTTCGACGGCCCTGACTCGGCACCTGAAGAGGCACCACCTGAGCCTGTCTTCCTCCACACCCCAGTGAAACATCCATTGGGGGGAGAAAGGTGGCCACCAGCTATTCTGAGCGGGGGTCAGTGGGAAGATCACTTTGCCCTGAGGGTGATGTTGGTGAGAGCAGAGTACTCTGGCAGGCCACGCTGGTGTTTGTTGTCCCCTCAGAGTCTGGGACAGTGTCAGTTACAACCTTGAGGCTGATGGCTCAGGAGGCGGCTTCTGCCGCACTGTTCCTCAGTGGGACCCTCGGGTGAGGACCCGCGGTGGCTAGGGGATCAGGCCCCCTGTCGTGGCCTCTGAGTCCTCGGAGGACGAAGACCTTGGGGAGGACGACAGGAGTGGGAATACTCCAAGCTCCTCCAGCGTCAGCTGCTTGGAAAACCAGCAGGGACTGGAGCAGCAGGAATCCCTGCCAGAGCAGGTTGAGGAATCCAGGGCAGACTCAGGGACAGAAGCTGCCCCTTTACCTGCACCAGCTCCTGAGGCTAGGGCAACATCCCCACCTAGCTCCCCCGAACCTGATAGGCAGTGCAGAGGGAGGCAGCGGCTTGCTGCACAGGAAAGGAGGCGAAGTGCAAGGCTTCAGGCACTCAAGCAGCGTCGGAACGACCTTGAGTTGTAACAGAGTGCAGCCCCGTCCTGCAGGTGAGAACTCTTAAGCCAGGACGCCCTCCCCTTCGGACTGCTGGAGAGGCTCGTGGCTGTCTCCCTGCCTGCATTCCAGCACACCCCCAGTCCAAATGACACGTCCTCTCCCTCCCACGCCGGGAATACCAGCATGCTCCTCTTTGACCTGGCAGTTGCAGGGGGATCTTCCCACTTACCCCCTACATGACAGGTCCTCTCCCTCCCATCCTTTCCAGCAAGACAGGAAGGTGGATGCTGCTGCTGATGGCAGCATCCTTTGGGCACTTGCACAGCAGCTCAGGAACTGTTTCACATATAGTTCAGCCGCACGGTGCCCCCATCCATCACAAACGCAGAGCCCTCTGAGCAGGGGGGAATGGGTCGCTCGACTCATGTCCTTCCCACAAAGGCAGGAAGGTGGTCGATGTCAGCTGCTGCTGCTGCTGTCACGTTTCCGTCTCCCCCTCTCAGAAACCACTCTGACCCGTCCAAACAATGCCTCCTGTCCTGCCCATCCCCTACTTTCTGCAAAGGGAGGATGGTGGATCAGGTCAGCCCCTGCTTCACGAGGGACTATCCTGTTACTGCTCCCTCCTTGGTTACACAGCTCAATTGCGCTCGTGCAGCCGATTGTATTGTGAACGGATACAGTTGGTTGACAATGTGGCAGCACCCCTGTCAACAGGACTGATGGGACCTCTTTCAGCTGGGTGGGAATGTGTCCTGCAACTCCTGTCCTTTCTGTCATGGCAGGAAGGTGTGTACTGTTGGCTGCCGCCACCAAACTATTCCTCAGTGGGACCTTTGGGTGAGGACCCGTGGATGCTAGGGGATATTTCCCCTCCCCCTCCTCATGATGACAGGTCCTCTCCCTCCCATTTTTTCCAGCAAGGCAGGAAGGTGTGTACTGTTGGCTGCCTCCGCCACACTGTTCCTCGGTGGGACCCTTGGGTGAGGACCCACAGATGCCGTCTCCCCATGCCTGCCAGGCTCGGCGGCCACCGTAAACACCCACCTTTTGTACAATAGGCCAACATCAACCAGTGGCTCTAATTGTATCATGTGGGAGTTTCCTGGGGCCTTGGATTGGAGAGGGTATAACTCCAAGATCCCTTTTGCAATCTTGTCCAAACTTGGGTGATGGCTGTAGGAGAGCATGCAAAAGACTCCCCGGGAATATGGGCTGTGTAAGTGTGAACGGGGGCCATTCCTCCCCTCACGAACTGCGAACCACAAACCAGTTCGGCAATGGAAAATGTTCATTGTGGTTCACGAACTTGGGTTCATCATTGGCACCGAACCTCGAACCGCTGGTTCGTTAATTTTTTTTGGTTTGTGCCCATGTCTAATTAAGAGTCTCTGGGTAAAAATAAAAGGAATAAGAAATAATAGTGATACTATGATGGGGGTCTGCTATAGACCACCAAGACAAGCAAAGGACTTGGATGAGAAACTCCTAGAACAAATTACAAAGTTCACAAAGAAATGGGGCACAGTGGTCATGGGAGATTTCAATTACCCGAATATCTTTTGGAAGTCTAACTCTGCTAAAAATGAAAAGTCAAATACATTCCTGAGTTGTCTTGCTGACCACTTCATTTTTTCAAAAGTAGAGAAGAATCAAGGGGTTCTGTTATCTTAAATTTGATTCTCACTAACAGGGAAAAATTGGTTGATAAGGTGAAAGTAGTAGCCACCCTGAGTAGCAGTGACCATGTAATTTTGGAATTTACAATCTTGGGGAAGGGAAAAGCTGTATGTAGTCAGACATATAGGTAGGACTTCAGGAAAGCGAATTTTAACAAACTGAAAGCTATGCTGGGTAGAATCCCAAGGTCAGAAAAACTTAAGGAGAAGGGAGTTCAAGAGGGGTGGGAGTTTCTTAAAAGTGAAATATTGAAAGCACAATTACAAACGAATCCTATGAGAAGGAAAAATAGGAGGAGCTTAGTGAAGCCAAGGTGGCTTCATAAACAACTTTCTGATGAACTGAAAAATTAAAAAGACTCATTTAGGAAATGGAAGAAAGGCCTTATAGCCAAGGATGAATATAAACAAATAACCTATGCTTGTAGAGAGACTGTTAGAAAAGCTAAAGCTCAGTATGAGCTTAGAGATGCTAAAAACAACAAAAAAGGGTTCTTCCCTTATGCTCAAAGTAAGAAAAAGAGCAAGGATATGGTAGGCCCATTGAAGGGACAGGGAAGTGAAATTGTAATAGGTGATGAAGAGAGGGCAGAACTGCTCAATTCCTACTTTCCCCCAGTCTTCTCCTGTGAGGGAGATGGTGCTCAACATGACAATAACAGAACATATGATGGGCGAAGGGAGTTACAGCCTAGGATCAGCATAGAGGTACTATGTAAACATCTAGTTTCTTTAAGTAGAACTAAGTCCTCAGGGCCAGATGAATTGCACCCAAGGGTACTAAAAGAAATTGCAGATGTAATTTCTGAGCCTCTGTCCATTATTTTTGAGAATTCTTGGAGATCAGGCAAGGTGCCAGAAGATTGGAGGTGGGCAAATGTTTTCCCCATTTTCAAGAAGGGAAAAAAGAGGATCTAGGTAACTACCAACCCATCAGCTTGACATCTGTACTGGGAAAAGTCTTTGAGCAAATAATCAGTCAGTCCTTGAGCATTTAGAAAGGATGGCTGAGATTAATAAGAGCCAGCATGGGTTTCTCAAGAACAAGTTATGTCAGACTAACCTTATCTCTTTTTTTGAGAACGTTACTATTTTGTTGGATCAGGGGAATGCTGTAGACATATTTTATCTCAATTTCAGTAAGGCTTTTGATAAGGTTCCACATAATATCCTTGTCTACAAGTTGGTAAAATGTGGTTTGGATCCTATTACTGTTAGGTGGATCTGTAATGGGTTGACAGATCACACCCAAAGAGTGCTAGTTAATGGTTCCTCAACCTCTTGGAGACAAGTGACAAGTGGAGTTCCTCAGGGATCAGTCCTGGGACCTGTTCTGGTCAACATTTTTATAAATTATTTGGATGAAGTAATAGAAAGAATGCTTATTAAATTTGCAGATGATACTAAGTTGGGAGGGGTGGCAAATACAGTCAAAGACAGAGTAAAGGTACAGGATGATCCTTACAGGCTGGAAAACTGAACTAAAACAAATAAAATTCAACAGGAATAAATGTAAAGTTCTGCATTCAGGTAGGTAAAATCAAATGCATAATTATAGGATGGGGGTGATTTGTCTTGGCAGTAGTATGTGCAAAAAGGATCTAAGGGTCTTAGTAGGACTATACACTGAACATGAGTCAGCAGTGTGATGTGGTGGCTAAAAAGGGAAATGCAGTTTGGGGCTGTATCAACAGAAACATAGTATCTAGATCACGTGAAGTGATGGTATCACTCTGCTCTGGTTAGACCTCACCTAGAGTATTGTGTTCAGTTTTGGGCACCACAATTTAAGAAGGATATAGACAAGCTGGAATGTGTCCAGAGGAGGGCAACGAAGATAGTGAGGGGTCTGGAAACTAAGTCCTATGAGGAAAGGTTGAAGGAGCTCGGAGTGTTTAGCCTGGCAAGGAGACAACTGAGAGGTGATATGATAACCATCTTCAAGTACTTGAAGAACAGCAATACAGAGGATGGTGCAGAGTTGTTTTCCACGGTCCCAGAAGCTCGAACCAGAACCAACAGCTTGAAATTAAATTAAAAGAGCTTTTGGCTAAACATTAGGAAGATCTTCCTGACAGAGCGGTCCCTCAGTGGAATAGGCTTCCTCAGGAGGTGGTGGGCTCTCCTTCTTTGGAGGTTTTTAAGCAGAGTCTAGATGGCCATATGACAGCAATTCTGATTCTGTGAGCCTGGGCATACTGTGAAGGGGAAGGCAGAAGGGGTTGCATCGGTGCTTGGTTTTCGTGGCCCTTCTTACATGCCTAGGGTGCTGCCAATCACCACCTTGGGGTCGGGTGGTGGCTTTCCACAGGCTGGTTTGGCTAGGGATCCTGGAGGTGTTTTGCCATCTTCTGGGCATGGAGCAGCAATCACTGGGGCAGTCGGGGGGGGGGGGGTATTTGTGAATTTCCTGGATTGTGCAGGGGGTTGGACTAGATGACCCTAGAGGTTCCTTCGAATCCTATGATTTTATGATTCTAAGATGTTGGTATGTGGATGGCAACTGGATGTTTATCCAAGCCCCCCTGATGCAACTTGAGATCTTTCCTCCTCTTCCAAAAGTTTTAGCAGCTGCTCTTCCTCTGGTAATGCTAACAAGTCGTCTGCTTGTTCCTTCTGCCTCTTCCTCATCCTCAGAAGAAATCTTGAAAAAGAGGCTCTGCCTCTGAGACCTCTCCACTAGTGCTGGGCACTAGTAGGCCAGCAGGGTGAGCTTGGGGGTTGTTTCCCCCATGACCACCCTTGGCCCTCACTCTAACCTTCATGCTGCTCTAAAGAGAAGCCATCAGCCGAGGAAACCACTAGGCTTGGCCCCTGAGGCTGCTGGTGTGACAGAAACCAGTGTGGAGTCAGAGCCCTGACACACTCACCAGGCACATTCCCAGCCAGGACAGGGGCTGTTTGAAAGAGCCATCAGCCGAGGAACCCACTAGGTTTGGCCCCTGAGGCTGGCACTGCCACAGAGACTGGGATGGGTTCAGAGCCCTGACCAACCCCCCAGGCACCTTTCCAGCCAGTACAGGTGCTATTTGGAAGAGCCCTCCGCTGAGGAACCCACTAGGCTTGGCCCCTGAGGCTGGTGCTATCACAGAGACTGGAGTGGGGTCAGAGCCCTGAGCCACCACACATGCACCTTCCCAGCCAGGACAGGTGCTCTAAATAAGAATGAGACTGTTAATCAGTCTAATATATAACTGAATCTCCAGCACAAGCTCCAAATACCCCCTCTCTGTCTGAAAATCCAGCAGCAATTCCTCCCTCTCTGACTGCCTGCTGGAAAGTGAAACCACTTGCGTGAGAGCTGAGTGTTATATACTCCTTGCTCTCATAAAGCAGAATGGGAACTCTCTCATTGGCAGCCAGAGCTGCCTATCAAGCTTTAGAGGACTAGCATTGGTGTTCCCAGGGCTGCAGAAGGTCTGCAGACCTCCATCCCCCCCGCATTGCCTAGGGAATAGATTGATTGGTGCCAGGCTGTCTGGAATCATGAAATGAAATATGAACCACAAACTGGCCTAAAAATTATAGCAATTTATCATGGTTTGTCAAAAATGTGCCCCGACAATCCACTGGTTCATGATCCTTGAATCAGCCTGGTTCATGACGGCCCTTGTTTCATATTTCAGTATGTGCCCTTCTCTAGTTATTATTATCCTCATGACAATCACTCTGCAAGGTGGTTGGGGCTGGGAGAGCTCTGGAATAGCTGTGATTGACTCAAGTTCACCCAGGTGACTTCAAGTGGAGGAATGGGGAATCAAATCCAGTTCTCAAGATTAGAGTCTTGCTGCTCTTAACCACTACACCATACTAACTCTAAATAGATAATCACAGGTCTAAATTGTACAAAGGGGAGAAAAAAATTGAGACAAGTATTTTTGAGGTTGAAACTGCATGGGGAGAAATTTGAAATCATCCATATTCAGAGCCTGTTGCTTTAATAATTCATGATAGCAACACATTATCGAAGAACTGTCCCTTACCCGCCTCCCTAACCAAGAAAGATCCCAAGTCAGCCTAATCAAGGTTAAAGCAGTAATACTACATTTAGGACAGAACAAAACTGAAGTCACTCTTCCTTCCCAAGTGGAATGCCACATTTCCAGAGGTGGGTTCAAATAAATGAGTACAAAATCAGTGAGCTCCTTGTGCCCAGTAGCAACTATAATTCCATTACCAAGGTCAAAAGTCTACGAATATCTCATTGTTAGATATTGAATGAAAATACTGTTGTTTTTTAAATTCTTAACTGGGGGGTAAATCAGTGCCCAAAGTAAAGCATGATCTCTCCTCCCTTAACCTTACCCTGTTACTACCCAGAAGAAAAAAAAAACATGCAGAGAATATTTATAACAAAGATACCAGCACAGAAGTGTATCAATATACAAACTATACACAGAAAAAGAAACTCTCTGAAACTATGTAACCTATTAGCAGATTTCTAATTGCCTATGGTTAAATGGTGTGCTTGTTTAGTATGGGGAAACATTCATATACAGACTAAATTTACAGTGTGAAGGACTATGCTATGGCATTTAGCTGAATTTAAAGCTCAGCCATTGGACACTGTACTAACCTTATATTGAACAAGTCACAACATCCCAGGCTAACCTATCTCACAGGATTGCTGTGTGAAGATATATGAGTGAGATTCTTATTGGAGGCTTTCTGTACATAGGACATGTTATAGTAATTATTAAAACGCCACAGGGTATTCATCTCTGAACAAGCTTTCTTTCACCCTGTTTTAACTGTCAGCTCTGCCAGTTTAGGGTTGAGGAATGAAATCAGGGAGGGCCACTCTGACACCCCCCAAACACAATATTTTTCTCTGTCTTCTTCTTCTTTAGCTTTCAAGACACACATATTTTATTAATACAGAGAGTGATGGCAGTGTAACATTCCAAAATGCTATTTTTCCCTGGCCAAGAATCAAATTAATAATGTAAATTCAAACTATTATCATTTTGGAAGATGTTCAATTATCCAAATATTCTGGATGTATATTGGGTGATTTATATAAATGATATAAATATTGCATGAGATACACATTCTGAATGTTGAATATACATGGAACATAGAAAAGATCTGTAAATAAAAAGCTAATCCAAGAAATTAGGGAATATCTTAACACCGCAAGAGAGCTGGTTCTCTTTTTCCAGTAGACTGTTTATGTATCATAATCATAAATGACTTTGTATAACCCAGTGGAGAAGTAAAAAAATGAGAACTAGTAACTTTTGTAAACATATTTGCAAGGCTGTTTTAATACCACATATGCAAGTAGTCCCTCTGCATCTATGTATCTCACACTTATAAGAGACAGGATAAAGTTGAGGTGTTCATGCTATGGTATACTTACAAGTATGCAGTATCATAACTTCATTTTTATTTTGCAATATGACAAGACAACTGTTACATTTTTTCCAGTTAAACACAAAGAATTGCTTAGAGAAAAGTATATTGTTCTTCAAACTGAACAGTGCTGGAAACTGAACTCCAAACCATCCAGCAAGAATTTAAAATGCATGGATGAAAGAGCTTTTCCCATGAATATTTATGTGAAGCTGCATTTGAACAAAAATGATAAGAATGCACCATTCATAATATAGTTTTAATAGTATTTCTTATTAAGTCAATTGGAAAACTAGAAAATGATTAAATTCTGAGAGAAAGCTGCCATTTAAGCCTGGATCTTGGCCAAACCCTCCTATAAATATATCTAAGCTGTCTTATTCAATGTAATATCAGTGCTCATAGAATTGTCTCTTTGTCTATAAACTGTTATGAGCTCTAAGAGTGTCTCTTAACTATACACACACTGCAACATATTCAATCTGCTATATATTTGGACATCAGTGACAAACACAGAAGGGTTTTCAGGATCTGATCAACAGTGACAGAACTTTCTTCTGCAAAAAAATCTTGTGATACTTGAAGGGTAATCAAGTTATTATGGCATGAACTTTTATGGTCTGCTTACTCCAATACATGAAGTGATCCCCTATAACAGTTATATATGCACCACCTACCAATGATGGTACTCTTGCACATCTGAGAGTGTGGGTCGGTTCTGTATTGTTTCTAGTTTTGTTCTGTTCTGGGGGAGTTGACTTCTTAAAAAGTCTTTACAATCTGTTCTGGTGACTGAGCAATAGACCACTTGAAAACCTTTACTGAAGTTGAACAAAGTTCAAGTCCAGCAGCACCTTGAAGACCAACAAGAGTTTCCAAAGCTTTCAAGAGTCAAGATCACTTTGTCAGATATGAGCAGTAATGGAGATCTGTGTCTTTTTATCCCAGTCAGAAGGTGGGAGGGGCATAATATATCTAATACTTGAGATACATTAATGACATTTTAATCATCTGGACAGATGGGAAAGAAGCACTGGAGGAATTTTGCCAGGCCTTCAATAATTTCCACCCTACTATCAAACTGATTGTGAACCATTCCATACAAGAAATATATTTTCTAGACACCACTGTCCAAATACATGATAGAAGCATAACCACCACCTTATACCGGAAAACTACTGATTGCCAAGCATATCTACACACTTCCAGTCACCACCCTAAACACAGCAAACAATCCATCATTTATAGCCAAGCTTTGTGTTATAGCCAAATCTGTTTCAATCCCTCAGACATTCTCACCATGAAATCTGCAACAGACATTTTTGAAATTACAATATCCACCTGATATAGTAAGGAAACAGACCAACAAAGCCAGAGTGATACCAAGGGACAACCTCCTACAAGATAGGCCCAAATGAAACAAGAACAGAACTCCACTTGGGGTCACATACAGCTCTCAGATCAAACCAATTCAACACATCATTATTGGACTGCATTGCTGGCCTGCACTGCAGGACAATGATACCCCTTTGCCCCCATATTCGGAAAGAAGAGACGGACACAAAGGCTTGGGTGAAACAGGGCCTTTTATTGACCAATTCAACAAGAAAACTTGAACTAGGACCTAAGTAACGGCAAGGGTGAAACTAGCGGTACAGTTCGAGCAAGGGGGTCATTGTGACCAGCTCCTCATACTGCATGGGCGAGCACCCCCTGCCCTAGGCGCAAGCCATCCACTGCATGGCTATAACCCAGCCGGCCAGGCTAATGGTTCCCCCCTTTAAAGCACCATACACCCCAGCCGTAAGGCCCGAGATAATGCCTTTTCCGGGGGGTCCCAAGGGCAGTCTGCCCTCTCAGCTGGCAGCTGTAAGGCCCGCCAGCCGATCCGCGACAGACTCCCATTCCCCACCAATGGGGATGTGCCACCGGGTGCTCACCAGCCCGCTTTGCCTACCCCAGCTAACCTGCCAACAACAAAACTACACCTGAACCAGGCAGTACAAGGTAGGCGAAAAACACCCCTCACAAACTGCCAATCCAGTGAGGGGTGAAAAAATTCCTACCTGGCCCCAAAACCAGCGACCGGCTATACCTGTACTGCCTTCCTAAGGGTGAGGAGGGCGGGATGAACCAGCCCGAGACTGCATGGAGGGAAAAGGCGGGGAGAGCCAATAACGGCTCCCAAAACCCCGCCCACAACAGGCACCCGGATGCCCGGGAAAGCCTGCTGCTCTCCCTCCGTGCATGAGGGCAAAGACAGGCACCCGGGTAAGCGTGCGCGCACGCTCCGGGAGTGCCTATTTGCCCCCATATTCGGAAAGAAGAGACGGACACAAAGGCTTGGGTGAAACAGGGCCTTTTATTGACCAATTCAACAAGAAAACTTGAACTAGGACCTAACTAACGGCAAGGGTGAAACTAGCGGTACAGTTCGAGCAAGGGGGTCACTGTGACCAGCTCCTCGTACTGCATGGGCGAGCACCCCCTGCCCTAGGCGCAAGCCATCCACTGCATGGCTATAACCCAGCCGGCCAGGCTAATGGTTCCCCCCTTTAAAGCACCATACACCCCAGCCGTAAGGCCCGAGATAATGCCTTTTCCGGGGGGTCCCAAGGGCAGTCTGCCCTCTCAGCTGGCAGCCGTAAGGCCCGCCAGCCGATCCGCAACAGACTCCCATTCTCCACCAATGGGGATGTGCCACCGGGTGCTCACCAGCCCGCTCTGCCTACCCCAGCTAACCTGCCATCGTTAGGGCCAAGCCTCTGCTTAGGCCCTAACGCCCCACATCTCCTGCAGGGCTAACCTCAACCCTTGCCGCAGGTCAGTGAGAAAGATCTCATTACCTTTAAAGGACAAGTGAACGCCATCCCCCCTGTAGAGGTCAGCGTACGTGTCCCTAATTTGAGGATGGGGCAAATAGACCCCCAGGCCCTCACCCAAAGCCTTAAACATGGCCTTATTGGCGTTACGCCTAGTCCGCTCAACAGCATCATGATCCAAAGCCTCCCTCCACACCCGCCGAGGGAGGATGGCCGACCACATAATGAGGATGCCAGGCCACCGGCTCAAGATAAACTTAAGATCAGCTTGTGTTTGCAGCGTAAGAGCCTTCCCCTTAATCCAACCTAAATCATTACCCCCTAAATGTATAACTAAGAAATTAGGCGGAGGGGCAGATCTTCCCTCAAACAAGAGAGGCAACAGGCCCGGCCAGCATAGGCCCTGACGACCCTGCCACTCTATCTGGGCCCAACGACTGAGGCCAAGCTGGGATCCAAGGTGGGTCCTCTTGGCCTGATGGTCGGCCCAGAAGACCATGCTGTGTCCACAGATGAGGATCCGACACCTCCCATGGCGAACCACAGCACCTAAAAGAAAGAACAGTCAAACACAGCTCACTCCAGGGCAGGCAGAGGGCAGACATAGCCCCGGTAAGCCGCCGAGCGCCACCGCCCCACCCTGCGAATAGCAGCGTCGGGGTAACCCATAGCCGCGGCTGTAGAAGCTGCCCCAATTCTAAAAGAATGGGTACCAAACTTGAAGCCCTCAAGGCCCAACTTAGCCAAGGCCCTCCCGGTAACAGACCAAAACTGATACCTAGTAAGAGGGGACTGATCGCAATGGCGAAAGAGAAGGCCCTCGCCACCTCCCCTCTTCTTAAGATACACCCTCAAGCCCCGCACCGGGCACAGCTCAGCGTCAGCACACGAGCCCAGCCAAACAATCGACCCCTTACGATGCTGGTCAGTTTTGGACGTCCGTATACATAATGAGACTTTTCCCCCCACAAGCCTTACATCCCGAAGCAGCAACGCACGTTGTGAGAGGTCGGAGCGAGACTGGGCAACCAACTCACTGACCCTGAAGGCCCCAAAGAAGGCCGTAAGAGCCGCTGCATGGAAGAGTGCCACTTCATAATCTGACGAGCAAACCGACTGCCAAGCACCCACCAAGTCTTTCAGTATGATTGGCAAAATGGGTTGCCTGGCATCCGGCTGAGCACCCGCATCCCGAGACCAGCCCTCAAGCATCTTACGAATCCTGAAGTCACCAGTTACCTCTGGAAATCCCCTCGCCTTGCTAATAAAAGCCAAGGCTGCTAAGAGCCCCGAATAGACTTGACAGATAGGCCGCCAGCCCTTCTAGCAACACAAAATTGCATAAGGTGCTCAGCCTGAATGGACCAGCGCTGATCCAAACCAGCCCCGATCCGGAAGCACGCGAACTGCCACACAGCACGATCATACGCCCTTCTTGTGCTGGGGGCGATAGCTAGACGGATGGCTCTGTGCACTTCGTCCCTCCAAGGCTCCACAACTCCTTGGGCATCAGAGATGGCGAGGGATCGGCTTTGGGGGCGAGCAGGCGAAAGTGCTCCATCTGCTGGCAAGACAGAGCATCCGCCACCCCATTGTCAATACCCGGGACGTGCCTAGCCCTGAACAAAATGTTCAGGCGCAGGCAGCGGAGTGTGAACGGCCTGACCAGCCCCATGACCCTGGGAGACTTGGCAGAGAGGGAATTGATCACATGCACCACCGCCATGTTGTCACACCAAAAGTGGACGACATGGTTGGCGAGCTCATCCCCCCACAACCAAAGCGCAACCAGGATTGGAAAAAACTCCAAAAACGTGAGATCCCTGGTAACACCCCCAGCGTGCCACCCCGCCGGCCAAGGCTCAGCGCACCAGTGCCCTCTAAATAAGACACCAAATCCCCAAGCTCCAGAAGCGTCAGATGCCACCCGCAATTCCACCTCCAGGAGCAATTCTTCCCGCCATAAAGTACCTCCATTAAAAAAGGCAAGGAAGTCCTCCCACACCCGAAGGTCATCCCGTACACCTTGAGACAACCTAACTTTATGGTGGGGCAAACGCAGTCCAGCCATGGCCCCGCACAGGCGTCGCAAGAAGGCACGCCCAGGTGCCACAACTTTACAAGCGAAATTTAGGTGACCCACAAGCTGTTGCAGCTCGCGCAGCGTCACCTTACGCTTTCCTTGCATGGCAAACAACCGCTCATGCAAATCAGTCACTTTCGCCGCTGGGAGACGAAAGGTCTGCGCCACCGTGTCAATCTCAATCCCCAGGTAAGTCAAAACCTGGGTGGGCCCTTCGGTCTTCTCTTGTGCCAAAGGAACCCCAAGTTCCTCTGCTAATGCCATAAAGCCTGCCAATAAACGGGAACATTGACCCGACCCCTGTGGCCCACAGAAAATAAAATCATCAAGGTAGTGGGCGGAGTCACGGCATCGCTGCCTCTGACACAAGGCCCACTCCAAAAAGGAACTAAACTTCTCAAAGGCCGCACAAGACACAGAGCACCCCATTGGGAGCGCCCTGTCCATATAAAACTGGCCATCAAAACAGAACCCCAACAACTCGAAATCCTCAGGGTGGACAGGGAGAAGGCGAAATGCAGACTTGATGTCGCATTTTGCCATTTCTGCACCCAAACCATTACCCTTAACCATGCTAACTGCTTCATCAAACGATGTATACCGCACGGAACACAAATGCTCCGGAATGGCGTCGTTAACTGAATCCCCCTTGGGAAAAGACAAGTGATGTATCAGCCGATACTCACCCGCTGCCTTCTTAGGCACCACTCCAAGGGGGGAAACCCTCAAATTGGGAACCGGAGGAACGGCAAATGGGCCCAAGACACGCCCCTCCGCACATTCCTTATCTATCTTACGCCTAACTATGTCCTCTTAACCCTTAACTGACCGCAAATTTTGAGACATAAAAGGGGCCCTGGGGCCTTGAAATGGAATCCTAAAACCGTAGGTGAAACCTTCTAACAAAAACTGCGCAGAAACTCGATCAGGGTAACCCCGCAGGGCCTCAGCCAGAGCCCTCAGTTTTATGGGAGAAGGACCCTTTGTCAGGCACAGTCTGCCCGGAGCCACCTCCTGGGCACCTATTCCCGCCGCCTCGTGGCTTGGGGCGGGGACAGGCTGAGAATGAATGGGAACCCCTACATCGTGGGCACTCGTGCTTAAACCCGCACCCTTTTCTGGAACACACGCCTTGATAGGCAAAGTCCCAACAAAGCAGCCGGGGCTGAACCGGCTGCCCCGCTGAGGCGCGGGTACCAGAGGTGGAGGCAGGCCTATACAACAGATGCCCACTGTCAGCCCTATCACCAAGATTGGGTTTGGCAGGTGCCATCAACTGCAGCCAAAGCTGCTGATGGATACGATCCCAAGGCAAGGTGGGATCAGAGGCAGCACGCATACGAAACTCTTCGTCGTACTGCATCCAAGCAGCACCAACGAAGTCCGTATATCCCCTGTATATGATGTCAATATATTGAAACAGGGGGGAAGCCCTCTGAGGTTGCGCACGGGCAATAACCCCAGCATAGATCAACATGCCCGGCAGCCAATTGGCCCAGGATCGGTCAATCTTATGCCTCTTCATCCGCTCCTTATCGCGCTCATCCATGTCCTCCTTATCCTTCTTTTCCAATTCCCGGAAAAGAAGAGTAAAGACGTCAATGAACTCACCACGCAATATCTTGTCCCTGGTGGCAGGAGTCAGGTGGTCCCCCAAAGGGAGGGCCGCATCCCCAAATAGAGTGACCCAGTAGGGCAACGCCCCCAAGGCGGTAGGCTGATAGTAGGGACCCCCCCCAGACAAGGAGGCCAGAAGGCTGCAGGCTGCCCAAACGGTTGCGTGCTACAACCCACAATGGCTGCAGTAACAGGCGCAGCAGGACCCTGACCAGGTCCCCCAAACCCCTGCTGAACTGGAACAGGCAAATGACCCCAAAGCTGCCATGTCCCTACACCAACCGATTGCAGCTGCCCAGGAATTCCAGGCCAAACTGCAGGACTGGACGAAGAAGCATGTGTTAACTGAGATCCCCAGCTGGCAGGACCGCCAGATGTCCCTATTGCCCCCCAGGGCCATGTCTGAGATGTCTGTGGCAAAGCAGACTTACCCTCAGGCTCTGCCTGATCAACGGCCACCACCACATGAGTAACTTCCGACACCTCAGCTGTGTCTTCGTCTGCCCGTGCCGAAGGCCCGGCTCCGTCAAGGTCCTCCTGATGTGCACCCACTTCGCTCACTTCACCACCTGCAGAACTTTCCAGAACAGAAAGACGCGTGAGGACATCTTGCTGAAAAGTGGCCTGAGAAACCTTCTTAGAAGCATTTTTTGCAGTTGCTTTGCTTTTCTAGTTGTATCACTTGATTCTACATAACCCATAGGCTTTTAACTGAGTTTGCAAGGGTCAGAGGAACTCCATTGAAAGTGGGGAGTATGATGTCCTTCAAGACATTCCCAATCAGCATCACTTCCATCTTGTCTGGGTTCAGTTTCAATTTGTTCACTTTCAGACATTTGACCACAGCCATCAAACAGCAACCTAAGATTTCTACTACATCCCACAGTGATTTTGATAGTGAGATATAGAGCTGTCTGTCATCTGCATATTGATAGTATCCAATTCCATAGTTATGAATTAGTTCTCCTAACGGCTTTATGGAGAGGTTGAATAACATGGGGGATACGACTGGATTCGAACCACATTCATCTACTACAAACTGACACGGCTATCCACCTGAAACTACCTTTATTAAAATTGGTTTCCTTTAACAAGTATGTTACAATGTATACCCTCAGTACAGAGTGCTGATGACATGCATGACACACAAATAAAATAAAGTAAACTAAGCTGCCAAACTCAAGCAATACACAAGGTATATCACAGTACAATGCAGAAAACAGGTGCCTAAGGAATACTTAGTCAGTGTAGGTGTCATCCACTCCCAAGTAGACACTGACATGAGTAAGCATAGCAAGCTACACAGTGCAGAGAAATATCTAAATAATAAGAATTACTATCTGTAGGATTGCCAGGATTTGTAAGGAGCAAATTTAATAATGTCATATAGGCTAATAACTCCTAATATTAATTCTGACTGGCAATCATCAGATTACTTGTCAAGAAGGAATTCCTGGACCCACTGATCATAATTTATATAGAGAGCATTACAATAATAAAGTCTTAATGCTACCATAGCATGGATCCAGGTGGCCAGGTCATCCCTGTCGAGGTAGGAAGCCATCTTTCAAGCTGGAGTGAGGGTGCAGAAAGCATTTTTTCTGGCTGCCTTAACTTGCTTTTCTAGTAGTAGTACTGGATCCAGTAAAACACTTAGACTTTTAACTGAGTCTGCAAGGGTCAGATGAACTTTGTCGAAAGTGTCCTTCAACATCTGTGTCTTCCCAACAAGCATCACTTTTGTCTTGTCCAGGGTCAATTTCAATTCATTCATTTTCAGCTATTTGACCACAGCTGTCAGGCAGCAGTCCAAGATTTCTACTGCATCCTGTGGGGACTTGTATAGTGAGATGTAGAGTTGGGTGACATCTGCATATTGATGACATCCCACTCCATAGCTGTGAGTGAGTTCTCCTAAAGGCTTTACATAGAAGTTGAATAACATGGGAGATAAGATTGCACCCTGCAGAACTCCACAAGATAGTTCCCCTTTTGGAGGTAGCTGATTTCCAATGGCAACCCTTTGAGTCCATTCCATGAAAAATTATTCAAACCAGTTCATGGCATATCCTTTGATGCCCACTTCTGTCTCTAAATGCCTCAACAGGATGACAATTCTATATTAATGTGGGTACTGTTTCATGAGTCAGCTCATTCTCCATGACTACACTGTTAGATAGAGGCAAAGGCTTTGTTTGCGTATTCTGGCTATCAGACAAGGCAGACTGGGGGAGAAGACAGGCTGTCTCCTAGGGGTGTACAAAATGAAACAAACAAGCTGGAAATACACCTAGAAATTGCTGTTTCATTTTGTTAAAGTACCTCCCAGAATGGTGAATGATTAATTCCCACCAAAAAGTTTGTGTGTTTTGGTTTAGTTCAGTTCTTACCTCATAGCAGCAATAGTTTTCCTTTATGGCATTCATCAATAGGATCCCAAGAAGATAGAGCCTTTACATCATTAATTCTGTTGGCAGGATGGGAGAATGTGCACAATATGCATGAATGCATCTCCCCCCCCCCCATCACTACCTAGATACCGCATTGTCTCCTTGCCAATCAGGTCTTCCCCTGCCCTGCAAGCCATTTGACTACTCAGCCCTTTCAAAAACAATCCTGACTGCCCACCGCAAAAGGAAAATGTATGGGGAAAACACAGTCTGTGTGTGTGTGTGTGTGTGTGTGTGTGTGTGTGTGTGTGTGTGTGTGTGTGTGTGTGTGAGAGAGAGAGAGAGAGAGAGAGAGAGAGAGACAATCATGCTGCTTTCCTGCTTGCATTTGGGTGATGAAGGTTAGTGGAGATTAATGCAAGAGCTCCCCCCTCATTGTGAGAACAAGGAAATATGGCACCAACAGGTGACAGCAGGTTGTGAAGGCAATAATTTGTTGGAGCTATAGAAAAAGAAAAATGTGAACATAAGCAGAACTGTTTTTTAATGCTGCTGCCACCCCTGTATTCCTTTGCCATCCAATTTCCCACCACAGTTTGCACTCACCAACACTTGCCTTCTTCAGGGGTTGTTGTTGTTGTTGTTTTGTGTGTATAGTGTAACTGAAGAAAAACTTGGTGGATTGATAGTTTAGAGGGAGGGTTGTGTTCTGTGTAATTTTGATGATGTTAAGTGCAAAAACAGCTGCCTCGAGGAGCCTGGAAGCCCTCACTGCAAATAATGGGGCTGAAACTCATTATAATGGGGAAAAAACCCTAGAAATGCAAACAGTTTGTCCAGTTCCCAGTAGACAGAAAGCCAGCCTTTCTACAAGAGACAGAGGCAAAGGTTTTGTTTGCACATACTTTGAGCTCTGCATAGACTGGGGAACATAGAAGCACAGTCCAGATTTTGCTTTCTCATTCCAGTGATAGGAAGGGCAGTCTATTGGTGAAAGAGGTAAAGGCTTAAGACCCTCCCACCCACCCACACAAAAGCAAAAAGATGCAAGAAAAAAAGATCATCCCCTTTCTCTATAAAAAATGAACTAATTACCCAGGATTTGATACGTTTTTTTGAACATTTTTATTATATTTAAAAGCATCCATGGTGGAAAACAAAGGACAAAACTCTAGCCCATACATAAAACAGTGGAATTAATTGTAAATAAAGTTCCGTGGCTGGTAAGCAGTGTGAAAACAGCCACTGTGCCACAATATAAAAGTGGTGACAGTGCAGCTGCCATGGCTGCCAATATATTTTGATCAGTAGCTTTTATGGACATTCACATTTTTGAAAATAGCCAATGCAAGCCCATTCAGCAGGCATTCAAGCCATTCAGTATTGAACCAAACACACCAAGTGTTTGGCTATTTAGCTCATATCTAATCGTTACTGTTGAACACAGTAAAATGCAACCCTTGAACATGTTCATGACATTCCTAATACAGTTTGACCTACCAAACTAAGAAATCTAGAAGATATGCCCTCTGGGTCATTGCGATCCATGTCTCATCCTGAAAATATGCCTAATACACAAAATGTGAATGGAAATACATTGATGTGTATTTTATTCCTATTACTTCCATTGTTATGAGATATGACTAATTGTTGACAATAAAAATGCACTAGTCATTGTGAAGACTGTAAGAACAGCATGATCACTGCTCAAAGAGTTTATAATTGGCATTATGATGTTCAAAATGTATGTTACATTAAAAATGTAAAAAACGAAAATTAATTTATTTCTTTTGACCAACAAAAATAACACAAAATTGTGTGTGATTCATTCAAGTTCTCTGGAACTCTTCTTCAGGGTAGATGTTTACAAAATTCAAAAACTTGCACAATATTTCATCTGACTTTACTAGACCACCATAGCCTACTTACAACCTTTTCTATTTATGAGGTAAGGATAAAAATAAATCTTAGGTATGGAAGAAAAGGAAATTTGGGTAACTGTTCATGTACAAGAAGGATAAGATAAAGTTTAGGTAGCAAGTTCATGCTGAGGAAGACTACTTAGCAATTTTTCCAGATCAAATGATTTTGGCGCAGAGATCGTGCATCTGTAACTCTAACAGAATTAACCAAATAACATTGCCTGGGAACTAACCCATTATAGCAAACCAGGTAGTAATGATACTGCAACATTTACGGTATCAAGTTCCTAATAAATAACAGTTCATGTTCCCTAAACGAAGAACTGTTCTAGGTCTCCTGCAAGGATATGGTGAGGTTATGAGTATCATTTGCACTTAAGAAAAAATCTCGCTCCCTGTGCAGAAACTATTCATCCATAACAAGGCTAGCCCCATATCTTCTTATTTTTACAACAATGATAGTGTTTGTAACAGCTAAGTACTAGTATAGAACTTTTCTAAAGCTGAAGTTACCTGTGTAGGGAAGGGTGTTTACTCTGAATTTCATTTTAAAGCAAACTTCCAAAAACTCTCACTTAAAAAAAAAGTTTAGGTAGCAAGTTCATGCTGAGGAAGACTACTTAGCAATTTTTCCAGATCAAATGATTTTGGCGCAGAGATCGTGCATCTGTAACTCTAACAGAATTAACCAAATAACATTGCCTGGGAACTAACCCATTATAGCAAACCAGGTAGTAATGATACTGCAACATTTACGGTATCAAGTTCCTAATAAATAACAGTTCATGTTCCCTAAACGAAGAACTGTTCTAGGTCTCCTGCAAGGATATGGTGAGGTTATGAGTATCATTTGCACTTAAGAAAAAATCTCGCTCCCTGTGCAGAAACTATTCATCCATAACAAGGCTAGCCCCATATCTTCTTATTTTTACAACAATGATAGTGTTTGTAACAGCTAAGTACTAGTATAGAACTTTTCTAAAGCTGAAGTTACCTGTGTAGGGAAGGGTGTTTACTCTGAATTTCATTTTAAAGCAAACTTCCAAAAACTCTCACTTAAAAAAAAAGTTTAGGTAGCAAGTTCATGCTGAGGAAGACTACTTAGCAATTTTTCCAGATCAAATGATTTTGGCGCAGAGATCGTGCATCTGTAACTCTAACAGAATTAACCAAATAACATTGCCTGGGAACTAACCCATTATAGCAAACCAGGTAGTAATGATACTGCAACATTTACGGTATCAAGTTCCTAATAAATAACAGTTCATGTTCCCTAAACGAAGAACTGTTCTAGGTCTCCTGCAAGGATATGGTGAGGTTATGAGTATCATTTGCACTTAAGAAAAAATCTCGCTCCCTGTGCAGAAACTATTCATCCATAACAAGGCTAGCCCCATATCTTCTTATTTTTACAACAATGATAGTGTTTGTAACAGCTAAGTACTAGTATAGAACTTTTCTAAAGCTGAAGTTACCTGTGTAGGGAAGGGTGTTTACTCTGAATTTCATTTTAAAGCAAACTTCCAAAAACTCTCACTTAAAAAAAAAGGATAAATCACAGAAACTTGAAAATGATCTCCTCAGAACAGAATATTAAGAAGTGCCCTTTGTTGGATGGAAAATATTTTTAAAAATCCAAAGAAGAACAAGAAGAATACAAAAAAGAAGGTTGCAGGGAGCTCCACTGTTGTAACAAAAGGCAATGGAAATTTAGAACATATGAATGAATTCACTGTTCATGGATTTATTGGACATGCTGAACAGAGTTTGAGTGTAGATCCATACTTGTGCCTTACTTACATCTTACTTATCCCACTGCTGGTTCAATGTGTCTGCCTAGGCAACATGATTTGCCCCCACTATTTCTAACGTTAACACCAGGTCACATGTTAAATGCAAGTTGGGTTAGAGTTTTCCCCCCACCCATCCTGTGTTTCATATATCATCTAATCAGACCATAATGTGTAGGTAGGTGCTTGCCACACAAAGCAGGTGTTTTATTCTTGACCTAGCAAGCCTTGTTACAGAGGTATCAAAAGATAATCCCCTCAAACTGAGAAATGAGTCCACATAAATGGGCTGAGTTTATATAAATGGCTTGCCATTATAAAGGCAAAAGAGAAACTACCTCATGGAAGTGAGATAGTTCCAAACAGGCTCTATTCAGCAAAAACATAAACTCCAAGACATAACTTCTTATCCCACACTTTTAGCTAATTTCAGTTTTTAGATCCTTTGCTTGGATTAAAATTCTGGTCAGAAATAACAAATATCCTTTCAATAATATATCAAAAACATAAACAAAAAAATCCCGCTTCCACATACTCAAACACTGATGTTCTGATTCTGTTTGTTTTCTCATACATAAATGAATTTTAGAGATCACCTTTGGGCATTGACCATGCATAGGTAATATCAACTCTGTTTTTGGAACACAATGACAGTGTGAAATATTTAGAATGGAGAATTTTTACAACCAATAGAAAGTGTAAAGTCTGCCTACCTATCACTGCTTAAGCACATCCATGACTTTATTACTGATTGACTTGATATTCATTTTGGACTTCTTCCCAACTCTTAAGACTCAGAACATGTCACTATACAAAGAATCACACAAAATCTGCAAATAATAACAAAGCTAAGTAAAAGTGTAAAGCTTCATTCTATGTTCCAGGTTTAATTCTTGCCACTAAAACTCATCCCTGACCAGATACAAAGATCTCTCAGTATTTTGTGGATCAGTAAAAAAGGAGGCATTTTATGCAGCCTGCAAGAGGCTTACAAAATCCATGTGTCAAATCACATAATAT
The DNA here is from genome assembly GCF_028583425.1 of Eublepharis macularius. Taxonomy (NCBI): domain Eukaryota; kingdom Metazoa; phylum Chordata; class Lepidosauria; order Squamata; family Eublepharidae; genus Eublepharis; species Eublepharis macularius. The sequence goes on from NC_072791.1 coordinate 101,315,760, forward strand.
CATGTCTGCCCTACATCAAACTCCCCATGTTTGCAAAGATGAATGCCTCAAGGAAGAGTCTAGTGCAGTCTTCTTCTCAAATTGCTGACTATCTGTAGCATCCCTATTCTGATTTGCTTCTCTCCCATGTAAAACATGAACCTGTGAGCTTTTATTTTCACATCATTTTTGACTTCCTCACACAATTTTTTCATGTAAAAATCCACACATTTTTAATGCTGTTTGCATATCATCTACATATAAACGGTCTCTAAATTGCCTAAAAATAGCATATGAATAGTGTGAATATGCTGTCAAATTCAAAAAGCTGAAAAATACGAGATGCTGCCATTGGTCTGTCAACATTAGTACTGTCTACTCTGATTGGTAGTAGTTCTCAGGTTCCGGCAGAGGACTTTCACATCACTTACTAACTGATGCTTTTAGCTGGAGATACCAAGGGTTCAACCTCAAACCTTCTGCATGAAAATTCATGGTCCCACTAATAAGAAATAAAAGAATCATCAACAATAGCAGTAAAAATGGGGCAGGCAAAAGACATGAGAAGGCCTGTATTGGGTTTTTAAATATAAAAGCTGAGTGCATGGACATAGGAAGCTAAAACTTGCACCTGACCTTGAAGCCCTTCATTTCTTGAAGCTCCCCCCAACCCATTTCAAAAACAATCCTGCCTACTCCCACAGCAAAGGGAAAACTTACGGAGAAAGCATAGGTCTTTTTGGGTGGAGGATGAGGCGGGAATTCAGCCAATCATTCTGCCTGCCTGCCTGCACTTGAGTGATGTGGAAGATTGGTGATGAGAACACCCCATTTTGCAGCAGAATGCTGAATATCAAAAGGAAGGATTTGGAGGGAGGTACTAAAACAAATGACAAGAACACCCATTGAAAACAATAGGAGAGGCATGAAGGCCCATTGGATATAACAGGAACCATGAGTGCCAATTGACTTTCATTGGCTCTATTGAAATACATTACTGTACCATAAGTTGCAATAAAAATGTGGAATGGAGTTAGAGAATTGTGCTCTGGGGCTGGAATGATGGCCTCAAGGTAGAGTGACAGTCCCTGGAACCAGGTAAATTGCCCCAGGGCAATTTAGTTGGAACCCCCAGAAGCAAAACCAAAAACTTTCTTGATACACAGCCCTATTTGTATTCCCTATATATTTTTTATTTGTGACACTAAAATAATATGGTATTTAATTGTAAGATAAATACAATCCCCCACTTTTACAGCTATTTTAACTTGACAAACTAGACACAGAAGGAACTGAACAACAAACATTTATTTACATAAAATAAGGCAAATTTGAGGTTTCATGTGGAATAATCTGTATGGAATGCACACCTCGTCTCAAGTTCACTTCCTAGGGATCATAAGCTTTCCCCACTGGGGGTTAACGCATTAAAACTTTGCCTTTATTACCAAACACAAACACTGAGGGGAGATTTGATTCCTTTTTCTCCAGATACAGTCCCTCGGCATTCAAGGTTCAGCTATAACATTTTACCACAGCTGATAGGTTTACTACTACTCAAGATCAAGGCCCCACCTTTAACTCATAGAGATCTTGGTCATAGAACCTGTACACAGAAAGTGAGATTTTATGAGCCCTTAACAGGGCTTCCCTAACTTGATCCCAAATCCTAACTAAAGGCCAAATAAAAAGCCTGTCTAATCTTACACTATTATTCATACAGCTGCCAATATTTCTGTGTGAGGGGGAAAGTATCTGCTTCCCTTCTGAAATTGAGGCTAGCTCACCCCTTCCCAACCCATAGAGTTGCAAGGACTCTAACTGGATGGCAATCCCTTGGATTAATTTAAGGCTTAAATCACAAGGATTGGTTCAGAGCCCTGGAGGATAGGTGGGACTTTGGGGGTGATTGCCTCACATCCATTAATGTAACTAAGGACTAATTAGAAGAACTATGTATTGTAGGTTTTTTTAAAAAAATCACGAATTTATGAATTATTTAACTTTCTATTTTCTGCTGACTGGAGAGGTGGTAGTGGAGAGTGCCCTCAAGTCAGAGTCATGGTGATCCTTAGTGGGATTTTTATGGCAAGTGACTAACACAGGTGGTTTACCATTGCCTGGCTCTGCAACCCTGGTCATGGTTGGATGTCTCCCATCCAATTGCTAACCAAAGATGACCCTGCTTAGCTTCTGAGATCTGATGAGTTCAGGCTCACCTGGATATCTAGGTCAGGGCATTGACAAGAGTAGCAATACAGAAAGGAGCAGAGAGTAGATCTCTATCAGGCTGTGTGACAATATGCATGTGTTGAAAGCTGCTGGCACTATACTGAACAGATAAGAAAGAACAGGATGAAGCAACCCACTGAACAATGAAACACAAGTTAATGGGCTGGTGAACAACCCATTAAAAATTGGCTCCCAGTTTGCAAATGACAAATAGGATATCAGCCAGACTGGCAGCTGATTGAGCATCGGTACATGGAGTGCAGCTAGCAGAATATACTGTTAAGGCATTCCATCATCCTTAACAGAAATGCACCTGAGGTATTTTTTTTATTTGAAAAATAACTAAGTTTGTTTACTGTCCGGGGATGGGTCTCCCCTCCCTCCTTGCCGCCACCCCCTGCGGCCCCACGGGCCCCGAAGCTTACTTGGCGGCAGGGGCGGACCGGCGCGACGGCAGTGGCAGGACCGGTGACCTGGGAGAAGGCCGCCGCGTTGCCACGGCAGGGGCCACGGCGCCCACGGCCTGGACGGGCAAGAGTGCCCCGGGAAGGGCAAGCGGGCAGGCCGGAGGGCCGGCAAGGCAGTGGCCGCCGGGGCAGATGGCCCCAACTTGGCCGCGGCAGCCGTGGCAGAGGTGAAGCGGCACAGCCGCGAGGCCTGCGCTCTCAAGGCCCAGCCCCACCCGACGCCCAGGGACAGGGAGGGGGCGGGAGAATGTTCCAGCGGCGGCAGGCAATAGGCCGGCCTGCCCGCCATCCAGGGAGGCTAGAGGCTCGGGCCCAATGACGCCCCAGGGGCGGGTGGAGGAAGCACCAAGCCTCCCACCCAGGAAGGGCTGGGGCCAGGTGTTGCTGCCAGCTTTAGCCCAGGTAATGGGGCTCACCTGGGGCACTGGCAATTGGGGAGAGGGGCGGGGCTGCCCCTAGAGTGGGAGGGGATAAAAGGGGTCAGGAGCTTCCCGGCCGGGGAGGAGAAACAGGGAGACAGGTCCTGAGGGAAGGACCGTCCCTGGGCCCAGAGGCTGTGCTTGCCAGCCACCCTACGCGGCTTAACAGCCCTGGGCCATCTGAGGCCAATCAAAAGGGAAGCTTGGACCCATGGGGCCAGCTTACAGGCTGCCCGCCCGGCCTTGGAGGGACCGGGACCACTCTGGACCCGCCATCTGTGAAGACCGCACCCCCACCACAATGGACCCGCCGGGCATGGCGCCCCTTGCTGATGGAGAACCTCACATTTACTTTTAGAAGGGAAGGTCAGGTGTTGAAAATTTCTGAGGTGTATACACACACACACACACCCTAAGGTAAAATCAGAACATATACAAATGTTAGTTCTTATGCTCTTCACAGACACTTAAAGGCTTCTGTTTTGAGGCTTTGGTTTCCTTGCTTTCCCTCAAGCACTCTAGAATACATTCTTCTAGTATTCTCCTTCTCTTCTAGAGTTAGGAATGCTTGTACCAACTTTCTATTACCCCAGTGCTTCCTTCAGTTGTTAACTGAATTTGAAGGTCTCCACAGGTAGTTTCCAACCACATCTGACCAGGGATCTCTTCATTCTCCAGAGCTACCTCTCTGACTGAGGAAGGAAAATCTCTCCTTAGAAGAGCTATCTCCTTTCTATGGCCCATTTGGGAATCTGTACCTACTTCCCAAACCTCCTTGCTAACTTTCCCTAGTTCTCTTGCCAGTGTTAAAACTGTTCTACGGTGTTAAAACTGTTCACCCAACTCTTCTCACTTGATCTCTCTCTCTCTCTCCACTACGACTGAAAAAAGACCTTCCACTTTCCAGCTCATGCTACCCAATCAGATTCCTTGGAGTAGCCTGACACTCATAGTTCTCTGATTCTGTGAGAGATTAACCACTAATAGTCTTTCATCTGTGTGCACACCACTTCCAGGCTTTTTAAAAAAAAAACATGCAGTCTGTTCTAAGACAGAAGGGATGAGAGGCAGAAGGAGTCTGGAGAGGGCTGGCAGGTAGGGGGCAAGGGGGGTCTGGGGAGGGCTGAGAGGCAGGAGGGGTCTGGGAAGAGCTGAGAGGCAGGAGGGGTCTGGAGGTAGGAAGGGCAAGGGGGTTTGGGGAGGGTAGAGAGGCAGGAGGGGTGTGGGGAGAGATGGCAGGGGGCGAGGGGGTCTGGGAAGGGATGGTAGGGAGGGAGGGCAAGGTGGGGTTGGGGATGGCTGAGAGTCAGGAGGGGTCTGGGAAGATCTGAGAGTCAGGAGGGATCTGGGAAGGGATGGCAAGTAGGAAGGGCAAGGGGGGTTTGGGAAGGGTGGAGATGCAGGAGGGGTCTGGGGAGGGATGATAGGTAGGAAGGGATTCGGTTCACCATTGCCAAAACTGCTTTATCTAAACGAAACAGTTTCGCACACTCTTAGACAACCATACAGGGATACAGACAAATCTCCTTAGAGAGTAAGTTCCAAAGTTTTGGCACCACAACTGCGAAAGACCTTTCTGAGGTTGCCACCCATCTAGCTTCAGATAGTGGGTACTTCTGAAGCAAGGCCTCTGAAGATGGCCAGGAGTGATTGTGTAGGTTCATACAGGAGTAGGCAGTGCTTCAGATATGCTAGACCCATGCTGAACAGAGTTTTAAATGTCAATACCAGCACCTTGAACTGGGTGCAGAAGCAAATTGAGAGCCAGAGACTGGAATGATATGGCTCCTATTCCCCACTCCAGTCAACATTCTGGCTGCAGAATACCTGGGAATTGAATTAACAATGAAGAATATAGACTTATATAAGAATAATAATGAAAAACTGTGGGGCCAAGTGGAAAGAGACATGATAAAATGGAACAAACTGAACTTGTCATTGCTGGATCGTATATTATTTTGAAAATGAATGTATTGCCAAGAGTAATGTTTTTACTACAAACAATCCCAATTATAAAAGAGGTGAAACAATTTGATAAGTGGCAAAGGAAATTGTTAAACTTTGTGTGGGTGGGGAAAAAGTCAAGAGTAAAGATGAAAGTGTTGTATGATGCCAAAGAAAGGGGTGGTTTAGAACTATCAAATTTGAGATTATACCATGAGGCGGTTTGTTTGACATAGTTAAGAGACTGGGTGAATTTAACTAATTGTAAGATGTTAACTTTGGAGGGCCACAATAATCTTTTTGGCTGGCATCCATATAAAATGGATGGTATGTTTCAACATCATTATATAAGGAAAAATATTTTTTCGGTTTGGATGAAATACAGAAAATACGTGGAAGAGAAAAGACCTATGTGGATTGTTCCGGCAGAGGTTATAAAACCGCATACAGAGTACCAAGGCGACGATTGGATAACGTATAAAGACTTATTGCTTATTGATGGAAACACAGTCGAAATGAAGAAGGAAGAGGATTTAGCATTTGAATACGGTTGGCTGCAGTACAGACAAATAAAAGACTTATTTGAGACAGATAAAAGGAAAATTGGTTTTAGAACTAGAAACTCAGAACTGGAAGAACTTCTCTTAGGAGAGGGAACAAAGATAATTTCGAAGTTTTATAAGCTTCTGCTGAAGTGGTATACAGAGGATGAGGTGGTTAAGTCTCAAATGGTGAAATGGGCATTGAATTTTAATAAAGAGATTACAATGGATACATGGGAGTACTTGTGGAAAAATGGCATGAAAATATCTACATGTGTTAATTTTAAAGAAAATGTTTATAAAATGATGTATAGATGGTATTTAACGCCGAAAAAGTTAGCAAATATGAATATTGTGATGTCAAACAAATGTTGGAAATGTAAGGAACATGAAGGTTCTTTCTACCATATGTGGTGGACTTGTGACAAAGCAAAACAATTCTGGTCTATGATATATGTGGAAATGTTGAAAATTATGAAAGGTAATCTGCAGAAAAATCCTGAAACGTTTCTGTTAGGACTTAATATGGAAAAAATAGATCTAAGAGATAGAACATTAATGTGGTATATGACTATAGCAGCAAGATTACTATATGCACAATATTGGAAACAAGAAAAGGTACCAGAAGTGGAAGAATGGATACAAAAACTACTGTATATGGTGGAAATGGATAAATTAACTAGAAAAATGAAAGAACAAAGTGAGTTTATGAGTGACTGGAAGAAATTTAAAGTGTATTTGGGAAAAAAATTGGGATGTTAAGGACCAATTGGGGTCTATGGACAATTATTGAAGTGTGAGAAACTGGGTTAAGTTGATATGCAAAATAACTTTACCTTGGAAGATAAGGGTGATTAACGGAATTGAGGGAATCTTATAAAAGTTAAAGGGTTTAAGTGCTGTGAGGGGTCTGTTGGGAGGGGGAAGGGGGGGAAATATACACTGTAATTGTTAAATGAAAAATGTATGTGATAATTGTTATTTAGAGAGAAAATGAACGTAGGGTATACATGTAGTATTGGTTTAACCTACCCAATAAAAGTTTATTTAAAAAACAAAACCATTCTAGCTGCAGCATTAGCTTCCAGTCATCAGAGCAGGCCCACATACAACACATTACAGTAATTTAATCTAGATTACCAGAGTTTACACCACAGTGGCAAGATCCCCACCCAGGTAGGGCTGAAGCTGGTTTACCATCTAATTCTGGTGAAAGGCACCCCTGCTACCTGTTTCTCCAACAGGAGGACAGGATCTAGCAGCACCTCCAAGCTATGAACCTGCTGTTTTAGCATAAATGGAGTCTTGTGACATTTTAAATGATTTTGTTACAATCTTATGCACACTTGAAAATGTCCCATTGAACTAAAGGGATAACAGTGCTGTCCAATGCAGAGTCGCATCTTTCTAAAACCTTTGATATTTGTCCAGGGTTGGGTATCCCAAACACCCCAGACTGGTCATAGCCCCCTGAAGGAATGCCGACAGCAGGCACAGGAAGCCCCAGGAAAGGGGAGGCAGAGGCAGCGATGGGGGAGAGGAAAGGGGTGTTAGAGGCAGCAATGGGGGGAGAGAGAGGGGGAAGACAGACAGGGACAAAATGCCCAAACCCACCTAAAAGGGCAAGAGATCCACAGTCCTGGTCAGAGCTCTGCAGAAGGGCTGGAGATATAGGAAACGCCAGACCGAGCACGAGGGGAAAGAAGCAGCCCCAGCTCGCAAAGGGAAGGGGCGAAACACTGGGAAATGAGCACTGGTCCTCGTGAGCAAAGACAGAGGAGGATGCAATGCCTTGCTTGGAAGGGCCCAGCCAGCCCAGTCTTCCAGGAAGGACTGGGAGAGAAGGAAAAAGGGAAAGGAGACACACTTGGGGGAAGCCCCAGCTGGGAGGCTTTAGCCTTTAGCCCCACCCTGTCAGAGAGGCGAGGGCGGCCTGGCGGGAGTAATTGGAAGGAAGGAACACCTGGGGGTGGACACAGCTGGGCAGCATCAGGCGAGGGCAGGAACCTGGGAGAAGGGGCAAGGATGGAATGCCCTATAAAAGCTGGCTCAGAAAAGTGGTCATGGTGGGTTGTGTAGCGGAGGAGCGAGTGATGGCGTGGAGGAGCGACAAGCAGGAGAGTGTGAAGATGCGAGGAGGAGGATTGATGGAGGAGAGGGAGGAGGAGGAGGAGGAGGAGGCGGAGGCGGCGGCACACTGGAGAGATGCTAGGTTGAGAGGGCCTGCTGGTGGCTTGAGAGGGTACATGGATGAGGTATATCTCCCCTCCTTCCACAAAGCAAGACCCTGCATATTCCCTAGCAGCATCCTGGGACCACCGGCTAGCACACCAACACCCGGCGCAGACACGCCCAGGATGGAACTGGGCAGCCAAAGTCTGGGCTCTGCCGCTGCCGCCACTGTGGCACCCCAAGGAAAACCTGACAATATTAATGGATTTAGAAGGTTGTAACTATGCTAAGGATGGCACTGTAACTTCCAGGTAAATATGGACCAGCATGTAAATTGATCATAGGTAAACTAATTAAATGTATATCATTTTTACTGGAGTGTGTGCACACTTATGAGTAGTATCCCCATTGTCTTTTGAGTACAGTAGCATCAAAAGCAAGGAGCTATTGTACAATTAGAAAGAAAATAGTCCCCCCAAATAGGATAGCCATTGCATTGACTTTCATTTTAGTGGTTAAAAGAGCAATCTTGAACAGGTGTACTCAAGTTCTTATTCAGGTCTATTCAATGGGGCTTACTCCCAGGCACTGTAAGTTAATTCTTTGTAATGTCAGCATCTTGTTTGTGCAATCATAAAAGCTAAACCCCATAGCTAGATATTAGCATTCAGCTCCAATGACATTCTCCTCTACTTTCAGAGCAATTAGGAAGTGCAAGAAAAAAGAAAATCTTGTAAATTACAAATGTTCTAGAAATCAATATTGCTAACTACAGGCACTATGAAATCTCTCAATTGCACATGTGTTAAATCAGTACGCAGAGTGTTATTTATCCACTTATGCCTAGCTTCATCTTTCTCCCAGGGTAATTTTATACATTTCCTTATTTGTATTCAGGGTATAGCTAATATATATGTTAGTAAGAGATAGAAAGAAGGAAGGATAGAGCTTGTAACAGTAATGATGTGCATTAATGACAGATTGGCTCACCCTGAGGAGAAGAGGTTGGAAGCTAATGTGGGTCTACAAAGTACATACTTCTGTGCAATAAACATGCATAAAAAGACAACACTATTTTTGCGTGCTTAAGCCTTGAGAGCAAAAAGGAGTACTGCAACCTGAGGAACACATTACTGGGAGTAAGACTCACTGAATAGCCCTGAGTAGTATTCTGAGCAGCAGCCAAGGAAAGATCATAGTATCAGCATATCTGTGTTAATCTTAACAACTCCTAGTGCATTTTCCATGAATAATCTAGTGTCCCCTTTTCTATAGGTTGGCTATATTATCCTATCATAGTTCCAGTTTCTCAGTACACCAGAAAGAGGTCTCAGATTCACAGGTGCATCAGTCAAGATCCAGCCCCAAGTCCAAAGTTCCAAAGTTCCAAAATCCTGGTCCAAAGTCAAGAAAGATCCTCATATTGGACCAACGACAATTCTACCTCATTGGCACAAAGGTAAATTGAGATAAAGAAGGACTTCTCTGTCACTAAGATCACACCACCAGACTCATCCTCCTCAAGAGAGGAAGAGTATGATTCATTCTCTTCCATCCTGCATTCCTTCCTAAATTTGACCTTTCATATCCTTCTTTATAGTTTATAGTGGTATATGCAGAAGAATATTGTGATTTCGAGGAGTTTAGTTGTGTGCCACAGTTCCTCCATCTTATGCCCAGTTTACTGTGCAGATCAGGCCTGGACATTCCTTTTTGGCAATGTAAGATGTTTTTCACTTAAAGATCTTGTTTTTCACTCTATTTATCTAATCATGGTGTCATGTATCATATTTAGAAGTGCGGTCATTTAGACTAGCACCTGGTATGAGAATTTTAGGGAACACTCTTCATCCTGGACTCTTGCTAGATGTACTGTGTTATCAGTTGGCCGTGAATACATCATCTCTTTCTTAAGACTGTTCGGGGAAAACAAGTGCCAAGTGCAACTATGTATGTAACTTAGCATCTATATAAGTCTCAGAGAACTCCTACACAGTTGAACCTCAGCCCTGGCTGAAAATTGCAGACAGCACCATGCAGCTGGCCAGAACCAGGGGTCTGCCAGTTATCATCTCCAGGAGTTCCTGACAACAGTAGAGGGGTGTAAGCAATATCTCTGTTCTGTACTTACTCATTACTTTCCTGTAAATTCCTGCAGGGATTTAATAAATCTGCTTTCCTTCCACACTTGTTTATTGTATCCAAATCCAAAAGAACCATTTGCCCCCTGGGAAAACATGGTTCCCCTCTATTGGCTCTCCCATTTCCCATTGCAAGCAGGTTTGTTTAACTACAGCTGGCTCTTCCTCATTGCATCCTGATTAGGAACTCCTTCCCCATTATCCTAATGTCCTGTCCCATTTTCCCCACTACAGCTTTTGGTTCCAGTTTGGGCAGCCCATCACCTATGCTATGAACTAGACAAGTAGGGAGAACATAATTTGGGTTAATAGTAACTTTGTTGGAATCTGTGTGAGTGTCCTACACTCAGCCGTGAAAGAGTTAAATCGTTGTTCTGTTTGTTTAGTCAGATAGCTAGTTAGCATAGGACCACTTAGGCCTCAAGAGAAGTTCCTGCCAGAGAAAGTGGGAGTCTTTAGTCTTAATGAGGGAATCCAGGATTGTCTATTGGATGAGCCAGTTTATTGGGGGGCAATTAGCTGGCAACATATACTAAGGTTTTATTGCTCTTTGTTCAGTCTGCAGTCTGCAACACCTACTACTTCACTAGACCATGCAGTCTAAGCTTTTCTCTCTCTAGTACCTAGTTGAGACTATCAAGATGTAGTCAGAAACTCTTTGTTGTTTTTCCTATCAAATGTACCCTTTTTACCCTATTATGTAGTAAAGTATTTTTATAGAGCTAGAATCACAGAAGTCTGTCTTATTTCCGCTGTGCTATTACCAAACTCTGCTACTCTGCAAACTTATTATTATCATTATTATTATTATCATATCTTGTTGCTGCTGCAACTACCAACAAACTTTAACTGGGAATTTAGCTTAAAACAATAACTACACACCAGGACTGGGTAAATTGCTTGTTTTTCTTTGTTCTGTGATATAGTTGCCTGCTATCTCAGTTTTGTTCACTATTTCTAGACAGTATTTTGTTAGGTAATAGTTACTTGCAGGATAATTGCTTAAAACACTCCCTCCTTTTATTTGTCAAGATTTGCTCTGTAAAAACAGGAGTTGTGTATACTGTTAGAAACAATTCCAGTGTTGTCCCAGGTCTTGTGTGTGTACTGTACCTATGTAGGAGATGCTCTGATGTGACAGGCCTTTTACGGGGCTCATTTGCATAACATTGAGTTGGTTGCCCTGAAAAATACAAATCACTTTGGGGAATAACATGTGAATTTGTATTACTGGGCCACATGCTCAACTGTCCTGTTGTTTCTTGTCATATCAACAGCAATACACTGAATCAGCCTTTTTTTTCTTTTACAAAAAGAGTTGCCAGTATTCAAGATGTTTGTCCCTTTCAGCCCAAGACCTGAATGTCCAAGAGGTGCTGGTACTCCATAAAGAGGTGCCATTACTCTGCACCAGCACATAACCCCTGGGGAAAAAACAACAACCCTGCACTGAATAGCTAATAGTGAAACAGCAGTCCTAATTAATTGTGATGACTGAGTATATTTTGTTTTCACTCTACCCAGCTAACTGCATTGCTCAAACATTCCCACAGACAGCCAGAGATTTCAGCTCAAAAACTTTTCCACATGGCAATGTCACTTCAAAGGAAAGCCTGGAAATGACAACAGGAAGCTCTAGGAATCACTAGAAATTCTATTGTTTTACCAGGCTCGGCCTAGCAACACTACTCGTACCCTAAATTATAGGTGTTCAGGCAGCAAGTCTAAGTCATCTGCCAGTTTGGATAGTTTCAGTTATGGCATGGCTGAGCTGACTCACATGGCCAATGTGTGCCGGGTAACTTTAATAAAAGTACTAGAATTTCAGACAAAATGGTGGCAAGAAGTTCTCTGTGAAGGATTCGTTGTGTTGATGGGTGCATGCATATGTGTCTCTCAGCTAGTAAAAGATGAAGTTGTATAAACACATCTTTAAGAAACCACTAAGAATATTTTAAAAATATTTTTATCCTGCCTTATCTCTTTGGATTCAAGGAGGCAAGAAATTTAGCAACAAAGATACAAAGATATAAATAATAATCCAATAAACAAAATTAAAACAGATTAAAACACACAGTTTAACATTTTAAAAGCATTAGTCTAAAACACGCATGTGCTAAAACACAAAGGATCAGCAAACTCACTGCCAAATCTGCCCTAGCAATAGAGTGAACATCAGTAAGATTAGAACCAAAAGTTCTCCATCATGCAAGGATTCCCATAAAATCAGAAGTTTCTGGAAGCAAGTGGACATGGAAGCTAAGTTTAGGATAACATTTTTTGAAAGGGCAGGTACAGAACAGGCTAATATTAGCAGAACCACAGGCTTGACTCTGCAGATATGCTGGATATAAAAAAAAAACCCTGAGTTATTTATATTGTTTATTATATGTTTACTCTTTTCTTTTTCTTTTGATGTAGTTATGATTGTGCTATCATTTTTATTTTCTTTTTCTGTTCTGCTTATATTTATAAAAATAAATTTTATTTAAAAAATAATTTATACACTGCCTTAAAATATGGCTATGGCCCACACTAAGTAGCTTAGTCCTTAACCCTGGCTGGCTGCACCCACTTTCAATGTAGTAACAGTCAGATTGCAAAGCCTCTGTTGGGCATAATTGCAACATAATTGCTTGGCTCCAATTTACATTTGGAAAACAAAACAATGGCCCATAGACTGGAAACACTCAGTCTACATTACAATTCCCCCAAAAGGGGATGCCAAAGAGTGCAGCAACTAGCGAACTATCACATTAATTTCCCATGCAAGCAAAGTGATGCTCAAAATTCTAAAGCAAAGACTCTTACCATATATGGAACGAGAAATACCAAATTTCAAGTTGGATTCAGAAAAGGAAGAGGCACCAGAGATCACATTGCAAATTTACGATAGCTAATATCAGGGAATTTCAGAAGAAAATCAGCCTGTTTTATAGATTACAGCAAAGCTTCATGAAAAGCTACGGAGACGGTTAAGAAATGGGGGTGCCACAACATCTGATTGTTTTAATGCACAACCTGTACTCTGGACAAAAGGCTACTGTCAGGACAGAATATGGGAAACCAGAATGGTTTCCAATTGGCAAAGGTGTCAGACAAGGATTCATATTATCTCCCTACCTGTTCAACCTCTATGCAGAGTATATCATAAGGAAAGCTGGATTTGATCTAGAAGAAGGTGGAGTGAAAATTGATGAAAGGAACATTAACAATTTGAGATAAGCAGATGACACCACGTCACTGGCAGAAAATAGTGAAGACTTGAAATGACTACTGATAAAGGTTAAAGGAGAAAGCACTGAAGCAGGATTACAGCTGAACATCAAGAAGACAAAAGTAATGACTGTGAGGAAATTGAAATTGTCCAAGATTTTCTATTCCTTGGCTCAATCATCAACCAAAAGGGAGACCGAAATGAAGAAATCAGAAGAAGATTGAGACTTGGAAGAGCAGCTGTGAGGGAGCTAGATAAGATCCCTAAAGATAAAGATGTCTTTCTGGGAACCAAGATCAAAATAATCCAAACAGTGGTATTCCCCCATTTCTTTGTATAAGCAAGTATAAGTTTGTTATTTTCTCTTTCTCTTTCACATTCACACCAGCCAGTATGCTTCAACCACCCATCATCACGTTTCCTCTGCAATCAATGCTACTCTGTTAAGGAACAGTTTCTGTTCCTTTTAATAGGGAAAAAGCAAGTATTTTATTTTACTTTTCACTTCATCATTACATTGTATTTTGGAAATGGAACACTGGGAAAGGATAGATCCTATGTTTCCTTGTTGAAATAGCTTTGTTTGTTTGCTTGCCTGCTGTTTGCGGGGGAGGAGGCTGGGTGTGGGAGAACAGTTAAGTTTTTTTCATGGTAGTGGGGGTGGGGTGCTGCTTCAGCCACTCCTAAGCTCCTCTTTCAATTTCCATTCCATTTTTAAATGGAGATGTGGTATCTATTGCAGAAAAGGACAATTCCTAAAAGACAGCCTAAGTGCTGTCTCTCTGAAACAATGAGAAAGCCCATCTGCATGCACAAGACTGGAGGGAGGGGGGATGCAGATCAGAGGCCTTTTAAAAATGTCCTTTTGCCCTATATGCAGCCCAGAGAGAACATTGGCAAGGAATGTGCACTTAATTATGTGATTTTGTTAATAATGTGTTCTGAATGTCAGTGTTTTTAAGATGGAGTTTTTAAGCAGTGTCCTAAGAAAGCAAGGTATATACAATCCTAGGTAGTAAAACTGCGAGTTTTCTTTGGGGTCATGATGACTAGCACTGTTCTGAATTGCCTCAAAATGTGCTTGTACTCACTTATAGGATATGAGTTTGAAATGAGAAGGAGATTGCTACTACTCTAAACTCTGTACCTTGCTCAGAAATTGAGTGCACAGCAACTGTTTTGTGTTCTGCCCTGGTTCAGATTTCAACCACACATTTACCAAATAAAGGCATCTGTGATGCCACAATTTAGTAAGTTTCAGTACTAAGTCACCCTTATGAATAAGGCAGAATCAAGACTCCTGTACCCACATTAAGGGCGTAACAATCAACAAAAATACTTTTAAATTATGTCTATTCGCAGATGATATCTTGCTGTTTGTTACACAGCCATTAAAATCTTTGAGATATCTTCATGAGGAGCTCTCACAATTTGGACAGATATCTGGTTTGAGCATTAATCAGAATAAATCCAGCATTCTGCCCATAAATTAGCCTGTCTCAACATGTAATACCATACGGCAGCAATTTCCGTATCAGTGGGCTCAGTCCCACTTGCACTACTTAGGTATAAATATTCCACAAAATCCAGCTCGGTTGCTTCAAATTAACCATCTGCAAAAAATGAAAGACATTAAAAGCACCCTCCTTAAATGGAACAAACAGAACTTATCTTAGTACGAAAGGTACCACCTAGTAAAGTCGTTCATCTTGCCAAAACTAATATTTCTCTTTAGAACTATTCCAATAGACATTCCTCAGAGCACCTTAAGTCAATGGCAAACAACTCTAAACTGGTTTTTATGGCAATATAAACGTCCTAGGATAGCCTTTAAAACCTTGCGCACTCGGCGCTGTAGTGGAGGCTTTAACTATCCAGATGTGGGGCTTTACCATGCAGCAGCCAGGTTATCAGATGTGATTCAAATCCTACATCATAAAGTACACTCTGATTGGATTGACATTCTGCATATATTTCATCAACCTAGCACAATTCGTGAAACATTTTGGTCCAATCATACTTGTCACCCCTCCTCAACAAGTCACAACATCTTTCTTAAGGCACTCTTGAAGCACTGGGACAGACATAAAAATAAAAGGCTTCCAGCGATATCTAGATTCTCAGTAATAACATCACACAAAGGTCTACCTCTCCGTCATAACATAACAGCCCTAAAAGCTTGGGATAGCTTCAGGGATGTCAGACTGATAGACATAGCATCTAAAGATGGCATAATAGATAGAACAGAAATGAACCATAAAATGGGTAGGGAAGTACCATGGTTCTTCTATTTTCAACTGAGTTATCTCCTGGGCGAGCTAGAGATACAAAATATACTGACTAAACCAATGACTGAATTTGAAAGACTCCTGGACTCCCACTCATTCATTCGTAAGGGATTACTATCCAAAATTTATAACATATTGTTGAGTTCCCAAACTATGCAAAATGTGGTACTGCAAGATAAATGGCAACAAGATTGTGGGGTTAGCATTTCACAATCAGAATGGGAGCAGGTTTGGTCTTCTAAATTGGTAAACTCCCTTGTTATTAATTTGAAATTACAGACCTAAAAGCTCATCCACAGATGGTACCTTACTCCCCAGAAAATGGCGAAAGTATACCCCAAAAGATCCTCTCTTTGTTGGAAGAAATGTGGGAGTCAAGGGACGTTCATACATACCTGGTGGGAGTGTCAGTTTATTGCAGACTTTTGGCAGGCGGTCTTTCATGAAATCTCTAAAATTACAGCCCATGTTATACCCTTGTGCCCTGAGCTGGTCTTTTTAGATCTCTGGAAAGACTCACTTGTACCCCAACAGCAGAAGGATTTAGTTTGAACATTCCTGGCTGCCACCAAAAATGCGACTGCGGTTAGATGGAAAAATCACCTTCCTCCCAATCTTGACATTTGGTACAGAATGGTATGAGTTCAGCTTATGATGGACAAAATATCAGAAAGAACTCAACTTCTTTTGAACCCTTCGAAACCCTCCAACTTCTTTGCAAAATGGTACCCTTTCCTAGACTTCCTAGCCAAGAATGACTTGTTGGTATCGAAATTGCCCTTTTATACAATCATAAATCCAGAAATCTGAGTTATAATTGTGCCCTATGTTATAATAGATTTGTTAGCTTGTTTCTCTCTCGCCTTGTTGGCGTTCAGTTTTCTTTATCATGTAATCTCACATGCACTGTATGTTCATCTACAAGCGGTTGTATATTGAAAGTTGTTACTGTGTTGCTTGAGAACCGTCATTTATAATGTTGTATTGCTTTTATACTGCTGATATTGTTATTGTTGATTGTTATTAATAAACATTTAATTAAAAATGACTCCTGTAAATGAATGTCCAGGAAAACTTAAAAAAATGTTCCCCTACAGGCTTTTCTGTGTTGCCATTTTGAGTGTCAAATTTGTGACCATTAGTTTGTCCTATACACATGGTATGTATATTTGTAGATCTTAAAGTGACTATCCTAAAAGTGAATTTCAAAAACAGGACACAGCAGGAGATCGCTGAGATACTACTATAACCACTGGCCAACTCTCACCTTTTCCTAGGTTTGGCCCAGCTCAGGGGCATTGTTAGGGATGTCCCCATGGGTGCCTGGGTCTCCCTAAATTTGTGGGGAGCCCCTCCCTAAATCCCCCATGGCCCCACCTCCATAGACGGTGGCAATGGAAGCCCCTCCCTGTGATGTCATTGGCTCCTCCGTCTGATGTCACTGGGCCCCCCGGTTCTTTTAAGGACCAGATATACAATTCCTCTGACCCAGCCCCAGCACCCCCTCCCCCGGGAAATTCGAAAGTCTACACCCCTGCCTAGAGGTGACTGTTGTTTGGATCACTGTAGTTAAGTCATGGGTTGAAAGATAAGGAACAAGCTGCCTGGTCTGTCAAAGATGGAAGAAAGAGGACCTGGCAACTGCTGTGATCTGAGCCTCCATATTCAGGGAAGCATCTAAGATCACCCCCAGTCTCCTGACCCTTGGAACTGGTGTGAGTAACACCCCATGGAGGGTTGGAAGCCAGAGTCCCAAATCCACACACCCGCGACTCAAGTATAGGACCTCCATCTTCATGGGGTCTCATCTGATGTGGTTCCAGCAGGAAGCAACAATCTGGGAGAGTTGGCAATGGGTGTGCTAGCAACTAAAACATCCCGTTTTGCAAAGCTTCTTCAAAAGCCATAATAAAGTTGCTCATTCATTCAT
Organism: Eublepharis macularius; assembly: GCF_028583425.1. NCBI lineage: Eukaryota > Metazoa > Chordata > Lepidosauria > Squamata > Eublepharidae > Eublepharis > Eublepharis macularius. The sequence continues at coordinate 101,333,091 of NC_072791.1, forward strand.
AACTATCTGTTTAGGTGCATTGGTAATATTCCAAGTGAAGTGGAAACACATCAGACAAGACTTGGTTCTCCTCAGAGGCTGCTTGCCTGGAAAGAAAGAAAAGAAAAAAACTATATTGGTCAATAAGAACTATACTTTATATACCTTGTATACTTATATACCTTGTATACCTTGTATACTTATCTCATGGTCTTTGCGTTGGTTTGGACAATAAGCAGACTATTAGGGATATTTACCCTGGTGATAGAAGGAATTTAATTGTAACAATATACCTTTATGTATCTATATTTGATCTTGCACTTTGAGCACTGCACTTTATAAGAAAGTTACAAAAATTGTTACCAATAGTGTGTATACTGCATCCAGTCTCCTTGACTTATAATAGTATTGCCAGCCCTCATTCCTTGATTTCTGTCAGTAAAAGACAGGAGGGAGGAGCAGTTCCCCTTCCAGGGCTGTTTTGGCATTTGAGAGAGAACTCATTGGGGACAAGCCTGGCAACAACCACCAGGCAACCTGCTACCATACAATTTGCCTCATCCAGCCCCAGCTGTATCCTACTGCACAGAGCACTTTACAGTAATCCAGGTGGAATATAAATGAAGTAAATAAATGATAAATACAGTTGAACATGGGAGAAGATAAAGGTTTGTTGGCTGGTGGATAGGAAGGAGATAAGGGAGTAGGAAAAGGGGAGAGGTTAAAGGGGTTTTCAGGAAAGAAAAATAGTTGAGATGGGGAAAATGAGACCCCCCCCCGGTAAGTCCTTGTAGATTCTCATGGAATAGGCGACTCAGCGTGCCTTGGACACCTGGGGAGCGCTCCAGGTCTCTCTCTGTGTATATGTAAATCTTTTGATAGTGAACTGCTTCTCATTGTCTAAGGTGGGAACATCTCTTGACTATCTCTGTGCCTCTTGGGAAATTTCTCTCTCTCTTGCCTCATGGTCTTCCAAGGAGGAGGATGCAATTCTCTGAGTTCCTGCCATGAAGCCCTCATCCACAAACCCGCATCTCAGCCTCGTTGCCAGACTCAAGCTGTGGTTTAGTGATAGGGGAAATGACTCTTTATATTAGGACTCTTTCTGTCTGTTCCAAGATATTACTATGGATGGAATCTACCTCAATAAAACTGTAAGTTCTACCTTTCTACCATTTGTCTGAAGATTAATTAATGCATGTTGGAGTAAATGACTAAATAACTTTGCTACCACAAACAAAATACAACTAATTCCGAATAGATTCCTCCCACTAATTTTGCTCTAATACAGATATAGCAGCAAATTAATGCCACCAATGCTCCTTCCAGCCTTTAAATAGCTAAGCTGTACCCAGCAAGTATAGTTTCAAGGATAATATCAAGAGACCTCTTGAAGTTAATAAAAAGCAAAGCAGACATTTATTTTGTCAAAAATTAAAAGTAGAAGTTTGAATCGAGCTTTACTGAAAAGCTTGCTAATCACCAATTCTGAGTGTATGTGATGCAGCTAAATATTCACAGGTTCTTCCTGGTACCTCCAAAGCAGCATGTTGTAATTGGCTCCATCAGGGATACAGTACTTTCTGTTGTCAACAAGTAGACTTTTCAAAAGCCCACCCATGCAAACACATAGTGATTGTGCATCTCAAAGATTCTCAGGTGACATGTTTCAGTTAGGGCAATACAGAAGAAATAATTAACCCATTGCAGTTATAATTGTTTGTTATGTTATATTAACATCCACCTGTGCACTTGGAATTTGACTGAGAGATATACTCATGTTCAAAATGTTCTGAGCAACAGATGGCATCAGTGTTCATTATCTACCACACTAGAATGGATTTTAAATGTGTGGTCTTGAGGTGAAGAATGATTGCATGCCATTGCCAAAGCAACAAGCCAACAAATTACTTAGGAGGTGGGGTTTTTTAAAGCTAATTTTTTGTTTTTGTTATGACAGGGAAATGTGTGGTTTGGGTTATTGTTTCCCACGTGTTTTCTTGTTCAAGTTCTGAAGGAAATCCACTAAAACGTTAAAACAGCCAGTAACATAATTTGTACCTGCTATTTGGGGGACTTGGGCCCAAAGTTCAATATGAATTTTGAAAAACCAGATTCTCACACACAATCTAACATTCCCAGCTGTTCGATTTAAACAAGTGAGAGCCAAGTAAAGATTATACATAATGAAGCATGCAGATGACAAGCAAACAATATCTTTATTCTTCTCCTGTTTTTAACAGAATTCTTCCTGCTCTAAATCTCTTTCATTGGTGCTGGATCAGAGTGTCAGACATTGAACTTAATTGCTTTATCATCCTGATCCACAGCTCTACTTAAGCCAAAGTGCTTACATTGGAAGCAATTTATGTTCATTTGCTTCAATTGAGAAATCTGCAATTACACAACTCTTGTACCTAGAAGACATTGGTGGATCAGTGACTTACAGTGCAGTCCAAAGCACTGAAATAACAATGGAGCTCTAAGCAGAATTACATTTTCTAAGCAAATTGACTCCCATGGATTTAAATCAGTACAACTGTGTTTAAGACTGCATTGTTATTTCAGTGGGACCAAAGTGGTGAGCATCTAAAGGCTAGTACAGATGTATGCATGCATGTACAGCAATTGACTACTTCCCACTTTGTAACTCTTTGCTGAATGCAACTGTTTCCAGTTGAAAAACATTGGGTAGAAGGTAACACTGAATTATGCTAACTAGGGTGTGCAGTTCAGTTTAGAATTCAGATTAAAACACCAAATTTTGGCTGATTTAGTAAAATCTGGGTATTCCAAATCAAAAACAAGGTATCCCGGATTTTTGCCAAATTTTCAGGAAAAATTCCGCCATTGTTTTCTATGGGCAAATCACTTTGGGAGCCATCCACTGGGCTGGAGGGGTTATTTTTCAACCACACTTCACGAAATTTGGATAGAACCTACATATGATAGTCCTCTAAAGACCCCAAAGTTCCATGAATATTGGATTTCTGGAGACAATGCTATGGATCCCCCCAAAAGGTGCCCCCACCCACTCTTCTTTATTCAGTGTATCCGCACTTGCTGAACTCAGTGTCTAGCTGCTGTGAATGATACTAGTTATGCTGGACTAAATTACAATAGTTTTGCTTGCTTCAGTTTATTTTGGGTGGAATGGGTGTTATTCTCTAGTCTGATATTAGTCCCCTTGCTTCACTTTGGTTGTAGGGGGAGCAGAGGAGGAGATAACAATAGCAGCCAGTCACTGGGTTCAGCCAGTGGGGAAACACCACAGAACAGAACCAAGCTGTACTCAACAACAAGTACAAGGCATTCCTTTGCTTCAGTTTGCTTCTGTTGGACTAAGTTGCAACAGTGTCCCTTGCTTTAGTTTGATTTGAGTGGAATGGATGTGTTTATCTGATGTGGTATTGGTCCCCTTCCTTCACTTAGGTTCTGGGGAGATTTCATTCTCTTGCTTCAATGTTGTTCTGTTGGGCTTTCTGTGGGATGAGCTCAGCTTGCATTTGGGAGTGTGCCTTGGCCATGACAGCCTTGGCCTAGTGTGTTTCTGCAACAGGAGTCAGCTTTGACTCTTTTCCCGTAGGAAACAATGGAGTGCCTGAGAGCAACTTGTTGAGGGACTCATAGAATTGGCTCCTGGGGTCAATCTTCCTGAAACTTGGGGGGTCTTTAGAGGACAGTCAGTAGTAGGTCCCCTGAATATTTTGTTTAGTTTTCATTAAAAATGCCACCCCATTCCCCCAGATATCCCCCAGATATTTTCCCCATAGGGAATAATGGAGAGTGGGGGGGCACTTAATTTGAGTACCCATAAAATTGTTCCCCGAGGTCCAATGTTCATGAAACTTGGGGGGGGGGGGGGTATTTAGAAGACAGTTAGTAGTGGGTTCTCTCAAAATTTGGTGTAGTTTAGCTGAAGGATAGCCCCAGAGTGATTTTCCCATAGAGAACAATGGCCAAATTTTTCAGAAATGCTCAAAACGAATTAGAGAATCAATTCAGAATTCAGGGAATTCTGCATTTTTTCCTCATATTCAGTTAAAAAAAATTGGATATACTGATCTTTTTTTTTTTGTGCAGCCCCTAATAATAACTGGCAATTAATCTGTGATGGGATATTTGTCCATTCAAGTGATCTCTTGATGCTATTGGTCCTGTATTGCAACTGGATTATGAAATGGGCTTCTCATGCCTGAACAACCATTGGCACAATAATGATTACTCATCCTTCCTTGTTATGAACAATTCCTTAATAGGTCTACCTATGCTATATAGATATTCAACTGTAGATTCTGCAGTGACATGCATTAAATAGGTTAACTGATAGATTACTTGTTTGTTACTTCTTTCAACCTTCATTTTTGTCACGAGAATGCTTCCTTTTCAGGAAGTTCTACACTTAAAGATCCAAAGAAGCAATGTTAACTACTTTTCTAACAATGCCAGAGTAACACTCTTTTAAGTCCATTGGAGTAAACCATTTTAGCAGGGTGTAACTGTTCTTAGGATGATGCTAAAAAATGTTTGCTTTGTTCCTTTCTACCAGCTATAGATTATTCCTTCAGAAGGGTTTGTAATCGATCCACTTACATGGATTTATCTCATTACACTAATCTTTAATCAATCTACTATTTTTCCCAGGCATAACTAACATCTTTAGAAGATCCATACATGTGAGTTGTAAGTACAAAATGCCATGCTCAAATGTTCCACAACAAAAATACATCTCTAGTACAGAGATCATTTTAAAACTAGATGTAAGACATGTGTGAGGGAGGAGAACCATACATATGGGCCCCACACTGTTGCCAGCCCAGATAAGTTTGGTGTAGAGGTTACGAGCGGCAGGACTTTAATCTGGAAAACCAGGTTTGATTTCCCACTCCTCCACTTGAAGGAGTGGAATTGTTACTATTAGTTAAAATGCAGGCCTCTGAGAAATGAAGGGGGAGGATGGGTGAATGATGTGCAATCTGATTGGATAGTAACTGTACCCTAGGGGCAGAGTTAACTGCAGTTTTTAGTCAAAGTGTTGAGAGAAAGAGTTCATTCTAGTTAAGTCAGGCAAACTGTGGAGCCTGAGAGAGCCTGTGTTTCTGAGAGAGAGTTAACCAGCCAGGAGATTCTGGTTAAGCCAGCCTTTGTATGTCTCAGAGAAAGGATTTTGGCTGAATCAGGCAAACTGTGTATGTGCCTGGGTCAGTTTGGTATTATTTGAGAGAGAGATTAATTTATCTAGGTCAGGCAAACTGTGTGGAAAGGCCTGAGTGAATCTATGTCTGTGTGGATGAAAGTTTATTCTGTTAGTGAAGACTAGACATGGGCACAAACGGAAAAAAAAACCACGAACACCCTGTTCGTCGTTCGGTGCCATCCACAAACAATGAACAACAAACATGGACAAACATGGACTGTTCCTGGACATGTTCATTGTTCATTGTTTGTAGGGGCCAGAACCACCCCCAAAACACCCCCAACTTAGCCCCCCTCCTCTCAAACACACTTACCTGGCCCTTTAAAGATCCCTTTAAACTATCAGCTGGCAGGCAGCAGGGGGGATTCCCCCCTGCCACCTGCCAGCTGATAGTTTAAAGGGCCCTTTCCTGCCACATGCAAGGGGCAGGGCCCTTTAAACATCCCATAAACTGACTTTCCCAATGTCCAATACCCACAAAATTTGCAGGGGACATAGTCCTCACTGTCCTCTGAAGACCCTCCAAGTTTCAGAGAGATTGCACCCCGGGAAAGGCATGATCCACGGGTCTCCCCGTTAGCTGTCATTTTCTCTTCACAGTGGCAAAAAAGGGACTCTTTGCTGGAAGTACTTTGAAGGATTAAAGCCAGAAGGAAAGCCAGAAGTTCAGACAGAGTTCAGTCCCTCCCTCCCTCCGGTTGCCTAGGGGATTGTTTGCAGCAGGATCCAAACTGTCTGGCTTGCTGAATGGCTGCTGAAGGCAACGAACAAGGCTTTTAACAACTACCTATTCATTTAGGATGGGGCCTCACAAACAGCTTGCTTGCGAACAGCAAATTGGGTTGTTCGTGGGTTTTTTCTTTTCGTAATGCTGTTTGTGCCCATATCTAGTGAAGACCTGTGGTGAAAATTATTTTGTGTGGTTGGGTCTGTGAATATATCTTTAAGAAGATATAATTATTTTTGAAACCACCAAGCTTAAGAACAATTCTGAAATCAATGCATTTATCAAAACTCTGTAACCATCATGCTTATGTTCTTATGAATAAATTTTTGTTTTGTTTAAGCAAGAAAGATCCCTAGCCATTCTGTCAAACTACCATCTATAACAAGCCTTCCTATATTTCTAGTTAAACTGACGGTGTCTAAGGCGAAGGCCCCAAAAGGCGAGGGAGAGTAGCAAGAGTAGTATATGCAACAAAATGGAAGGCTGAACTTTGTCTAGACATGATTGAATGGATGACTAAATTGTATGTTTATGCATCAATGGCTAAATTAACCCCTTATTTTACAGCAGCTTCACTGGCTCCCTGTGGAATTCCAGATCCGATTCAAGGTGTTGATTTTGACCTTTAAAGCCCTAAACGGACTGGGATCAGCATACCTGAGGGACCATATCTCCCCATATGTGACCCAAAGAGTGCTTTGTTCAGTGGGCAAGCAGTTACTGGTGATCCCTAGCCCCAGGGAGGCTCGCTTGGTCTCGACCATGGCCAGGACCTTTTCAGTCCTGGGCTGGCCACAACCTGGTGGAACTCTCTGTCTGAAGACACCCTGGCCTGCCAAGATCTTGAATCATTTTAGCAGGCCTACAAGATGGAGATGTTCCACCAGGCATATGGTTGCGGCTGGCACTGGGACATCATTGGGCCTCCCACCAGTCTTATATAAAGCGTGGGGTTGTTTAGTTGTAGTGAACTACCCCATGTATGTATCTGGTAGCATCTCATCTGTCTGTTTCCCTCCCTCTCAATATGTTGGAGGGCAGGAATGTGTAAGCAGCCATCTTTATTGATTTTGCGAATGATTGATTCTGAAATTGTATTTTTGATGTATTTTATTATTGCCTGCTTGTGGGGAGGGTGGGTTAAATATCGAATAAACTAAAACTTATATGCATAACAGGCCAATTTCAGAATTTAATGGAAAGATTTTTGACTATATGGCTGAAAGGTAAGTTTTCTTTAAAATGCTGAATATAAAATGTTGAGTATAATGTATTTTAACATAAAAAAGTGGGGGTGGAGAAGAGAAATGTTATGCAGCTTTAATATTCTATTATATGTCTCTAATGTTACTTTCTATTATACTTTGTTACATGTTCTGTTAACAATATTATGTTTACTGTCTAATGTCACTTTTTGTTATATATTCTGCTTTTGATATTTTTTACAGTTCAATGCTATTTTCTTTTTCTTTTTTTAAGAATTTTTATTGGATGGGTTTACAAACATAAACATAAAAAACATTATCATTATCCACCCCATTACATTTTCCCCCATCCTCCCCCCCTTTTTCTGGTGACTCCCCGCAATTTTCCATAACCAAATTAATCTAAAAAGTATATTATATAAATTCTTAAAATCTATAATATATATCTATATTATACATACTAATCAAATCTCTTTACTTATCTTAACTATCTACACTAACTATATTGCTTATCTTAATTGAAAATATAAAAATCATATAAGTAATAATAAGTACATATACTAACTAAAGCAAAACTACATATATATATATATATATATATATATATATATATATATATATATATATATATATATGTATGTATGTATATATAGGAATAGTAGGTTATATATATATATATATATATATATATATATATATATATATAACCTACTATTCCTTACATACCAATTAACTATATTGTCTATATTTCACATATACTCCCTATAACCTTATTACTCATACTTATACTCCCCTATAAATATAAAAATACAGTAAAATATACCCCTTTTTAAGCTTAAGTAAGTTTCTATCTCCCCTAATTCTCCAAAGACCACAATTTCCCCTTCATGTCCCACTTTTTCTCCACATATTTCTTGAATTTTTCCAAGCTTAATGTACAGTCCAATTCTTCTTGTTCTTTCAATTTCCTAGTTAGTTTGTCCATTTCTGCCATGTTCAAAACTTTCAAAATCCAATCTTCCATAGATGGTATCTCCTGAGTCTTCCACATCTGTGCATAACACATTCTGGCCGCCGTAATCATATAAGACACCATAACTCTGTCCATTTTATCAAAATCTTCTAGGTTCATACATAGTAACAGCAATTCCGGGGTTTTATTTATATTCCTTTGTAAAATATCTGACATAACTTTAACTATATCCCCCCAGAATTGCTTAGCCTTATCACAAGTCCACCACATATGATAGAATGAACCTTCATGCTGTTTACATTTCCAACATTTATCAGACATCTGGCTATTACCAATGGCCAACTTCTTCGGTGTTAAATACCATCTATACAACATTTTGTATACATTTTCACGCACAGTGGTACATGCTGAAATCTTAACTACATTTTTCCATACCTTTTCCCAAGCCTCCATTGAAATTTCCTTATTACAATTTATTGCCCATTTGACCATCTGAACTTTAACAACTTCCTCCTCTGTAAACCATTTCAGCAATATCTTATATATTTTAGAAATTATTTTCTTCCCCCCCCTGAAGCAAACAGTTCTCAAACTCAGAATTTTGTAATCTAAAACCATTTTTCCTTTTGTCCTTCTCATATAAATCTTTTATCTGCATATATTGAAACCATCCATATTGGAATGGCAATTCATCATTACCTTTAAGCAAATAATTGTTCTGCTTTATCTCAAGAATCTCTTTATATGTCAACCAGTCTTCCCCTGCATATTCTGTTCTTGGGTTTACTACTTCCACAGGGATAATCCACATTGGTATAGACTCTTCCATGTATTTCTTGTATTTGTTCCATACAACAAACAAACTTCTTCTTACATAATGGTGTAAAAACATAGAGTCTGCTTTCACTTTGTCATACCATAGATATGCATGCCATCCAAATAATTTATTGTATCCTTCCAGTGCTAATAGCTTCAAATGCTTCAATGACAACCATTCCCTTAACCAGTCCAAACATACCACATCATGGTATAATTTAAAATTTGGTAATTGCAAACCTCCTCTTTCTTTTGCATCGTACAATACTTTCATTTTAACTCTGGGTTTCTTTCCAGCCCAAACAAAGTTTAACATCGTTCTCTGCCACTTTTCAAATTGTTTACTATCTTTAACAATAGGTATTGTCTGTAGTAGAAACATCATTCTTGGAAGAACATTCATCTTGATTACTGCAATACGACCTAACCATGACAAGTTCATTTTATTCCATCAAATCATATCTTTATCTATTTGTTGCCATAACTTGTCATAGTTATTCTTATATAAGTCAATATTTTTCACTGTCACTTCCACTCCCAAGTATTTAACTTTGTTCCCTACTTCACATTCCACCTTATCCATCAACTCCTTTTGTTGTTGTTTAGTCATATTTTTACACAGTATTTTGGACTTCACCTTATTTATTGCAAATCCTGCTAAATCTCCAAAGTCCTTCATTTTCTTCATCAATTTAGGCATGCACTCTATTGGATCCTCCACTATCACCATTATGTCATCAGCAAAAGCTCTCACTTTATATTCAAATCCTTTTGTCCTCAATCCTCTTATTGAATTATCTTCTCTTATTTGCCTAAGTAAAATCTCCAGTACCATTACAAACAGAAGTGGGGAAAGCGGACACCCTTGTCTTGTTCCTTTTCTTATTTCCAGCTTTTTTGTTACATCCGAGTTAACAATTATATTTGCAGATTGGTTTTTATATATTGCCTTTATTGCTTGCATAAATTTCGCTCCCAACTGCATCTTCTCCATTGTTGCAAACATAAAATCCCAGTTCAAATTGTCAAACGCTTTCTCCGCATCCACAAAGAAAAAACCAACCTGCTTCCCTGGATTTTTGTCATAATACTCAATGGCATTCAGCAACACCCATAGGTTATCTTTGATTTGCCTTTCCGGTAAAAAGCCAGCTTGGTCTTCATCTATGAATTCCACTAGCCACGCCTTGAGTCTTTCCGCTAATATCTTTGCATATATTTTACAGTCATTATTAGTTAGAGATATTGGTCTGTAGTAGGGATGTGCGTTTCGGCATTCAGAATACCGAAAGAATGCCGAAACAAAAGTGTTTCGGCTTCTTTCGGGGAATGCCGAAACGTTTCAGGGAATGCCGAAACGTTTCGGGTAGCCGAAAGAAAAAAGCCAAAACGTTTCGGGATTCTTTCGGCTTTCTTTCGGCTTTTCAATGGGAAAATGCCTCCGTCTTCCCGGACGTCTGGGGGAGGCATTTTCCCACCGAATAAGCCCAACATTGGTGGGGACCTTCCTCTAACCCTTCTCTAACAACCACCCAAGTTTCAGACAGATTGGACTTTGGGGGGCCATGTTATGGCCCCCCAAAGCAGGTCCCCCCATCCTCCCATAAGAAAGCGAAGGAGCAGCATATTGTTAGCATGCTGCTACTCATCTTCTTCATTATTTCCTATGGGGAAAAAATGAAGAAGCAGGCTTCCTTTGCCAGGGGTGGCATTTTGCATGCAAAATGCCCCCTCACCCTCAGGGGCCCTTCTCCCTCCCCTCCTCCCACCCCCCACCAAGGCTCAGCCTGCTCCCACTTGGGGGGGCATTTCATGGCCTCCCCAAGTAGGTGCTCTAATCTCTACCACTGACAGCTGGGGGAGGCTTGTGTTGCCAGGGGTGGCATTTTGCATGCAAAATGCCCCCCAACCCTCTGGGGCCCTTCTCCCACCCCTCCTCCCACCCCCCACCAAGGCTCAGCCTGCTCCCACTTGGGGGGGGGCCATTTCATGGCCTCCCCAAGTAGGTGCTCTGCTCTCATCTCTACCACTGACAGCTGGGGGAGGCTTGTCTTGCCAGGGGTGGCATTTTGCATGCAAAATGCCCCCCAGCCCTCTGGGGCCCTTCTCCCACCCTTCCTCCCACCCCCCACCAAGGCTCAGACTGCTCCCACTTGGGGGGGGCATTTCATGGCCTCCCCAAGTAGGTCCTCTCAGCCCCTAAAGTCCACCCCTTACAGCCCCACACAAACCCAATCCCCCCCCAGCTGCCACACACAGACCCAAATCCCCACATTAGCCCCTCACAGACCCAAATCCACCCCCACCTGCCCCACACCCATAAGCCCAGGAACAGGCTGGCAAAGGCCAGCCCTCTCCCTTTGTTCCCTATGCTGAGAACTTCTAAACTCTCTTTCCCTGGGCAATTCTGCACAGCCCAGGGGTGCCACAATGGTGGGCACACTTCTGAGTGCCAGCTGGTCCCTGTGAAAGAGCACCTGAACCACAGACACCCTCCCTCAAATTCCCCCACCACCTACAGAGATGGCTGGCCAGCCAGCCCCATTGTTCCCTATGATGGGAACCAACTGCACAACAAAGAATAAAACAAGAACAACACAAAATAAAGTTTTTAAAAAATTATTTTCTCCCTTCCAAAGTACAAGTAGGCAAAGCATTATGACACATTACACCAGCAGACCCCCACACAGAAAAATAACACAACTCACTTAACATCAGAGAATCACAAAGCATGATTCCTGTCAAAAACACTTTATTTCTTGAACAGCTTTAGGTTACACAGCAGGGGGAACACCAAAGGGCATGGCAGCACTAACTTACACAAAAATAACACAACTCACTTAACATCAGAGAATCACAAAGCACAATTCCTGTCAAAAACACTTTATTTCTTGAACAGCTTTAGGTTACACAGCAGGGGGGAACACCAAAGGGCATGGCAGCACTATCTTACACAAAAATAACACAACTCACTTAACATCAGAGAATCACAAAAACACAATTCCTGGCAAAAACACTTTATTTCTTGAACAGCTTTAGGTTACACAGTAGGAGGGCACAACAGGGCATGATAGCAATGTACTACAAAAAATGATACAACCCACTTCACCGTTTTTGACAGCAATTGTGTTTGTGTGATTCTCTGATGTGAAGTGAGTTGTGTTATTTTTGTGTAGTACACTGCTTTCCTGCTCTGTGGTGCCTTCCTACTGTGTAACCTAAAGCAGTTACAGAAATAAAGTGCTTTTGACAGCAATTTTTTGGGGTGATTCTTTAATGTGAAGTGAGTTGTGTTATTTTTGTGTAAGATACTGCTGCCATGCCCTTTGGTGTTTCCCCCCCCTGCTGTGTAACCTAAAGCTGTTCAAGAAATAAAGTGTTATTGACAGGAATCATGTTTTGTGATTCTCTGATGTTAAGTGACTTTTGTTTTAATTTTTCTGTGTGGGGGACTGCTGGTGTAATGTGTCATAATGCTTTGCCTACTTGTACTTTGGAAGGGAGAAAATAATTTTTTTAAAACTTTATTTTGTGTTGTTCTTGTTTTATTCTTTGTTGTGCAGTTGGTTCCCATCATAGGGAACAATGGGGCTGGCTGGCCAGCCATCTCTGTAGGTGGTGGGGGAATTTGAGGGAGGGTGTCTGTGGTTCAGGTGCTCTTTCACAGGGACCAGCTGGCACTCAGAAGTGTGCCCACCATTGTGGCACCCCTGGGCTGTGCAGAATTGCCCAGGGAAAGAGAGTTTAGAAGTTCCCAGCATAGGGAACAAAGGGAGAGGGCTGGCCTTTGCCAGCCTGTTCCTGGGCTTATGGGTGTGGGGCAGGTGGGGGTGGATTTGGGTCTGTGAGGGGCTAATGTGGGGATTTGGGTCTGTGTGTGGCAGCTGGAGGGGAATTGGGTTTGTGTGGGGCTGTAAGGGGTGGACTTTAGGGGCTGAGAGGACCTACTTGGGGAGGCCATGAAATGCCCCCCCCAAGTGGGAGCAGTCTGAGCCTTGGTGGGGGGTGGGAGGAAGGGTGGGAGAAGGGCCCCAGAGGGCTGGGGGGCATTTTGCATGCAAAATGCCACCCCTGGCAAGACAAGCCTCCCCCAGCTGTCAGTGGTAGAGATGAGAGCAGAGCACCTACTTGGGGAGGCCATGAAATGCCCCCCCAAGTGGGAGCAGGCTGAGCCTTGGTGGGGGGTGGGAGGAGGGGTGGGAGAAGGGCCCCAGAGGGTTGGGGGGCATTTTGCATGCAAAATGCCACCCCTGGCAACACAAGCCTCCCCCAGCTGTCAGTGGTAGAGATTAGAGCACCTATTTGGGGAGGCCATGAAATGGCCCTCCCAAGTGGGAGCAGGCTGAGCTTTGGTGGGGGGTGGGAGGAGGGGTGGGAGAAGGGCCCCTGAGGGTAAGGGGGCATTTTGCATGCAAAATGCCACCCCTGGCAAAGGAAGCCTGCCTCTTCATTTTTTTCCCATAGGAAATAATGAAGAAAGATGAGTAGCAGCATGCTAACAATATGCTCCTCCTTCGCTTTCTTATGGGAGGATGGGGGGACCTGCTTTGGGGGGCCATAACATGGCCCCCCCAAAGTTCAATCTGTCTGAAACTTGGGTGGTTGTTAGAGAAGGGTTAGAGGAAGGTCCCCACCAATTTTGGGCTTATTCGGTGGGAAAATGCCTCCTCCAGGCGTCCTGGAAGACGGAGGCATTTTTCCATAGAAAAAAGCCGAAAGAATGCCGAAATAATGCCGAAAGAATCCCAAAAGCCGAAAGCCGAAAGAGATTCTTCTTTCGGCTTTCGGCTTTAACGATAGAGAATCTTCTTTCGGCTTTCTACTTTCGGCTATAGCCGAAAATTTTTGGCTTGCACACCCCTAGTCTGTAGTTCTTAACATTACTTAAGTCTAATGTCTCTTTCAGTATCAGTGTAATATTAGCCTCATTCCATGTATCTGGCATCTCAGCCCCTTCCAATATCTCATTCATCACTTTTTGCATCAGTTGTTTCAAATCCTCCTCCATCACTTTATAAAATTTTGCTGTAATTCCATCTGGTCCCAGAGCTTTACCCACTGTAGTAGCTTGTATTGCCTGTAAAACTTCCATTATTGTTATCTCAGCACTAAGCTTCTCTCTCAACTTCTCCGGCACCTTTGGTAAATCAATCCTGTCAAAGTAAACTCTTATCTTTTCATAGTCCACTATTTTTTTCTGATATAGCTTGGCATAGTATTTATAGAATGCTCTCTCAATTGATCCTTGATCATATAATTCCTTCCCCTCTTCTATAATTCTACTTATTGTTCTTTTCTCTTTCTTTAATTGCCACGCCAAATATCTCCCTGGTTTATTAGCTCCTTCGAATGATTTTTGCTTCATTTTCTTCAACTCCCACTCCACTTACAGTTCAATGCTATTTTCTAATAAAATAATTAAAAAACACCTTTTGAGGGAGTCAGACAGGCAGCAATATAAAGGTCATACAAACACAAAAGAGAATGTGTTTTTGAGGTAAAAGCTCGGGTAAAGTCAAGAACACCTGGAGCTCTATGTGAGTGGAAAGAAAGAGTATTGGTTGTGTGACCAGAGCACTGCTGAGGTATAAATTTAAAGTAAAGTAAAGAGGAGCTGGATTAAAAGTCTAAAGGCAAATGTTTTAAAAGATTAAATAAAACTGCAAATCCTTACAGTGATATATGAACATTTATTGGTGGTGGAGAGTGCCATCAAGTCATAGCTGACTTATGGCGACCACTGGTGGGGTTTTCATGGCAAGAGACTAACAGAGATGGTTTGCCATTGCCTGCCTCTGCAACCATGGTCTTCCATCCAATTACTAACTATGGCTGACTCTGCTTAGCTTCTGAGATCTGATGAGATCGGGTGTGCCTGGGCTACCCAGGTCAGGGTGCACATTTATTTACTTATATGTTATTTATAACTCTAGGTGGATTACACATTGTAAGTCAATATGATTAATGGCTGGGAGTGGGACATTCAGTAAACAATACAATAGAATATAGATTGCAGAAGTTTGAAAATAAGCATAATTCCAAATATACAGATGAAACATTGTTGAACCAAAATATAAGTAATTTGACATGACATATTAAACAACCTGGAAACTATCCAGTAGGAGCATATCTCCATCAACAGGCAGTTCCCAGTAGCGTAGTTTTCAGTTTCTGGCCCTTTACTAATGCATCTCTCTGAGCCATTTCTTATAGCAGAGCCCTAATATCTGAGTGAAAAAGCCCTCCTAAATAATTCAGTTTTGCACAGTTTGCAGAAAGTCAAGAGAGTGGGATTTCTCTTGACCTCTTCAGGCTGGCCATTCCACAAGGTATACGAGTGTCAGCCAATTTTGAGGCTAGACTACTGTGATGCACTCTACATTGGTCTCCTGTCAAAGTCAACTCAGAGACTCCACATGATGCAAAACATTACAGCTCAATTGTTATCAGGAGCTAGGTGGAGCATGCATATTACTCCCATTCTGCAGTTACTCCATATCTGTTACCAGACTCAATTCAAAATTTTGGCTATCAGTTATAAATCTCTTCATGCCTTGGCCCCTCACATCTGCCTCTCTCCCTACGCTCTGCCATGGCAATTTTGCTCATTTGAACTGGGCCTTCTACAGATGCCACCCTGCAAATTGGCAAAATCAGCTGCCGCCTGTACATGCACATACCTAGACTTACTTTTGTGAAGACATTTCTCTGTATATCAGTTTTCCATTTGCAGATAGTTAAGAAATAAATACAGACAGTTATAACTGGATGTTTTAATAGGCTCCCCACAAGGATAATGCAAGTAGCTTAGTTCTAAGTAATTGTTACTATTACTGCAACTAACTTACTGTTGTTAGCATAACGTTTTCCCTTTCTAGCTCCATAGGAATATGTCCCCTTGTATCCCAGTACTTATTCTGAAAGAGTGTGAATGATCATCTGATTGGGAACTACATTTTCAGATCCAATGATATCTTTGACCCTTGCTTCCCAAATCAGCTACTGTCTATTACTTATATGCAGGGCTTTTTTCCAGCTGGAATGCGGTGGAACGGAGTTCCGGAACCTCTTGAAAATGGTCACATGGCTGGTGGCCCCACCCCCGGATCTCCAGACAGAGGGGAGTTTAGATTGTCCTCTGTGCTGCTGGAACGGCATGGAGGGCAATCTAAACTCCCCTCTGTCTGGAGATCAGGGGGCAGGGCCACCAGCCATGTGTCCATTTTTGCCGAGGGCAATTTAAACTTTAAAAAACGTCCCCCTTGTTCCAGCTGACCCAAAGTGATGTCATTGGCCCTGGGAGCATGCATGCACTTTGCGTGTGCACATGTGGTACCAGGAGCACCACCTCCCGCCAGGAGTTGCCCCCTGTGCTGGCAACTCACTGAGTTCCACTACCTCTTTTCCAAGAAAAAAAGCCCTGCTTATATGTACATAATGGGAAAAGGCGAAGTTTGGAGTAGTGGTAAAGAGTGGCAGGACTCTAATCTGGAGAACCAGGTTTGATTCCCCACTTCTCCACTTGAAGCCAGCTGGGTGACCTTGGGTCAGGCAGAGCTATCTTGGAGCTCTCTCAACCCCACCCATCTCACAGGGTAATAGTTGTGGGAATAATAATAGCATACTTTGTAAATCGCTCTTAGTGGGCATTACATTGTCCTGAAGGGTGGTATATAAATCAAATGCTGCTACTGCTGTTGTTGTTACTGTTCCCAGCGTTCTGATTTGTGTGATTTGCGTGTGCTTCCTTGTACAAGTAATTTCTGATAACGTGGTGATGGTTCTTCAGGGTCGCAGGTAGAGGAAGAACCTTCCCAATATCTGCTACCTGAGAGATGGAGATGCCTGGAATAGAACTAGGGAGGAAATTCTTGAATGCAAAGCAAATCTATGTGTTCTGTCATTCTGCTAAAAGCCCTCTCTGACTGATCAGTTTTCAAGACAAGAGTTACAGTGAAATCCTAAGCAGAGTTACTCCAGCCTAAGCCCATCAATGGATGGGCTCTGCTTAGGATTTCACTGTTAATATACTATACATAGGCCCACTTTATATTTTTAACCAGGTGACAACTGGTAATGTGGTAGAGGAGGTGGCAATAGTCTTCCCTTCCATCATCTATCTAAATTATCACATGAGTCTGACCAATGTGTGAGGAAGCCCTACTGTTGTCCCAGTAGGGCTTAAAAGAACACAGGGACTCCATAAGGTAACTTGAAAAATTAAGTAGTAAAAGGTAAAAGGAAAGAAAAACTGAAAGGAAGAATAAAAAGGAATTTCAGGAATCATAAAGAGATAAATGGTGATATACCTTTCCAAGAAAGCAAATGAAAGATAAAACAAAAGCAAACTTATACACCTGAGATCTTTTACTTGTACTGTAAGAATTATTTTGAAAGCACCTTCTCAGCTTAAAGCATCTTCAAAGGCTATTTGAATTGCAGCCATGTCTTTCTTTTTAAGCTTATGTTGACTGCAGTTGGATGCTCTGTGAAAAAAATACAAACGAATGACTGATTTCATAGTCCTTGCAGTCAGCACTTTCCAGCTGCTTCTGACAGGAAAAAAGAAAGAAAAACCTCACAGAGTCATGACTTTTACACTGAATTAATCCATTTTGATTTGATGTCCCTGGGCCCAGGATAGACCAAACTCAGCATACTTTAGGTTTATTAAGACCCAGTCAACAGTGTGATAAAGAGATTAGTGTCTCAGACTAGGACCTTAGAGATCTGGTTTCAAATTCCCACACTGTCATGAAACTCTCTGGGAGACTCTCAGTGCACCCCTAAGAAGAGTTACTCAAGTAACTCTTAGGATTGCACTGTTTGATCTAGTTACACAGTCCCAGTCTAACCTATTCTCACAGGATTGTTAGGAAGGTTAAATGGAAGAGGAGAGAATGATGTATTCTTCAATGAGTTCCTTTGAAAAAGGGTGAGAAAGACAGGCGGGCAGGGTTGGCTGTATAGACGCCTATCTGATAACATCTCCAGT
Organism: Eublepharis macularius; assembly: GCF_028583425.1. Classification (NCBI taxonomy): domain Eukaryota; kingdom Metazoa; phylum Chordata; class Lepidosauria; order Squamata; family Eublepharidae; genus Eublepharis; species Eublepharis macularius. The sequence continues at coordinate 101,350,983 of NC_072791.1, forward strand.
TTTTTCCCTGGTTTGTTTTGAGAGAAAAGATCCACATAAATTGCCTCTGCTTCACTCAGCACTTTAGATCTGTGGTGGAGGGGAGTGGGCTTTTGTCCATTCCTCTAGCATGATTCAGACAGCTGTCCCAGGTAAAAGTGTGGACTGAGCCTTCATGACCTTCCCAGACACCTAATCTTTATCAGTGGATTAACTAGAAATGATGGCAGGTAAAGGAAATATCCTCTGCTCAACTTGTTGCATATCCCTCAAAGACCTATTTCCCATTATGCGGCATTTTTGAAAGCCTTGTCAGATAAAAATACACTCCTTTCTGGCCCACTATGTTATTATTCTATCACGGTAAATGGATAATGGCTTCAACAGAAGCAGCAAATTGTGCATTGTAAAAGCGTATATATGCAGTCTGAATGTTGTTTGGGTATTTAAATATAGTGACAATTATTTATTGGACTTTCCCATTATTCATTTTAATGCTATATTTTTGCCATGGTCACCCAAGGCTTCTATATAATCCAACCAATGCATGAAATCTATTGTCAAACACTAATACATATTTTATGTTTAATCATGATATATATTTTGGGGATATTGAGTTATTAAGTATGTACATTTTTATGATGAATAAGCAATGCTTTGCTGTTAAGAAATATACAGCTCTACTCAATGAATAAATTATTCAGCTAGTATTGTTCAGCTATAAAGTTGGTCAAATACAAGGGATATTATTCATAGAATGATATTATTTTGCCTTAAAACTCAATAAATGAAATTCATGGAATGATTGTTCATGATGAAGTAATGCTTGTCTTTTTTTATTTGGATTGGAGCATGTAGAATGTAAAGATTTTTATACCAGAGAAGAGAGTGGGGGGGGGGGTTGCTTTATTAGTACCCTAACAGATGTTGAGAAAATTCTCCGTGAATTATCATTCATTTTGCTTTGTCTTCGTTTCAGGCAAATTATTATATGGTATCTATATTCGGGTCAGGCTCTGTTGATTTCACTAGGACATATCTCTAAGTAATTGTATTTAGGATTAATGTGAAAATGTGAAATCTATGAATTCTTCTGGAATGTTATTTTAAATGGAAGATTCAGAAGCATGTCATTAATTTGTTTAAGAAAATTTCTGGCAAGCCTAAGATTTAATGTATTTATTTTTATTTTTATACTTTCATGCTCTCAACCAATTATACCTCCTAAGGTGGCTCACAGTAGAAGTAGAAAATAAAATATATTAATCAAATAGTTAAAAAAACCAAAAAAACACCATAAAAACATCATAAAAACACCAGCCAGTGATTCCTAAAAAGTTTAAAACCAGCAGGGTGGCAAAAAGGTTAGAATTTTACATTTAAAACTTTAAAAGAAACAAAAGTATATAATAAACATAGGTGACAGTAATAATAAAATATGTTAAATCTAGAAGATTTATAATATCTTTAAATCAGCAGATTAATAAAAATATCAGCAAATATCAACAATACAAGGGCAGAACAAATCATACACATAGTATAACAATAAAAATCAGACAAATCAACAAACTGCCTCTGAAAATACATATATTTTGGTCTGGTAACTGAACATAGAAGACTCAGCAATAGAGGTGTGCAAGGCCTGCCTGATTCAGTAAACCTGTTTCAGTTTTAACCGAATCAGGAAACTGTTTTGGTGATCAGGAAATACCAAAACAGCAAGCCGTTTCGGTATTCACGATTCGGTAATCGTTTCGGTATTTCGGTGTGTTTCGGCCATTGATTTCAATGGGAAAACCTTCTCCCAGGTTTGCGGAAGCCTGGGGGAGGCATTTTCCCACCGAATCAAGCCAAACTTGATGGGGACCTTCTCCTAACTCTCCTCTAACTACCCCCAAGTTTCAGAAAGATTGAACTTTGGGTGGCCATGTTATGCCCCCCCAAACAAGGTGCTCCCATCCTCCTACACTCTCCATTGTTCTCTATGGGGAAAAACAAGTCCTCATCTTTCTAGGTGGTCTGGGGTGGCATTTTGCATGCAAAATGCCCCCAACCCTCAGGGGCCCTTCTCCCACCTTTCTCCATTATTTCCTAAGGGGGAAATAAGATTGGCTTGTCTGGCTAGGGGTGGCATTTTGCATGCAAAATGCCCCCAACCCTCAGGGGCCCTTCTCCCACCTTTCTCCATTATTTCCTAAGGGGGAAATAAGAGAGGCTTGTCTGGCTAGGGGTGGCATTTTGCATGCAAAATGCCCCCAACCCTCAGGGGCCCATCTCGCACCTGTCTTTCCACCCTCCACCAAGGCTCAACCTGCTCCCACTTTAGGGGGCCATTTTATGGCCTCCCAAAGTAGGTGCTCTCAGCCCCCAAAGTCCACCTCCTACAGCCCCACACAGACCCAAATCCCCCAGCAGCCCCACACAGACTCAAATCCCCTCCAGCAGCCCCACACAGACCCAAATCCCCCCAGCAGCCCTACACAGACCCAAATCCATTCCCAGCAGCCCCACACCTGCCAGAACCCCAGGAGCAGGCTGGACAGCCATCCCCCATTGTTCCCTATGATGGGAACTTTTAAACTCTCTTTCCCAGGGCAATTCTGCACAGCCCAGGGGTGCCACAATGGTGGGCACACTCCCGAGTGCCAGCTTGTCCCTGTGAAAGAACACCTGATCTACAGACACCCTCCCCCTGATACCCCCACCACCCTCAGAGATGAATGGCCAGCAAGCCCCATTGTTCCCTATGATGGGAACCAACCTCACAACAAAGAATAAACCACAAACACACACTGAATAAAATTGTTAAAAAAATATTTTCTAACTTTCAAAGTACAAGTCTGCAAAGCATCATGACACATTACACCAGCAGTGTCCCACACACAAGAATAACACAATTCATGTCACATCAGAGAATCACAAAAACACACAACTCCTGTTAAAAACACTTCATTTTTTGAACAGCTTCAGGTTACACAGCAGGAGGGCACAACAGGGCATGAAAGCAGTCTACTGGACAAAAGTAACACGACTAACTTCAAATCAGAGAATCACCAAAAACACAATTCCTTTTAAAAAAACACTTTATTTCTTGAATAGCTTTAGGTTACATAGCAGGAGGGCACAATAGGGCATGATAGCAGCTCATTACACAAAAATAACACAACTCACTTCAGATTAGAGAATCACCAAAAACACAATAACTGTCAAAAACACTTTATTTCTTGAACAGATTTAGGTTACACTGTAGGAGGGCACACCAAAGGGCATGCCAGCATTATCCTAGCCAAAAAATAACACAACTCACTTCACATCAAATAAGCACAACACAATTCCTGTCAAAAACACCTTATTTCCTTAACTCCTCTAGGTAACACATCCTTCATTGGAGAAAACAAGGACAGAATAACAAAAACCACACACATACATTGTTTTTTTCAAAATCACTTTATTTCTCGGCACATGAGGCCATGAGGGCAATCACCCATCCCTCCCAAACCAAACTCAATAGGGGGAAATCATTGCAACAAGGTCCAGCAGAACCATTGTCATTTCCTGCAGCTATGCTTTCAGTTCAGCCTGTGGGGAAACGACACAAAGCTGAACCGGGCACTGCCATGGGCACTACACAATGGCATTTCCGGAGCAGTGTAGCTGAGGTTCCCCCCCCCCCCCACCAGCCTCAGCCTCTACCTGGAAACATCTGTGAGACACAAATGTTCTCTTCATCATCAGCTGGCCAGCCTCAACATCCCCAACTCTCCCCCAACTGTCCCCCAACCCCACCAAGCACACCCAACAGTAACATTTCAACATTGAAACAACATTGAAAACATTCAAAAACCAGTTAACATTTTAACACTGAACATCAGCATCCCTAACCTAACCAGTCCCTATCTTAACCTATTTCTCCCTCCAGTGGCAATCAACATTTCTGGGGCATGTCATTATTTTTCAGAATAAATTTGGTCCCACAGGGTCTGTCACAGTATTGAGAGATGTTTTAAATTCCCTTTGGGGGGCGTGTTCAAATTGCAGGGTGGATTCCCTTTGCCACTGGTACCTAACCACCCTCCTTCTGCTGGCTGGTTTTAACTGCGTCTACAGAGTTTTATGCAGGGGAGAGCACGATTCCAAAGGACTGCACTCGCAGAGGATGCAGGCCACAAGGTGGGCTCACCTCAGTCACTCTGGAAGTCCAGTCCTGAGAAATCAAAGAGGCGAGGGTTGACCTTCAGGAAGGTCAACTACTCTACTCTCCATGGGAGAAAGTGAGAGTGATGTGGGCTGACAATGTCGCCTGCACGAGAAAAGACACGCTCGCTCTCCACGCTCGTTGGAGGGCATGAGAGCAGCCACTGCGCCTCAAGGGAGAGGTCCAGCCAGACCAACTCCTTCTTGGCCCAGTAGCTGACCGGATTGGTGGAGAGCAACTCGCAGGGCTCCGCAAGGCAGCCCCTGACCACTGCCTCCGCCGAATCCTCTCTCACGTTCCTCACGATCCCAGAGGGGCCAAGGGCCCACCGGAGCATCTCCATCTCCATCAGCACTCCGGTGGTGGCCATGGGGGGAGCCTGCCCACATGGCAGGGCCCCTCTCCGGTCCCCTCTGATGACAGGCATCCCCTCTTGGCCTGCCTGCGCCTCACCCAAGTACAGAGGGTGTCTCTGGTTTGGGTGAGGTTCCCATCCCGCTCAGTGAAAGTGCCCTTAATGCACGGGTCGCACATGGTCACCAACATGTACGACTCATTCTGAGTGAGAGGAGTTAGCCTGGCAACTATGCCACACTGCAGCCTTCTCACCAGTGCGCAAACTGCTGGAAAGATGGCAGCATGAGGTGCGTCTGGGTCTACAAGAGTGGCCAGATTCCTCTGGAGCGTGTGCACCTGGGGAATGACCAGACCTAGGGTCACCGTGTCTGAAGAGACCGCCACAGTGAAGTCCTTGAAGGGCTTCAGGACCTCCACTGTCTGGGTGATGGTGAGCCAATCCTCCCAGCTGAACTCACCCACCTGACTCACACCGCTGCTCTCAGAGAGCCATGCGTGGAGTGCGGCCTGCTGCTCCACCAAGCACTCAAGCATGGCACAGGTGGAGTTCCAAGCGCTCAAGCATGGCTCAGGTGGAGTTCCAAGCGCTCAAGCATGGCACAGGTGGAGTTCCAGCAAGTGCTGACGTCAGCGAACAGTACGTGCTCCGGCACGCCTGTCCTGACCTGCTTCTGGTGCAGTTTGTGAGTGGCTGTCACGCTGAGCGAGAAGTTACTTGTGAGCCTCCAACATTTCTGGAGCAGTAACTGGAAGTCACGAGTCCGGGCATCACGGGGTTCCTTCGAGGAGCCCGACCCAAGCGCATCTCTCACCACTAGGTGAAGCTTGTGGGCTACACAGTAAATGCACTCTTGGCTCTCTAGATCCGCTGCTGCCCTCATGTTGCTGCCACCATCCGTCACCATGCATCCCACGGTGGTGGGTTCCTGGCCTATCCACTCCTCCAACTGTCTCCTCAGGGTGGCAGCGAAGTTCTCCATTGTGTGCGCAATGTCGAGAACCTCGGCGTGGAGCAAGGCCTTGCAGTAGCCTGCCCGGCAGTCTCCCATCCTTCCCTGCCTAGCTATAGGCACCCCCACACACACACCGAAAACCTACTCGGGTTCCCACCAGTGAGCAGTAAGTGACAGGTACGCTTGCTGCACACTTGGGCAGGTCCAGATGTCAGATGTGAAGTGCACAGTTCTCCCGGCAACCCGGAACAGCTGTGCCTTCACATGGTCCCTGGCAGCCCTGTAAAACGAGGGCACTACCGATCTGCTCAACGTCATGCGAGCAGGGATGGTGTACCAGGGAAAGAAATCGTGGAGCAGCCCTGAGAAGCTGAAATCTTCAACTATGGAGAACGGTCTTCCATCCACAGCTACCATATTGACGATGTGGCATGTGAGGAGCTGGCTCACCTTCTGGATCCCCTCTCTGGGCACACTAGGGCCCTGCTTACCAAGCATCTCTGTCAGAGAGGCTTGGCGTCCCTGCCCTACAGGAACCCGTGGGGGGAGAGCACCAGAGGAGCCTGCCTCCTTCTGGCTAGCTGGCAGCCATGTGGTGCCACTCGAACTCTCCCCCTGAAGAAGCACCGCCTGGTGATGCCTCTTCATGTGGGTCCTCATCCCAGACATGGAGAGAGGGTTCACATCTCTGCCACGGCTGACACGCTGCCTACAGTGCAGGAATTGGGCAACTCGAGGGTCCTCCGTTCTCTGGAAGTGACTCCAGAGTTCGGAGCTGAAGGGTTGCCCACGCTTTACAGGAGAAGCGCTCACGAGCCCACCCTGAGACACCTCCTGTGAGGTGCTCTGGCTGGACATACTGTGTCCCACTTTCATCCGGGCAGTTGGGGATGGACAAGGCTGAAGGGGCAGAGATGTGGGCTCTTCCACCACAGTCTCTTCCTCTTCCTCCCGCACCCTCTCCTCCTGCACAGCTGTGAGAGGCCTGCTGCTGGCCTCAGAGGAAACAGGGGTGGACCGCCCCACAGGGGGTCTCACCGGCAGTTCCTCCAACATCCTCTGGGTTCCTGGGGTGAGCGGGAATGCAGGGAAAGTCATGTGCCCCGCACCCATCCCAGGAGACACCGCTGCCCCTCCTCCAGCAGCTGGCTCGTAACCACTGGAGGAGGTGGAGCCTCAGCAGCAGGCCCCCACCCAGTGCCAGCCCCTGCCTGAGACACCTGTGTTGGGGGTGGCCGTCCAGCAGCTGCCTCAGGAAAGAGAGCCTTGTGAACCCTCTTCCTGTCACCAGAAGCCAGGCTGGTGAATGGCAGCAGTGTAGGGAAGGTCCTCCTCCACTCAGATGGGGGGGCTGCTGCAGCTGTCCCCCTCCCCCCCCCACCCCTCTAGATTTCTCTCTGGCCTTTCCCCTAGGGCCCCTCTCAGCTTTCCTTTCTGCCATCCTTTCCCCTCCCAGAAGCTACACTGACTATTCAGAAACCAAGGGAAAACAAAGGTGAACTTTGTTTTCAAGACCTATCTACCTACTTCTAAATTTGTTCTTCTTGTGGCTCTATTACTTGGAGATGGTCACTCAAATGTCTTTTTAAACAACCCTATTTATGTTGGGGGACCTGAGCCTGCCAAACAGCTGAATTCCTCCGGAATTGAGCTGACCCTTAACCCCAATAACAAGGGAAAGCCTTATACACTAACAAGACTAGTATGTCCGGGCCGGCCTGGCTCCACCACGGGTGCCAGAGATGGGCAATGAAACCCTAGTTATGGGAGCACTAATGGGAAGCCTATTAACAACTATACCAATATGTGTATATATATGAATAGAAATCAAATATAACCTGACTCTAACTACTGCTTGCCCTGCTGATCCCTATTCACTGTTTTAAACAATCTACACTTGGTTCCCTATCAGTTAAGTTGAGGGCAATTAGCCACTGAACGCCTACAAACTGGCCTACCTTCCTAAGACACTATTTAATGGGAAAAACTTTTCTGTGGGGTGTCTGTGTGGGGTGTGGATGCAGTGTTCTGAAAATGTACCTCCCCCCAACCCAAGCAAGCAAAAACCCATCCCTATGCCCACCCAAATATTAACCCCGGGGAGTCACAGACTCACTTACCTGTCCTGCAGTCCAGTGATGTTCAGGCAGACAGGTGTGCAGCAAGTCCTCTCCTCCTCAGCGGCAGGCGCAAGCCGCCCAAGCAGCGAGAGTGTCTCACCTCTCTAGGCCAGGAACAGAAAAGTGGGATGTTAGCAGAGATCCATAAACTGCACAACCCCCAAAAGTCAAGGCTCAGGCCTGGTTTTGGCCTGCAAACCAAAGGTGGGAACGGTCACAATTGAAAACCAAGCTGAAGTGAAAATGGACCGTGAAAGGACGCAAATTCGTTTCCAAAGTTCTTTTATTGGTTCATCTCAGGCAACATGTTGTACATCCAATTTAATAATAATCATACAGGGAGCAAACCCCCATGAACAGTTGGGGGTTTCTCCCGGCGGGAGAGTGGCAACGGGTGTGCCTGGCTAAGTATCCCGTTTCGCTATATACACGCTTCTTCAAAAGCCTCCATACATTTGCCTGGGAACATAAATTAAATGGATACAATTCAATGTATGTCCAAATACATGAATCTTAACAATTGCACTGGGGTTATAATGTAAAATGCAAAAGAGACCCACCATAGCTTATGGTAATCAGCGCTCTGGGACTTTTTTAGGGAAGGGCAACAGGCCCAGACGCGGGAGGTTTCGGACCTAGTTTTCAATCTGTCTGACAGAAGACTCACGGAAACAGAGATTCAAGTACTGAATAAAGGTTTGGGTTTTGTTCCCACCCAGGGTTATGATGGTTTCAAAACCAGAGTGGATTTATTTAGGCTATTCAGACAGATTAAATTTAAAAAGCTTTTTGGTGACCAGGCAGCCCCTAATAGAATGGGGGGCATTAAACACCGATCTACTTTCATCCCCAAGGTGCAGGATGGGTTAATTGAAACTTTTGAAAGGTTGGTGAGAATGGATATAGAACGCCTAGAACGCCGTCCCTGCAGGGCTCGGCAAAATCTGTCCATAGCGGAACGGAACACACTCAGAGACCTTGATAATGACAGGTCCATAATTTTGAAGCCGGCTGATAAAGGAGGGGGGGGGGTTGTAATTTTGAACACTAAGGATTATCTCAATGAGATTGAATCACAACTCAGTGATTCTGTAAATTATTCACCATTGAGTCAGGACCCCTTGCCAGACATTCAGAGAGTCATTAAGATTGTTTTGGACGAAGCTACTCTGTTGGGAGAATTGGATGACATTTCAGCCAGGGACTTGATGAATGATTTCCCACGCACTCCTGTTTTTTACATTCTCCCTAAAATACATAAAAACAGGTTCCCGCCCCCGGGCCGCCCCATTATATCAGGCTCCAATTCTGTTTTGGAACCCTTGTCCTTCCTCATTGATTATGTGTTACAGCCCATTGTACAGAAGACAGAGGCATATATTAAGGACACCACAGCCTTTATTAATTCCATAGAGCATTTAACGGTCCCCCCACTATCCTTGCTAGTCACCATGGACGTGGAATCGTTATATACTTCAATCCCCCATGAGGGAGCTAGAACAGGGGTGGAAAACGCTCTTTATTCACGATCCCTTAACATTCCTCCCACCAGTTTGTTGTTACAACTGGTGGATATTGTTTTGGAAAGAAATTATTTCCGGTTCAGGAATAAATTCTACTATCAACGTAAGGGGGTGGCTATGGGATGTCCGGCTGCACCTAGCATAGCCATACTGTACATGGCGGATTTAGAAACAAGATACTATTTAAACCCTGGGGTGAATCCCTTTTATGGGGAGATCCTCTATTACAGGAGGTACATTGATGATGTGGCCATGATCCTGAGATCTAGTGAACATCTTGAGGAATTAGGACAGTGGATGAACTCGGTGGACAGCAATATTAAATTGACTTGGCAGTCTGATTCCGACAGCATTAGCTTTTTGGATGTGGTGATGTATAAGACCTCAGAAGGGAAATTAGGGGTAAAACCATTCAGGAAGCCCACGGACAGATGGGAATACTTACATTATTCTTCCCACCATAAGATGAGTCTCAAACAGAACATTCCATTTGGCCAGTTTTTAAGAATTAAACGGAACTCAACTAGAATGGAGGACTATAGGAGGGAATCCACTAAGATGAGGGATGCCTTTCTTTCCAGGGGGTATCCGTATAGAGTGGTGGAAAATGCGAGGAGACGGGCGGATGCCATGGGTAGAAGTTCCCCCCCCCCTACCTTTGCCCATCATGAGCATCATCAGACGGAATTGGCACATAGTAAGCAGCATTACGGGCTGCTCTCAGCCTCCCTTGGTGGGGCTGAGATGATCTAAGAATATAAAAGATCTGGTGGTGCATTCTGACTTCAAAAGGGAAGAAGCACCCCGCTCCCTCCCCACTGGCCATTTTCCATGCGGCCACTGCAATGTTTGTCCCTTGTCTGTGAATACAAGCACTATAATGAATCCTGTGTCCAAGAGGAATTTATTTTCGAAAGATTTTTCCACGTGCAGCACCTGTAATGTAGTCTATACAATAAGATGTTCTTGTGGGCTGTTGTATATAGGAAGCACGACCCGCCCAGTTAGGCTCCGCGTTCAGGAGCATATGTCAAAAATCAGAAATAAAGTTTTGGAGGTGCCCCTCACCCAACACTTCATTCAGCATCACACAAACGAACGGGAATTGGTATTTACAGTTCTGAAGGTTTTGCAGGAGGGGGCAGGCATAAATATGCGGCGGTCTTTACTAAGATTGGAGACAGAATTGATCATTAGACTACGCACCTTGGCCCCAAATGGTCTTAATTTGGAGGCAGATTTTACACCTTTCTTGTAGTTTGAAGTGTTCTCAATAAGGAGGTATGTTTCAGGTGATAAGACACTGGTACTGTATTTCAAAGAATGGCGTTGTTAGAGTCTGTTTTGTGTGGTCAAGGAGAATGGGTAAATGTGTGTGTGCACTTTAAATAGTTAACAGCAAGTAGCAACCCTCAACGGGGTGATACTCTTATAAACTCCACCCAGAATTATACCTATACAGGAGAGGAGATCGAGAAAGGATAGAGGTTTTGCCCAGGATTAAAATAAGGAAATTCACATGTTATTTGACTCCTGCTTCATATAAAAAATAGGTTTCATTGGTGAGTACATAGAACTGGTGGGTCTCTTTTGCATTTTACATTATAACCCCAGTGCAATTGTTAAGATTCATGTATTTGGACATACATTGAATTGTATCCATTTAATTTATGTTCCCAGGCAAATGTATGGAGGCTTTTGAAGAAGTGTGTATATAGCGAAACGGGATACTTAGCCAGGCACACCCGTTGCCACTCTCCCGCCGGGAGAAACCCCCAACTGTTCGTGGGGGTTTGCTCCCTGTATGATTATTACTAAATTGGATGTACAACACGTTGCCTGAGATGAACCAATAAAAGAACTTTGGAAACGGAAAAAAAAAGCCACTCTCCCGCCGGGAGAAACCCCCAACTGTTCGTGGGGGTTTGCTCCCTGTATGATTATTACTAAATTGGATGTACAACACGTTGCCTGAGATGAACCAATAAAAGAACTTTGGAAACGAATTTGCGTCCTTTCACGGTCCGTTTTCACTTCAGCCTGGTTTTGGCCTGGCCAGGCCCTGAGCCACAGTGCAGATCCAGGCCACAGAGTTGAAGTGAGCAAACATGTAAGCAGTGAGGCAAACCCCCAGTAAAAATGCTCCCAGTTTGGTTCCATGGCTGGCACCAAAAGATAAAACAGGGAACAATAATCCAAGCCTTAAGAAAACCAAGGCCCACTCTGCAGGCAAAGCCAGTGTCACAGTGAAACATTTTTAAGCAGAGGCCAGCAAATTGGCCCAGCATCAAATTAAACAAACTCTGTGCCTTCCCTTCCTCCCATCTCTCCCATAAATAGACCCTCTTCTACCAGTCCTCTCCTGATGTCCAGCCCTGAGTTGATCAACAGGCATAAGTCCACTCCACAGGCAAAAGTCCACTCAGTGCAGTCCAGCCCAGTCCAGAAGGCCAAGGCAGAGACAGTGAGAAGAAGCAGTCTCTCACTATCTCTCTCCAGTCCAGCAGCAACAGAGGCTGTCCCAAAGTCCAGCCTGTATTTTAAATCCCCTGCTGCTGCTTCTTCCAAGGAATCCATTGGCTGGAAGAAGGATGCAGCAGTGGGATTGGACACTCCTAAGTCCCCCTCCCTTGCCTGACCCCCCACATCCCCCCTAGGAGTCCTACTCTATCACTCTTTCCTGCTCCCCCCTCCCCTACCTGGGAATCTTGGCAGGAATCTCTCTAGCTGCTTGCTTTGCATTGCATTTTGCAAGTGCAATGCTAGCAAGCAAGCACCTTGCAAAGTAAGGATTCCCGCCTTTTCCAGCAAGAGGGGTGAGGAGGAGGTAGTGAGTCACTCACTCCTTCTCCCCCCCTCCCCTCTTCAAAGAGCCCGCAGGAAGCTATAGCTTCCTGCAGGATTTTGCTAGCCACTTGCAAATGCAAATGGCTAGCAAAATGGTGACGATTCTCTGATAACCGAAACTATTACCGAAACATACCGAAATGTTTCGGTAATATCTGTTTCAGTATTACTGAAACTGTTTCGGTAATCAGAAAAGTTTCGGTAATACCGAAACAAACCGAAACAGGTCTGTTTTGGTAATTTTTCTGTTATCAGATAACCGAAACGCACATCCCTACTCAGCAACAGCAGTGGGGATGGACATTCCACAGTTTAGATGCTGCAATTAATAAGGCTTCTGCCTCATTTACTCACCACCTTACTAACAATGGTGATAGAGCAGATTCTCTAAAAAGGACTGTAACCATCTTGCAGTCTGACCAGATGATATCCACTAACTACATGCTCTATTTTAAAATAAAGAAAAATCAAGTGTATACTGTGTACAGTAGCCCTGTTCATAAGTTACAGGGATCACATGTACAATCTGTGTACAGTGTGCCCTTGATTTTTTCTATATATGTGTTGAGTAATTCTTATGTTACACTCAATTCATGTACAGCTGAATGTATTATCCATTATCCAGGTAGTGGTCTCTAGTTTCATTTCTAAAGTGAATGTATGTTATCTCTTTGCATCTACATGAAAGTTGAACATGCATTCACTGTAACTTGTAGATAGGGCTAGTTTGTATTTGTATTCATGATAACTTGTGAATAGGGCTTGCTTGTGTATTCATTCTCTGTAATGTGCAAACAGGGCTTGTGTAGCTACTATCAACTTGCATTCCCCAATGCACTCCCTTGGCAACATCTACACAACAACAACAACAACAGCAGCAGCAACAACAACAACAACAACAACAACAACAACAACAACAACAACAACAACAACAACTGCACTTATATACCGCTCTACTAGACAGATTAGTGCCTCACCCAGAGCAGTGAACAAGTTAGTGTTATTATTATCCCCACAATGCAGCTAGGAAGCTGAGGCTGAGAGTAGTTTACCCAAAGACACCTACTGAGCTCATGGCAGTAGTGGGATTCGAACCAATAGAATGCTGATTTGCAGCCAAACCACTTAAACACTGTGCTACAGCAGCTACTTCTAGTAACATATAACGTGACATAATCATGTTTAGTATTTTTCTGTGTACAAGCCATAATTGGATTGGAACGAGGATATTGTTCTTTCCTCAGGTTTTCTGTTCAAGGCTCACACAGAGAAATCCTCTATGCTTTCCAGGCAACCTCCAATTCTTGATGGGTGTCGTCTTTCAGCATCCAGGCCTTGAGAGAAAACCTGGAACAGAAGCTGCAAGGGGACAGCAAAGAACAGGAGGCAGTTAAGGAGAGAAGCAAGTCATACATAATAAAATGAGAGTGAAAACTAACATACTATTTGCAACAGGCGCTGTTTTTTGAAAAACCAAAGCGTGCTGTACAGAAACATTATCTGGGTACCCCCGTTTGTTATTACTAACTCATCCCCTGTTTTGTTCAGGATGTAATACTTTGGTAGCTATTCTGAAACACTTTCATCATCCATCTACAGAACTGACAGCAGGAAGCTGTGAGCTGTAACCTTCAAAATACAAATTGTTTTATTGCAGAAGGCCTTTTGATAACAGCTGTGCCAAACTGTTTTCCATAGAATTACACTCAAAAGAGATGAAGCACCCAAATGCTGGCAGGGAAAATGCTACCTTTTCTTTTTTGTTGTTGTTTGCCTGATACACCCGGGTTGTGCTCAGGAAGCCTGAAGAATCACTTAGCTGAAATCAAGACTAGACACAGCAGGGTCAGAATCAGTTTAAGGGAAAGCTTTTCATTATTTGGATTTTAGTAAATCAACAACATTCCTATAAGGTTAGTGTCAAGATGAATACATGAAAATAATAGAAATGGCAAACTGCTCCACTTACGATTTTTTAAAGCTCTGGATAACCAGCAGCATGATAAAATATCCAAAAATATTTCACTGAAGTACAGTTTTAATGGACATTGTGACAGACAGGAGGCTCTCCCACCCCTGAAAGGCAAATCAGCCAACCAAACTATTTTGCTCCTGAGCCTAAGGGAGTATTGCTCAGGCATCCCATCACCTTTCAGAGGGAAGTAGAACGCTGGAGAGAAGCAGTTCAGTTCAGGTCTCCCTCAGTGAGAGACCTGCAGAAGCATAGTGGTTAAGTGGCTGGGCTGTGAATCTGCACTCTCCATTTACTGCCTTAAGTAAGTCGCTCCTCTCAGCTCCAGCTCCCATCTGTATTGCGGGAATAATAATAACACTGTCTTTGTTCACCACCAGGGCTCATTTTGAGGGGGAATGCACAGGAACGCAGTTCCAGCAGTTCCCCAAAGAGGTCACATGTCAGGTGGCCCCACCCACCTGACTCTCAGCCATTTTGGGCTTGTTTCGGCCTTGATTGAGCCCCTTTTGGGGCCAATTTTGGCCCTGAATGGCCAGGATTGGGTCCAAAACAGCCAGAATAGGTGGTGTCAGGGGGTGTGGCATATGCAAATATTATACTAATGACACACTTCTGGTGATTTATAAGTCAATTAATCAAGTGCTTTTGCTACATGTTACTCATAAAGAGTGACCTCATTCATTTTAGTCCATTAGAATCAAGATGGAAAAGTTCAAAAAGTTCATTATGGATGTTAAATCACTCTATACTATAATCCCACACGAGGAGGCTAGATCAGTAGTGGAAGAAATTATTTATGATCAACAAGTGGCCTCTTGCCCTTCGACATTTATTATGCAGTTGGTGGATTTATTTCTAGAGAAAAATTATTTTTGTTTTGAGGATAAATTTTATTTTCAGATTAAGGGTGTAGCGATGGGGTGCTCGGCAGTGCCGAGCATCGCCAATTTATTTATGTCACACTGGGAAAAACAACATATTATGAATTTATCTAATCCATATATAACGTGCATATATTTTTTCGCTAGATTTTTGGATGATTTATTTTTCATATTCAAAGGAAAGGAGGAAGTGGAACCCTTTTGCAATTGGTTGAATACCAGAGATAATAATGTTCAGTACACTTGGACTTATGATGGACAGGAAATTAACTTTTTGGATGTGATTACCTATAGGGACCAAACTAATAAGGTTAAGATTAGGACATATATAAAGAGTACTGACCGGAACTCATACTTAGAATATGGGTCGTTTCACCCACAGCATTTGAAAAGGAATATTCCCTATGGGCAATTATTGCGTATCAAACGTAATTCATCGACAATGTGTGATTTCGAAAGGGACAGTGAAAATATGTGCAGGGATTTCCTTAATAGAAATTATCCCTGGAGAGTTGTTCGGGCGGCCCTAAATCGTGCTAAGGCCACTGATAGATCACGCCTGTTTGAGACACAGCTCCAACAACCAACACAGAGAATTAAATGGGCTCTTGACTTTACCCCTTTGACAAATCAGATTATCAAGATTGTAAATAAGCATTGGCATATTATTGAGGGTATTGAAGGATGTGAACAGCGCCCTGTCTGTGGATTACGCAGAACAGGTAGTCTAAGGGATAGGCTTGTCCATGCTAAGCTGGGAAAACCGCGAGTTGATTCTAAACTCCCGTCAGGTACCTTTAAATGTGGTCACTGTAGTGTGTGCAGACTTATTTGGGAGGGGCAGGAGATACAGATTGGAGACAGGAAACTGATACTGAAACAATTTGCTACCTGTCAAACTTACAATACGGTTCATATAATTGAATGCCCATGTAAATTATTTTATGTTGGATGTACTACTAGACCCCTTAAAGTACGTATACTGGAACATATGTCTCGAATCCGGAACAGAATATTGGAAGCGCCTCTAGTTCAGCATTTTGTGGAAAGAACTCACAATGAGAGATGTTTTAAAGTTGCGGTCCTTGAGGTAACAGATCAAACTGTTCTTTTACGGAGGGAGGCTTTTTGGATTCATGAATTACAAACAGTTAAACCTTCAGGCTTGAATAACGAACTTTCTTTGAATTGTTTTTTGTAAATGGTTTTCTGATAAATGAATCCACAATTGTGGTAACAAGGGTTTTACTTGAGAATTAGAAACGGACCCTTTAAATGAAATGCTTGATTCTAAAGATTATGCATAAGAGACACCGACGGACAATAGAGAGGCTGCGCGAATCCACATGCAGCCACCGGTGTCCTCCCTTTCCAAGGGAGTTCAGAAAACACAAGAAAGCAACAGGTCTGTATGGGTAAAATGATGAGGAGTATTTATTATTTATTATTTTTAATTTGCTGTATTGATAATACAAAGGTTATGTATGAATATATGTATGTATTACAGCGGTATATAATGCCCCTGAGGAAGCAAATGAACGAAATCTGAGCTTATACAGCCGGCAGTCAGATTGGGCATTAACCATCATTTGGAACACTACCGCGGCGTAATATACTGGGAACCTTTCCGGAGAAGAGGAAGGGGAAGAATTTCGTTTGGGACACTGTTGCTTTAATCTGATACAGAAGAAACCACAAGGGAACAACACTTAATGAACTTTTTGAACTTTTTCATCTTGATTCTAATGGACTAAAATGAATGAGGTCACTCTTTATGAGTAACATGTAGCAAAAGCACTTGATTAATTGACTTATAAATTTATAACTTGTATGCTCCTGTGAGTGCACTCTCTTTTGGATTTTGTCTATTTGGTACAGGAACAGCCATTTTTGTTTAATTACACTTCTGGTGATGGCAAGAGGTGTGGCATATGATAATGAGTTATGCTAATGAGTTCCTCCAGCTCTTTTTCTATGAAATGACCCCTGTTCACCACTCTGAGGGTCTCTCTAAATGATGTTTCTGCATGGGCTTCCACTGGTTTTAATGTGCTCCCTGCAGTCAGACATCAGCTGAAGAGAACGGCTTCTTCTTTAAAAAGTAGTATTCCAATGAGGCCACAGGGGGAGGAAATGTTCCTGCCCTTCCTCTAACACCACTTTCTTGCATGAAAACTGTGTGTAAGCAGAGTTATTTCACTGATTTTGCAGTAAAGTTGGCAAAGTAACCTCCCCCCTTTGCTGTTTTCTTACAGGAAAATGGCTTGGGGGAAGGCAGGAATGTTCCCTCTCCTTGGAGTGCTTGTCTAAGCTACCTTTTCAAAAAAGAAGCAGTTCCTGCTGAAGGCTGACTTCAGGAAGCACATCAAAACCAGTGTATGCCCATGAAAAAAGGTATTGTCAAGAGTGATCCTGAGTGGGGTACTGATTTGTGTAGAAGAGCAATATATAAGTGCAGTTGTTGTTGCTGTTGTTGTAGGGTAGCTCTGTCTGGTAGCATGGCAGAGTGGTTTAAGTCTTCCTTTGGAAGAGAACAGAATGCCCTGTTTTGAGGCCTGTCTGTGGTGTTGAGCAGACTTGACATCTTTCAGTCCAACTCTTGGGAAAGGGCATGCTGATATGGGTGAAGTCCTGCATATATGAAAGGATCCAACATGGTGGCCAAGCAGTGAAAGCCAGGTCATGTAACCACAGGCATTAAAGGAAATTTAACTCAGAATCTGAAACCAAAATTGGCTTAAAGTTTGTGTCTCAACCAAGCTTCTCTTGTGACTGTCTGGAAACTTGGGCTGTAGAACCTATATATAAACAATTTTTTAATATATACAACTCCACCCTCAGCGATCTCTGTGTATTTCTTTATTACCACAAAACTGACCTCATGGCAGTGCTTAAAGCCTTCATACCCACCCAAAATTGGTCTTTTCCACATGGCGCTTTCTCACCGGTTCTGGCCCCTTACAGCTTTGATGCATCCTCTCAGTTCTGCACACATGGTCAAAATACTTGGATTCAGACTTCAAATTGCTTTCCAGACATTTTTGCTACATGTTTATAGTGAAGTCAAATGTAGCACTAAATGTTTCCTTTGGTGTAGGCCCTGGCCCTTTTGCCCTCCCCTTTATCCCTTGTGTCAGTTGGGTTTTAGTTAAAGCACATTAACTAAACAAACTACACGCAGAAAGCTCTCATCCAAGTTAGAGAACCAATAACTGTTTATCTAAAGAAATATATTTACATAAGTTTAGTGGAGAGAAAGAATTAGTAATGGATCTAACTAGCTATAATGGCTTTAGATTGAAAGTAGGACATCTCTCTCAGGAGGAGACACCATGCTGCCTCTCCTGGTGCATGCAGGGAAAAAGAGAGAGGGCAGGAGGAAGAAGGGAAGGAAGTTCCCCTAGCAGGAAGGAGACTGATAGCAGCACATCTAACTGACTCTATGGTTGTTGCCTTCCTTCTCTGCTGGCAGTCCTAAAGGTCTGAGCAAGAGACATCAGCAGCCCCTTCTTCTAACACCCCCTCTCGATGGATCTTGGCTCAGTGTGCCAGGCCCATCTTCATTTGGAGAGCTTCAAAACGTTCTCTCTGGAGAAGTTTAGTTAAAACGTCAGCAATCATTTCATTGCTAGGACAGTAGACTGATTTAATAATCCCATCTTTGTACTGATGTTTAACTATGTGGTACTTCAGGTCAATGTGCTTTGAAGATGTACTGATGTCTTCCGTTTGTAATATATTAATGCATGTTTCTTTATCCTCATATATGATGACAGGTGTAGGTATATTTAGGCCTAGATCTTCAGTTATTTTGAGTAGCCACTGAATTTCTCTCCATCCTAATGATGCTGAAACATATTCGGCTTCTGATGTAGATCCAGCAGTGATGGTCTGTTTCTTACTTGCCCAGCTTATGGTTCCACCACCATAGAAGATTATGTTGCCACTTGTGGACTTCTTGGCAGATTTGTCCCCGGCGTGATCTGCATCCACGTAAAGGGTCAATTTAGGCATGTTGTCTGCTGGTAGCCTGAGTTGAAGGCTAGCAGTTTGCTTTAAATATCTTACTAAAGTCATTAGGGTTTTCCAGTCTTTCTTTGTGGGTTTGGTAAACTTTCTGTACAATAGTCCTACTGCTGAATGGTCAATGGTTGTGTCAGGGTTGAAATATGTAAGATCTTACCCAAGATTTCACGATATTTGTTCTCTTTGGGTAGCTCTTCAGACGCTTCATTTTGTTTGCTACAGTTAGGCTCCATTGGAATGTATTTGGGAGCACTGTCTTTCAATTTCAGGTCTTTCAATAAATCTCTGATCTTTTGTTCTTGGCTGAGAAGGAAGCTTCCATTAGCTTCTCTCTGTATTTGAATGCCTAAATAGTTAGTCACATTCCCAAGCCATTTGATTGTGACTTCCTTACCCAGATGATCTACAACTTCTTTGCCATCATTTGAGTTCTCATAGGCCAAAATTAGATCATCAACATAAACTAGAATGTAAGTCCATTGTTCATTTTTACATCGTGTGTATAGGCATGGGTCAGACTTACTTCTTTGGAAGCCTGCCTTTAGAAGGATATCATTTAGTTTGTCATTCCAGCATTTTGCACTTTGTTTTAGGCCGTAGATTGGCTTCTGAAGCTTGCATATGTGCTCTTCCTTGCCTTTTTCAATGAAACCTGGCAGTTGCTTCATGTAGACTTCTTCTGTTAGGTCACCGTGTAAGAAAGCAGTGCTCTACTTGCATCATCTTGCATGCTGCAACACTAAGGAGTGTTCTTATCGTAGTGTGTTTCCCAACAGGTGCAAATGTCTCATCATCATCCTCACCAAACCTCTGTATGTAGCCTTGGGCAACAAGTCTGGCTTTGTAATGTTGGATTTTACCTTCATTGTCTCATTTCAGTTTTAAAATCCACTTGCTCCCCACAGCTTTCTTATTTCTAGGGAGTTCAGTGAGCATCCATGTGTTGTTCTTGTACATGGCTTTTAACTCTTTTCTTGCAGCTTGCTTCCATTCCTGTGCTTGAGCAGGTGGCAAGCTTGAGATGTCTGTCCAGGATCTGGGCTCCAGTTCTTCCTCTGCCCTAATCATCAGGTTTACCTTTGGAGCCGGGATACCTTTGTTGGAGCGTATTGACTGTCTCAGCACCTGCTGTGTGGCTTTTTGGGGTTCCCTATTCTCTTCAGGTACTGTTTGTACATTTCGTAGAACGTCTTCACTTTCGCCCTCTGGTTCAGGCACTGCTTGTTGGGCAGCTTCATCTGTCAGGATTACATCTGGAATACCTGATTCCCTCTCTTCTCTTGTGTCTTGGATGTTGGGAATGGCAGGATATTGGAGCTGCATCTTGGCTTTGTCTGGAGTTACCTTCTCTGAACTGGGAGGTTCTGCATTCTCTTTGAAATGAACTGATCTGCTTACTATCACTTCCTTGGTCTGACGATTCAGGATTTTGTAACCCTTGCAGCTGGCAGTGTAACCTATGAATATGCCAGCCATTGCTCTATCATCTAGCTTGTGCCTATTTTTATTTTTTTTTGGAACATGTGCATAAGCTCTGCATCCAAAGACTCTTAAGTACTCAACTGATGGCTTGTAGTCAAACCAAAGTCTGTACGGTGTAACACCTGTGGCCTTAGTGGGTAGCCTATTTTGTGTGTAATTGGATGCAAGGGCAACCTCACCCATTTTCTTCTGGATATCTGGGGACGGTCCTTTGGTGAATGATGCCTTGGTCTCTCAGGAGCTGTTGGAGCTCATTGAACATGTATTCACCTCCGTTGTCTGAGTGTAGGACCTCTGGCTTTCTTCCAAATCTGTTGGACGCCATCGTTATGTATTCTTTGAGCCTGCAAAACACTTGAGACTTTTCCTTTAAGAGATAGAAAACATTATACGTGCTAAAATCATATATAAAATTCAGAATGTATCTGTTTCCTCCCAGTGTGTTGGGAGTGGTCCACATAAGTCTGTGTGAACCAGCTGGATTGGGGTATTTGTCTTCTCCTGGCTTCCCTTTGGGAAAGGCTACCACACTGCCTTGCATTCTAAACAAGAAACACAGCTTTGGTTAATTTTGCAATCATTAATACACATATTTCTGACAAGCCCTGTTGTATGCATTTACTTTAAGTTCCTATGACAAAATCTTAGGTGCCACAGGGTGGTACATTCTTTATGGTTGCAGGTTGTAGTGAAATTTACTTGCTCTTCTCTATTTTCACAATCAGAGGACTCTTGCTGCAACGTATCAGTAAAGTCTTTCTCTTCATCATTTTCCTCTATGTCTGATTCTTCTTGATATTTGTCCATGTAAAAAGTATTTTGGACAGTCTATGATATTTTGTCCATTATATAAAGTCCACTTTTAGTACTTGTTATGATCTTCACTTTCTTTAGGGTGGATTTTGCTTTAATCTTTCCCTTCACACCCTCTGGGTAGTTAGCTGCCACCAGGAATATTAAATTCCAATATATTTTATTTAAGTTTTCCCTTTGGAAACATGTTTATGCGTCAGGCTCCTTCATGGTTCTATGTGGCCCTGAGGATAGGAATGGGAGATAACAATGACTGCTACTCTGGGATATAACAAAACAAAATAAAAGTTTATTTTTTAAGAAGTGTATTGGTTACATAAAAGTAGTTCTTAGTTCTTCTAGTTGCTTCATCCAAACTCATTCACACAGATCTCTTGTAAGGCTTCACACACAGTTAGCCTCTTTCTCTAGGCTCTATATTTCTCTCACAGAGAACTCCTCAGACAGCGCACAGCTAGCCTGTTTTCTTTTCACTCTCAATTCTTTCTCTCTCAGGTGCACACACAGTTTGCCTGCTTCAAATAGAATGAATATATAGTCTCACAGACACACTCAGTTCAGGCTTCCACTCAAGTTGCCTTTCCCTCACAAATACATGAACACACTCAGGCTGCACACAGCTCGCCTCTCTTGCCCTAACTGAATCTTTTTCTCTCCCTCAGTAACTGAAAACTGCCTTCACTCCGCCCACTTTCTGTCATCAACCAATCATATCACTCACTCATCTCTCGCTTTCACCCCCACTCTTCACCTATCTCACCAAACATTTAAAGACACATGCACCCATTTCTTGAAATCATTACAGTACTGCCTGAGAGACACACTTTTCTATTCTTTGTGAGTACAATGTTCTCTTTATCAAAGTGTCCCTCCACGTTATGTTGTTCACAGATTTGCTTTATAGAAAGCACATTGCTTTGGAATTAGCAGCATACAAAACATGTTGTATTTCTAGCTGTTCTTTGGAAGTGTCATGGAAGAGGAAAGCTAATAGTTCCCCATCTGATGGCAAGGATTTCATGTGAATCAGCCAGTTTTAACTTGATGGGCTGTTCTAAGTCCTTTAATTCTTTGAAATACTCTTTAGAGTAAAAGACTGATACAGATACTCCACTGTCTAATTCTATGGTATTTGTATTTGTAAGACTGGTGCTGACTGAATAGAGACTAAACTTCTTTTGCTGATCTGTCTTGTGTTTAAAATTACTTGCTTTCATGTTAGAAGACAGAGAGGGTGCTCCCATTGCTCTGGGGGAAGAGCTTATGGCCTATACCCCCGCAATAGTAACATGTTGATTGTTTTGCCTTTGGAGTAGTTGCAAAAGAGTTTTTCCCTTTCTCATACTGGGCTGCTGCAGTGAACCTTTGTTTAAGGATTCTCTCTTTCTAGCCAACATAGTCCCCTTAGGATGCTTGCCAATTTGATAGTTTGAGAAATATCTTTCTCCAGTGGTTGTTGTGGGTTTTCCGGGCTGTATTGCCGTGGTCTTGGCATTGTAGTTCCTGACTTTTCGCCAGCAGCTGTGGCTGGCATCTTCAGAGGTGTAGCACCAAAAGACAGAGATCTCTCAGTGTCACAGTGTGGAAAAGATGTTGGCAGGTTGGCAAATGACCTGCCAACATCTTTTCCACACTGTGACACTGAGAGATCTCTGTCTTTTGGTGCTACGCCTCTGAAGATGCCAGCCACAGCTGCTGGCGAAACGTCAGGAACTACAATGCCAAGACCACGGCAATACAGCCCGGAAAACTCACAACAACCATCGTTCTCCGGCCGTGAAAGCCTTCGACAATACATCTTTCTCCAGTGCTGGAGGTGGCAACTTGTGTATTTGCTCTTAGGGAGACATTATCAACAAACTGGTCAGGCAATTCTCGTAAATTTGAGTTTAAAATTTTACGTCTTGCAACTTCCTTATCAATTTGTATGACTACTTCTCGAAAATTTAATTTTCCCTTTATTTCAGGTTGGGAGATTACTGGCAGAAGCATGTGGTCTAGAGATTTAAACAAAGCTACAACCTTGGCAGAATCATCTTTTTCTTACCCTGCTGGGTCATACTGAGAGAACAGGTCCGATAGTTTTCTCACGTGACTTTTAAAGCATTGTCTGTCTGAATATCTTAATGCTTGCAACTGATCTTGTAAAAGTGACCTGGTTGCCCAGTCATCTGTCACACACTCTTTAAGTATAAGGTCATACATCTGCTTAGCTGTTTCACAGTCCTGAATCAATTCAAGATAATTGTTAGAGACAGAACTTACAATGACTGCTTGTGCTACATCATCTTCCTGGTTCCACTTCACTCTCTTGTCGCCTTCAGCTGGTAGGCCTTCTGTGAGGTGTTTCTCCAGGTGCTTTTTCTTGAGATTAAACTTCAGCCTTATTTTCCAGTCAGCAAAGTTATCATCCTCAAGAACAAAGACATGTGTGTCTTGATCCTTTATAATAGCAGTCATTACGCCTTATACTTTCTTTTTCTCTCTCCACAGTTTTTTTTTTTTTGAAAAAATTTTTATTGGGTTAGGATCAAATGTTTACCCATTACAGTCAATATTCCCATTTCCCAATTTCTAACCCCCTCCCTTTCCCCCCCCCATTTTGTTGACTTCCAACAGTTTTCCAACCCTTTATCCCTTTTCCCTTACTCTTTATATATTCCTCTATCTAACAAATATATATTCTCCCTTTATTCTAAGCAATACTTCTTTAACTATTTTTAATACTCTGTACCCTGACTATGAGTCCCTTTTTCCATAATGGATAAACAATTTATCCCATTTTTCATTATTTCACTTTCAAATATTTCTATATATCATAAACTATGTAAACCATACATTCATATAAATGTATAAATCAGCCAGTTTAACTTATACTCTATATGTTATTCATTCTATTTTCTTCTTTCTATTTTAGTTATATTTGTTTACATTAGTATTTCTATTCCCCTTCAGTCATAAGTCTATATATGATATCAATCAATTTGACTCATATACAACTTCAAATAAACATATTCAGTTTGGTACACTGTACGGAATCAAAAAGAAAATATTATTAGTTAATCAATCCTTATCGTTAACCCTTATGATTAATTATTTTCTATCAATATTCTATTTATTATTCTATATATATCAATCTAATATCATAACTGCTTAGAAATTCTCTTTTACCTCTTCTCCTCCCCGGTAAAGTCACCCCCCTCTACATTTTATTGTACTTCAGTAGTTCTCAAACTGCCACAGTTCTCCTCCCACCTCCCATTTCTTCTCCAAATATTGTTTCAGCTTCTCCCAGTCTGTGTTAAACTGTCCTGAGTCCAGGTTTCTCAATTTTCTTGTCATTTTGTCCATTTCTGCCATATACAGCAATTTGTGGATCCAATCTTCAATGGTTGGCACTTCTTGTATTTTCCATTTTTGCGCATACAAAAGTCTAGCTGCTGCCGTCATGTAAAATATCAACGTCCTATGATGGGCTGGAATTCCCTCCATTCCCAAGTTTAGTAGCAGGAGTTCTGGGTTCTTATTAATTTGAAATTGTAAAATCTCACTCATTTCTCTTATTATTTCCCCCCAGTACTGCCTAGCTACCTCACACGTCCACCACATGTGGTAGAGGGAGCCCTCATGCTTCCTGCATTTCCAGCATTTATTAGAAGTGTTCAAATTCCCTAGCGCAATCTTCTTTGGTGTCATGTACCAACGGTAAATCATTTTGTAAATGTTCTCTTTAATACTAGTGCATGTCGTTGTCTTCATTGTAGTCTTCCACAAGTATTCCCATGCCTCCATTGTTATTTCTTTGTTGAAATTTATGGCCCATTTCACCATTTGTCCTTTAACTATTTCATCCTCAGTATACCATTTCAGCAGTGCTTGGTATACCTTAGATATTCTTTTCTTGTCCTCTTTAAGAAGGGTCTGCTCTAGTTCCGAGTTTTCTGTTCGTATACCTCCCTTTACAGAGTCCGAGTTATATAAATCTCTAATCTGTCTATACTGGAACCAATCATAATAAGGTGATAGTTCCTCCTGAGTCTTTATTCTGAGTTTAGATTCTTCAGTTCTAGTTATTTCTTTATAAGTTAGACATTGTTGCTCATTATCAACAGCTCTCGGATCTATCACATATGGAACTACCCACAAAGGGGTTCCTTCTTCCAGATAGATTCTATACTTCTTCCAGATTATATATAAACTTCTCCGTATATAGTGATGCAGGAACATCGAGTTTGCCTTTACTTTATCATGCCATAAGTATGCGTGCCATCCAAATATTTTTTTATATCCCTCTAGGGCTAGTAATTTCTTATTCTTTAGCGTCATCCACTCCTTCAACCACACCAAGCAAATTGCGTCATGGTAAAGTCTTAGATTGGGCAGTTGCATTCCGCCTCTTTCCTTTGCATCTTGTAAAACTTTCATTTTCACTCGAGGCTTCTTGCCTGCCCATACAAAGTCTGATATTTTCCTCTGCCATTTCTCAAATTGCTTAGAGTCACTGATGATTGGTATTGTCTGTAGCAAAAACATTACTCTTGGTAACACATTCATCTTAACTGCTGCAATCCTTCCCAACCATGACAAATTTAGTCTGTTCCATTTAATCAAATCTCTCTCTATCTGAGTCCATAGTTTTTCATAGTTGTTTTTAAATAAGTCTATATTCTTAGCAGTCAGTTCGATTCCCAAATATTTCACCTTACTTGTTACTTCACAATCCGTTATTTCCGTTAACAATTGTTGTTTCTGCTTAGTCATATTTTTGCATAGTATCTTTGACTTCTTTTTATTAATATAAAAACCTGCCAAGTCTCCGAACTCCTTAATCTTATCTATCACTTTTGGCATGTTCTCCAATGGGTCTTCTACAATTAACATTATGTCATCCGCAAATGCTCTGACCTTATATGAATAGTCCTTTATTTTAATTCCTCGAATTTTTTCATCTTGTCGTATTTGTATCATCAGGATCTCCAATACCAAAATGAACAGCAGTGGAGACAACGGGCAACCTTGTCTTGTTCCTTTACTTATAGTCAATTTCTTAGTCGCTTCATCATTCACCACAATTGCTGCAGTCTGGTCTCTGTAAATTTCCTTAATTGCTCTAATGAATCTTTCTCCCAATTGTAGCTTTTCCATAGTGGCAAACATAAAGTCCCAGTTTAAATTATCAAACGTCTTTTCAGCATCAACAAAGAAGAAACCAACCTCTTTGTCACAACGCTTGTCATAATATTCAATAGCATTAATCACTGTCCTTAAATTGTCTCTGATTTGTCTGTCTGGCAAAAAGCCTGCTTGTTCCTCCTCAATGACTTCCGTAAGCCACCCCTTCAGTCTCTCCGCCAGTATCTTCGCAAAGATTTTATAATCATTGTTAAGTAGCGATATAGGTCTGTAGTTTTTCACATTAGTCAAGTCTTGGCCCTCTTTGGGGATCAATGATATATTCGCTTCATTCCAGGTATCTGGAATCCGCTGGTCCTTTAAAACTCCATTGATCACCTCTTTTAGGAATGGTGCCAGTTCATTGGCCATTACCTTATAAAATTTCGCTGTAAGTCCATCTGGCCCTGGCGCCTTTCCTAGATTTGCAGATTGTATTGCCTTGTTTAGTTCCTCATCTGTTACTTCACTGTTCAGTTTATTTCTCCAAGCTTCCGAAATTACTGGAAGTTTCATTTTCTCGAAATATAACGCTATTGACTCTTTATTTACCTCTTTCTTATTATACAACTTAGCGTAGAATTTGTAAAAGGCTCTACTAATGGTAGTCTGTTCCAAATACGTTTTATTATCTTCGCAAATTCTGTCGAAGGCTTTCACGGCCGGAGAACGATGGTTGTTGTGGGTTTTCCGGGCTGTATTGCCGTGGTCTTGGCATTGTAGTTCCTGACGTTTCGCCAGCAGCTGTGGCTGGCATCTTCAGAGGTGTAGCACCAAAAGACAGAGATCACTGTGACACTGAGAGATCTCTGTCTTTTGGTGCTACACCTCTGAAGATGCCAGCCACAGCTGCTGGCGAAACGTCAGGAACTACAATGCCAAGACCACGGCAATACAGCCCGGAAAACCCACAACAACCTTCGCAAATTCTATTTATTATTTTCTTTTCCCTTCTCTTCTTCAGTTGCCATGCCAAATACTTCCCAGGTTTATTTGCACCTTCAAACGCTTTCTGATTCAATCTTTTAAGATTCCACTCCAATTCCTTATTATTCATTGCTGTTAACTGTTCTTGAAGTATTTTAATTTCCTGATATAATTTCTTTTTCCCTGGTCTCTTTTTTAACTGTATTTCTTTGGCTTTTATTTTCTCCTCAATCTCTTGTCTTTTCTCCTCTTTCTTTTTTCTTGCTCTACCATTTAAGTCCATTAGTATGCCCCTTATAACCGCCTTATAAGCGTCCCAAACTTTGTCAGTTGGTACTTCTTTATTTACGTTGTATTGTATGAAGAACTTTGTCTCTCTTCTCAACATCTCCATATTCTCTCCTTCCTGTAGCAAGTCTTCATTTATTCTCCATGCTTTCCTTTTTCTCCTTTTCCCTAATTTCCACATGATTGGATTATGATCTGAGCCTACCATCGGCATTATTTCTACCTCCTTAGTCCATAACGCTAAGTCTTTTGAGGCCCAGATCATATCAATTCTTGATCGTGAACAGTGCCTTGCAGAATAAAAAGTAAATTGTCTACTTTTAGGATATTCTCTTCTCCATACATCTTCTAAAGTCTCCTGTTGTATCAAGTCAAAAAAGAGCTTTGGTAATAGTCCTCTTTTCTTTTGTGCAGTTGTTGTCTTTTTATCTAATTCCAAGTTCGTCACTCCATTGAAGTCTCCGGCAAGAATTATCTGGTCGTATGAAAGATCATCTAGTTGCTTCCTCAAATCCTCAAAGAAGCTTTCCTTTGCACCGTTAGGTGCATAAACTCCGACTACCAACACTCTCTTTAAGTCCCAAGTACATTCCACTGCAATAAACCTGGCTTCCACATCTTTCATTACAAATTTTGGCTGTAGCTCCTCTTTTATGTACAACACCACTCCTCTTTTTTTCTTGTTGGAGGCCGCTACAAATTCTTTGCCCAATTTTCCTGATTTTAAATATTTTACATCCTGCTTTCTGATATGGGTCTCTTGCAAACAAACAATGTCACATTTTTGTTTTAATAGCCAGTGGAAAATATTTTTTCTCTTATTCGGTGAGTTTAGTCCATTTACATTCCAAGATAAAACTTTACACTCCATACTCATAGTCTTGTTGGTAAGTCTTTTTCATTGTCCCTTATAAATCGCTCCATCTCTCGCTCAGATCTGATGCGCTTTTTGGCCCCTCCAAACTCAAAGGACACACCTTCTGGTAACTCCCATCTGTACCTGATTTTCATGTCCTTCAAGATCTGAATTAACACTTTGTATTTTTTCCGATCTGATAACACTGACCTGGGTAATTCCTTCATTATGATAATCGTCTTGCCATCAATCTCCAATGGATCTTGAAACTGTTTTGTCACAATCTTCTCTTTCATATTTCGTGTCGTAAACTGCACAATCACATCTCTTGGTAATTTCCTCTGGGTTGCAATTCTCGAGTTCACACGATATGCCACATCTAGGATAGCCACAACTTCCTCCTCCTCCTTCCCCAGGTATTCAGCTAACACCTCAGTCATCTGTTGTTGCGCTGATTTTCCTTCCACTTCTGGCAAGCCACGAAAACGTAACTGCTTCTCCATGTGTTTAGTTTCTGCAACTGACATTCTCCCCCTCATCAGTCTCATCTCTGTTTGTTGCGTGTCTGCTAAGTTCTCCATCGCGTCTTCTACTGTTTTAACTCTCTGCTGCGTTCCTTGTAGTTCACTTTGTATTGTTTCCATACCTTTTTTCACTTCTGACAGCTCCGATTTTACTGTCTGTGTGACCTCTTTAACCTCTTTAATCAGCTCCAATTTCGTGTTTTTTATCCAGGTTTTCTATTGCCGATTGCCACTCTTTTTTTGACATCGTGGGGCTTGCTTTGGCTCGCTCCCACGAGTCCGCTCTCTTCCTTAACTCCGTGGCGTAAAATTTAATGTCCTTTTATTTCAAATGTCCCGGTCTTCTTACAAAAATTAAATTTTAAAGAGTCCAAAATGTCGGGCGTCTTTTCTCTATGGTTTCTCTATGTTTTTGCAAACCAAGATGGCCTACTTTCTTTTCCGCTGAGGCCGCGACCCTTCCCCTTTCAAAGATGGCGATTCCCTTCTTCCTGCCCTCCAGCAAGGGCTGCTTCTCTCCAGCAACTCTATTGTTGTTACGCACTTCCTGTCTCCCAACTTCCCACAGTAGGTCTCGCGATGGTGTCTTTTTCTCACAGCTCCATAACCGCAAGTATTCAAAACAATAGTCCAATTCCTTTAATAACTTCTTTAAACTGAGTCTCTTTTCAAATACAACTCTTGCCGAGTCTTCCCCTCTTTATCGTTAGCCTGTTGCAGTTTGAAAATCTACTTTTATTCCTCTCTGCTTTAATCAATCTGTCCCGTAACAGAAGATAGTGATCTTTACCTTCTCATTCACTTTTCTCGGGTTGTAATCGCTGTTTCGATTTTAACTTCTCCTCTCCGTTTCTTCCCCCAATCGAAGCTTGGGTATGTAGGTCTTATGCCAGCCGAATTGGCCCCAGAACTGCCGCAGAGATTGTAGCCGACCCGTCGCAGGGTGGGACCTCAAGGATCGGGAGGGGACCCGTTGTGTAGAGCCCCCCCTCGTCCGAGATCTAGCACACCCTAGGGTCTTGAGCGTTCTTTGCCTGCTCTCCGCCTGAGAGCAGTCGGCCGCGGGCTATTTTTCCCCCGCCGGCCACTTAAAACGGCAGTCCGGTCAGCTCCGCAAATGGAGCTGCGTCAGACCTCCATGAAGCCCAAACCGGAAGTCTCTCTCTCTCCACAGTTTTGAGGTTCTACTTGCTTAATCAGAACTCAAATAGTATGCTCTGATAATTAAATTGGTGAGGCTGAGCCCATAACCATTATTGGGTTTTAGTTAAGGCATGTTAACTAAACAAACTGCATGCAGAAAGCTCTCATCCAATTTAGAGAACCAATAACTGTTTATTTATCTAAAGAAATATATTTACATATGTTTAGTAGAGAGAAAGAACTAGTAACTAGCTAGGATGGCTTTAGATTGAAAGTAGGCCATCTCTCTCAGGAGAAGACACCATGCTGCCTCTCCTGCTGCATGCAGGGAAGAAGAGAGAGGGGAGTCAGAGGGAAGGGAAGGAAGGAAGTTCCCCTGGCAGGAAGGAGACTGATAGCAGCCTATCTATCTGACTCTATGGTTGTTACCTTCCTTCTTCTCTGCTGGCAGTCCTAAAGGCCTGAGGAAGAGACATTGCCAGTCCCTTCTTCTAACAGTGTCCTGATTGGTTAAACAGCAACGTGTAAACTTACTCTTTCCCCCTCCTTTCTACCCCCCAACTCTCTACCCTCTTTCAATAAAACGCCATTTGTTATCTGTTGCATGTGCCACTAATTGGGGGTATAGGCAGTTAAAATGAGAGTGGGTGTTTCCTGTATTTAAAATCCAATGCCCTTCTTTTAATTGTTTTAAACACCGCCTTTTAAAAAAGAAAAATGCTGCAACAGACAACAGGAAAACTCTCCCTAGCCATATTTTTATCATTAGACAATGCTTATTCAATCAGTTTTTTGAGTGTAAAATTGTTGGTGCCTAGCACATGTTCCTAAGTCTATCCACTTGGAAGTAAACTCATGGTAGGGAAAGCTCCCTTGCCCTAATGTCCACTTCTCCAACTGAGCAGGCAGCCTCAGTGCTGCCTGGACAAGGAAAGAAAGATAAAGAAAGCTGTCAGCCAGCCAGGGCACTGGGCAGAGCCAGGGGGAGCCACAGTGGAGGTGAGAGGAGTTGTTCAGCAGGCTGTGAGAGGCTGCCCAAACTGCAAATGGATGCCTTCTGCTACTCCTGCTTTTGGGTAAGCACCACCCCTTCACTGCATCCAGGAAACTCTGAGCAGCCAGTCCTCTGGAATTTGTACTGAAATCTTATGCTGATTGCAGCCTCTCTATGAGTCTCTCTACACAAAACATCTTACACAGGGTCACTCAAGTGAAAGATCTTACACTTGTTCTCATTGTGGATACACATGCACTGCTAGGGAGACAGAATACACTTGAATATAAGACAGTGAGCATCCCATGTAAGATGTTTTATGTAGAGAAATTCTACAAATAGGAGGTCATCCATTTAAGTCTGATGATAGGAAAGCGATGTATTGAATACCAAGAACATTCAGTACAATAACTTACTGAGAGAAGAGCAAAATTTAAGTCCAGTAGCACCTTAAAGACCGACAAGATTTCCAAGGTATGAGCTTTCAAGAGTCAAACTCCCTTTGTCAAATTGACTGAAGTTATTAATTTATCTCCACTTCATGCTTCAGAAATGTGTTTCCCAGAAACCATAACTTTGGAGGCTTCATTTTGCTTCCTGACTTTCAGACTTCACTGAAATTGCAAAATAATATGACTGAATTGTCTGACTTTAGATGAAATGCTATTGATTTTGCTGCAGTTGCTCTTCATCTGCCTTGATGACAGCAAGACATAAATTAAAGTTCTTCTTAGCAAATGTCTGATTTTGCTTATCTAGTCCCTATAAATTCACTCATATTTCTTGTCATGCTATGTTATTTTGACCTTCATCTTTGTCTTCTATCCTCTTGCTAATTCACATCTTTATGATCTACTTTTCAGACAGACTTTGGAGCCTGGTGCTCTTTTAATTGGTCTCCTTCATAAACTTCTATACATATATCTGACAATTTTCCTCAGCATCAGGCATATCATGTTATAAATATCCTGCTGAGAAACACAAATATGTTTATAAGATGTCAGATAACATCTTACCTAAGCCATAAATATGAAATGTGAGCAGACATTTCTAAGCAAACATTTTGTGTCTGGCAAGAAATTTGCAATCAAAATTTACTCCCCATAAGACATTACTAAAAAAAAAAAAAAATCAGTCATGCCAGTTGTACATTCTTGCCATGTGCAAAGGAGAAGCAGAGCATAAGGTACCTTTAGGGAATTATTAGGTGGCATGCTATGAATTGCTAGATTTGCAAATCATTTTACAGTGTGACTAGACTGGGAAACACTGAGAAGGTAAGGAAATGGCCAGATTTGTAATTGTGAATAACCATCATTTTGGGGACAAAAAGTAGCATGCTTGTTTGTACCCATTTCTTTCTATGGTTCACTGTTCAGCACTGATTCCTGTGTAAACAAAGAGAACATAAATCAGTGTTCTTAATTCTTGTCTATATCTGATAATAGCTTCAGTTCAAAATTAAGTATTTGTCATTCAATCCGAAACAAACTTACACATTTCTAAGTCCACTGACTATGGTGGTCTTAGAAAGTTCTAGGGAGGGGTGATGATGTTGACCCTCAGAATGCTGAGGGCCAGCATGGTGCATTAGTTACAGTGTTGGTCTATGACATGGCAAACTGGGAACTGGGGTTCAAATCCTCATTTCTGACATGCCATTGGGTGACTTTGTGCCAATCAATATTTCTAATCCTGAACTACCTGTGTTGTGAGGATAAATGAGGGAGGGTACCACATACGCTGCCCTAAAATCTTTGAAAGAACTTAAACTTCTCTGTTGTGCATGTTTCTTTCTACACTGGCCAGAATCCATGATGACCCATTTACACACTTTTTCCTGGCAAGTGGCAAATTCCATATTCTTGAAACCTAGCACTGCTAGTTTAAATGAGATTTGGAAGAGCCTAGTGTTGAGGCATATAGCAGCAGCCACTGGAAGGTCAGTCCCCAGAAGCTCTAATATAAGACATGAAGATTGTTTAGTAACTTCTGG
Source organism: Eublepharis macularius (assembly GCF_028583425.1). Taxonomy (NCBI): domain Eukaryota; kingdom Metazoa; phylum Chordata; class Lepidosauria; order Squamata; family Eublepharidae; genus Eublepharis; species Eublepharis macularius. The sequence continues at coordinate 101,384,034 of NC_072791.1, forward strand.
TGAGTGTAATAGAAAAGACGTCTATTTGGGATCCCCAAGGTACAGATATGGCCTTGAGCCATGTCTGATAGCCCATAGTCTACATCAAAGAAGAGAGTGGAACTCAATACAAAGCTGCCATTTTCATCAGTATTTGTCTTCCTTATATAGTGTTTGATCTTCAGACAATGTATAAGAAACGTTTTTAGTATTCCAAAGTACGACATAAATGCTAAGTATAAAAGTAGCAGCTGTATTCTTATTTTGATCCGTGTGATCACTAAGAAAAAATCTTGAAGCGGTCAATTCTATTACTATCTTAGGCCCTTTTCACACTTACGGTTTAAACTGCCATTTATGAGCATTCACCCTGATCGCAGTGGCTTCAGCATTGCACCCGTTCATTTCACACTGTCCAGTGCAGTTTTCGTTTGGTGTCTGTGCTTCATTTCAAACCCACTTTGAAGCCTTGGTGCAGTTTTGGGCTTTCGGGGCCTTGCAATTCACGTTACACTTTTTTAAAAAATTGAGCATGCGTAGTAACGTTGCAGTGTTGGAACCCTTCCCCCCTTTTTGCTGATTGGGCTGTCCCCTGCCCACTGGAGAGGCAATTGGTGGCAGAGTTCTGGGGGAAAACATGTACCACTCTCATTTTTTTTAATCAAGCCAGGAAAGGGTTAAAATGCTGCCTATTCATCCCCTCCCAGGAAGCAGAGGCTTGTTTCCAAACGGCTGTGAAAAATGCTTGGTCTTTTTTCCCCCTCTTTGGCAAAGTCTGAAACATGCCTTGGGGGGAGGGAAATGCAGCCATTTAATCCTTTCCTGGCTTTTAAAGCTAGGAAGAAAGTGCAGTAACATTACAACGTTGCAACCCATTCTTGTCTTTTTTTTTAAAAAAAGAATGTGTGTGCATACCCTAAGGGAGGAAGGAGAAAGCAGCTATTTAACACTTTCCTTGCTTTTAAAGCTAGCAGGGAATTAGCAGCAAGCTTAGGAATCATTCCTGGCTTTTGAAAAAAAATGAAAGAGCATGCATACTGGGAGGAAGGAAACCAACGAAGAAGCAGCCTTATAACCCTCACCTCGTTTTACTAAAAAAAATGGTGGACAAAGAGTTCAGAGAGCTGAGGAGGGTGGGAGTGGTTAATTCTGCACAAACGAATCAGCTCTGAGGGAAAAGGAGAGGGGGGGAGAGAAGCAAAAAGGGGGCAAAAGTGTTCACATTAGCAAAATGCGGGCCAGCTGCCAGTCGGCAGCAAACTTAAAAAAACATCGGGGTATGTCCGCAGGGGGAAAAATCGGGGATACAGAGGACAAAAAGCGGGACTGCATCCCATGACTGCTTTGAAAGTGTGAAAACCTTGCAAACATGGGATGTGGAACAGGTACAAACACCTTCTAAAAACTGAGTGCGAAAAGTACCTTAGGTAGTTTTTCAATTAATGTCTCCAAAGCCTCTAATAATATTAATGATTTCTCATTATATGAACATTACTAATTTTCATTTGTTTGTTTTTTTTGCCAATACATTGTTAACAGCCTTTTTTTAATTAGTGACTTTTTTACCATATAATTTTAGAAATCCAGAATACTAATGAGAAGGGATGGGTTAAAAAATTACCAGTGATAGCAAAGTATTTCATAAGTACACATGCTGGATAGATGTAAAAAGAATTCTTTAGAGATGGTAGTGCTTTTTGAGTTCCTGATACACGCAACCATTGCATATTGTGTTTTTAGTGAAAATTCGTGTGGCAAATGAATTAAATTGCTTTTGTTCTTCAGTTGCTGAACAGCTCTGCAAACTACAGGTATAGTTGAGAGGTACTGTGGAGCTGAAATTACAGTTACATTGTCTCATTCCCAGCTTCATTTATTACTTTCGAGAAATGCAGAAAGGGGGGTGTCAAACTGTGGCAGCAATTGTAGTTTTATCAAAAATAAACTTATTAAATGAGACAGATTCTTTATTAACAAGTCAGAAGGCAAATGATTAAACAGCTTTATCCCTCTTGGCATACCAAATAGAAATCAATGTAGATTATACAACTCTGGCAGCAGAAATTGTAAAAGACCCAGGAAGAGCAAAGAAAACCACAGTGAATTGAAAATATTTCTTTAGGATAGCAACCTGGGATGTGAAGTACAATATGCTCACAGAATGCAACTCCTTTTTGATATTTTCAGATTTACCTTTAAAAATTCTGTTACTGTACATTGTACAAATATTGGTTATGACCCATAGTCTCCTATGCATGTGAGAGGAGATTCCTGTAGATTATAATAGAGTCTTTCCCCTCTCTATCTTTTTATCTGCTGGCCCCTGGCCAGCACAAGTATTGCCAAATACGCTGCAGTGTGTCTGATTTTTACTTCTTTTAATCAACTGAGTATTTAAACTGTAGTGATGACTAGACATGGGCATGATCCAAAAAATAATCCTGATTTAGCTGATCGTGATTCCACGGTGCCGCCGAACCCAGGTACCCAAACCTCACCGATCAAGTCCCGTTTCCGATACAGAATTGGGAATCGGGAATCAGGAATCGGGAAGGCTGATGCGGGAGGGTGCCCCCGCGGTTTCCAGCGCTAAAGGAATGGTGGGTGAGGAGGATGGCAGCCGCCGAGCCCAGCAGGCCCATGGAGGCGGCGGCGAGCCGCCTCCCCTTAGGGGGCGGGGGGGTCTGTCCCCACGGGAGTGTGCTGGTACTGTCATGGGGGGGGAACCAGAGGAGATAGCTCCCTATTCCCTAATTCCCTATCCGCTGAAGCCCAAAGCTAAAGCTCCCTCTCTCTCTCTCTTGTGCTTTCTCTCTCCAAAAGTGGCAAGCTGTGTTTGGCCATAAGAGCTGCCTCTCAGGCTTTGCAGGGATGAGATTCGAGTGCCCATGGCTACAGAAGAACACCCCCTTTCCCTGCCCTCCCCTCTCTTCTCCCAAATGGACGAGACGGGCGCGCGCTTTTCTGGCTGCTCCGTGGTTGGAAGGAAGCCCTGCTGATCAAGGAAAGCTGGGCTTCCATTCGCGTTTCCAGGGTGACAGAAGGAGGGCAAACAGCTCCGGCATTCCCCAGGCTCTGTTTCCACGGGGCTCCGTTCCCTCGGGAACAGATGGCTGGCGCCAGACTGTCTGCAGACTGCAATCCCGAACGTAAACCGATCAATCCGATCGAGACCTGATAGAGCGCCCCACCCGAGTGCTGAACCGGGAGCCGTGGATGGAACCGATCAGCCCGGTCCCGATGGTGCAAACGCCAAAATTGGGGCAATTTTCAGTCCGTAATTCCGATCATGCCCATGTCTAGTGATGACCACTAGCATAGATGGCTTTAAAAATGAGATTATACAGATTCATGGAAGGTAGTTCCATCGATGACTAATGGCTATGGGGACTAAAGGGAGCATTAACATCTATTAGAAGTAAACTTCTGAGTACAAGTGCTGGGAGGCAGCAGTAGAGGAAGGAATTGGCCTATATGCTAGGAAACCGGTTAGCCTCTAGATATACTACTGGTCGGATCCAGCCAGGTTGTTCTTTTGTTCTTATGACCCTTACCTCCATTGTTGGGGAGAAATGGAACTACAGGATCAGTAATGGGAGGAACTAATTGCCTTCTCTTAGGAAGTAATGATAGAGTACACAGCAGTGTCTTAGCATTATTCATTCTCGGCCAATAGGGGAGGAAATACCTCGATAATGCTTTGTTGGAATTCCTGCCTGTAATGGATAATGCTGATAGTTTTTCTTATGCAAATACACAATTTCTATAGAACTAAAAAAAAAAAACTCCTCAAATTTAGCAATTCAATTACATTCTTCATAAAAGGGAAGAAACTTAAAAGAAAATTGCATTCAGTACATTAACTATTTTCGTATTGTGTTCTTATTGCAGCCACTCATAAAAAGAGGACTTAACTGCTGAGCAATATGTTTCATGTGATCTGCAATGCTTCAGTCAATGACAGAGAGAATGTTACAAGAAAACCATGCTCAGCAAGATTTCATGATGGTGAAAGCAATGACCAGTTAGAACTTAAAAAGCCATTCAGATGTAGGAAATAGATACTTCTTTTGCAGAATGAAGCTTGGGGTCTAATGTCTGAACTAAAGCACACTACTTTGTATTGTTAACACAGAGCCTGAGATATAGAAATTATGAAGCTATGAAAGAGAGAGAGAAAGAGGAAGTGTACTTCTTTGCACCTCTGGAATGAATAAATAGTTGAATCTTGGGGTCAGCTATAGTAAGGTACTGCCTGCACTGCCATTTATGCACTGACAAACAAGGAATACAAGATTCAGAGTGGTATAGTGGCTGAAATGCTAAAATTAGATCTGGGATTACATTTTTATCCTGGTTTGAGCTATGAAACTTGCAAAGTGATCTTGGGCCTATTGCCCCACTCTCAGCCTAATTTACTATTTCATATGGCTGTTGAGAGGGGGAAATGGGAGATAACCCATTAGGGCTGCCAACTCTGGGTTGGGAAATAACAAGGAATTTGGTGGGTGGAGCATAGGAAGGAGTTTGAGAGGGGCAGGACCTTGGTGCGGTATGATGCCGTAGAGTTAACCCTACAAACCAGCCATTTTTTCTAGGGTAACGGATCTCTGTATTCTGAAAATCAGTTGTAATTCTGGGAGATCTCCAGACTTCACTTAGAGGTTGGGAACCCTAAATCCCATCTATGTCTGCCTCTGGATCTCATTGGATAGGGAGGGTGGGGTATTGCTATCTGGAAAAGAGTTTATTTTAAGATTGTTGAAAAATAATGCCATTCTTTGTTTTCAAATATTCAAAATTAAATTGAAAATGTTGTTTGTATGTGTGGGCACACACTATTTGTCACAGCCCTCCATAATCTTTAGCTTCTCCATAATTATATTTGCTGTATATTATATTTAATAAAAAGAAAAATTTATCTCCTTCTGGAGATGGGGGGACTGTATGGTTTTTTTCTGTTATAACCTTGTCCATTTTGACTGAATCAGCATACATGAGTTCAAGATCCTGAATGCTTTGCCATAGCTGTTCTCTTCCTCTTTCATCTGTTTGTGCAAAACAATCAACAGTCAAAAGTCTCAATTTACAAGAGGTAGTTTCTTTGTTTATCTTGATCCTGCGGGGAGCCAAACTACAAGTGACGCCTGACACAAGTTGGACACTTGTCAGCTTCCCTCAAGTTTTGATGAGAAATGTAGGCATCCTGGTCTTGCAGCTTTTCTCTCCGACTGCTGTCCAACGGACTTTTCAACTGTCACTTGTCCAACATTCCACTAAGCTGCCTACATTTCCCATCAAAACTTGAGGGAAGCTGACAAGTGTCCAACCTGTGTCAGGCGTCACTTGTAGTTTGGCCCTGGGATAGAGAATAGGGGGAGCTGCATGGTTTTTAACTCTAGAATGCCACCTTTGTCCATTTTATCTCCCTGCCTGATTATCAATGCTGAATTTATTTGTATTCTTAAGTATTCAGTGGATTTATGTGCTGCTGCTTGAGATCTATAGTTCAATCCACTCAGTTTTGAACATGTACCATCATTGCTCAGGCTTAAAGGCAGCACACACACATACTGTAATTGATTTTAAAGGGCACATGATCTACCCATGAAGTTCCAGTAAATGGTAAGCATGCTTTTACAGTCTGTCTGGACAGCTGTTGTGATGAATGCTGCCACTGCACAGACACAAAGCTGCTTGAAGTGTCATTTCTTTTGCATTGTGAGCAAATCATCTATGTGATCACATGAAGTGTTTGATCACAAAAACCAAGGACTGCAAACAAGATAAATTCAAATCTCAGCTGCACTTTTGGGAAGTTTACAGCATCCTTGCTTAAGAGACATTGAAATTTGCAAATGGCTTACAAGTATGATATACATAACATTTTGTTAACTTTTTCTTCTGACAAGGCTGCCCCTTTCTCCTAGTTTTTTTGCTTCATCCTATTCTGTCTCTGTATTTTCTATTTGCTAGCCCTCTCTTTATGCCATTGGCATATTCTGTTTTGTTTTGGATGCTTGAGCACCTGCTACATGAGTTCATTGTCTGTTTCCCAGTTAAACAGCTGTTTATGAAGAGTTTGAACCTGTTTGGTGAGTAACCTTTAAGATATTTAAACAATACAGTTCTGTACAGTGCTACCACTGTTTCATGCATGCACATTCTTAGCCCAATTGGAATCCTGCTTTCCCCCCTCCCCTACAGACCTGTTGTCACTATATGCTCAGCAGTATAAATAGGCAGTGGCTGGTCTGCTATTGATGTTATTTTGCTCATGTTCATTTTCTTACAGCCTTGTGGGAAATGTAGTTCCCCCCTCACAACAACAAATGACCTGACTTTGACTATCTACGACAATCAGTAGAATCATCTTATCTGCCACGCAGATGCAAAAGCCACCACCAGGTGAGGAAACTGCACACCCACAGCTATTGTACAGCTGTAATGGATCCAGATTATACATTCAGTTCATGATTATGCCTGTCAAGCAGGGTATGTTTGCCTACCAAAGATATTCCCCACAAAGTTCATGGCATCCCTAGTTCTGTTGTCATGGTCTATCTAAGATTGGAATAGGTTCCTAGCCCAACTAGTTGCCATTGGTTTAGCAACTCTGATGTCACACAGAGGCTTTCCACCTTGATCTAATCAACTGAGTACTTAGATAGCTTTTGAAGTTATTCTGTATCTGAAATCTATGAAACTCTTAAATGAAATTAAATATCCTTATCCACGGCAGTTCATTCTGGGGTATTCGGTGACATAAAAGGTAGGATTTGTTTAGAAACCGAACACTACCATCCCTTTATATTTTATTTTTACTTCCTCCCCTAACCTAAGTGACAACCTTTTAAATACTTAAAAAGAGCAATCATGCCTCTCTTCAACCTCCTCTTCTCCGAACTGAACATTCCCAGGTCCTCCAGTCTTTTCTCATAGGACTTGGTCTCTAGACCCCGATCCTTCTGGTTGCTCTCCCCTGCACCCATTCCAATTTGTTCCCCTCTTTCTTTAAGTGAGGCCTCCAGAGCTGCACACAATACTCCAGGTAGGGCCTGGCCAATGTGGTATATAGTGGAACAATGACATCATGTGGTTTGGATGTTGTGCCCTTGTTGATATACCCCAAGATTGCCAACTTCTCCAGCAGCATAGCTAAATTATAAGCCTTTAAGTGGGGATAATCTTTGGAGGGAAGATTAAACATTAGTTAGGCAAAAACAAGTATAAAAACGAATGCGAAGAACCAAAGTAAAAGATTTTTTTTTAAAAAAAGACTATGCTTTGTATATGATCTTTCATATTTCCAATGTGAGGGGGAAATCAGTTATTCTTTTTTTTTTTGTAAAAATTTTTATTGGATTAGAAATATATCATATCATATCATTTACACTCACATTCCTTTAAATTTCCAATTCTAACCCCCTCCCATTCCCCCCCTTTTGTTGACTTCCAACAGTTTTCCAACCCCTCATCTATTTTCCCTTTACTCATATGAATTTTACTATATTTATTATAATATACTTTCAAATTCTTCTAAGCTTATCTATCATATTTGTGCTATTTCTGATTCCTTTCAATAATATTCATTCTGATCACCTATACTCTATTTTACTCTTTCTACCCTCTTCAATATGGGACAAGCAATTTGCCCCACCTTATACATATTTTCTAGTACTTCTATAAACTTTGCATGTATTCATAATAAATCAATCAATTTGACTTATATTCTATATATGTTGCTCCTTACTTCCTTTTACATATCATATCCAATATAATTATCTAATTTCTCCGTTATAGAGCTATTTAACTAGAGTAATCCATTCATATATTCGTTTAACATAAGTCAATCTATTATTTCCACATTTCACCTACTGATATGTATCCATTCACCCTTTTGCAACTATTATTTACGTCAGAAAGATATTTAGTTTAGCTTTTATCCTTACATTTCTTATAATGATAGCACTACTAATACTCTAAATAATAATCCAATATGGTATTTGCTTAGAATTATTCAGTCAACTCTCCCCCCCTCGGTATAGTCACTTCCCTCTTCTTCCATTGTGTTTCAGTAATTTTCAAACTGCCACAGTTCTCCACCCACCTCCCATTTTTTCACCAGATATTGTTTCAGCTTCTCCCAGTCCTTGTTAAACTGCCCTGGGTCAAGGTCTCTCAATTTTCTTGTCATTTTATCCATCTCCGCCATGTACAGCAATTTGTAGATCCAATCCTCAATGGTTGGCACCTCTTGTACTTTCCACTTCTGCGCGTACAAAAGTCTAGCTGCTGCTGTCATATAGAATAACAATGTCCTGTATTGTGCTGGCATATCTTGCATTCCCAAGTTCAGTAGCAGGAGTTCTGGGTTCTTATTCACTTGAAATTGTAAAATCTCACTCATTACTTTTATTATTTCCCCCCAGTACTGCCTAGCTACCTCACAAGTCCACCACATATGGTACAAAGAACCCTCATGTTTTCTACATTTCCAACATTTGTTAGACATGTTCAAATTCCCTAGCGCTATCTTCTTTGGTGTCAGATACCAACGATACATCATTTTATAAACATTCTCTTTAATATTAGTGCATGTCGTAATCTTCAACGTATTTTTCCACAAGTATTCCCACGCCTCCATTGTTATTTCTTTGTTAAAGTTTATAGCCCACTTCACCATTTGCACTTTAACTACCTCATCCTCAGTATACCATTTTAGCAACACTTTGTAGACCTTTGAAATTTCTTTTTTATATCCTTGTAGAATTACTTTCTCTAATTCTGAATTCTCCATTCTTATTCCTCCCTTCGCACAGTCCGAATAATAAAGATCTCTGATTTGTCTATATTGAAACCAATCATAGTTTGGGGACAACTCTTGTTGTGTCTTTATTCTAGCTTTAGAAAGTTCTGTTTGAGTTATCTCCTTATACGTTAAACACTGTTGCTTATTATCGACCGTTCTTGGATCAATTACTTCATATGGAACCACGCAGGAGGGAGTTCCTTCCTGTAGGTAATCTTTATATTTCTTCCAAACTGTGAAGAGGCTTCTCCGAATATAATGGTGTAGAAACATAAAATCTGCTTTCACTTTGTCATACCATAAATATGCATGCCATCCAAACAGTTTTTTATATCCCTCTAAGGCCAGCAATTTGCGATTTTCCAGTGTCATCCAATCTTTCAGCCATACCAGACAGATTGCATCATGGTAAAGTCTCAGGTTGGGCAGTTGCATTCCACCCCTTTCTTTTGCATCCTGCAACACTTTCATTTTCACCCTAGGTTTCCTGCCTGCCCACACAAACTCCGATATTTTCCTTTGCCATTTTTCAAATTGTTTAGAGTCCCGAATAATTGGTATTGTCTGTAACAAAAACATCACTCTTGGCAAAACATTCATCTTAACTGCTGCAATTCTTCCCAACCATGACAACTTCAATCTATTCCACTTAATCAAGTCCTGCTCTATTTGAGTCCATAATTTCTCATAATTATTCTTAAATAGATCTATGTTTTTTGCAGTCAGTTCGATTCCCAAATATTTTACCTTACTTGTTACTTCACAGTCTGTTATTTCCATATCTTGCTGTTGTTTTTGTTTAGTCATATTTTTACACAATATCTTTGACTTCTTTTTGTTTACAAAAAAACCTGCCAAGTCTCCAAACTCTTTGATTTTATCTATTACCTTAGGCATGTTGTCAATTGGATCTTCCACAATTAACATTACATCATCTGCAAATGCTCTGACCTTATAGGAAAAGTCCTTTATCTTTATTCCACGGATTGCATCATCTTCTCGGATCTGTATCATCAGTATTTCCAATACCAAAATAAACAACAGTGGAGACAACGGACAACCTTGTCTTGTACCTTTCCCTATAGTCAGTTTCTTAGTCACCTCATCATTCACCACAATTGCTGCACTTTGGTCTCTGTAAATTTCTTTAACTGCTCTTATGAATCTTTCTCCCATTTGTAGCTGTTCCATAGTTGCAAACATAAAGTCCCAGTTCAAATTGTCAAACGCTTTTTCAGCATCTACAAAGAAGAACCCAACCTCTTTATCACAACGCCTGTCATAGTATTCAATAGCATTTATAACTGTCCTTAAATTGTCTCTAATTTGTCTGTTTGGAAGAAAACCTGCTTGTTCTTCCCCAATAGCCTCAGCTAGCCATCCCTTTAGCCTCTCTGCCAAGATCTTCGCAAAGATCTTGTAATCATTATTAAGTAAAGAAATAGGTCTGTAATTTTTAACATTTGTCAAGTCCTGTCCCTCTTTAGGGATCAATGATATATTAGCTTCACTCCAAGTATCTGGAGTTCTTTGGTCTCTCAAGACACCATTGATCACCTCTTTTAAAAATGGCGCCAGCTCATTGGCCATTACCTTATAAAATTTTGCTGTAAGTCCATCAGGCCCTGGCGCTTTTCCCAAGTTTGTTGACTGTATTGCTTTCTTTATTTCTTCCTCTGTTATTTCACTATTTAATTTAACTCTCCAGTCTTCCGAGATTATTGGGAGTTTTACTTTTCCCAAATATGTCGCTATTGAGTCTTTTTTCACTTCTTTTTTCCCATACAATTTGGCGTAAAATTTGTAAAAGGCTCTACTAATGGCAGTCTGTTCCAGATGCACTTTATTGTCCTCACATATTTTATTTATTATCTTTTTTTCTTTTCTCTTCTTCAGTTGCCATGCCAAATATTTCCCAGGTTTATTTGCACCTTCAAACGACTTTTGGTTCATTCTTTTCAAATTCCATTCCAATTCTCTATTGTTCATTGCCATCAACTGCTCTTGTAAAATTTTAATATCCTGATAAATTTTCTTCTTACCTGGTCTTTTCTTTAGTTGTATTTCTTTGGCTTTTATTTTCTCCATAATCTCCTGTCTCTTCTCCTCTCGTTTCTTTCGTGCTCTTCCATTTAAATCCATTAGTATGCCTCTAATCACTGCTTTATATGCATCCCAAACCTTATTGGTTGGTACTTCTCGATTCATATTATGTTGTATGAAGAACTTAGTTTCCCTTCTCAGCATCTCCATATTTTCTCCCTCCTGTAGCAAATCCTCATTTATTCTCCATCCTTTCCTCTTATTTCTTTTCCCGAACTTCCACATAATTGGATTATGATCTGAGCCTACCATGGGCATTATTTCAACATCCTTAGTCCAAAGCACTAAATCCTTTGAGGCCCAGATCATATCAATACGTGATAGAGTAGAGTGTCTTGCGGAGAAAAATGTATACTGTCTACTTGTGGGATTCCACGTTCTCCATACATCTTCCAAAGTTTCCTGCTGCACTAATGCAAAGAACGTCTTTGGCAAAAGTCCTCTTTTCTTTTGTGCAGTTACTGATTTTTTGTCCTGTTCCAAATTTGTAATTCCATTGAAGTCTCCTGCAAGGATTATCTGATCATATGTAAGTTCATCTAGTTGCTTCCTTAAATCCTCAAAGAAGCTTTCTTTGGCACCGTTTGGTGCATAAATTCCGATAACCAACACTTTTTTTAAATTCCATGTACATTCCACTGCTATAAATCTGGCTTCCACATCTCTAATCATTAATTTTGGCTGTAGCTCCTCTTTAATATATAGTACCACTCCCTTTTTTTTCTTTTTTGAGGCCGCTACAAAATCAATGCCCAACTTACTCACTTTAAGATATTTTACATCCTGATTTCTGATATGGGTCTCTTGCGAACATACAATGTCACATTTTTGTTTTACTAGCCAGTGGAAAGTACTTTTTCTCTTTTTGGGTGAATTAAGTCCATTTACATTCCAAGATAAAACTTTATACTCCATATTCATAGCCTTGTTGTTGGTAAGTCCTTTTCATTGTCCCTCATAAACTTTTCCATCTCAAATTCAGATCTGATGCGCTTTTTCCTTCCTCCAAATTCAAAAGATATCCCTTCCGGTAATTCCCAACTATATCTTATTTTCATATCCTTCAAATTCTGCACAAGCACTTTATATTTTTTCCGATCAAGCAACACCGATCTGGGTAGCTCCTTCATGATGATAATCGTCTTGCCATCGACTACCAATGGATCTTGAAACTGTTTACTCACTATCATTTCTCTTATATTCCTTGTCGTGAATTGCACAATCACGTCCCTTGGTAATTTCCTCTGGGCCGCGAACCTGGAGTTTATTCGGTACACAACATCCAGGATAGCCACAACTTCCTCCTCCTCCTTTCCCAGGTATTCAGCTAACACTTCAGTCACCTGTTCTTGTGCTGTCTTTGTCTCTATTTCCGGCAGACCTCGAAACCTCAGCTGTTTCTCCATATATTTACTCTCCGCAACCGCCATTCTCCCCCTTATCACTCTCATATCTGTTCGTTGCGTCTCTGTAAGATTCTCCATCGCTTTTTCCACAACATTAACTTTCTACTGCACTGCCTGTAAATCGGTTTGTATTGTTTCCATTCCCTTCTTCACCTCTGCCAATTCGTTTTTTACTGTCTCTTTAACATCTTTAACTTCTCTCACCAACTCCTGTTTTGTCTCCTTCAGTTCCTTTAACATTTCCAGGAATTTTTTGTCCAAATTCTCAATAGCTGTTTGCCATTCTTTCTTCGACATCGTGGGGCTTGATTTACCTCGCTCCCATGAGTCTGCACGTTTCCTTAGCTCCGTGGCGTCTAAATTAATGTCCCATTGAAATAATTTAAATGTCCCGGTTCTTAAAATAAACAAGAGACACTTACAAAATCCAAAATGTCGGGCGTCTTTTCTCTATGGTTTTTCTATAGTCTTTTTATAATCCAAGATGTCCTACTTCCGCTCCTGTTGAAGTCAATGCCCTTCCCTTTTTTAAAAATGGCGATTCCCTTCTTCCTGTCCTTCGATGGGGACCTTCTCTCACAGGCACCTCTATCGCTGTTACGCACTTCCTGTTTGCCGACTCTCCACTGCAGCTCTCGCGATGGTAGAAGTTTTCTCACAGCTTGCTATCACTTTTTAACCACAGGTATGGTAAACAATTATCTATTTTCTTCAATAACTTTCTTTAACTAAGTCCTTTTTCTAATCAAATTCTTGCCGGATCTTTTTCTCAATATAGTCCAACTGTTGCAGTTTAAAAGTTCACTTTAAAGCCTCATTACTTTAAACAGTCTGTCCCGGTTTGAGAGATAGTGATCTTTACCTTTTCACACGTCTTTCTGGGTTGTAATCACTGCTTCGATTCCAAATTTTCTTCCGAAATTAATTTCCCCTGCTGAAGCTTGGGCATGAAGATCTTATGCCAGTCGCACTGGCCCCGGATCTGCCGCAGAGATTTATGCCGACCTGTCTTAGGGTGGGACCTCAAGGGACGAGAGAGAATCCTTAGCGCAGAACCCCCCCTCGCCCGAGATCGACGCGCCCTGAGGTACTTGAGCATTCTTTGCCTGTTCCCCGCCTGGGAGCAGGTGGCCGCGGGCTGAATTTGCCCCACCGGCCGCTGGAAACGGCAGCCCGGTCAGCTCCACTATTGGAGCTGCGTTAGACCTCCATGGATCCCAAACCGGAAGTCGGGAAATCAGTTATTCTTAATGTCTGAAGGCCAAGGCTCAGTGGGAGAGCATCTATTTGGCATGCATAAGGTCTCAGGTTCAATCTCTGGCATCTCCAATTAAAGGATCAGTTAGTAAGTGATGTGAAAGATCTTTGCCCGAGACTAGACATGGGCACAAATGGAAAAAAGGCCCGAAGAAGCTGTGCATTGTTCATTGCCATCCACGAACAATGAACAACGAACAGTAATGAACATGACCCTGTTCACAAACATGTTCGTTGTTCGTAGTTTAAAGATCCCTTTAAACTATCAGCTGGCAGGTGGCAGGAGGAATTTGCCCCTGCCGCCTACCAACTGATAGTTTAGAGGGCCCTTTCGTACCACGGGCAGGGCCCTTTAAACACTCCACAAACTGACCTTTCCAATGTCCAATACCCACCAAATTTGCAAAGGACATAGTACTCACTGTCCTCCAAACACCCTCCAAGTTTCAGAGAGATTGCACCCCAGGAAAGGCATGATCCATAGGTCCTTCCCTTTGTTGTCATTTTCTCTTCACAGTGGCAAAAATGGGACTCTCTGGTGGAACCATATTTGTTGTGAATTAACCAGAGACTGTTCGCTGTAAGGACTGATTAACCTGCTAAGTATTTCAGGTGCAGGGGTTAGTTCTGACTCTAGGGTCTTTGGCACCCTGGGCCAGCCACTAGCCAGGCAACACCCCGCCTTGGGGCCTGGAGTTGTGCAGAGCTGCCATGCCCTTAGCCAACTCTAGGTGCATTCTGAGCTGCTGTGCCTAGGTCAGGTCATGGCAAACTAGGGTTTTCAGGTCCCCTTACCCACCTGGCAGGATGGGGGTGACCTGGCATGTACCTTTATGATGTCATCTGTGGCATGATGATATCACTTCTGGGAGTGACATCATTATGGATGCCCTGGGAGTGTTCCTGGGCTTTGCACCAGGCTGATTTGGGCCTCCAAATGGACTGAGTCAGCTGGTGTGAAGCCTGGGACCGCTCATCGGAACTGCATGATGATGTCACTCATGGGAATGACATCATAGTGCTGTGCTAGGAACACACGCTGAGAGACCTGTTCCTGTGCCTTTACCCCTTGCTGGCCAGGTGAGTGGAGAGGGGGGGAGGCTGGCAGCGGGGGACCCCCCACTCCCCTCAGGAGAACAGAAACCTTAACACAAATTCAGATGGAAGAGAAAGACACACTGTAATTCAGATGAGTGTGTAACCTGGCAATGGCAGCAGAGCTGGCAGCCACCTGCTCTTCCCTCCCTCTTTCATGGGGGGCAGGGGTAGGGGCATGGAAAGCAGGCTGGGTGACCTGAAACACTGAGAATTCTCCTGGTCCTGGCACCCCTGTGTCAGTGCCAGGATCAGGACAACCCTAAATGTTTCAGCTTGCTGCTTCTGGCAAACTGTGATCCCCTGGCACCCAGGGGAAATTGCCTAGGGCCAACTGGATGGGCTGCTCCAGCTAGAATTATTCCTGATTGATGTGTCTGCATTTCCAGGAAAATGCAGCATATAAAATGTTATATTTAAGCATTAAGGAAAATAATATATCGTTAACCATATATGCATACATAATTCTGTTTCAAAATGGTATTTCTTCAATAGTTCCATCAATACATTCCAGTGTTTCACACTTGGTTCCCCCATTTCTCTACTTTATCTCTCTTTTTCTCTTTCACTGCACAACTGTGAGGGAGGGGAAGATCAATGATTTTACTATGCACTTTATTTTGGAGCCCTTATTGTTGCTACTCATACTATTATTTACAAAAAAATCAGCCTAACTGTAGTCACCTAATGTGAAGAAAAAATTAAGACATGGTTTGCAACTACAAAAATACATCAAATCCAAAACGTGTTACGGTTAAATCTACAAATCACCTTGGCATAATCAAAGCCTTTTACTGAATTTTAGAATGTAGAAATGATTGCAATATATCTGCTTGGCAAATCTACATTCAGATTTCTCATGGTAGTTTTGCAACATCTGTAGCTCATAAGAAGCAACATCAACCATCAATTATGCTACTATTTTTTTTGAAAAATTGAAAGCATTTGTGAAGGAGAAGTACAGGGTTAAACCACAAATGTATGCATCATGCAGATCTGTGCAGTTTACTAAATATGCCTCATAACTCATCTTCTGTTCTCACTAATGTAATTATTCATCATTTAAAGTTAATTGCTGATTCTGACTACTGCTGTCTCAGGGCATTATGAGTCTGTAAAGAAAGGTCACAAAGTGATTGACTGTTATGAGCAGGAGGAAAAGTTAATTTGCCTTTAGACAAAAAGAACATTCTAGGTAGATTTTACATCTTTGCCTTCTTGACTGGAATTTTGTGCAGCCATTTCTCTCAGGAATTCAATAGTTTTTCTCCATTATCGCAATTTATACTTGTCATACCACCAATGCTATCTGATAGAACCCTTGCTCTGATTGCAATATATAAGTATCTTTGATAACATTAGCCTTCTATCATATTTTTATCCTGCCCTTTCTCAGGGAGCACATAGTGGCCTACATAGGGCTCTTTTTCCTTTCTGCATTAATCTTCATAAAACCCAATGAGGTACCTTAGGCTGAGAGAGAGTTACTGGCCCAAGGTCATCCAGTGTGGTTCTTGCTGAGATAAATTTGAACTTGATTTCCCCAGTTAAACTTTAGTCCTCTACCCACCCTGCTGCATTCTCTCACATGATTTAACATTTTTAAAATACATTTCGTTCACCAGGAAGCAAAGTGTGAGTTAAAATGAACAAAATATGGCTCCATAGTTCTGTTTTGTGTGGTGTTTGGCCAGCTTCATTAAATACCTTTGTACCTAAGCTGTGTAGATACATGAACATGGACCAAGTGTGAATATTGTTGAGGGAAGAGAGCTTAAAAAGAATGACTTCTGTGCTGTCTCTGTAAGTCACTGATGGTGAACCTTGCCTGCTCTTTTTACATTTCCTATGTCCCAGTGCACTAGGAAATTCAAGGGCATCCATGATAGAGTCAGATGCCTTTGACAGGAAAGATCTCTGGCAATAAAGCTTTCCACTATAATGTGTAATTATTTACAAACATTAAAGGTGAGTGGGGTTTTAGTCTACCCTCAGATGTAATTGATCCATAAGAATGGGTATGCCAGATAAAAGGACCAAACTGCATGCATAGCTAAAGGGAGGAGAAAGCCTGCTGGAATGATTTGCAGGTAAGGTCTGTAAGTCCTCTGAAAGAGATAAGGCTGCATGACAGAATCAGTCAGGAATGATGAGTTTAATGTAGGCTGCAGAACTGGGTCTAGGATCCAGGCTCCAGTGATAAGGAATGATACGGGTTTCTTAGAGTCTGAGGCTCACATTGGCGTTAAAAGATGGAAATCATGGTGATGACTATAGGTACTGGGCATTTTTATAATCGCTTTCTAGAAAAATGACCAGCCAGAATAGGTACTTATAGCTAGCAATGCATTTTTTCTTGCTCCAGTGCATGGCCTCTTGCTCACTCCTTTTGAGCGGAGGGCATTGCACAGTGTGCAATTAGAATATGTGGTACTTAAAATGGGCTTTGTTATATTCACTGTTATAATTGAGCAGCTGATATGATTTTGATTGTTTGAGTTTTCTAATTCCTTGGTCTATATTATTCCACCCCGATAAATTTAATTTCTGATTTCACTGCATCTGGATTAGAAGGAACATTGAAAATCCAGAAATAATGGAATCAGATTAAAGTTTATAGAATTCTTATAGAATCTCTTTGTCACTTTGTTCAAGATCCTTTATACCTGTTTGGTAGGGTTCCTTGTCCTCAGCAACCCCCAGAAGCCTGGGTGGGGAGAGAATTATGAAAATTGTGTCCCATGACAGCATAATATCACTTCTGACTGTATAACCGGAAGTGATATTCCCACATTGTTGGATGCTCTAGGATTCCCCCAAAATTCTACGGTAAAAAACTAGATTTTCAGGGGAATCATAGAGTACCTAGTGACACAGTGACATCACTTCCCATTACTGCACTGTACATAGGTCTCCCCTCTAAGTTAACTCAGAGACGTCAATTGGTGCAGAATGCTGTAGCTCAGTTATTCCCGGGATGCTGCTTGGTTATTATCAGGAGTTAGAAGGAGTATGAGTATTACTCCCATTCTGCTGTCACTCCATTAGCTACCTATTAGTTACCAGGCTCAATTCAAGGCATTGTTTTTACATACAAGTCTCTTCATAGCCTTGGTCAGGCATATCTACAGAACCGCCTCTCTCCCTATGTTCTGCCCACTTTATGAAATGACTTACCTGAGGATGTTAGGCAAGTCCCTCTCTCCTGGCTTTCCGCAAACTATGCAAAACTGAATTATTCAAGAAGGCTTTTTGTACTCAGATAGGAGGGCTGTGATATAAGTAAGCTGTTGCAAAGAGATGCATCAGTGAAGGGACATGGAGTATCTATAGACTTTACTACTATTACTGTAAGTATGATCCTTCTGGGTAGATCCTATGTTATTTAATATGTCAATCATAGAATTACGTGTGCTCAGTTTCAGGATTTTGTCATCTCTGTATTGGATTTCTGCTGGTTTTAAATCGTCACAAATTTGCATATATATTACCTGTGTATTGAAGTATCATTAAAATTAACTGTGCAAACCTACACTGTGTAATCTACCTTAAGTCTCAGTGAGAAAGGCTGACTATAAATAATGTAAATAAATAAAAATTAAGCAGCCAAAAGTGATGTCATAATGTTGTGGGATACCATTTTACCTTGCTACCCTATTGAGAAGCAGCAGAGGGCGGAGGGTGGTACTGTTTGTGTGCATCACTGCCCAGATTGGGAGTGTAGAACCCTAGCCAGTAGCATCTTTAGCCTAGAAGTGAGAGGTGGCAGGCAGCAAGAGGGTTTTTTCCCTTCCTTCCAGGCTACTTTCATATGGATTTGGGTTGAATTGCCATGTGAGGCACATTTACACTGATATATATCTAGAGTTCACCTACCTCCTCTGACCACATGTGGTAATACTTTTGTTAACTGGTTTCCTACCCCTCAGTCCCCATGCACTGTTGAGAGCAAGTATCCTGACATATTCGAAGGCCCTTGGCCTCTTTTTGAACCATGCCCAAATACTGCTGTAACATAGTGGTTAAGTGGTTGAGCTGTGAATCAACACTCTGCTGGCTTGAATCTCACTACTGCTATGAGCTCAGTAGGTGGTCTTGGGTAAGCCACTCCTCTCAGCTCCAGCTCCCCAGCTGCAT